>NC_080031.1:55509708-56146545 GCF_030020395.1 Manis pentadactyla
AGGAGGGTTTTGGCCAGGAGCATGAAAATGTCATGATGTGTGAGGCTGTATGACTGGAGGGTCCATTGAAACTCCTTGATATATGTCGTTTGATCAGTGGAAAAGGAACCTAGGCATTTCTCCAGTTTGGCTAAATCTCCTAAGGAGAAAGGGACATGAATGCGCATGATGCCTTCGGATCCTGCTACTCCTCGGAGGGGGGCAATAATTTTGGGAGGCCCTTGAACCATGTCTGAGGAAGACTGAAGGGTTCTGGCTCAGTCTTTGGGGGAGAAACAGGTGATGGGGGCAAAGAAGTGATAATTTTGGGAGGCTTTCGGGACCGAGTCTGAGGGGGACTGAAGGGTTCAGGCTCAATCTGTGGGGGAGAAACAGGTGATGGGGGCAAAGGCAGAGGAGGCTCCTGGAAATTATTTGGAGGGGGGCTGAAAGGCTCAGGCTTGAACTGCAAGGGGTGTGAGGTGGGGGAGGAGATGGTGGTGCAGGAAGTGGGAGGGGCTCTTGTAGGAGAGGAGGGGGAAGCGGCGGCTGCGGCGGAAGAGGGCAGAGGGGTTGTAGGATAGGGAGGGGCTGAAGGGGGAAGCCTGTATGGCGGAGGTTCGTAGGCTGGGTCAAAGGTAATCGAGGAGGGACTGGGAGTGTGTGGAGGGGAGGGAGATGGCTTGCAGGCTAGGAGAACTTGGGGCGGGGAACAGATTGTGCAGAGGCTGGGATTTTGAGCTAGGTAGGAGGCGAAAAGCTTCAATATAGGGAATCTCCTTCCATTTTTTCAGGCGCTTGCAGTAGTTAAGGAGATCTCGAGTAATGTTAGGATCAAGAGTTCCCCCTGCGGGCCATTGGTTGTTATTGTCCAGGGGGTATGTCGGCCAATCTTGGGAGCAGTATTTACGGAGAAGTTTTGGTTTTATATCAGGCGTCAGGGAGAGGGTGGCTAGATGCTTGAGCAGGCATTCAAGAGGTGAGCTTTCAGGGAGGGAAGAGGAGGCTCCCATGGCTAAAGGACAGAGAAGGAGACTAACAGGGGAAGACGAACGGAGACCCTCGGACTGGGAACAGACCGCAAGGAGACAAAGGGCGTCCCCGATGATCCTTGGTGGTCTGCGGAAACTCGTATATGAGTCGGTTTCTTAGGAAGTGTGGGTCCTCACCCAGACTTCTCTAAGAAGGCAGAGTGCCGGAGTCACGAGGAACCTAGTACTAGGAGTTTTCGGTGGAAGGAATTTTCAGCGGAAGGAACGGAAGGAGGAGGGGGGAAGGGAGCGTTCTCATCCACAAAGGAGTCACCTTGTTTATGGCTGTTGGAGGAGGAGCCTGAGGGTCCACCCCAGCCGTGAAGGCCTAAGGCGGGGAGAGTTCCCTCCTCGTCCCCGAGCGTCAGGGCCTTGCCGGACGATCACGGTCAATGGCGCTGCGATAGCTCGGGGAAGAGTGGCCCACCCCGGGGGAAAACTTACCCAAAGACCAGAGAGGAGTGGTGAGTGTGAGGAGCCAGCGCCGGAAAAAGAGGATGAGGGCAAGCTGCTGCTGGTGTTGGGGGAAGACGGGGCCCAGTTGGGGTGTCCCCTCTCCCGGGTTTCGGCACCAATGAAAGTAAAGGAGCGACACACAGCAGCAATTCACCAGAGAACACCGCTTTATTAGGGAAAGGTGCTGGGTTATATAGGAAGGGGCATGGGGTGATTGTGGTGTTACTTCTATGGGGCTGGTGGCTATTGGCTAGGTGCTGGGATTGGGAGGAGGGAGAGAGGTGACTGGGTTTCAGGTGGCACCAGCGACATCCGAGGACTCAGAAGAGAAGCAGGAGGTTCGCCATCTTATGGGTGGGGGCCCTTCAGGTATCGATCAATATTCAATACATGAGATCACATTTACTAACAATTGACTGAAAAGTGATATTATTCCTTATAATGATATATTTCAACTTCTTAAAGTGATTTACTACTTTATAAGAAGAAAATTTTTTATTATTATTTGACCAGATAGAGTCTTGTAACTTAGTAATTGTTAAATGAAAAAAGAAATACAGAAAGTCATAAATCTTATAAGAAACACAAAAATAATAATTTAATAGACACTATTCAATCCTAGGACGTCTGCTAAATGTAAACACATGTTTTATTGACAGAGAACATCCACAAGGCAACCGACATGCACACAATTTTGAAATTCTTCCCAAAGTCATTCAATAAATCTTAGGAAAAAATAGAAAAAAAAAACCCTCCCAAACTCTCATTCCAGAGTCATTCAGTAAGTCCTACACAACAAATGCTTTTAAGAGAGAATATTATAATGCTAAGCAAAATGCTGCATGTAAAATAGCAGTAAAATTCATAGATTCATTTGATGAGATGGGGGAACTAGCATTTGTTTGGTGTTTTCAAGGAATAGAACACTTGGACACTTATAGACGGAGAAAAGCTCACCTAGATGAGGAAACTGAGCAAAAGCAAGGAGATAAAAAAGGTGTGGCATGTTTGGGAACAACCATGGGTAGGCCAGCTTTGCTGGATCTCAAGTTTGACTAGGACAGGAGTCCTGTAAACACAGAACTTAGGCCCCTGGAAAGTATTGATTGACAGGCTAATGTGTTCAGAAGAATTTACATTATTTAATTAAGGACTAAACATAGGGAAGTTCTTTTTAGAAATATCACATCAGCCATGCTGAATGGTAACTTCTGCATAAAAAGAAGGCAGGAAGATCGTACTTCGAAAGTCTAGCTGGAAAACAGCCAGCACCTGAATTTGTAGACGACAACCAAAAACAGGAAGGAAAATTAAGGTATTTTCAGGCAGGGACAGAGGGAAGACGGGGGAAACATCCCAAACTTCGATTTAAAACAATCAAAGTGATCATCACATTAATTTTAGAAAGTTAATATTTGCCATCTAATACTTGAGTTAAATATGTCAGTAGATGTCAGAGTCAAAAGATGAATGTGCCTCTTTTGTGCCAGAGCTATTCCAGAGGTTGGTATGGATTTAAATGAGACACGTCCAAGAACTTGTGAAGAACACAAGTTTGCAGATGCTATTCTCTAGACCTCCACAGAAGCCACTTCCAGGGATCAAATACTTCAGTTTGAGTCACCCCTTTATTGAGGATGCTCACAGGGTAGGTCCCCAAAAGCCGCTGCATGGAGAGCAGCCTGCGTACTTGGCTCCTGGATCCCTACCTGAGGGCACACGGGCTTGAAAGGTGACCAGGGCTGAGCGTCCAGCCTGACACTATTCTAACAAACGTTCAGACCTCAAGGCTGTGTTGGTGGCCATACTAATTCACAGAAAGATAAAAGTACGCAGAAGCAAGGCATTACATGAGCTATAGGGAAGCGTTTGCAGTCCAGACACATGGCTGTAATCCAGAGCCTACTGTACCCCAGACCATCATCTCCTGTAAAACCACCAGGGCGAAATTAAAATGGAGGCCTCACAGAAAGGGGACGGTCGGAGTGGTGGTGCGTCAGAGCTCCTGAGCAGGGATCCCAAAGGGGCCACCCCAGCACCAGGCAAGCGGCCCGGCCCTGTGTGCCTAGAGGGCAGGGGGCGCCCTCGGCCCCACGCAGCCGCCAAGCCCAGCGGCCTGGCGTGGGCCTCCCCTGGTCCCCAAGGGCAGCCTTGCCTGGTGCCCCGGCGGCCTCACCTGGTAGCCCCGGGCGGCCTCCTGCAGCCGCGCCGTGTGGTGGCCGCGGTGCTCGGGGCCGGAGTCGCACACCCAGCACAGCGACGCCTCGTCATCCTCGCAGAAGCCACTGAGCTCCTCACCGTACCGCAGTCACAGCCGCGCCAGGCAGGAAGGATTCCACCTTAAAGATGAGATTGCATTTTAACATCCGGGAAGTTTAAGAAGTAAGAAACTTAACTTTTTAGCAAACAATACCTCAGACCACCTTAGGGGCTGGGCAGGCAGCTGGTATCTCAGGGAAAAAAATCATCAGAGCAGGAAGTTGCTTGTGTTAAGTTAATTGTAAATATTCAGAGAGCACTTACCAAGTCCATACCCCTAAGCCTTTACCCGGTTCCCCCAAAAAATTCCCAACTGCCTATAAATCCCCCAGAGAGTGCACCACCCTGGCTCTCTTGTCCCCTCCTGGGGCGAGCCAGGAGCTCTGTCCTCTCACTGTATCTCTCAATAGAAGCCTCTGCCCTGACCCTCCTACCCTGAGTGTGCTACGACTCCTCCGCAAACAAGAACCCGGCATCACCGCCACCGCCCCGGGGCAGCCCCTGCTCCCCGGGCTCCTGAGCGTGACTCACTCGGGGAGCCGCAGCACCTTCCTGCACTAGTTTTGGGACGACCCCACGGACTTCTCATCCTTGTTAGGCATAATGATTTCATAAACTTTTTCCAAACTCCCATTTTCTGCCTCCCCAGTTAGTTCATGATGAAGGAATGAGAAGTATGTGTACAGTCAGGATAGACCTACAGCCCCGCAACAATTGGGAACATTCTTGTTTTTTATTGACATATACTTGGAACACAGTATTTCACTGGTTTCAAGTGCACAACACGCTGATTCCACCGTGACCCACACTATTAAACCCTTGCCCCCCTGGCGCAGCTACTGTCACCGCAGAAGGATGCTGTGGAACCATGGACTGTATTCCTCCCCGGCTGGGCTTCATCCATGACTAATCCACATTTAACTATCTGGTCCATTTCAGTGAGGGTTCTGTAAGGCTTTCAGGCGTGTTTCTGTTGTTGTGGAGCTCTCTCTGCTGACAAGACTGTGGGCCAAGGCATTCCTTAGAAGGAATAAGTCCAGCAGAGTCCATCAGTACTGTGGCTCCTGTGAGGTGGGGGAGGCTGGGAAAGACGCAGAAGGTGCCACATGATTTCACAGAGAGGATGTGAGCCCTACTCAGGATGGGCATGGTGGGCTCCTCAGGTCCCCTGGGAAAACAAGTGTGACAGCGCCTGCCGCCTGAGCAAAATGTAATTTCCAATCTGAGTTGGAAGCACTGGTGGGCATGCCTGTAGCCAGTTATTCCTCAGCATGTGTTGGGGCCAGGAATCTCAGCCACAAACATGAGTTCAGCCGTAAACACGAGCACAAAACGTATGGCCTAGCTCTCAAGGAGCCTTAAGGTCCTCCAGGAGAAGTCAGGCCAACTAACAACTGGTGAAAAGGGCCCTCACTGGTGCTGCCAGGATGTGACGGACTGAACCAGCCTGCAGGGGCTGTCAGGTCCTACAGGTCTCTGAGCTAAATGAAGAGTGAGTGAGCACAAACCTAAAGCAGGGTTTGGCAAGAGGAGCAGACAGAGGACACAGCACACAGGACATGAACTGTGGAGGGAGGGAGCAGGATGCCCCGTGGTGAGCAGATACGGCCAGGCAGGCTGGTGTGTGGGCAGATGAGGATGCGTGGCTGCTGATAAGGGCTCAGGGAGGCAGTCACTGATGACTCAGGTCCTTGTGGCTTCTGTGCGGTTTGTGGGTCCTTATTCTAGGGCTGAGGGCAGGGTCAAAAGAGTTTTGAGGTCATCTCCCTGACGTTTAGGCAGATAATTCTATAAGAACAAAGAGACAGGTAAGAGCAAAATCAAAGATGTGATGTTAAAAAAAAAGTAAAAGGGCAGAGCGTCCCCAATAGAAAAGCAGACCCTGGTCCCAGGCTGAAGATCCTGCTGCTTGCTAGCTGTAGGGACTTAGAGGAAGTGGTGTCACCATTCAGTGCCAAACTTCCTGTAAAATAGGAGCACATTGTTAGTGCCACTCCTGCAGGGATGTTCAGAGGAATAAATGAACTAATAACACGTATTTGATACAGGTTCAGGCTTGCAGTAAGTATATTTAATTAAAAAGGAGAAAAAAAGAGCAAAATGAATGAAAGAGGATCAGTGACAGAGAATGTCAGCACATGGGGACAGAGAGATGATTTTTCCATTTTGTTCAGTGCTGTATCCCCAGTACCTTGAAAAGTGACTGGCACCTATGGATGCCCAATAAATACTAGTTGCATAAATACGTGGGAAAAAAATGAACAGTACAGTTTCTCCTAGAAGCTAATGGAGGAGAGAATTTCAAAGACAACTGTATTTAATGTCAAAGGTACAATTGCGCATCCACATTTTCTTCCCTACCCTTCCTTTTCCACCAAGGCTCTCAGCTCTCCCCGGCCATATCCTTTGCCTCAGCTTTGTAGACTCAAGAGTCTTTTAGCCCCAAGCTCACCCGACTCTATAAAAACAAAATAAATAAAATAAATAACAGCCAGCGCGCACCTCAAAACAAAAGCAAGCCTAGGGTTCAGCACTTTCCTGCTTGCTTGTGATTTTTAAAAGGATTTGTTGGTTTCTATCTCAGCTGCTGCACCCTGTATTTTTATTGTTCCTTTCCCTCCACAGACCACATTGATGATTCATTGAGCTGTAGTTGTCTAACGTCCTCTGTGCACACAGCCTCAGCTTTCCGTGGCTGGGGAACTGGCTTCTGCATCCCGTGCCCCACTATGCTTCCATGGAAGGAATTCAGAGTCAAAGCTCCTCATTAAAAACTTAAAACAAGTATTGGAAAATAACCCCACAAATGATTTAAATTTCTGGACTTAGAACTCTGTCTCTATCCAGCACATAATTCCCCAGCAATGCTAAAGCATTAGAATGTGTTTTGAGAGGGTGGGGGCTGTCCTTTGGAAATAAAGTTCTGTGATCAGGGCATCCTGGAAAATCCCCTCCTCTTGGTAACATCTACAAATGTGATGTCTGAACTTATAAAGTTAAATTTTGATTTTGTCAACAAGTTATGCTACTAAGTGAGTTTAAAATAACTTTTGTCTATGAAGTCACAAACTAAATTTTTGAAAGCACTTGGATGTCTACCCAATCTACTAAATAATTATGTCCTTTATAATACCTAACCAAGAGATAATCTTCCATCAAACATGTTTTAGAATGTCCCTCTTTTACTGAACCAAAATGTGTTTTCCCAAAGACTCCATCTATTAATGGCATTTCTAGGTCCATGGTGAAATAGCAATTTTAATTCCTCTCCCAAGATTATTTATTTTCCTTCATAGAACCATCCATGTTTACCTTCTTGTTTTCTCCAAATCAAATGAAATACCTCCACTTATTTTTTCATGACTTTTCTCTTGGCATGGCTCTGAAACCTCACAACTTTCTCTACATGCCACATTATCTACAGGTTTTAGGAGCACAGCCCTCAGAATCAAAAGCTAAGTCAATATGCTCCAGGAACCATGCAGATAAAGCTGGTGTCCCCGTGATTACCCTGTGAGACTGCTCTCAGCTTAAACACACTTTCTTCCCCATCCTTGTTTTTGTAAACACTTACATCTGGTAAAGCAGGCCTCTGCCAGCCCTGTGCCTAGACAAGAAAGGAAGAGCTCTGTGCACCATCAGGACCTCTCTCTCCAGACATTCAGGGGGATCTACTGGTACCGCAGTGACCTTGAGCTGGGTGACCTTGAGCGAATCACTGGCTTTCCAGGCCTTAGCTTTATATTTAAACATATGCGGCTCATGTTCCCTGTGCCCTCTGGCTGGCTGTCCCTCATCTGTGGGCAGTGATGGTCTCTGTAGGCCTGGGTGTCTTCTCCTCTTCATATGGCTGATATGTACAGAAATATGTTATTTTATTTCTGACAGTATCAGAGGAAGTTGTCAAAGTATATAATCCACATAAGACTCAACCATTCTTTCCTTTTCTTTCTGCAAACATGCAGGAACTACACTTGATTTGGGATTAGGTATGAAAAGCCCACCCCAAACAAGACTACTGTGGAGTCCATAAATGATACTTATTTTTTTCCCAAAATTTAACAGCACAAGAAGGGACCTATGAAGGAAATTAGTTGTAAAAGTGGCCGCAAAAATAGCCAAGATACACAGGCTTCATAAAATTACCTGCAAAACAGGAGCCAAGATGGTGGCGTGAGTAGAGCAGTGGAAATCTCCTCCCAAAACCACAAATATTTTTGAAAATACAACAAAGAAAACTCTTTCTAAAAGAGAGACCAGAAGACACAGGACAACAGCCAGACCACATCCACTCCTGCAAGAACCCAGCACCTTGTGAGGGGGGTAAGATACAAGCCCCAGCCCGGTGGGACCAGAGCACCCCACACCCCAGCTCTGGCTGGGAGGAGAGGAGTCAGAGCGGGGAGGGAGAGGGAGCCCAGGACTGCTAAATAGCCAGCCCTAGCCATCCGCACCAGAGAGCAGACACAGTGAGTGCATGGGGTCCTGGAAACTAGGGAAACAGGGCAGTAAGAACTGTGAGCAGGTCCCTGCAGATGATGCACCTGGGACAAAGAAAACTGAGTGCTTTTTGGAAGTCATAAGGGGACAGGGATCCCAAAGCCAGACGGAAGCGTCCTGGGACACTTAGTCCAGCAGCAGGGAATCTGGGGAACTCTGGGCACTCTAAGCCCCTGCGCAACAGGGAGCACGGAGGGCCCACATGGAGATAAATAGCTTCCCGGCCATTCCCCCTCCAACGCGGCTCCACCATATTGGAGCAGCAGACCGAGGCAGGCCACACCCACAGCAACAGCGGAGATAAACTCCATAGCAGCCAGGCAAGAATCAGAAGCCCTTTCTGTGTGCAGCTGCTCAGCAAAAGCCACTAGAGGTCACTGTTCTCCCAGGAGAGGAAGGCCACAAACCAACAAGAAGGGAAGTTCTTCCAGCAGTCACTTGTCCCAGCTCTGCAAACTATCTCTATCACCAGGAAAAGGCAAAATTACAGGCAGACAAAGATAACAGAGACAACACCAGAGAAGGAGAAAGACCTAATCAGTCTTCCTGAAAAAGAATTCAAAATAGAAATCATAAACATGCTGATGGAAATGCAGAGAAATATACAAGAGCTAAGGGATGAAGTCCAGAGGAAGAATACAGACGTCCGGAGGGAGATTACAGATGCCAGGAAGGAGATTACAGAAGTGAAACAAACTCTGGAAGGATTTATAAGCAGAATGGATAAGATGCAAGAGGCCATTGATGGAATAGAAACCAGAGAACAGGAATGCATAGAAGCTGACACAGAGAGAGATGAAAGGAACTCCAGGAATGAAACAATATTAAGAGAACTGTGTGACCAATCCAAAGGAACAATATCCATATTACAGGGGTACCAGAAGAAGAAGAGAGAGAAAAAGGGATAGAAAGTGTCTTTGAAGAAATAATTGCTGAAAACTTCCACAAACAGGGGTAGGAAATAATAAAAAAGAAAATGGAAATACACGGAACTCCCAACAGAAAGGACCCAAGGAGGACAACACCAACACATATAATAATTAAAATGGCAAAGATCAAGGACAAGGAAAGAGTTTTAAAGGCAACTAGAGAGAAAAAGGTTACCTATAAAGGAAAACCCATCAGGCTATAAGCAGACTTTTCAACAGAAACCTTACAGGCCAGAAGAGAATGGCATGATGTACTTAAAGCAATGAAACAGACGGGCCTTGAACCAAGGATACTGTATCCAGCACGATTATCATTTAAATATGAAGGAGGGATTAAACAATTCCCAGAAAATCAAAAGTTGAGGGAATTTGCGTCCCACAAACCACCTCTACAGGGTTTTTAGAGGGACTGCTCTAGATGGGAGCACTCCTAAGACTAAAAAGATGTCACCAGAGAAAATAAAGTCACAGCAAAGAAAGCAGACCAACCAAATACTAACTAAAGGCAAAAAATAAAATCAACTACCCACTACAAGCAGTTAAAGGTATCATGAAAGAACACAGAATAAAACGACCAACATATAAAAAATGGAGGATGAGGAATAAGAAGGGAGAGAAGAAAAGAATCACCAGACAGTGTATATAACAACTCAGTAAGCGAGCTAAGTTAAGCAGTAAGATACTAAAGAAGCTAACCTTGAAACTTGGGTAAACATGAATCTAAAGCCTTCAATGGCAATAAGTACATATCTTTCAATAGTCACCCTAAATGTAAATGGACTGAATGAACCAATCAAAATCTACAGAGTAACAGAATGGATAAAAAAGCAAGATCCACCTATATGCTGCTTACAAGAAACTCACCTCAAACATAAAGACATGTACAGACTAAAAGTCAAGGGATGGAAAACATATTTCAGGCAAACAACAGAGAGAGGAGAGCAGGGGTTGCAGTACAAGTATCAGACAAAACAGACTTCAAATCAAAGAAAGTAACAAGAGATGAAGAAGGACATTACATAATGATAAAGGGCTCAGTCCCACAAGAAGATATAACCATTCTAAATATATATGCACCCAACAGAGGAGAACCAGCATATGTGAAACAAATAATAACAGAACTAAAAGGGGAAATAGAATGTAATGCATTCATTTTAGGAGACGTCAACAAGCCACTCACTCCAAAGGATAGATCCACTGGGCAGAAAATAAGTAAAGACACGGAGGCACTGAACAACACACTAGAACAGATGGACCTAATAGACATCTATAGAACCCTACATCCAAAAGCAACAATATATACATTCTTCTCAAGTGCTCATGGAACATTCTACAGAAAAGAAAACGTACTAGCTCACAAAAAGACCCTCAGTAAATTCCAAAAGACTGAAATTCTATCAATCAACTTTTCATAACACAAAGGTATAAACTACAAATAAATTCTACAAAGAAAACAAAAAGGCTCACAAACACATGGAGGCTTAACAACATGCTCCTAAATAATCAACGGATCAATGAACAAATTAAAATAGAGATCAAGGAATATATGGAAGGAAATAACAACAAAAACACACAGCCCCAACCTTTGTGGGACACAGCGAAAGCAGTCTTAAGAGGAAGGTATATAGTGATCCAAGCACACTTAAAGAAGGAAGAACAATGCCAAATGAATAGTCTAACATCACAATTATCGAAATTGGAAAAAGAAGAACAAATGAGGCCTAAAGTCAGAAGAAGGAGGGTCATAATAAACATTAAAGAAGAAATAAAAAAAATTGAGAAGAATAAAACAATAGAAAAAATCAATGAAACCAAGAGCTGGTTTTTTAAGAAAATAAACAAAATAGATAAGCCTCTAGCCAAACATATTAAGAGAAAAAGAGAATCAACACTAATCAACAGAATCAGAAATGAGAAAGGAAAAATCACGACAGACTCCACAGAAATACAAAGAATTATTAAAGATTACTCTGAAAACCTATATGCTAACAAGCTGGAAAAACTAGAAGAAAAGGACAATTTCCTAGAAACATACAACCTGCAAAGACTGACTAAGGAAGAAAGACAAAAGTTAAACAAACTAATTATGAGCAAATAAATTGAAACGGTAATAAAAAAACTACCCAAGAACAAAATCCCCAGACAAGATGGATTTACCTTGGAATTTTATCAGACATACAGAGAAGACATAATACCTATTCTCCTTAAAGTTTTCCAAAAAATAGAAGAGGAGGGAATACTCCCAAACATTCTATGAAGCTGACATCACCCTAATAACAAAACCAGGCAAAGACCCCACCAAAAAAGAAAATTACAGACCAATATCCCTGATGAACGTAGATGCAAAAATACTCAATAGAATATCAGCAAACTGAATTCAAAAATATATCAAAAGGATCATACACCATGACCAAGTGGGATTCATCACAGGGATCCAAGGATGGTACAACAATAAAAAATCCATCAACATCATCCACCACATCAACAAAAAGAAGGACAAAAACCACATGCTCATCTCCATAGATGCTGAAAAAGCATTTGACAAAATTCAACATCCATTCATGATAAAAACTCTCAGCAAAATGCGTATAGGGGGAAAATACCTCAACATAATAATGGACAAAGATGATAAACCAACAGCTAACATCATACTGAACAGCGAGAAGCTGAAAGCTTTTCCTCTGTGATCAGGAACAAGACAGGGGTGCCCACTCTCCCCACTGTTATTTAACATAGTACTGGAGGTCCTAGCAATGGCAATTAGACAAAACAAAGAAATACAAGGAATCCAGAATGGTAAAGATGAAGTTAAACTGTCACTATTTGCAGATGACATGATATTGTACATAAAAAACACCAAAGACTCCACACCAAAACTACTACAACTGATATTGGAATACAGCATAGTTGCAGGATACAAAATTAACACACAGAAATCTGTGGCTTTCCTATACACTAACAATGAAAAAATAGAAAGAGAAATCAGGAAAACAACTCCATTTACAATAGCATCAAAAAGAATAAAATACCTAGGAATAAACCTTACCAAAGAAGTGAAAGACCTATACCCTGAATACTACAAGACACTCTTAAGAGAAATTAAAGCGGACACTAACAAATGGAAACTCATCCCATGCTCTTGGCTAGGAAGAACTGATATTGTCGAAATGGCCATCCTGCCCAAAGCAGTATACAGATTTGATGCCATTCCTATCAAATTACCAGCAACATTCCTCAACGAACCAGAACAAATAGTTCAAAAATTCATATGGAAACACCAAAGACCCTGAATAGCCAAAGCAATCCTGAGAAAGAAAAATGAAGTGGGGGGAAATCACTCCCCAACTTCAAGCTCTTCTACAAAGCCATAGTAATCAAGACAATTTGGTACTGGCACAAGAACAGAGCCACAGACCAGTGGAACAGATTAGAGACTCCAGACAATAACCCAGACATATATGGTCAATTAATATTTGAAAAAGGAGCATGGACAGACAATGGGGAAATGACAGTCTCTTCAACAGATGGTGCTGGCAAAGCTAGACAGCTGCATGTAAGAGAATGAAACTGGACCACTGTCTAACCCCATACACAAAAGTAAATTCGAAATGGATCAAAGACCTGAATTTAAGTCATGAAACCATAAAAGTCTTAGAAAAAACATAGGCAAAAACCTTAGACATAATCATGAGTGACATCTTCTTGAACATATCTCCCCAAGCAAGGAGAACACAAGCAAAAATGAACAGGTGGGACTATATTAAGCTGAAAACCTTCTGTACAGCAAAAGACACTATCAATAGAATAAAAAGGTAACCTACAGTATGGGAGAATATATTTGTAAATGACAGATCCGATAAAGGCTTGACATCCAAAATATACAAAGAGCTCACCAACCTCAAAAAACAAAAAACAAATAATCGAATTAAAAATTGGGCAGAGGGACTGAACAGAAAGTTCTCCAAAAAAGAAATTCAGATGGCCAACAGACACATGAAAAGATGCTCCACATCCCTAATTAACAGAGAAATGCAAATTAAAACCACAAAGAGATATCACCTCACACCAGTAAGGATGGCTACCATCCAATAAACAAACAACAACAAATGTTGGCAAGGTTGTGGAGAAAGGGGAACCCTCCTACACTGCTGGTGGGAACGTAAATTAGTTTAACTGTTGTGGAAAGCAGTATGGAGTATCCTCAAAATGTTCAAAATAGTCTTACCATTTGACCCAGGAATTCCACTCCTAGGAATTTACCCTAAGAATGCAGCACTCCAGTTTGAAAAAGATAGATGCACCCCTATGTTTATCGCAGCACTGTTTACAATAACCAAGAATTGGAAGCAACCTAAGTGCCCATCAGTAGATGAATGGATAAAGAAGATGTGGCACATGTACACAATGGAATATTATTCAGCCATAAGAACAAAACAAATCCTACCATTTGCAACAACATGGATGGACCTAGAGGGTATTATGCTCAGTGAAATAAGCCAAGCAGAGAAAGAGAAATACCAAATGATTTCACTCATCTGTGGAGTATAAGAACAAAGGAAAAACTGAAGGAACAAAACAGCAGCAGAATCACAAATCCCAAGAATGGACTAACAGGTACCAAAGGGAAAGGGATTGGGGAGGATGGGTGGGTAGGGAGGGATAAGGGGGTGGAGAAGAAAAGGGGTATTATGAATAGCTTGCATAATGTGGGGGGTGGGAGAAAGGGGAGGGCTGTGAAACACAGAGAAGACAAGTAGTGATTCTACAACATTTTGCTATGCTGATGGACAGTGGCTATAATGTGGTTTGTGGAGTTGACTTGGTATAGGGGAGAGCCTAGTAAACATAATGTTCTTCATGTAATTGTAGATTAATGGTAAGAAAAAAAAGAGAAATAAAAGGGGGATTACTCCCTGATAGGATAAAACTAACTGCAAATCAATGATTAATGCATGCTTTACATATCCTTAATTTTGATCATTTAAAGGGTGTCAGATGATCAGCTATGGAAGTACATTTTTCTGATAATATTCCTTTCTCTTAAAAAAAAAAAGAAGTTCCTGTGTGGTGATCTCCAGTAAGTTCTTCACCATGGTGTAAAGGTCATATCAAATTGTGTGTAAAGGGTTTGTTTGTGTTTATACAAAGGATCAAAGCCTAATTTGGCTTCCCAGAAAACAAATTAAGATACAATATGAAGAAGAACTTCCAACATCAACATCCTATGGAAGAGTCATTCCAGAAGATGAACATCAAAAAACTTCAAGAAAAATCCTGGCGCTGCTGCAGTTGTAGCTGCATTCATCCCACTGGTTCCTGGACTTGCCATTGCAATGAAGAAGGAGATATCTAAGCTGGCCTGTGCATACAGTAAAACAACAAATTTGACTGGATCTATACTGTCAGAACTCAACCAAGAATTAGGAGAAGTGCAAGTTGCAGTAATCCAAAATCGTACGACTACAGACTATCTACTGTTTAAAGAACATATGGGATGTGAACAGTTCCCAGGAATGTGTTGTTTTAATTTGTCTGATTTTTTTCAAACTATTCAAATTCTGTTAGACAATATCCATCATATAGATAACTTTTCACAAATGCCCAGGGTACCTAACTGGTTTTCTTGGTTTCACTGGATATGGCTGGTAATTGTAGGTCTGCTTTTGTAACATAGCTGTATTCCTATTATGTTAATGTGTGTGCACAATTTAATTAGTAGTTTAAAACCTATACATGCTTATGTTACTCTACTAGATGATATGTCAAAGAAATAATCATTCTTACCATTTTGTCTTCCATCTGCTACTTCTATAGCTTTTCTTCTTCCTTCCTATTTACAACCCTTGAGTTCGTGCCTCATACTGAAAATTACTGAGTATCATAATTCTTCCAAGTGGTAAAGATACCTCAAGGCAAATGCTGGGCATAGAAGCCACAGGGTATAAATCTGCAAGGAAGTAAAAACTAACCTTTTCAAACAATATTGCTTCTCTCTCGCTTACCAACTTTACATTTCCCTGTATGGCCCCGGAAGATGACTGGTTAGCCAGAGATGGGTAAGATTCCTCAAGGGAGTAACAACCTAAGATAGGCACAGTCGCAAGGGGGCCATCAGGAGAGAAATTGGGGATCAACAGAGGGGAGGCTTAGAACCTCACCCTACCCCCTGTTTTGAGAGAAATCTTCTGCATCCGTGTTTGTTTTGTTGCCCTTGTCTAGCTTGGATTAATACTTAGTCTATAGGCACAGACCTGTTCATCTACATTTGCCCTCTTACAGCACCAAATTGTGTTTTCTGCCTTTATCTTGCATATCTACCTACCACTTCAGCATTTTATTAAAAATAATAATAATAATAATAATAATAATAAGGGAGAAATGTGGGATTCACATATAAAACAAGTATAAAAATCACATGAATAATTGTTTCTGACTTGATTGTTTATAGTTCATGATGCATGATCAAAACCGAAAGTTTCTGTGATATGACTGCCCTTGCACTGTTCACCATGTAAGAACTTATTCACTATGTAACAATTTGTTCAGCATGTAAGAACTTGTTCATTTGCTTCAGAAGATTGGATACTGTTGAGAAATAGGCTTGGGGTTAATTAATGACTGTGTATTTAGTCCCCTATACAGAATGTTATTGTTGTTAACAACCATTTGATCAATAAATATGAGAGATACCCTCTCAAAAAAAAAATTATCTGCAGAAAGACCAGTCAAGATACAGCCTATCCACTAGTAACCTAATGGCACTACTGCATACAAGGGACACACAGAAAGTCTGGAAGATTCAACACCAGGTGCCTGACCCTGGGAGACAGCCTACACATTTCACTCCCAAGTAACCTGTGTGTTCTTACCAATCACCTTTATTTCCCATAAGCTCTAATGCACCTGGTAGTACAATATACAACATATCCTAGGGTATGATCAACTCTGGCCGTTTCCTGTGTACTTTAGTTCACAGTAGTTTCTCATTTAAAACCTGTTTTGACTAATATTATATTGCATATCAAGAATTATACTGTTGGCTTAAAAATAAATATTCATTTTATGTGTATCAAAGCCAAATTTTCTGATAGTTTTATCTATTTTTCTTTCCCATGAATTATATTATTTTGAAATATATATATATTAATTAAATCAAACATCAATAAATCAGGCTATAATGACCCTCCATAGTCTTGGTGAATCTTGTTATAATATGGATGGGTTGAAACGTTTTCTTTTCCAAATCATCTTCTAAAACTCAGACTAAGACACTGCTCAGACCAATTCACATATTGCATTTTCTTTGTTAAACTGACAGATTCACATTTAGAATGAGCTTGGTCACAAATTGATTTCATCGCATTTATTAATTAATGTGCAGCCATGAACTATGTTCTGTTTTTTTCTTTTTTTTCCTTTAGCTGCACCTGCAGGCATGGTGTGATGGTGAAAAGCCATGCAACAGACAGCAGCTGTTATGCATTCAGTCTTCAGGATAGGTCACTCACTAATTGTCTGCTATATTTTAGAAACACTCTTTTGTTTGACTCAGTTCCTAGCTCACCATTACTGAGACAGACCCTAAGTTAAATTAAAAAAAAAAACTTCCAAAAGAACATAACAATAGTCATATATCCAAAGTGTGTGATCAACATCTAAATTCAGCAGGCAGAGTCCAATTCAGAAGCTTGTTTTCTAACTTGATTGAAAAACTACAGAAGAATATCTGGGGAACAGTGTTCTCTGAAGGGCCAGGTCCCCAAGAAACCTAAAGCTGTAGAAAATAGAAAGGGATTTCACCCAGCATCAAACCCTAGCAGGAGATGGCAGATGGTCACTCACAGGAAGAGGGCACAGCCTGCATCTGGGTTAGAGGAGGTCCAGGCAGACCCGACTGCAGGGATGATTTGAGGCACTCTGTGTTGGGAAGACGGGCAGGTTCGTGCAGACAGGCCCAGAGGTTTTCAGAAGGAAATCAACATGGTGTGTATTTTAGTGTCAAATGACATACATTTTGAAGCATTGATCACTTTGGTTGTCAATCATGAATTCTAAAATGACAGAGACTTCAGTAAGTTATTCCTCATTATCATGACAATTTTCACCTGTGCTGATGGTCCATCTCTCTGGAAACTAAGCACATGATCTTGCCTGAATTATCTGGCACATAAGCTGCACTAATTGAAAAGTAACAAAGAAGGAATTCTTAGGGCCTCAGAAGGCCATTTAGTTGACTCTAGGCAAATTACAATTAAGAATGTGTTATGTTTATTATCATATAAGTTCAAAGAAAGCTACAGAATTAGTCTGTTCTCATACTGAAGTGGACTCAACATTTTGGAAGGCAGATCTTTTTTCTTTGATTGTTTTTCCTAATGTAATTAAGGTAATTCTAGCATTTGGAAATAATCAGTATTTCAAAGGCAGTGTGTTCCTCCTTACTGAAAATATTCAAGCACAGAATGCTGAGGAACAAAGTTCATTTTCTTGTACACCTGAATGTGTATCGTGGGTGGGACTTAAGATGACCAGGAAATTGGGCCAAATGCCCTATAAAAATGGTATATTGTAATAAAAAGCTCTTTTGCTTTTATGTGGTCACTCTATCCAGGCTTCATTGCTCTCCATGTTTAAATTTTTTAAAATCTATTCATTGTTATTTTTATATTGAATTCCCAGTAACATACTTACAAAAAAATATAAATGAGAGAAAGAAAGCAAAAAAGAATGATTTTCCAAAATATTGTCAGAATTATTTTATTCAGACAACTTGTGAGCATTGCTGTGTTTCAAAAAAGCCCTCCATTTTATCTTCCTTTTTCTGAACAGAGCCATCTGTGTTGAGTAAATGATAGTATTCTAGCATCCCTTAGTTCACTCCATGGTTTCAAGAGAGGGGTGCTGGCATGTTCTGCCTTCAAACCATGACACCCACAGACTTTTGCCTTGAATTGTTGTAATAAGTTCCCAGAAGGATGGTAGTGAGGGGACATGGGAACTGAGCCACTCAGAAACTGGCAGGGACAGTATCCCAGGAGACCAAGTGGACCTGTGTAGTTTGAACATATTCAGGATCTGGAAACTGGGAGCAGATGGACTGAGAGTAAAGCGACAAGGAGACCAGAGGGGCAGTGGGAGGTGAGAACAGGGAGAGGCTGGGAAACTATGAAGCTTTGGCTTTTTTTCTCTTGTTACGTTTTAAGAAATCACACACCATACAGTTCAGGGCATATGAGACACATTCAGTGTTGTGTTCCTGGTAACAAGAGCACGTATTTTGTTAAGACATCATTTTCACTCCATATGAATTTTTTAGTGTCAAATGAGGATAATATTCTCAGTGATTTTGTCCAAATATGAGAAGAGAAAACGTAAGAGGGAAAAATTGCTGAACCAGAACAAACACAGCACATTAACAGAACAGTGATTCCGGGTGTGTGAATAAGCTGATTGTTTGACCACGTTGTTTTGTTCACTTATCAGAAATGATGCACATGACAGTTATGTTCCCAGGACACCCAGTAAGCCAGGTGCCACTGTGGGCTTGGAGCGGAAGAGGGATGCCCTCTGTCTTCTCCTGCCCAAGCTTCGCTCTGGCTGCGTTGAGTGTTCACTGATGAAGGGCAGGTGGACGTGGAGGGGCTGCAAGAGACTCAAAGAATCCAGGTGAGAGGAAGTGGCACTTTTTCCTGGGAGGATTCAGTGTTGGTGATAAATGATGATCAACTTCTGGATATATTTTCAGATGGAGCTGGGTGACTTTGGTGACAAATCAGATATTGGAGCTTAAAGAACAAGAGTCAAATTCAAGGTTTCTGGCCCGAGCAAGAGGGAGAATGGAGTGGCCATTAATGAGATGCGGGAGACTCACCAAGGGGAGGCTTGTGGGTGAGGCAGGAAGGTAGCATTAAGTTGTGTCATGTTTCAGATGCTGAGTAGATATGTGAGTGTACATTTCAGATAAGGCAGTTGTTTGCATGTGGCTCATATTCAACTTGATGCACACATGTGGGTGATGAAGACCAAGGGGAGGGTGTGTCTGCTCAGGAGACTTCATGGAGCCATGAGGGCAGTGAGGGTGGACGGAGAGGCACTGGGTCCTGAGGTCATGTGTTGACAGTCAACAGGAGGCTGTGGAGCAGCTACAAAAAGAAACAGATAAAATGTGAAAGGAGGAGCTGCAGTGACAGAGAGCTCGTTGCGCATGTTAGCTGGCAGGAGTATATCCAAGAAGAGGATGGGATCAACCATGCAAAGCTGACAACAAACCAAGGCCTTCAGAGGGTGAGGACAGGCAACTGGAGGCAACTGCGATATGGAAGACAGATCTGAGGGGAGAGGGGAGAGAGAAACCTGACTCCATGTGACTCAAACGTGAATGCAGGAGGGAAAGACAAGCCATCCAGAAAGGAAGGTGTGAAAGTGATCAGACCAATGCAGGCAGTATTTGGAAAAGAGTAGCATCAAGGCCTGATCTTTTCTGTTCTGTCTTTTTAAAGGGGACAGAAAACAAGCCCATTGACATGCTGAGGAAGTGGTCCAGCAGACAGCAGTAATCGCTGACTCGGGGAGTTGTAATAACTGCAATGCCTTCCGCAGAGTGGGAGGGTGCAGAGACTCCGATGCCTCTAGAGATGCATGCAGGCATTTGTCTTACCTGGGCACAGTCTGTTATCAGAGGAGGAGGTGGGAGCAGATGCACAGGGACAAAGTGTGGTTGGTGGGGAATTTAGTGGACTGAGCATCTGGATAGTCCCATTGGAGGATTTCAGGTTTTTTTTCCAGTTCCATAGGTCTTTTGCTGAGTATACAGATATGTACAAATAGACAAGTCAGGGTCAGAAGTTTGGGAAGAGAAAAGCACGTATGACAGTCACTGAGGATGGAGGAGTGAACAGATGTGTAGAAGGGCTGTTCCACAGGACTGTGCTCACAGGGGAGGTCACTGGTCATGAATTTTAGGTTGATGACATTATGTGCTATTTACTTAACACCTCCTTTAGTGTGTGGAAGCTCATGTATGGCAGGTGGATGCTGGCTTTAACCAGAACAGGGTCTGACAATGAATTACATGAAAGCGAAGGAAAGGGGACATGTTGCAGGTATAGAGGAAAGAACGGTTACAGTAACTGAGCATGGCGTCCAACTAGGCAGGAAAGGACATCGACAGAGTTGCAGGCTCTCAACCCAGGGCTTAAAGTGCAGACACATGCACATAAATGTGGTATAAAGTACCCACAAATATTGTTTGAGGGGAGAATGAATAAGCTTTCCCAAAAAGTCTCGGGAGATATGCCCTGACTTCTTTTTCACAGAAAACCCACAAGTGGAAAGGAAAGTCATTTGCTTCCATGTATGCTGGAATTTGTTTAGCTTTGTTGTTTTAATAGATTCTGAGTTCAGTTTCAGAGTCCTTTCTAGCCTGTGTCTGTGGCCTGAGGCTTCTTCTGGATGTCAGAAAACTTAACAACTGGAATTTTCTGAGTATCTTCCCAAAATCTAATATCCACATTTGGCCTGTGATATCAAAATGTAGACTTAAAAGTGCAGTGAAATTCTTTATTTGTTCCTCTAAAACCCTGTCCATAAATAGCTAAGCTACTTTTAACAATTAGTCTCTGAAGTTCCAAACATCAACAGTATTAATACGTCCATGCTTCAGGTACAGTACTTTTCCAAAATGTTTCCCCTCCCCTCCACAGGGAATGGGGCACCAGAATGTGTCCACTGTCACTGAGTTCCAGCTGCTAGGATTCCAGAAGCTGCTTGAGTGGCAGACCCTGATCTTTGCCATTTTCCTGTTCATCTATTTCCTCACAGTCACGGGGAACGTCGTCATCATCGCAGTGGTGAGCCAGGACCAGCGATTGTGCTTGCCTATGTACACTTTCCTCCAGCACCTGTCCTTCCAGGAGATCTGGTACACATCCACTATTGTAACCCCTCTCCTAGCCAACCTGCTGTCCCTGGGCCGCATCATCTCCTTCCCCGTCTGTATGGCACAGCTTTACTTCTTCGTGTTTCTCGGAGCCACTGAATGCTTTCTTCTGGCCACGATGGCATATGACTGGTAACTGGCCATCTTCAGCCCGCTGCACTGCTCTCCCCTGATGGGTGCTGAGCTCTGTACCAAGCTGGTGGCGATCTCCTGGTCAGCAGGGGTCGGCACGGGGTTTCTGCCCTCCCTGATGATTTCTAAGTTGAATTTCTGTGGGCCTAACCAGATTGATCATTTCTTCTGTGACCTCCCTCCCCTTGTGCAGCTCTCATGTTCCAGCACTCACACCACCAAGATGGCCATCAGTGTCCTGTCGATCGCTGTGTTGTGCACTTGTTTTTTTCTTACACTTGTTTTGTACATTTTCATTGTGTCTTCCATACTGAGGATTCCTTCAGCCTCTGGTCAGATGAAAACATTTTCCACATGTGGCTCCCACTTGGCTGTTGTCAGTATATACTATGGGACCATGATCTCCATGTATGTTTCCCCCAACATCCACCTGTCACCTGAAATCATCAAGATTATTTCTGTCTTCTACACTGTGGTCACCCCATTGTTGAACCCTGTTATATACAGCTTGTGGAACAAAGACTTCAAAGCAATGATTAGAAAAGTCATGAGAAGGAAGTGCGGCATCTATGGCATGAGAGTCAAGGGGAGTTTCTTGGTTAGATGAGGAAAATCACAGAGGATGTGATGTGGACTAAGTTCAGGGATAAGTGAGTGGCATGTTCGGGGCCTCCAAACCTGCACACTGCTGCTGACCCTACACGGAGTCCCGCAGTGTTTTCATGGCCCCATGCCAGTGGCAGCTCAGGAGACTAACCACCTTCATCAATTGACTTCAGGGGCAATGTTGTTCTTAGAAGCTTTCTTCTGTCTTCTGGTGGGAATCTGACTGTGCGATCCCAGGGTGTGATGATGACATGCACATTATTTTCAGATGCTTCAGTACGACTTCTCTGGAGCTCATAGAACCTACGTGCAGAAAGTCACACATCCTTTAAGCACTGCTTGAGCCTGGCCCTGCAGACTCAATTCCTCATGCTCCTGGTGTTTCTTAAATATCTATGGAATGAATGAGTGGAAAAAGAAAAGACATATGAGTGTGTGTTGACTGAAATTATTTTTTAGTGACAGAAAGAAGGAAATGTTTTTGAAGTGCTAAAGACTTATCTATAGTAACTTAGACTTTTTCATGTTTCTTGTTTAATGAAGTTCTAGGAAAGGAAGGAATGGGAGGAAAGGGAAAATAGGGATAGGAGGAAGGAGAGAGACAGGTGGAAAGAGAGGGAGAAGGAGAAATCCAGAAAGAACAGGAAGGAAGGCAAAGAAGAATCCAAAGTATTACATGTGTTTATAAGCCTTGGAAATCAAAGGCTATACATTAAGAAGCTTAATCATTTTTATATTTTCCTCCATTCAGCCAAAACTGAGAAGACCTCTACAAATCCTGCCCATTATTATATCCATTCATTCCACATATTTTTTCAATTCTCTGGTATATGCCAGTCCCTTACTGCAGTCTGGTCCCCAAGGATACAATGATACAGAAATGACCAAGGGAAACTTTGCTTTAATGGAGCCTCTGTTGTGAAGGGGGAAAATAATATGTATTCCCTCACCTGGGGATACTCAATTACTTCTGTTTGTGGTGACTGCTGTGAAACAAAGTGCAGACTTGTACGTGAACACAGAACAATAAGGTCTGAATCAACACAGAAAGCTTCTGCTCCTGTAGGGCTCTAACCTATACTTCAGGGATGAGGAGAATAAGAACGGCAGTAGTGGCCCAGGCAGGGAAGATGGTATGAATGGCAGGAGAGGATCCTGGGGACCCTGGGGATGGAGGAGGGAGGTGAGGGTGGAGAGAAAGGCCAGAGCTGGTCCACACAGGGTGTGAAAAGCCCCTGTCGGGTTTTTGGATATTACATTGAGAAAAATGATTGATTATCAAATGGCATCAATTGGGAATGATATTATATGTTTTTTATTTGAAAATCAGACTGATTTTTAGAGAAAAGACTGAGAGAGAGAGAGCAAGAGTGGCTGGACTCAAACAAAGTGTAGCCCGCGTGGGACAGGAGGCCGGCCTGGCTTCAGGTCTGGAGATGGACGCCCGCATAGGAAGAGCCCCTCAGATGGAGAGGTCAGGGGAGGGCACTCGCTCATTCCCAAGCAGGGGACCAATTGGTGGGCTCTTCTCAGACCTGCGGTGTTTCCTCCTTCTTCCTCTGAGCTTCGGGGATAAGTCACCTCTGATCCTTTAGCTCATGTAACTTCCTGTCACCACAGGCCCCTGGCTCTTTTTACCTTCCCTCCCAGCCCTCAAGTTCCTTCTTCCCCCTGGGACTGGACGTGGGAGGACTGCTGTTAGTCCCTATCAGACCCTTACCATCTGTTTCAGATGTTGGATAGAAGGAACATGGTGCCTTGGAATAAGAGGACAGGAGCTGGGTGATAGAGATAGGAGAGCGTCACTGGTCTGGGCTTTCGGGCAGAATATCAAACAATAACATATCTTACCTTATAAATCTTCATTTCCAATAAGTATATTGATTGTGCCTTGTATTTAACAAACTTATCTTTCCAAAAGTCTCTTTCTGATTGTAAATGGTAGGTACCTGGCTCTGCATACTGGGAGGAAAACATTATTGATCCACATATAAGGAGCTTAAGAACTTATGCCAGAAGGATGTTTGGATCTATGAATCTGGAGCTCAGTGGAGTAACCTGACTGAGAAATATGAAAGTTTTCACCATATTGATCATATATGAAAACATGGGAATGAATAAGATTTCCCAGGGAAAGTATAAACCAAAAAAGAAAAAGAGATTGACAGACAGAAGTACAGAGCATGGAGGAATTTAAAACACAAATTTTAAGTATAGAATAGGAACCTGAAAAGAGACTATGAATCTGTCGTAGCATGGACCAGGAAAACTCTGGAAGTTTCCATAAAGTCTATTCCCACTAGTGTGAATAAATCCCTGCAATGGCATTTTTACCAATGAATCCAAACAATAAATAGTTTTCCTGGATGTTGTTGAAAAAATAATCATCTAATAATCATGTGGTTGATATGTCTGTTAAGGGTACAGAATAAAAATGACACATTCATTATGATATAAATGTCAGCTTTTGGTCAAATACCATCACCTTACCAACAATTTAATGATGGTAAAGAAAGAGAGTTGATATTCAATTGCTGTGCAAAAAGAGGAAAAAATCAATTTTCATGAAAATTGTGGAAAAAATACATTACTAACATCCCTTTAACCTTTATTCTTCTTAACCACTGAGTAACATAGGTTTTCTTACAAAGATAAGGAAACTAAATGACATGTGAACAAAATTTTCTGTTGGTTGCCTAATTTTCTATTCATAGGTTTTTGTCTTTTTTTTAACTAACTGGTATAAGGAATGTCATTCAAAATCTATTTTCTGTCCTATCTCTAAGCTTTCTCTTCTCACCTTTCAGGTTTTAGTCTGTGTCTCAAAGAATGAGTCCAACTCAGTATACTTTAAAACTTGAATTTAGTTCATTGAAAATACTTTAATCTGATAACTGAAAACCATTTCCTAAATAACCCGTATCCACACACACACACGGAGAGAGCAGTACAGAGATGGCCGTCTCCCCTGTTATCACTAACTGACATGTGGTTCCACAGCATAAGTAATTATTTGTTCCAGTCTGGGGCAAACAGAAGTAACAGTGAACTTAAACCTCAGTGACTCCAGCCACATTCTGGCACATTTTTGTGTGGTCATGTGTCTCTTGTCCTAAAGATTCATCACCCCCAAATCCATCATGTGAGGACTTTGACTTTATCCCTCCCTGGTTTTAACCTATGACCCTACTCCCAAAGGGAAGTAAATGCATAGATGTAGAAGGACTGACCAGACAGTAGGGACACTATGCAGTGGACCCCATGCCAGCCTGCTGTGTTCCTTCTGATTGAGGTCTTGTAACTTCTGTATTTGAGTTGGGCTGACTAGATTGTCAGTTCCTTTAGGGCCTGGTGCTTCAGTAAATACTGCCTACATGACTCATCGGTCAGGATGGCATGCTGCCAAACCAGATGGTCATTTGCTCCATTTCCAGCTCTTCTACACACAGGAAGTGTGGCCCGGTGCATACTATTTACCAATGTCATACTTAAGTAAATCAAATTTCAAAAGAAGGAACATAACGTCGAATTCACACTGGCTCCTATGTAAAGTCCTTGAGGAAATTGTACATATATGAAGTGACCAATAACGAGTGGATTTTTGTGTGGAGTGGACTGTAGGTGTTCCACCCAGCCTCCCTCCTCAGACTGAGCTGCCCAGGCTGATGGCTCATGGCAGAGCCTGTCTGTGGGACATGCCCTGGGCCGCTGTCAGAGTTTATGCCTATAAAATAAATTTTAGCCAAAATAAGCAGGTGAAGAGAGGCAATAAAGGGCCAGGTAGTTTATTTGAATGCCACTCCTGGGTGATGTTCCATGGTCTTGGTACTATAGGCTGGGGAAGTCACACCCAGTCAGGGAGGTGGAGGCTTATAAGGGATTAGGAAGGGTAGGAGTGGGAAAGCTATCCTAGGGGGTGTGGAGAGGTATGATTGGCTAAAGGTGAAATAATAGGCAACTAGAAACATTTTTTCCTTCCAAGAGGGAGGAGGCTGACATCCGGCTCTTAGTTGGCACATCAGAAGGATGGAATTCAGGAAGAGCTGTCTCCTTTCCATATAAAGCACGGACCTTGGGATCTGGTCTGTTCTCCCCTATGGCATCTCTCCGTTCTGTTTGCATGTCCTTGTTTTTCCTTCCTCCAGCCTAACATTCCAGCCTTTTGGTAATAATGGGTGATGACTCGATCTGACTACTTCCGGCTGACAAAGGGCATCGTGGGGGTTTTAGTCTGGTATTAGGCTGAAGTAAGGGGTTTAGTGGGAAGAGGTGTGTAACAGTGAAGTAACATATGGTTGGTGGTGACCCAGGTCATCTAGGTTAGCTGCTGTTGGAGGAACCTGAGGACACAAGGGGCAACTAAGAGTAAACCAAAAACTGTTATTAAGGGGCCCAGTAGGGGCATCAGCTAGGCCATTATGGGGAACTGGAATTCTGGATCGAGTTTACATCTCAATGACTAGTATTGGGATTTAGTATAGATAAGACTGCATTACTGAAACTATACTTTTCTCTAAAATCACCCTTATTTTTATAAGGAGTAGCCAGATTAAGAAAATAATTAACAGTTGGCTTGATTATTTGCATAAGTACAGCAAGAAGAACAATTGATTACACAGGCTCTTTTAAATGTGCTTTGCTGGAACTTTTGTAAGGAATTTCAGATTGAACTTTTAAGGGCTTCTTGAGCCCAGAAAGCCAAGCCAGACTTGCCATCAGGTTGTGCCTGCAGTACCTGTAGATTTGGGTGAATTCTTCTGTTCTTGAGTTTCCTAAGACATTCCTCAGGTTCCTGCACCTGCCAGGAAGTGACCTTCTTTACTCACCTCGTAAGGCTGCTGGGAACTCTGTAAGCAAGGTACCAAGTAAGTTCTTCTAAGGGGCTTTGTTGGCATTATAAAGTCAACCTGTTCCTTAAAGCTGTCTGTTCATATCTGAGTTTACACACGTGTCTCTCAGGTATGACATTCCAGTCAAAGCCTCGGTAATATAACCAGTGTTTTCAATTGGTTTTCTTACAAGGAAAGCAGATTCTTATTGAACTTGTGCAAATAAACATACTGCCATGAAATATAAAAATAGTCACTGAGAGTTTTTAAATTCTGGAGGGATCAGGTAGAGAGAAAGATAAAGTTTCAATTTTGCTTATAAAGGCTGTCATTTACTAAACTGTTGTCAGCTTAAGAGAAAAAGCTTAAACACTTTATCAGCAACATTTGAAACAAAAAGCTACAAAATCATCTTCTTTAGTTTACTTAATCTTATGTAGCTAATACTTGTTCTGCTGAAATCTAGTTCTTTACTAGCTTAAGAGTAATAAAACAGTGACTATAAATAGTAAAAGACTTACAAATGACAATGGCTAAAGATGTGATGAGAGCTTACCGTAAGACAGTTGACATAAGGAAATTCTGATATTTCTGTAACAGAAAACATTCAGTAATAAAGTTTAGCATTATTCTCTTTGAAAGTGTTTTCTAGGTAATTAAGCAGGTAATTATATATCAGATAAATAAGTTAAATTAGCCAAATACTTTCTCCAATGAGAAAAAGTTCTTCTGACATGTTCCAGGGGCCCTCTGGAAAATATCATAGTTAACCAGAGGTAAAAGTACCTTTTTGAATTTGATTTTGGGAAGTTGTCAGAAGAAAATTTCTTTGGCACTTGCGTAAATAGGATTATAGGTTGCCATGAAGCAATACTTATCCAATTAACTAGAATGACAAAAGTACTTCAAAGGCAAATAAAGAAGCTTACACAGTTGTTAGCAAAGATTAGCTTTTAGTCCTTTTACTATTAAGATCTCATTTTCTTAAAGACTCCGACTACTCACTGAGACTTTAAGCATAAGAAACTGCTTTGATAAAACAATTAGAACTCTCTGCAATCTTTCAATATTAAAAGCAGACTAACAGTTAAGAAAACTTTGTCTTTTTAACTGAAAACAAAATTCTAATTTTGCTGTGTACTTGATACTAAGACTCATTTGCTTTAATTTTATATAGCATGACCATATTTAAGTCTTCTACAAACTTTTTACAACTTTCTTTTTACATTTAGATTTCTCCTTCTAAATAAACAGCTGTACTTTAGAACAAAGTTACTTTCTTTTATCAAAAGACTTATTTTTTAGCATGCAGAAATGTTTTCCTAACTACTTTAAGTAGTTTTGATTTGAACTTAAAATTATTACTTTAACCTTCAGTGAATAGGCTACTTTAAACTGTTACACTAGCATTCTTCAGATTGATACATCTATGAATGTATATTATCATTTTTGGAAATGTGCTTTAAAGCACAATTTCTTATTAGGCACAAAATATGTCTATATAACTCAGCAAACTTTAAGAATTTTGGTTACTACAAAAGTTCTCAGGGTGTTTGCATATATATACACTGTTATACATTTATACAGTATTATTATTAAGATATTTATTTGCTAGGCTTGTTTACTCATTTTTAGCAACTATACTAGATTACTTACAAAACCTTTATTGAATATTAGACAAAGCCAAGCCTTTAAGAATTTTATTCTTGAAAGATTTAGCAGATAACATCAACTTAAATGACCAGGTAAACTTAGGCAGCTGATAACAACAAGGACATGCCCGCCTCAGCCAAACTCAAATTAGCATTAATGCTTAACATTTTTATCAGATTTTCTGGAAGTTTTAGAATGCTCAATTTTCACAAGTGCTTGTTTTTTGTTTCTTTCTTTTTTTGAGAGGGCATCTCTCATATTTATTGATCAAATGGTTGTTAACAACAATAAAATCCTGTATGGGGAGTCAATGCTCAATGCACAATCATTACACAAGCGCTTGTTTTTAAATAAAATATTTTTCCTCTGTACACCTAGACACACAAACATACAAACTGAGATACAATGACTACAGTCAGCAACACCTCTCACACAAAAACATATACACAGACAGACAAACTGATATAAAGACTTGAGTTACTGATATCCAATTGCCTTCCCTCTCTTCAGTTTCTAGTCTGTGACTTCTGGAACCAGAGGGCGGTAGGAGTGTGTTCCAGTGGGGGAAGAGGGCGGTGAAGGTGGAAGGAGAGGGAGAGGGGGTGGTACAGCCATTGGAAGAGGAGAGCAGGACAACGGCATGGTTGAGAATGTAGGACTTTAAGATGGCAGTGACACGTGTGAAGACAAAGGACTTAAAGATGATGGTGGTTAGAGGGGAAGGGGATTGCGAGCTTAGGGAGGTGGGTGACTGAGGCCTTCTGGTGAGTCTAAAAAGGAAGAAGAACTGAGCAGAGTGAAAGGCTGACAATTTTTAACTGGAGATCGGGCTAGGAGGACCTGAGTCATTGAACACAACATAAAGGTCTGGATGGGAGTGCAAAGTCCAAAAAGCCTGCACATATGGGATTTCACTCTGCTCTCTGCTCCAGTGGCAATAATTAATCAAGGTCATGAGGAGGCTAAAATTGAAAGTTCCCTCAGGGGTCCAGAGAGATTGATTGTCCAAGGGATACTGAGGCCCAGCCTCAGAACAAAGAAAGACTAGCTTCTATTTGTGAGCTTCCCAGGACAAATATAGAGTAGCCAAATCAGAAATGAGACACCGCAGCGGGGTGTGAGCCCCTGCTTTTGAGGGCTGGTGCCCCATGTCTGTGCCACTTCTCAACTAATCTCACTGAGAGGAGCGCCCAGCGTCCCAAGCACGCCAAGTCAGGGGAGACATCCTGGGAGCCTGGGGTAGGGACGTCTCCCCCACCGCAGGGCCAGGGGCAGCCCAGATGCCTGCAGAAGGTAGGCCAAATGCCCAGGGGCCGAATGCCCCACCTGGACGTATGCACGATTTCTAGCGGACCAAGTGAAATGGAGTTAGGAAGGGAAACAGACCAGGAGAAACTGAGGGACTCACTGGAAAATAGTCCACGTAGTGGAGAGCAGGCTGAGGTCCTGGGTGGGGAAGGAGGGGGTGGGACCACCAGTGGCCATTCAGGGCCCCAGGCTCACACTCCTTCCTGGGTTTCAGCACCAAATGTAAGAAAAATTTTAGCTGAAATAAGCAGGTGAAGAGAGGCAACAAAGGGCCAGGTAGTTTATTTGAATGCCACTCCCTGGTGATGTTCCATGGTCTGGGTACTACAGGCTGGGGAAGTCACACCCAGTCAGGGAGGTGGAGGCTTATAAGGGATTAGGAAGGGGAGGAGTGGGAAAGCTATCCTAGGGGGTGTGGAGAGGTATGATTGGCTAAAAGTGAAATAATAGGCAACTAGAAACTTTTTTTCCTTCCAAGAGGGAGGAGGCTGACATCCGGCTCTTAGTTGGCACATCAGAAAGATGGAACTAAGGAAGAGCTGTCTCCTTTCCATATAAAGCACGGACCTTGGGGTCTGGTCTGTTCTCCCCTATGGCATCTCTCCGTTCTGTTTACATGTCCTTGTTTTTCCTTCCTCCAGCCTAACAATGCCCTCTGAGGGGGCAGCCTATCCACACAGTGGGTGGAAAGACTTGTCCTCTGCCCCAGTTTTCCATGGATTGCACAGCTTTGCCCCTTGCCCATGCCTGCCTTCCTTGCATGCACAGATGCATCTCCTAACAGGGATCCTGGCACTCCTTCCATCTCCCGACTCCCTACTCAATGTCTCACTGAGATAGGAAGGCAGCAGGGTGCAACTCCTGCACAGTTAGAGTAGGTGTGGGCCCTGGAAAAGGACAGTCTTACAAAACAGGACACTTGACATTGAAACAGTGTAACAATTTATTCCCCATGGGGACCCAGTGGTATGGAACAGCTCATTGCTAATTAATAATTGGATAGGCCCTTTAGTTTACAATAGGGTATCTGGGAAACCTTCACAGACAAAGGTTAAAATATAACTAGGATTCTGGCTGAATCTATACAAAATTCCCACTGCAGCGAGCATAAAACCTTAGACATAAGACCCCAAGTGACAACCTTGACCTCTCTGCACCTGCAGGGAGTTCCATACTTTCTCTTATCCTGAATAAAGCTCTCTCTCTCTGTAACTGAAGAAAAGCTCTCTGTAAATCTCCTGCCTTGTCCATTCACAAAGTTCATTCTTCAACTCCGTGAACAAGAACCCCGGCATCACAACCCCTGAAAACCTCCTCTGAAACAGAACACAGTGCACTTGCTGGCTCCAAGTGGTGCGAAGCAAGAAGAGGATGGAACGACAGAGCTTAGTGATGCCGGGGTTCTTGTTTGCGGAGCCAAAGAATGAGCTTCACAAACACTCAAGGTAGGAGAGCAAGGTACAGGCTTTATTTAGAGATAAAGTGAAAGGACAGAGCTCCCAGCTCATGCCAGGAGGGGACAAGAGAGTCCGTAGTGGTGCGTTGTCTAGGGGGTTTTATAGGCAGTTGAGGATTATTTGAGAACATTAAAAAACTTCAGGGTGTGGACTTGTTAAGTGGTCTCTGAATATTAAAAATTAACTTAACTTAAGGAATTTCCTGCCTTGATTTCTCTCCGGGACACCAGTGCCTTGGCCCGGGAGCACATCAAAAGGCTTCCTGCCTAGCCCCCAAGGTGGGCTGTGGTATTGTCAACTTGCTAAAGAATCTTGTCTCTTGAACTTCCTGGGCGTTAAAATGCAATCTTATTTTCAAGATGGAATCCTTCCTGCCTTTTACTATGTTGTTTACAGCTGGGTCTGCATGCCAAATCTGTTTCCCAGTTTGCAAAATCACCTCATCAGATCTGAAGGAGAAAAGACAGCACATAGGCCTGGGCCTTTTAGCATGCTAAAGTGAAGCTTACACATGGTTACAAATGATTAGCATAATAAAACACATGCTGTTCTTCTTTATTTGGGGAAGATTAACTGATCTCACTGAAGAATCATTCTAGAGCTCAATGTTTAACATAGAGTTTTAGTAGGGGGGTTTCCTTGCATGTAGTTACATTGTTCTGACTGCAAATATCCTGCCCTGCCCCCTCCAGAGGCCTTCACTCTATTCTGACTACATCTATGGTCCCTGTCTCATTAGGACACACAGGAGCTCACAGAATGCAGGAAGATAGTTTGGCATTCATAAAGCACCGTGCATTCAATCACAGTTCATGCAGATCATGACAAGACTTGTTTTGTGAAGGAGATTGAAAGATCATATGTGCTGTCCAGAAAGGATCTGCAGATGGATAAGCCAGTGGAAGTGAGACAGGGACCATAGATGTAGTCAGAGTAGGGTGAGAGCCTCCAGATGGGCAGGGTAGGATATTTGCAGTAAGAGCAATGTAACTACATGCAAGGAAACATCCCTACTAAAACTCTATGTTAAACATTGAGCTCTAGAATCATTCTTCAGTGAGATCAGTTAATGTTCCCCAGATAAAGAAGAGTAGCAAATGTTTTATTATGCTAATCATTTGTAACCATGTGTAAGATTCACTTTAGCATGCTAAAAGGCCCAGGCCTATGTACTGTCTTTCCTCCTTCAAATCTGACAAGGCGATTTTGCAAACTGAGCAACTAACTTAGCATGCAGACCCAGCTGTAGACGACATGGTAAAAGGCAGGAAGAATTCCATCTTAAAGATAAGATTGCATTTTAACACCCAGGAAGTTCAAAAGTCAAGATTCTTTAGCAAATAGACAATACCTCAGCCCACCTTGGGGGCTGGGCAGGAAGCCTTTTGATGTGCTCCTGGACCCAGGCGCCGGTGTCCCGGGAGAAATCAAGGCAGGAAATTCCTTATGTTAAGTTAGTTTTAAATATTCAGAGATCACATAACAAGTCCACACCCCAAAGTTTTTTCATGTTCTTGAAAAATCCTCAACTGTCTATAAAACCCCCTAGACAACGCACCAACTATGGACTCTCTTGTCCCCTCCTGGCATGAGCTGGGAGCTCTGTCCTTTCACTTTATCTCTAAATAAAAGCTTGTACCTTGCTCTCCTTCCTTGACTGTTTGTGAAGCTCATTCTTTGGCTCCGCAAAAAAGAACCCCAGCATCAGAAGGCTGTGTAAGTAGTATCTCCTCGATGCCACTGTTCTTGTTCATGGAGCCAAAGAATGAAATTTGCAGACCCTCAAGGTAGGAGAGCAAGGTAGAGGCTTTTATTTAGTGGTAAAGTGATGGGACAGAGCTCCCGGCTCATGCCACAGAGGACAAGAGAGTCCATGGTTGGCTCATCGCCTAGGGTTTTTATAGTCGGTTGAGGATTTTCAGGAATGGGGGTTAAGGGGTAGGAGTGCAGACTTGTTGAGTGGTCCCAGAATGCTCATTTTTAATGAGTAACAGAAGAAATTTGCTGCCCTGATTCTTTCTCAGGATAGCAGTTTCCCTCTGGGAGCATGTCAATTAAGACTGCCTGCCCTGCCTCCAAGGTGGGCTGGGCTGTTGCCTGTTTGCTAAGCTGTGTTAAGAATCTTACTTCTTAACTTTTTGGGATGTTTATAGCTGTGCTCGTTTACTAAGTTAATCTTTTGCTCAGGTTGCTGATTACTTGATTAGGATCAGAGAAGGGAACACAGCATATAGGTACAGTTAAAAATAAGCTGGGCCTTTTTGCAGGCTAAGGTAAATTTTACAGTGTCATGGCCTAACTGATACAGTGAAGTCACCAGCTATGCTGAGACACTTTATCTGCAGAACACTCAAACATCACAGGCTGAGTTGCTGCTGGCCTTTCGAGCTTTAACTGATCTCACTGAAGATGTCTATATTCTTAGTCTGGTATCTTTACCCTACAGCATCAGTGTAACTCTGTCTTTACATAATGCTTAACACAGAATTTTGATACGGGGTTCATTGCACATTGTTACATTGTTTCAACTGAAATTATCTTGCTCTGCTTTTCTTCTCTGGAGGCCCTCACCCTATTCTGCCTAAACCCACAGTCCCTGTCTCACCCTCACAAAACATTATTTATAGAAATACTAAAATCATGGGAAATGGAATCCAAAGTAAAACATGAAACTGTGTGGAGAAAGTTATAGCGTATTGTTCTGTTGTGCCCAAAGTCGCGAATCCCAGAAGATCACCAAGGAGCCAACACCGATGCAAAAGCAAAGAGCCTTTATTTGAGCTATAGCTTGAGCTCAGTCTCTCATCTACACCAACGCAGCGGCAAGATGCCAGAGAAAGAGAGGAGTTCAATACCGCAAAGGTTTTATGGGGTTCTAGGGCAGTTGGTGGGGTGATGGTCATGGCTCTGGCTGATTGGCTGGATCTAGGGGTAGTTGGTGGGATGATAGGTCGTGGCTCTGGTCAACTGGCAGGGTCTAAGGGTGGTGGGTGAGCTCTTTGCTGACTGGAGAGGAGAGAGACCAAGCTCCAATTGGGTGGAATAGGATACGGGTCCTGATTGGCTGAAATAGTATCCAGGTCCTGATTGGCTGAGGTAGGATCCAGGTCCCAATTGGCTGAAATAGAATCTGGGAGCTTGCTCTTTCAGTTCAAAGCAACAAGACATTAAGTAATTAAAGAGCAGGGAGGTTTATCCTGCAGTGTAACTCAGAGAACTGCAGCAGCAGGATGACATAAACCCGAGATTAAAGAATTTATTATTCCAACGTCTTCTTGTTGCTCTTGGGGTACTGGATGCCTTCCACAGGTACTAACTCCAAGTTAGCCAGTTACGTATCTTGGCGACATGTTTTTCCCTTTCACTCAGCCAGTTAATGATACTTTATACTGAAAAAAAAAATTCTTCATCTTTTTCTCTCTGTTAAAGTCACTGGTAGGACATCTGCCCTCTTACTAGACTCTGTACTTAAAAGACAAACAAAGCTGGCAGAACTTACCCCTGCAGGAGAGGAAATATATTTCCCTACTACCTTTGTAGAAGTACACATGTCTAAGAATTAATTTAGCATAAAACAGGTTAACAGGAGAAATAAAAAATAATCTTAATTATGTACATACAGGAGTCTCATAAAAATATGAGACCCAAAAGTTGCACAGAGACCTGAGACTTTATATACCATCTGAGCTCAGGAAAGACGCATGGGTTTGAGGCTTCTGGGGTGGGGGAAGCAACTTAAAAGGGGGGCAAGAGGAGGAAATGTTTGCTCAGCCACAGAAGGCCTGTTGTATAGGTAAGTTTCTTAGGTCAAGAAGTTAACTCTGATAATAGCTCTTTCTTCCTAGTGCAGGCACCCTTTCTAATGTAAATTTCTTTTGTAATTTCAGATTTCTCAGACAAACAGGGAAACACACACTTTCTTTTAGGCAGTTAAATGGGAGATAAGAGATTTTCTTGGGTCTGCTGTGTCTTTGCGGTTTTCATCTGAAAGTAATCCTTGTGCCCAAATGGCATATTTTGGTGTGGCACATTTTGAACCCTTTTGAGACAGGGACCATGGGTTTAGACAGAATAGGGTGAGGGCCTCTGGAAAAAGCAAGGCAGGATATTTGCAGTCAGAGCAATGTAACTACATGCAAGGAAACCCCCTTCCAAAACTCTGTGTTAAACATTAAGCTCTAGGGTTATTCTTCAATGATATCAGTTAATATTCCCCAGATAAAGAAGAGTAGCACATGTTTTTATTATGCTAATCATTTTTAATCATGTGTAAGATTCACTTTAGCATGCTAAAAGGCCCAGGCCTATATACTGTCTTTCATCCTTCAGACCTGATGAAGTGATTTGCAAACTGGGCAACAAATTTACCATGCAGACCCAGCTGTAAACAACATAGTAAAAGGCAGGAAGGATTACACCTTAAAGATAAGATTACATTTTAACACCCAGGAAGTTTAAGAAGTAAGAATCTTAACTTACTCTTTAGCGAACAGGCAATACCTCAGCCCACCTTGGGAGCTGGTCAGGTGGCCTTTTGATATGCTCCCAGACCAAGACTCCGCTATCCCAGAGATAAATCAAGGCAGGATAGTCCTCATGTTAAGTTACTTTTTAATATTCAGGGTCCACTTAACAAGTCCACACTCGTAAGCTTTTTTTTATGTTCCCAAATATCCTCAACTGCCTATAAAACCCCTAGACAACGCACCACCATGGAATCTCTTGTCCCCTTTTGGTGTGATCCAGGAGCTCTGTTCTCTCACTGTATCTCTAAATAAAATTCCCTCCCTGGCTCTCCTACCTTGACTGTTTGTGAAGCTCATTCTTTGGCTTCCTGAACAAGGACTGATAAGGAAAAATTTACAAGGACAGAAGTCTAGCCCAGGCGGCTCCCTTCTGCTGCTCTTCTTAGCAAAGACAACAGAAACTCCCTTTACTTCCTCCTCCCCTTCACTCCCTGCTCTGCCAGGCGCTTACTCCCTAAACTCCCTCCCCCTTGCCTTCTAGCTTGCTGTGCACATAGGGATGTTACAGATAAGGAAGCAGAAACATATATATTGCTCCCTTTGCCTTTGTTCAGGGCTCAGACTTTTGGGAGATTACTCCCCTCTGAGCCCGCTGGTGTGAAATAAAGCCTCAACACTCCAAGACCTCCAAGTGCTGCTTGGTTCTTCTGTCAGTGATCCAGTCCAGGTTTTTTCAGTATTTTCCATAACATTTGGTTCCCTGGCTGGCAAACCCAACTGCGCTGGCCCTTTGTTGCCACTGGTTTGGGTCAAACGGCAGGGCAGCGATGGAAAAGGTGATTGCAACAGAGAAGACATGCTCTGCCTGATCTCTCAGCAGTCTCCTGCCCGGTCACCCTGGGCCAGCCCTGCTCCGCTCTTCCTGCCGGACTCAAGGAGGCTTGGAAGGTGATGACCTGGTTCTGACGTGGAATCTGGTAAGGCCCTGGGGCACCTGACCCAGACACCTCCACCAGCTGTGGTGGAAGGGGAGCCTCATCACTTCCCAGAGACTTCTTAGAAGTCTCACAGGTAGACATTCCCATGGGGTGAATGTTTAAACTCTGGTCTGCCTGTGTGTGTATGTGTGTGAGTGAGTGCGCAGGGTGGCTGAATTCATTCAGTCTGCACTGAATCTGTGATTCCATGGCCTGCGCTACGGAATCTGAGTGGGCCCTCATCCCATTTTGTGGTCAGCCATCAGGACATATCAGTGATTCAGCTTTGGCTGACCTGGCCCAGGACTTATACAGGTGCACCTTAGTAAAGTCTGGCCAAAGTCTCTGTGAGGAGTGCTAATGGATGGGCATCTGACTTGTCTCCTCTCTAGAGGAGGCAGCCCTCGTCTGTTGTCACGGCACCATCCATGGACATATTATGAGGTCAGGGTATAGTAAACCCACAGTCCTTGAAACTATGATCAAGAATTTCAGGAAGGGATTTTCAGAAGACTATGGAGTTAAATTAACTCCCAGCAGCTTAAAAAACCTGTGTGAATCTGAGTAGCCCACCTTCAGTGTAGGATGGCCTCCAGAAGGGTCCCTAATGCCCCAACAGTCCTCCAGGTCTGGTGGGTTATCACTGGAGATCCAGGTCATCCTGACCAGTTCCCATACATTGACTCCTAGTTAGGAGTTGCCCAGATTCTTCCCCATTGGGTGCAATTCGCTTTCAATAGGCAGGGACAGGGTAAGATCTTAGTTGCCTCAACAAAGAAGCCTACAAAGAATCAGCAGAAGCCTAAGCCTCTGCAAATTCTTGCTGGTGACATGGATAAAGAAATAATATTGCCCTCACCTTATGTGCCTCCAAGACCATCAGCACCCATCCCCCTGGTCCCAGACACCCCAACACTGTCAGCCTCCCTGATAACACCAGAACCAGTGAAACCACTCTCCCCTGGAACAGCAGCCAGACTGCACCCACTGCCGAGAGCAGGTGCCCTTCAGATGCCAGTGCAAGAGATTTGGGAGCCTGAAAGATATAATAAGTATGGGACCATCCAGCCCAGCCAGTCCATGTTTTACTATCAACCCTTCCCCACAACTGACACCCCATCAGAAAAGCCACAAGCCCTGGTTGATCTCATGGAATCCCTCTTGCAAATCTGCCAGCCAATCTGTAAAACTGTCAATAGCTTCTCCACACCTTGTTCACAATAGAAGAGAGGAGGTAGCTGAGGTCCTTGATTGGGGTGCATGGGTTGAAATCACTGTTTCCAAGGAGCACCCTTAGTGGGACCTCACCACCCCTGAGGGACAGCACCAGATCCGCTCATATCAGGGTGCCCTCCTCCAGGGGATGAAAGCCAGGTTCAAAAAGCCTATGACCAAAGTCTCTTCAGTCACTCAACAACCAGAAGAGTCTCCTGGGGACTATTATGAAAAACTGTGTGAAGCTTATCACATCTACACCCCTTTCATTCCTGAGTCACCAGGGAGTCACCAAATGGCCAACACCTCATTTGTAGCTTGAGCCACCCCAGACATCAGACAAAAGCTCCAAAAACTTGAAGGTTTTACCGGGATAAATATCACTCAACTGATTAAAATTGCCAACAAAGTATATCTAAACAGAGAAGTTTAGGCCGACAGAGAGGCTGAAAGAAAAATGAAGAAAAAGGCCAACTTCCTGGCATCTGCCCTAAAAGAAAGAGAGATGACCAAAAGGCAGAGAAAAGCTGGCCGCCAAGAGGCGGGAAGCCTAGGACACCCCTAGCCAGGGACCAGTGTGCTTACTGTGAAGAGAGGGGGCATTGGAAGAATGAATGCCCCAACCGAGGCAAAGGCCCAAAGCCCAGTCACTGCCAGGAGGAGCCTCACAGGGAAAGGCTCATTAGTGTGGTGGGAACAGACTGAGACTGACAAAGACCAGGCTTTCTCATGCTCAGTCCCCATGAGCCCATGGTCAAAGTGGGGAGACAACAGATGACTTTTATAGTGGACACAGGGGCAGAACACTCTGTGGTCACCCTCCCTGTAACTCCCTTCAAGAAAAAGACTGCAACTATCCTAGGAGCCACTGGGACATAAGCAGTCCAGCAGCACTTTCACCCTAGGCCGCCAATATGAACTTGGAGGCCACGAGGCCTGACATAAGTTTTTCTACCTGCCTGAGTGCCCCATTCCCCTCCTCAGCTGAGACATACTCTCAAAGCTTGGAGCCCAACAAAATTTTGAACCAACTGGACACACTAGCCTCAAAATAAACCCAGGCCAAGAAGAGCCAGGGTCCCTCATACTGGCAATAACCACACCCAAATAAGAGGAGTGGAGGCTATTCTGTACCCAAACCCTCTCAAGTAGCCCACCTGAATTCGGAGCTGCATTCACCTTGGTATGGGCTGAAGGCAACTCACCTGGACTTGCTCATAACTGAACCCCTGTAATTGTAAAATTGACTCTGGGGGCCCAGCCACAAAGACAGCAGCAGTATCCCCTCTCACAAGACAAGAGAGCAGGCATCCAGGAACACCTGATCAGACTCAAAGAGGCAGGCATTCTAACCTGCCGGAGTCCAGCTTCAACCGGAGTGGGAGCCATGAAGGAAAGAACAGTGTCGGTGAATGAGGAGACGAGACTTAGAGTCAGCGTGAAGTATCTCCTGATATCAAGTGGCAGGGTCTTTATTTTTACATCTTTAGGTCTTACATAATGTTAAACACTTTCTTTGATCATGGATGTTACAATGTTTTTTCCCTTCAGTTTTTGTATAATTCCAGCTCATTACAGATGTTATCTGTACAAAGATTTCTTTGAACAGCTTCCTTGTAACATTTAATTTTTAACTTTCCCCTAACCTATTTGGCCAGAGATGTAGATTACGTGCTAGGTGCAAGACGTAAATGGCATGTGACAGCGTGTCGTTTATAATATCTGCTTTTGCTTTTACACATGTGAGGTTATATATAAAGTTTACTTACATAGTTCATATTTAGAATACAAGGTTTTAAGATACTCAGGTTACAAGACTATTTTCTAAGCTAATACCATCTTATACTCATTGTCTAATACTTGTGTTTACACCCAAAAGTTGTCCATCCCCATCCTATTTAAGGTATGGGCTCTCACAATCTGGATCTAATTTCCATATGCAGTATAAACATTTTATTCTGTCATAATAATCACTCCACATTTTTAACTCCTTGCATCTTTCCTCTCATGTTCATAGGCAATATGGTTTCCTAGCTCTTTTTATGCTCTCACCTAGTGACACAGAGTCTGCATGTACTACTTGGCCATTGATGTAATAGTATTTTATGATGTTTTCATCATACATTCCTGTGTAAGGGATTTCTGTAAATGTCCATCTGTCTATTTTGCCCATAGACTTTTTAGCCCTAGGTGGATACCAGAGGCATCCCCTTATTTTATGAACAACATGGGGAGGCCCCGGAACCCTGGAGGTTATTGGAACTTTGTTTAGTTTCACTTTGCTGTTTCATATAACTTTCAAATAAAAATGGGATTTTCCATCGCCCAGGTTCCCATAATTCTTTCTTAGCCAATCCAGTAAAGAACTCTTCATTAGTCATGTTTGTATTATTGCAAAAAGGGGGGACAGGCCATGTGTAATTCCATGAATATTTCAGGTTGTTCTGATGTAATTGCTCGTGGCAGCATGCATGGGTCAGTAGGTCCTGGAGCACTGCTTTTGTTCCCGGCACTACTTTTTTGATCATAGCTTTGGGTCAGATTATTCTCTTCTACGAGGATGAGATTGTTAATCAAAATATTTGTCATGAAAATTTTCCCATACATGAATCCAATTATCAGCACCACAAATGCAAAAACAAATACAGGGACTAGCAGGGGCCAGCTGTGAGGTTTCCTGATTTTCAGGATTCCTCCTCATGCCTGGACCTTGTCAAACAGCATGAGTAGCATGGCCTGTACCACTAACCGAGTGTCAGTCATTCTGGGACACCCCACTTCTACCTGTCAAAAGGCCAGGAGGAGAGAACTGGCCTGTTCAAGACCTGCGAGCCATTACAAAGTGACTGTTTCTTTACACCCAGTGGTCCCAATCCCATACACCCAGAGTCTGCCAAATGGTTCACTTCCCTAGACTTAAAGGATGCCTTTTTCTGCCTCCGGCTTGCCCTCCAAAGCCAGCTCTTGTTTGCCTTTGAATGGACCAAACCAGACACAGGGAAGCAGATGCAGTTAACCTGGAAATGGCATTCAGAAGGACTCAAGAGCTCACCCACTCTCCTTGTAGAGGCACTGGCTGCAGACCTTGCCAGCTTACTGAGGGAAGCTAAACACTGCGCCCTCCTCCAGTACGTAGATTGCCTCCTCCTTGCCAGTGACACCCTGAAAAATTGTATGAAAGGCACAAGGGCCCTCCTGAAACTCCTGTCAGACCCAGGATACTGAACCTCATAGTGGGGGAGGGGGGCAGACTGAAAGCCCCTGTCTGGACAAAAGAGGCAAAAGCAACCTTCCTGGAAATAAAAGCTGCTTCAGAACAGACACCAGTCCTGGGCCTGACAGACAAAAAGGCCTTTCAATCTCTTCATATATAAAAATGTAGCAATTCTGCATTGCAAAAAACGTCAAAAGAAAAACAATCCTATAACACAGAGGAACCAGCTAGCAGATAAAGCAGCTAAAACAGCAGCCAGTAAAAAAACAGATAAAGCTCCTTCACTCACTATGGCCCTAACACCCCCAGTGGAGGCCCCTCCATCCAAGCACAGTAAAAAAAGAAAAAGACTGAGCCATAGCTGAAGGAGCCACCCTAACTAAAAAAGAAGAAAAAGCAATACTACATCAGGCAGTTGTCAGCATTATGCTAAGCAGGAAGTTAGCAGTGCGTGACTTGTACCATAAATAACACTCAATCTGCACCATGACCCCCACCCAGTGTCCAAAGAGCAGGAGGTGTACACTTTGAAAACCTTGAGATAGACTTCACAGATGTCCAGCCAAGTAGAAGGCTCAGATATCTCTTAGTAATAGTATGTACATACTCTGGCTGGGCTGAAACCTTCCCAAATAGGACAGAATGAAGCTGGGAAGTAGCCAAAGTCCTCCTGAGAAAAATTGTGCCACAGTTGGGCCTACCGTCCACAATCCACAGTGACAATGGTCCTGCCTTTGTAGCAGATGTAGTACAAATGTTAACTAAATCACTGAACATTAACTGGAAACTTCACACTGCATACAGGCCACAGAGTTTGGGAAAAGTAGAATGAATTCATTTCACCCTCAAGGGAACCCTAGCTAAGTTTTGCCAAGAACCTGGCCTCCCGTGGCCAGATTCACTGCCCCAGGCTCTCCTACAGGCTCGCTGCACACCTGGGACTCAAGGTTTTTCCTCTTTTGAATTAGGGTATAGACGTCCTCCCCCATGACTAGGAAGCATCCCAGGGAACCCACACCAAGTAGGAGATAAGGGATCAAGAGAATAGTTCCAAGCCTCAGAAAAAAACCTAAATAAGCTACAACAATACAACATAGAAAGAGCCCCAGGGCAGAGCAAAGATGGTGGCATGAGTAGGACAGTGGGAATGTCCTTCCAAAAACATATATATTTTTGAAAATACAACAAATACAACTAATCCTAAAAGAGAGACCAGAAGACACAGGACAACATCCAGACTACATCCACACCTGCTAGAATCCAGCGCCTGGTGAAAGGGGTAAGATACAAGCCCCAGCCCAGCGGAAACTGAGCACCCCTCACCCCAGCTCCCGACAGGAAGACAGGAATCAGAGTGGGGAGGGAGAGGGATCCCAGGACTGCTAAAAACCCAGACCCAGTCATCCACACCAGAGCACAGACACAGTGCATGTGTGGGGTGCTGGATACTAGGGAAACAGGACAGTAAGAGATTTGAGTGGATCCCGAAGCCGGTGCCCCTGTGACAAAGAAAAGTGAGTGCTTTTTGAAAGTCTTAAAGGGACAGGGACCCCACAGCTGGATGGAAGCATCCCGGGTCACAGTCCAGCAGCTGGAAATTCCAGGGAAATCCAGGCACACTAACCCCCTGGGCAATAGCTCTGAGAACCCTCCCAGAGGTAAAGAGACAAACAGCTCCCCATCAATAACCCCACCATGGCCCCGCCATAGCAGAGCAACTGCCTGAGGCTGGCCACACCCACAGCAAGGGAGCTTCCTACATACTGGCCCGGCAAGACACAAAGACCCAGACTACACACAATTACCCAACACAAGACACTAGGGGTCTCAGTTGTCCCAGTAAAGTAAGGCCAGGAGCCAAGTGGAAAGACTTGGCTCTCCCAGCTGAGAGACAAGTCAATAGCTCACAATTGCACCTATCAACATGAAAAGGCAAAAAATTTGATCCAGACAAGACTAACCCACACAGCTTTGACATCTTCTACATCTTCTGCTGAGAAGGAACCTGGGGAGATAGATTTAACCAGTCTTCCTGAAAAAGAATTCAAAACAAAAGTCATAACCATGCTGATGGACTTGCAGACAAATATGCAAGAACAAAGGTGGGGGAATACAGAAATAAAACAAGCTCTGGAAGGACTTCAAAACAGAATGGACAAGATGCAAGAGACCAATAAGGGACTAGAAAACAGAGAACAGGAACACAGAGAAGTTGATGCAGAGAGAGATAAAAGGAACTCCAGGAATGAAATAATTTTAAGAGAACTGTGTGACCAATCAAAATGGAACAATATCCACGTTATAGGGGTACCAGAAGAAGAAGATAGAGGAAAAGGGATAGAAAGTGTCTTTGAAGAAATAATTCCTGAAAACCTCCCCAAACTAGGGGAGGAAAAGGCCTCTCAGACCACAGAGGTACACAGAACTACCATGACAAGTGATCAAAGGAGGGCAAAACCAAGACACATAATAATTAAAATGGCACAGATCAAAGACAAAGACACAGTAGTAAAGGCAGCCAGAGAGAAAAAAAAGGTCACCTACAAAGGAAAACCCATCAGGCTATCATCAGACTTCTCAACAGAAACCCTACAGGCCAGAAAAGAATGTCATGATATACTTAATGCAATGAAACAGAAGGGCCTCGAACCAAGAATACTGTATACAGCACGATTATCATTTAAATAAGAAGGAGGGATTAAACAATTCCCAGACAAGCAAAAGTTGAGGGAATTTGCCTCCCACAAACCACCTCTACAGGGCTTCTTACAGGGACTGCTCTAGATGGGAGCACTCCTAAAAAGAGCACAGAAAAAAACACATAACATACGAAGTATGGAGGAGGAGGAATAAGATGGGAGAGAAATAAAGAATCATCAGACAGTGTTTATAATAGCTCAATAAGTGAGTTAAGTTAGACAGACAGTAAGATAGTAAAGAAGCTAAACTTGAACCTTTGGTAACCACAAACTTAAAACCTGCACTGGCAATAAGTACATACCTTGCAATAATCACCCTAAATGTAAATTGACTGAATTCACCAATCAAAAGACACAGAGTAATAGAATGGATAAAAAAGCAAGATCCATCCATATGCTGCTTAGAAGAGACTCATCTCAAACCCAAAGACACGCACAGACTTAAAGTCAAGGGATGGAAAAAGATATTTCATGCAAACAACCAAGAGAAAAAAGCAGGTGTTGCAATACTAGTATCAGACAAAATAGACTTCAAAATTAAGAAAGCAACAAAAGATAAAGAAGCACATTACATAATGATAAAGGGCTCAGTCCAACAAGAGGATATAACCATTTAAATATATATGCACCCAATACAGGAGCACCAACATATGTGAAACAAACACTAAGAGAATTAAAGGAGGAAATAGAATGTAATGCATTCATTCTGGGAGACTTCAACACACCACTCACTCCAAAGGACAGATCCACCAGACAGAAAATAAGTAAGGACACAGAGGCACTGAACAACACACTAGAACAGATGGACCTAATAGACATCTACAGAACTCAACATCCAAAAACAACAGGATACACATTCTTCTCATGTGCACATGGAACATTCTCCAGAATAGGCCACAAAAAAGAGCCTCAGTAAACTCCAAAATATTGAAATCCTACCAACCAACTTTTCAGACCACAAAGGCATAAAACTAGTAATAAATTGTACAAAGAAAGCAAAAAGGCTCACAAATACATGGAGGCTTAACAACACACTCCTAAATAATCAATGGATCAATGACCAAATCAAAATGGAGATCCAGCAACATATGGAAACAAATGACAACAGCAACACAAACCCCACCTACTGTGGGACACAGCAAAAGCAGTCTTAAGAGGAAAGAACATAGCAATTCAGGCATATTTAAAGAAGGAAGAACAATCCCCAATGAATGGTCTAATGTCACAATTATCGAAATTGGAAAAAGAAGAACAAATGAGGCCTAAGGTCAGCAGAAGGAGGGGCATAATAAAGATCAGAGAAGAAATAAATAAAATTGAGAAGGATAAAACAATAGCAAAAATCAATGAAACCAAGAGCTGTTTCTTCGAGAAAATAAACAAAATAGATAAGCCTCTAACCAGACTGATTAAGAGGAAAAGAGAGTCAACACACATTAACAGAATCAGAAATGAGAAAAGAAAAATTACGACGGACCCCACAGAAATACAAAGAATTATTAGAGAGTACTATGAAAACCTATATGCTAACAAGCTGGGAAATCTATTAGAAATGGACAACTTCCTATAAAAATACAACCTTCCAAGACTGACCCAGAAAGAAACAGAAAATCTAAACAGACCAATTACCAGCAATGAAATTGAAGCAGTAATCAAAAACTACTCAAGAAAAATACCCCTGGGCCACATGGATTTACTTCAGAATTTATCAGACATACAGAGAAGATATAATACCCATTCTCCTTAAAGTTTTCCAAAAAATAGAAGAGGAGGAAATACTCTCCAAATCATTCTATGGAGCCAAAATCACCCTAATACCAAAACCAGGCAAGGACCACCCAAAAAAAGAAAACTACAGATCAATATCCCTGATGAACGTAGATGCAAAATTCTCAACAAAATATTAGCAAACCGAATTCAAAAATACATCAAAAGGTTCATACACCATGACCAAGTGGGATTCATCCCAGGGATGCAAGGATGGTACAACATTCGAAAATCCATCAACATCATCCACCACATCAACAAAAAGAAGGACAAAAACCACATGATCATCTCCATAGATGCTGGAAAAGCATTCAAAAAATTCAACATCCATTCATGATAAAAACTCTCAACAAAATGGGTATAGAGGGCAAGTACCTCAACATAATAAAGGCCGTATATGATAAACCTACAGCCAACATCATACTGAAAAGCAAAAAGCTGAGAGCTTTTACTCTGCTATTGGTGACAAGACAGGGATGCCCAATCTCCCCACTGTTATTCAACATACTACTGGAGGTCCTAGCCACAGCAATTAGACAAAACAAAGAAATACAAGGAATCCAGATTGGTAAAGAAGAAGTTAAACTGTCACTATTTGCAGATGACATGATATTGTACATAAAAAACCCTAAAGACTCCACTCCGAAACTACTAGAGCTAATATCGTAATTCAACAAAGTTGCAGGATACAAAATTAACACACAGAAATCTGTGGCTTTCCTATACACTAACAATAAAACTAATAGAAACAGAAGTCAGGAAAACAATTCCATTCACAATAGCATCAAAAAGAATAAAATAACTAGGAATAATCCTAACCAAGGAAGTGAAAGACCTATACCCTGAAAACTATAAGACACTCTTAAGAGAAATTAAAGAAGTCACTAACAAATGGAAACTCATCCCATGCTCTTGGCTAGGAAGAATTAATATCGTCAAATGGCCTTCCTGCCCAAGCAATATACGGATTCAATGCAATCCCTATCAAATTACCAACAGCTTTCTTCAATGAACTGGAACAAATAGTTCAAAAATTCATATGGAAACACCAAAGATCCCGAATAGCCAAAGCAATCCTGAGAAGGAAAAATAAAGTGGGGGGCAATCTCACTCCCCAACTTCAAACTCTACTACAAAGCCACAGTAATCAAGACAACTTGGTACTGGCACAAGAACAGAGCCACAGAAAAATGGAACAGAATAGAGACTCCAACCATTAACCCAAACATATATGGTCAACTAATATTCAATAAAGGGGCCATGGACATACAATGGGGAAATGACAGTCTCTTCAACAGATGGTGCTGGCAAAACTGGACAGCTACATGTAAGAGAATGAAACTGGACCATTGTCTAACCCCATACACAAAAGTAAATTCGAAATGGATCAAAGACTTGAATGTAAGTCATGAAACCATAAAACTCTTAGAAAAAAACACAGGCAAAAATCTCTTACACATAAACGTGAGTGTACTCTACTTGAATATATCTCCCCGGGCAAGGGAAACAAATGCAAAAATGAACAAATGGGACTATACCAAGCTGAAAAGCTTCTGTACAGCAAAGGACACCATCAATAGAACAAAAAGGTTTCCTACAGTATGGGAGAATATATTCATAAATGACAGATCCGATAAAGGGTTGACATCCAAAATATATAAAGAGCTCACACACCTCAAGAAACAAAAAGCAAATAATCCAATTAAAAAATGGGCAGAGGTGCTGAATAGACAGTTCTCTAAAAAAGAAATTCAGATTGCCAACAGACACATGAAAAGATGCTCCACATTGCTTTTCATCAGAGAAATGCAAATTAAAACCACAATGAGATATCATCTTACACCATTAAGGATGGCTACCATCCAAAAGACAAACAACAACAAACGTTGGCGAGGTTGTGGAGAAAGGGGAACCCTCCTACACTGCTGGTGGGAATGTAAATTAGTTCTACCATTGTGGAAAGCAGTATGGAGGTTCCTCAAAAAGCTCAAAATAGAAATACCATTTGATGCAGGAATTCCCCCTCTAGGAATTTACCCTAAGAATGCAGCAGCCCAGTATGAAAAAGACAGATGCACCCTTATGTTTATTTCAGCACTATTTGCAATAGCCAAGAAATGGAAGCAACCTAAGTGTCCATCAGTAGATGAATGGATAAATAATATATCGTACATATACACAATGGAATATTATTCAGCCATAAGAAGGAAACAGATCCTACCGTTTGCAACAACATGGATGGAGCTAGAGGGCATTATGCTAAGTGAAATAAGCCATGTGCAGAAAGACAAGTACCAAATGCGTTCCATCATATGTGGAGTACAAGAACAAAAGAAAACTGAAGGAACAAAACAGCAGCAGAAGCACAGAACCCAAGAATGGACTAACAGTTACGAAAGACAAAGGGACTGGGGTGGATGGGTGGGAAGGGAGGGATAAGGGGGGGAAAAAGAAAGGGGGCATTACGCTTAGCATGTATATTATGGGGAGGGCACAGGGAGGGCTGTGCAACACAGAGAAGATAAGTAGTGATTTTATAGCATCTTACTATGTTGATGGACAGTGACTGTGAATGGGGATGTGGGTGGGACTTGGTGAAGGGGTGAGCCTAGTAAACATAATGTCCTCCATGTAACTGTAGATTAATGATACCAAAATAAAATTTAAAAAAAAAGAAAGAGCCCCAATCTCTCTAGGAACCCCAGTACATTGCTTCCAGGCTGGGACTCAGTCTGAGTTAAAGGTTGGAAAAAGGATCCCCTCAAACCTCAGCAGACTTGCCCCCACATTGTTGTCTAACCACTCCTACTGCGCTCAAGGTTGCAGGCATCACTCAGGGTTGCATCATTCCAGAATGAAAACGGCACATCATCCTGACGAGGGAGCACATGAGTGGGAGGCCCTGCTAGACCTCCAGCATCCTCTCTTCCTCCACATAGTGGTTACTCTCTGATTAATGGACACCTGCACGCTGTGGATCCTGGCTCATGTCGGAGAGGTGTCTTTTATTCTGGGCATTGGACTCTCTGAAGTTGCACACCTGGACTGGGCTATTCCTCAAACAAGTTGCCCTTTCTATTGTCTATTGGGTAATTGTTAGGCTGTTTTACTGTGCTTACCTGTCTCTCCAGGCTGGACTCAAGTCTCAGCCTGCATTTCCAAAGTACCTCTCTGTAATGTTCAACTGTACAAAAGTTGTAAAGTGCACAGTGAGCCTGAAGGGAGCTATCTCCTTCTCCCCGGTGAGATTTGCCAGGTGAAATGGCTGCCCCCTTGCTGATCCCTGTTCTAGTCCGGCTCAGTGTAGATGGATCAGCCGCAGTAGGCACAGCAGTGCTAATAAAAGGAGGCTTAGGGCTCGCTGCCCTAACAGAAGAAGTTGTTCAAGATTTAGAGCAGCTTGAAACCACCACCATTCAGCTGCAAGATCAATTTTTTTTTCCCTCGCTTAAGTAGTGTTACAGAATCGTAGAGGACTGGACCTCCTGTCCATGTCCCAGGGAGGCTTATGTGTAGCCCTTGGAGGAGATTGTTATTTTTATTCAAATAGGTCTGGGAAAGTTAGAAGTTCTCTAGCCAAAGTAAAAGAAAACATCCAGCATAGGAATATGATGTTAAAAAACAAAAAGTCTTGATTCCAAGGATGGTTTGAATAGAATTCATGGCGAACAACTCTTCTAACTGGCCTTGCTGGGCCAGCGGTTCTGCTGTTCCTTAGACTATTAGTGGGACCCTTCATATTTAACTGGCTCATTAACTTTATCAAGGAACGCGTTTCCTCTATACAGCTCATGTATATGCGGAGCCACTGTGACCCTGTCATAAGCCAGGGAGATGATGCCCCCTAAAACATAGTGTTTAAAGGGGCCTCAGAGGGGGGAGTGATAAGGAAAAATTTACAAGGACAGCAACTTACAAGGACAGCAGTCTAGCCCAGGTGGCTCCCTTCTGCTGCTCTTCTTAGCAAAGACAACAGAAACTCCCTTCACTTACCCCTCCTCTTCACTCCCCGCTCTGCTAGGCACTTACTCCCTAAACTCCCTCCCCATTGCCTGCTAGCTTGCTGTGCCCATAGGAATGTTACAGATACAGAAGCAGAAAGATATATATTGCTCCCTTTGCCTTTGTTCAGGGCTCCAATTTTGGGGAGATTACTCCCCTCTGAGCCCGCCGGTGTGAAATAAAATCTCAACACTCCAAGACCTCCGAGTGCTGCTTGGTTCTTCTGTCAGTGATCCAGTCCTGGTTTTTTCAGTATTTTCCATAATAATATTAGTAAAGTTATTTTAAAAAGAGGAAGTTACAATGGAAGTAACAAAATGTATGAGCCCTTGTATACTATGGTGGGAATGTATACTCACTCTGCCACTATGGAAAACTATGGAGGTTTGTTAAAAAATTTAAAATAGAACTATCATATGACCCAGCAATCCCACTTCCTGGTATATATCTGAATGAAACAAAATCATTGTCTTGAAGACATCTGTGCTCCCATATTCACTTCATCCTTAGTCACAATAGTTAAAGTATTGGAAACAATCTAAGCATCCATTAAGGGATGATGAATCAATAACATGTAACATATATGTGCATATATACCTATGTATCACATATATAGGCATATCTTTTTAGCCTTAAAAAAAGAAGGAAATCCTGTAATTTGTGACAATGTGGGCACGAATGGAGATCATTGCACTGAATGGTATCACTTTTACTTGGAATCTAAAAAAAATAAAGGGAAACTCACAGAGAGAGCAGAAAAGTATTTGCCAGGACAGAAGGTGGGATAAATAGGGAAAGGCTGGCAACAAGCTAAAAACCAAACACACCCAAAAGGGAAGTTAAATGCCTTCTGGAAATGAGTGAGTCATCTACTCCATCTCCATCCAACATGTTGTAGTTTTTGTTTTGTTTAAATAAGCTTTATTCTTTGCTTTTGAAAAGAAAAGTTTATTATCCTCTGGTGAGCACTTAGCTTTCAAGTCAAGTGGCTTTTCCCCTTATCACTCCTAGGGACACAGCCTAAGCCCACACTCACTGGCCCTTCTAGACAAAAACAGGGAACTCAACAAAGGTATCTAACAAAAAAGTAAAGGAAAAATGTGAACAGGAACTTATGGTTTTTACAATTATTAGCCTCTCCAGATGTCAAACGGTGTTAAAATTATGTAAATACTCATGAGTTATAAAGAAAATCAGGGAATATGCAGGACATTTTGTGTTCTAGAAGAGAAATCAGAGAAAGGCTTATTTAAAAGAATACTAGAAAGACAGTATTAGATACTTTTAAGAGACACATCACAAAACCCCAAAAACTTTTCCATAGATTCTTCTTTTAAAGATAAATAGGTCATTCTGGAAATGATGGGAGGTTGTCCCTGATAGATAGCTCAAACTGAGAATCATTAAGAATAATTCATAGTGGATTTTTCCTCAAGAAGTATTTCTATATGTCAAATGAAGCTGTAGGAAAAGTAGAAGTCAGCTTGCAGACAAAACATTCACACTAGGTAGATGACTATATAAAGGAGAATCCTTTCCAGGAACCACAGAACAAAATCAGATGAGTAAAGCTACAGGTAATCATACTTTAAGATAAATGCTCTTCTCTATTTCCTTCGCTATTTTTCCCCTATGATGATTTCTGATTTCGAATCACTTACTGACACTTATTACTCTTTAAGCATCCTGTCCTTCAGTTTGTACTAGAACGGACTCTTGTACTAGCTGTTGCCAGCATCAGATGCCAATTAAGCAATCTCAGGTTTTCAATTATAGAAGAAATCACTTACTGACACTTACTACTCTTTAAGCATCGTGTCCTTCATTTTGGCCTTTTAATTCCTATTATCTCCTTGTTATGCATCCAAAATCTGGATAACATACACAGATTTGGTTAAGTCAATCAAGCCTAACGTATTTGTACTTACCCATTGGTTGTGCCGTAACTCTCTTTGGTGGCAAAAACTTAAGATCAATAACTTGTTTTCTTGAATTAATTTCATTCAAGTGATAAGTGACTTTTTAGACTGCAAACATCACCAAAGGCAAGCAGCCAGAAATCTGAAATACCTGCCGTGTCACAGCTGGTGTTGGAGGTTCCTATCTGCAGTGAGATGCCATCTGTGTCCTTTCTTTGGGGGCTTGCTAGTTCAGCCTGGCCTTCACAGAAATCGAGCTCACAGAAGGGCTGCATGAATGATGCTGGACATTTGGAAATTCCCTTATTTGACAGAACTCACAATGTAAGCTCACTCCAATTAAGTCCAATTTTTCCATTTTTGCCTTTGTACTGCTTGGTGACCATCCTACTGTGAATATTGTCACCGCGTAGGAGAGCATTCTTGTGGGTGGTATCAAAACTGTTTAGTTGGATACCATTATGTCATTTTGACCAGAAAGACCTGTCTTTGCTTTTCCTCCAGTTAATGGTATTTGGATTTCGACACAAAAACACTTATTGTTACTACTCAAAAAATTAGAGAGGAATTTGCATTTTTCAGTAAATTGATGCCTGTCTTCAGGAAAATCCCTGAGAATACCAATGATCCATTTTGGCTGATTTCTTCTGTCATAAAAACAGATGTTTGATATCTTACCTCAAGAGAGAGAAAATAAGGTCTTGATATAATATAATAACATTTAACTACTAAATGGTAATTCAAGACCACTTTCTTAAGTCTTCTTATTTGCACTTTTAAAAAGTTACAGTTAATAGAAAAGTCCTACATGTTGTGGTTCAAAATTTAATTGATGAGATAACATTTTTGTAATGATTTTTACATGTATTCTTTTATCTAATGTATTCTGAATCAGTAACATCTCAAAATATTCCGGTTCCATGTAAAAGAGTAAATTGAGAATAGCCAAAAGGAGTCATGTATGCTTATATATATGAAGAAGTCTTTTGAGAGCAGTATATTTTTCTCATGCTCTCCATCTTGGCCTTTAGGGGAGTCATCCACAAGAGTTTTACATTCTTTCTGAAATCAATATAATATGGTATATCCACTATGTTCCAATCAGAAAAGAGTTTTTCATGCTTTGACATTAGATGAGATATGGAAATGGTAATGTCCTTGCAACACAATTATTCCTATTCCCATCTCATCATGCTGCCAGGTAGTTTATTACAAAACATGGTAACACTAGATAAAACATCCAAAAAGTCTTTCATCAAAACAGATGCCTTTCAACAGTGCTAATGAATAAAATTTAATTTATTGCTGTTTTAAATGTGAAACATACAATTCATTGTTCTGACCAGCCTAATTCATTACAAAATATTTATAAGGGTTATTCCTCTAATGGATTCAGGGAAATTATAGTTGTATCAGGAAATGTATGCAAAAGTAGAGTTTACATTTTTTTCTGGAATACTGTAAAGATTCTGTAGATCTAAAATTGTATGTTAACAGTCTGATCCAGATGCAGTTCTTCTATGGTCCTTTATCCATGGAAGTTCCTTTGTATGTTAGATCCACTCATAAGTGATAATGTTATCTGTAAAATTTTACAGTGTAATCATTTTAAGCAACAATTTTGAGGACACTAAAATAAAACAGAACAAATAAATTCAAACTAACTGCAATGCTCTAGAATAGCATAAGGTGTATAATGGTTGCTCCTCATAAATAAATCATAAAGTATAAGAGCTTTTCAGTAAAGCCATGTACTATACAATATTGCAGAATAAAATAATTAAAACAATTTTTTACTCATTAGAGGAAAATGTTTTTGTGTAGATCTTTTCTTCTGCTATAAATGTAGAAATTTTGGCTGAAGGTCATAAGATATTTGAGAAGTACCTAACAGATTTTTCCACAGCTAGAGGATGTGCATCCTGTAATAGAAACCATCAGTTTCAGTTTTAGGAAGAGGAAAGAGTCTGTCACCTAGGTAAGGCGTATTTGCAATTTTGATGTTCTACAACTTACATACGTATTTACTCAAATGACTTGATATTTTTCATTATGATATGGGTCAAATTTCCTGAGAGTCTCAGATACACTGGTTTCCATAGCTTCTTCTTCTTGGTTGGGAGGGTGGTAAGGGGGAGAGAAGTCACTGAATTAGAATGCGGTGTTTTAAATTTCCCTTACAGTAAAACTGCACAAAATTGAATAGTTGACATTTCTCAACAAAAATACTTTAACCGCTTGCTGCAACGTGGCTGGATGGAAAATAGGTTTGATCTAATTATTTCTGGACCACATCTAATGATGGATGTGTGTTGGCTGAAGTTTCCTATTACCTAAGGTACTGTGCAAAAATTAACCCCATATTAACTAAAGTTAGAAAAACCAGCTTGTGGAAACTAGTCACATGATCAGCTCTTGACCAAAAGAGTCTGGTTAAAAGGCTGCTGTGCTGTATGAGTTTGGCCGCTATAAATACGGAAGCAGAGTCATGCAGTATTTACCCTTCCCCTACCAGCTTGTTACACCAGTATGACGTCCTCCAAGACGATCCACATTGTTTTAAGACTTAACAGCCACTGCACGTATATACCGTATTTTGTGTCTCCGTTCATGTGTCAGTGGGCACTTAAGGTTTGCCTCTATATCCTGGCCACGTGACTCATGCTGCAGTGAACGTGGGGAAGCAGATGGCTCTTGGAGACGGGCGGGGGAAATGAAGGTCTGTTCAACGGGAGTAAAATTTCAGTTCTGCTAGATGAAAAAGTTCTAGTGATCTCGACAATGTAGTGTCTATAGTAAACAATATGGCATTGTATACTTAAGGTATACTTCAAAATTTGTTAAGAGGTTGTGTCTCATGTTAAGTGTTGTGACCATAAAAAATTAAACAAAAAAAGAAACAAGGACACACAAGTAAACATTATGCACGCTGGATATATCTGTTGTGATAACGGCACGACCGGTGTTTGCTTATGTCCAAACTCATCACAGTATGCACATTAAACATGTCCTTTACATATCAATTATACCTCAAAGAAGCTGTTTTAAAGAGGTCACTCCAAAAATATTTGTTATATTTTTTGATCCTAATTGTTTCTCGGGTGTATAGTTCACAGATCTTGAGTACTGTGGCGTAGCCACCATCCTGTTAGCATAACCATCAGTTGATTCGGTATCAAACAGAGTATGAAAGACATGAAAACAAACAAAAGAAAACGCCGTGAGAACGCCGAGTGAAAGCGAGGCGGTTGTCCGGACCTGAAGCCGGATCATCTGCCTAGCCCTTCTGCGGCCACCCTGTCGACACTCAAGAAGGGTGGCAAGAGAAGTCTCATAAAGGGGGGCACATAACATAGCACTTTTATTGAAGATATTAAAACTGGTCATTATATTTCACCACAAACAAATTCTAACCCACTGAGACAGACAAGGGACCATGGAACTCTGCGTGACCTCAGGAAACCAGCACCCCCCTGGGCACAGTAGGACTTTTTTAACTCACTGTGAAGGAACCCCTGGATTCACTCAGTGTTTTACACAGTGAAAATAAATTACCATGTCCATCATGAACAGCTCATTTTTATTATTCAAACATCCCTTACTTTCTTCCATCAGCTAACTACTCAGTTACTTTTTTCAATTGATGTTATGGGTTCAGTTGTGTTCTCCCAAAATTCATATGTTGAAGCCCTAACTTCTGGTGTGACTGGCATTCTTACCAAAAGGTGAGATTTGGGAGAAGACACACACACACGCACACACAGAACACCACATGAGAGTTTATTCAGCCGTGATGGGGGTTATGCAACAGAGACCGGCGAATGCCAAAGCTTGCTAGGAAGTCAGCAGAACCCAGCCTAGAGGCACAGAACAGATTCTCTTCACAGCCCTAGGAGACAGCCAAGCCTGCTGACACTTGTGGCATCTGACCTCTAGACTCCTGACCTGGAAACAATACATTTTTATTGGGATTTTTTGTGTTAGGCATGAATTTATATGAACTCATTTCCTTCTCCTTTGTTCTTGAATATGTGTCAATATTGTTATGAATTAATGAGGCAAAAGTGTATGTCAGTTTGTAAAACAAAATGTTTAGGGAAATATGCTATGTTATGAGAGATTTATAAAATGTACTATGTTAAGGAAATATTTATACAGGTTCTTAGTCCACAGGTACAGATAGAGGATTATGCTATAGAAATAAATAAACTAAAATAAATTTCAAATTGATGTAGCCAATTTGTATGTTGATACTAATAATTGATTAGTTAATACTAGTAATAATAAATAGGGGTCATGTTTTCATATTTGCCAGATGTGATATTTTACTAAAAAAACCCTGATAGATAACGTATCTGTGAAGAAAATTAACTTTTCTTTTTTTGTGTGTTTTTCCCTCCTTTCAAAAAGATATTAGATTTTGGAAGCCTCTTATTTGGATCCTTTCTTTTTTCATGTTTTTCTACTCTTGGTAGAGCCACTTTTCCATTTTTATAGTGTATGGAAAATATCTAAGAATTTTAAATATTTCTCAAACCTTGGATTTCACTTGGAAATCCCTACTCATTTTTTTTAGAAAATAGAGTGATGAAAAACACAAAATAATTATTTTATAAGATCAAACACTCAGGTTTAGATAATGCAATATAGGGGTAGGCAATCTAATGTGCAAAACAGACAATAGTGGATTTTACAGAAGTCTGAGTCTTACTAAGAGACATTTGAATAAATCCAAAGATAATCTTTATAATTTTCCTGAATAAAACTTCCTTGACATTACTTTCCTTACAGCTTCCTTTACCTGTTTGTTTCTAAGACTGTAGATGATAGGATTCAAGAATGGGGGAACAATGGCATAAAGTACAGAAAGAAGCATGTCCAGAACTGTATCAGAGGCTCCTGAAGGCCTTAGGTACACACCGCTTTCAGAACCAAGAAAGACAGAGAACACAAGCATGTGAGGGACACATGTGGAGAAGGCCTTTCCTCGCTCTCTGGTCGGAAACTTGAGCACAGTGGCAAATATGTGAAGGTATGACATGACAATGAAGATAAAGCAGCCACCATAAATACCCATGGCGGAGATAAGAATTAAGAGCTCATTGCTAAAAGTGTCAGAGCAGGAGAGGCTCAGCAGAGAGGGGATGTCACAGAAGAACTGATGGACCACATTGGACTGACAGAAGGACCGCCGGAACGTGTTCCCTGTGTGCACAGCTGCATAGGCAAGCTCACTGAGCAGGGAGACCAGTGTTGTCCAGACACAGAACTGGTGGTTCATGATGACGGGGTAGTGGAGGGGCTGGCAGATGGCCACATAGTGGTCACGGGCCATGAAGGTGAGGAAGAGAAACTCTACATATGCACAATAAATGACCAGGAAGATCTGAGCTGCACAGCCAGCCACTGAAATGGCCCTGTTGTCAGTGAGGGAGTTGACACAGGCATTGGGGACAGTGACAGAAATGTAGCACATGTCTAAGATGGACATGTTCCTGAGGAAGAAGTACATGGGCGTGTGAAGGTTCTGGTCCAGAGTGGTGGCAGAGACAATGAGGAGATTCCCTAACAAGGTGGCCAATTACATCAGTAGGAATAACAGGGAATGTAGGACACTTAACTCCAGCATGTCAGTAAAACCCACAAGGAGAAACTCAGGCACCATGGTGGAAGTGGCCATTTATGCGAATGCTGGTTGACACAAATGTGCTGGAACATAAAAGGGATAAACCATGAAAGACAGAAAGTAAAAAAAGAAATAATAAAATTGTCTGAGTTTCTTTCACAGTGCTTACTTCTGTTTTATTCTGTTGGAATTTTTGTTGTGGAAAGTTCCACCTTTGGTCTCCTGGCCTGCTTGTCTCATTCTCCATCTGGAGAGGAGCAAAGGAGCAGGGCTCTGAGGGTCAGGTTCTCGGGCCCTGCTGCTTGGCCGGGATGCACAGGCTGTGGGCCCCTCACGGCACTTTCCTCTGGCTCATGGAGTATGTTGCTTAATGAAGGTCAACACTGATATGTATAAAAAGATCTTCTAATTGAAGTGAGTTCTCAGAGAGAGTTGTTCAGAGCTTTCTGTCTATGGATGAGTGTAAATCCGTAACTGGATTTATCAACATAAGTGAAATTAAGATTAAGAGTTTCTACGCTTTTATAAAACCTTGGCATTGCCATGAGATCCAAAGCTGGAACTGATAGATTTATACTTTGTAACATTTTCAAATATAATTTTTACAGAAAGTTATTAAAATTTTTGTAAAGAATCACTTAGTAAATGTTTGGAAGAAAAATAAAACTTCATGAGAGCATGTTCAAGAGGCACCTGTCTAGCTGAAGTGAATTTGGGTAGTTAAAGATTAATGTGTGATCAATTTACAAAATATTCTGTTTTTACTATGATAGATTTTATGAATTTTTGTCTACATGTTGACACAGCCTGAAGTTAATCACATATGGTTGTCAAACAAAACAACAAAAAAGTGAGCTCTTTTCCCATCTCTATTTTCTGAATGTTATTTTCCGTATTGTAAATCCTGTTTTTTAAACAACTGAATTGCTTTCTTAAATTACTATTAATTTTGGCATGAATCCCTCACAGAAACTTTCCTCATTAAGATAATAAGCTAAAAAATTCATATGTTAAACAGTGCCCTTACTTTTAATCTCTACTTTTCTCTAACAAATTAAAATTTTACTATTACTTATATCCCACATGATTTTAAACTGTTTAATGACAGCAGTTGTTACAATCAACATTTTGAATTATAGGAAATCATCCATAATGTGTAATATTTAAATATATAATTTAATATAAACAATTTATAAATGAAGAAATAATCTAAAAAAAAATGACATGGCAAGCTGAGTGAGTCTTCTAATGTCAGTATGATATACTTACTTTGCTATAGTCAAGAACAAACAGACATTTAACTAAATTAAAGATTGTTTTATAGACCTGGAAATTAAAGTGAGAGGGTGATAGTCAATTATACAATATAGGCGAGGATTTATTATTGCTTAGTAGTTGTAATATTTATTATATTTAAAATCGTGTTTGAGGGCAGTGACTAATTGCTCACTAGGGATTTTTTCTGTAGATAACAATTTAATTAGTGTATTTGATAGTACTTTATGTCTAACTTAGACAAAATGGTCAAGTCACTAGTCATAAGAGGATCCATAGTCCAGTGTTGTTGGAATATTTTTAACTAAAATATTTGGTTCCTTGTGTATAATACTTGACCTTTATATAATGGAGTCCACATTTACTATTTATTAATATCCCATAAGGAATGGATGTATCAGGTTTTCCTAAATGGTAGTCAATAAACATAGGCACTATGAATCCTTTTTTTGACTCCTTATTAAAAAGCAGCTAAAGGAACTTAATTTGAGTGTTCCGGTGGCATTTAAATATAGTATATACAGAATTTAAAGAGACAAATTTAAGAGATATAAATTTGCAGTCTTATTACTTTTATTTAGCTAAATAATTATTTATCCCAGTTCAATATACTTAACATATTTAAACATCACTTATCTTTTAATAAAAAATGAGTACCTTGTGAATTTAATGATATTTAAATAAATAATTCAACTGTAATGGAAATGCCAGAAAGGGCAGACACTGGGCAAAATCCTGATTTTCAGTTATTGAAACAGTCCATATGTTATCAATAGCAAAAGAGGAAGTCAACATTATAGAATTACTTCTAAAGTAGTACATTTTTAAAAAGTTATACAATATTGAAATATTTTATTTTCTTATTTTACATATAAATATATAATATGTGCTTCTATATGGCAACATCTTTATGTGTTATTAATTCTGCTTTTATATTGATGCCTTAGTATCTTGTATAACTTCTGTATACATACTTCTGTACATTTTTCAATAATATGCATCAATAAATGTTTGAAAATAAGAATTTTCAGTCATCAGGGTTATCATAAAGTACTGCTATGATATTAGAAATTACAGAAACAATAAAATAGAATTCTCTTTCCTTACTATATCCTATAAAATGTAATTATTTAATGGTCTGAATTATTCCTTTAATGAATATATTGTTTAAGAGAAAAAAGACAGTTGAGCTCTATCCATATTTTCCATTCAAAATACATTTCCATTTCTAAATAAAATAAAGACACAAAGTGAAGCAAATGCTTACAGAAAAATCAGAGTGTGGAGGAGAAGAAGGACATTAACAACAGTAACCACAGAGTACTCACTATTGAGTATTTTGTGTTTTCAACTTGAAAAAATGCCTCTTGTTAATCTTACAAAATCATAGTCTTAAAGATGATTTAACCAAATTGTCCTATGTGGACAGGATCTGAGAATGTCTTCACATGAACAAAGCACCATTATGTTGCACAAACAGGTCAGTCATATTCTGATATATTTTAAATAGTGGGCATGCCTGTGTCATCAGCTGTAAAGCCTCTGGGGAAATAATTGTTACCATCCAGCAACAGCCAGTGGCACAGGGTGGTTTTGGGCAGGTAATTATCATGGCACAGGTAAATGGGACCCAGTGAAAATACAGGAATGAGTATTGAACATCAAAAATAGTGCCACCTGTGTGTGTAAATCATTGTTAATGAACAGATGAAATTAAAGAACACAAACTTCATTAAGCACAGGGGGTTGATATGAGACTTATGCATGTTATATCTCTGATCTGTAGAAAAGTATTCATGATCTCAAAAAAGAGATAGAAGACTGAAAAAGAGCCACCCATAGCTGAAGAATACAGTATCTGAAATGAAACATACAATGGAGGGATTTAAGAGTAGATTATTACAGGTAGAAGAGACAGTGGAAGAGATGGAAATTGGAGCAGAGGAACATAATGAAGGTGAGGAACAAAGAGGAAAAAGATCTCTAGGAATGAAAGAATGTTAAGAGAGCTCTGTGACCAATCCAAAAGGAACAATATTCACATAATAGGGATACCAGGAGAAGAGAAAGACAAATGGATAAAAAGTCTTTGAAGAAATGATTGTTGAAAATTTCCTCAATCTTGGGAAGGAAATAGACACTTAGGTCATGGAAGCACAGAAATCCCCTAACAAAAGGAACCCCAGGGAGACAACACCTGGACATACAGTGTTGTCCATACAGGACCTAGGAAGACATATAATATTTAAAATGGCAAAGATGAAGGATAAAGAGAGAGTGTTGAAGCAGCCAGAGAGAAAAGAAAGATCATGTACAAGGGAAAGCCAATCAGGCTGACAGTAGACTTCTTAGAAGAAACTTCACAGGCCAGAAGGGAGTGGCATGACATATTTGATGTAATGAAACAGAAGGGCCTCCAACCAAGAATCCTCTACCAGGAAAGACTATCATTTAAATTTGAGGCAGGTATTAAACAATGTCCAGATACACAAAAGTTGAAGGTATTCACCACCACTAAGCTAGCCTTACAGGATATGTTTAAGGGAATTGCTGTAGATGGAACTGTCCCTAAGGCTAAATAGCTTTCACCAGTGAAAATAAACCCACATTAATGGTAGTAGACCAATTAATTGCCAAGCAAGCGCGAAATTAAGACAGAAGAAAATAAGCAAAATCAACTATATTCAAAAATCAATAAAGCAGAGATTCAAAGCCCTTGCTCCCTCATGTTTTTCTTTCTAGTCTCTCCTTTTACACTTATTTTAGTTTGTCTATTGCTGCCCCATTGGGTTTCACTTTGCCAAGGTAGCTAAAGCTTGAATATTTTCCTTTAAATGTTGTCAAGGAGTGCTGCCAGGTAATATTGCATACACACAAAAATGTCCAAGGTTGACAAAACTATGGTGAGTCTTGGGCTGGTCACTCAGGGAAACAAAAGACAACCAGGTCAGCTCAGACAACCTCAATTATCTGAGAACAAAATCTGCACACCTTCCTCTGTCAGCAGGCTGCAGTAGGAACACAGGCTGCCATTCCATGTTTTCTGCTGTATTGATGAGAGAGGAATAGCAGGCACATTACAAATATGTAATAGTAGGCACATAAGGAGCCACATATTATTACTAAATTTCAGCAGCTTCTTTCTACTTCAGGTATTTATCTAGTAATTTTGTTACTTATTAGATAAAAGAGTTTCAAAACATTGGATAAGAACAGGTTTTTCATGTTTAGTTTGATTTAATGAAGATACAGAGTTTTACAATTCCCATTTTTAATGAACTCACTTCTTATTTTCGTACTATAAAGATCTTTTTATACTTTACATGCAAATCCCTTAACAGATATGTGTTCTGAATGACTTTATGTCTGTCCATAGCTTTTTGTTCAATTATATTAGCAGTGTCTTTCTCAGAGAATATTTTAATGATAAAAATCCATTTTATTAATTTTTTTCTTTCATGGGTCTGGGTCCTGGATTTTCTTTTGTATTTTAAACTTCATGGCCACACCCAACATTACCTAGATTTTCTCCTTGGATTTCTTCTAGAATTTTTATAATTGTGTGCTTTACATTTAGATTTATTATCTATTTTGTGTTAATTTTTTTGCAAGGTGAAAGGTCTGTGTTTTACATTGATTTTTTGCTCATGAATATCCAATTTTTCCAATATTGTTTGTTGAAAGAATTATTTTTCTTTTGTATTGACTCTATTATTTCACCAAATTTCAGTTGACTGTATTTGTGTGTTTGTCTGTCTGTGTTCTTAGTCCCTTCCATTTATTGATGTTACTAGTCTTTCAACTATACTATGCTTTTGGTTTATGGAAGAGTTATAGTAAATCTTTCAATCTTGCACTATGAGTTGTCCAACTTTATTTTTGTCTTCTATATTTTATTAGTTCTTGTAGGTCTTATGCTTTTCCATATAAACTTTATATTGATCTGTCCATATCTGCAAAACATTTTAGTTTTTTATTGTGATTGCATTGAGTATGTAGATCAATGAGCAAATTAACATCTTAACTATATTGTTTCCCCAAATCACATACATAGGATGTCTCTCCGTTTATTTATACTGTATTTGCTTACTTTCAGTATAGTCATTCTCTGCATATAGATCCTATATTTTGCTAATTTTTAGCTATTTTTTTCATTTTCAGGTGTCAGTTTTAATGCCTTTTTACCTAAAATTCCAATTGTTCATTATTGGTATGTAGTCAAATACTGGATGCCTAATCTTTTTATGGAAGTGAAATTCACATATCATAAAGTTAACAATTTCAATGTATTTACAGTGCACACTTCCATGGTCTTTAACATATTCACATTGATGTATGGCTGTTTGCACCCTGTAATTGCAGTCCTGAGGAGGAGGATCCACCTCAGGAATACATCCTCCACCCACTTGGCTCCCACTCCCAATTTACTCTACCTCATTCTCACAAAATGGGTTTACCTATTCCTTACCAATCTTTATTGATTTTATTTAGTTTTCTTGTCTTATTGACTAACATAGGACTTCTAGTATAATGTTGACTAGAAGTATTGATAAAGGAGACCTTTGTCTTGCTTCCTATTTTTGGGAGAAGAGACCAGTCTCTTATTATGAATGATGTTAGCTGTCGGCTTTTTTTGTAGTTATTCATCCAGTTCAAAGTTTTTCTTCTATTAATCATTTGTTGAGGGTATGTTAAGTGTTGGATTTTTTCAAAAGATATTTCTATAGTTATTTAGGTGTATAATTTATCTTTGGTTTACTGATTTTCAGGTTTTCAATGAGCTTGAATATCAGCAATAGCCACTTGGTCTTCTTGTATGATACGATTCCCTTTATACATTTTATACATTTATACATGGTTGAATTTTATAGTAGTTGTGTTTAATATTTTATTGAGGATTTTAATACCTCTGTTCATGAGATATATTAATCTGTTTTCTTTTTAAAAGTGACTTTTTCAGAACTTTGAGGGTAATTCTGGGCTTATAATAATGAATTAGAGAAAGTCCCTTATGCTTACATTTTTTGAAAAAAATTGTGGAGAATTTGTCTCATGTCTTCCATTATTATATTATTATTTTTTTGGTAAAATTCACCAGTGAAGACATCTATATCAACTTTGGTTTTAAAGATAATTTTGCTGGATATAATGTTCTTTGGTATTTCTTTATTATTTCAACACACTGCATTCTTCCCTCCACTGCCTTCTCCATTATTCTGCTGAAAAGTCATCTGTTAATTTGAATGCACTTGTGTATAAGGAGTCAGATTTTCCTTGTTCAGTGTTTCTCTGTTATTGGTTTTAATAATTCTTCTGGGTGTTAGTCTCATTGTGTTTGTCCTTCTTGGAGTAAATAAAGGTTCTCAGGTGTACAGGTTAAATTTTCATCCAGTCTGGAATGTTGCCATCGTTTCTCTGTTTTCCTTCTCCCCCTTTGGATGCCGCTATCACATGTGCATTAATGTTCTCCGTGAGACTGTTTCCTATTTACTGTCCTTCTGGTCTTCAGACTGTATAAACTTTATCAACCTGTTTCAAGGTTAATGATATTTTCTTCTGCTTATTAAAATCTACTGTTGATCCCCTCTAGTAAATAATTTTCATTTCATGATATTTCTCAACTCCAGAATTTTTAATCAGTTGCTTTTAAAAAATTGTGTCTCTGTATTATATTTTTGATAAGATATTCTCATAATAACCTCATCTTCAGTATTATTTCCTTTAACATGTTTATAATGGATGCTATCAAATATTTTTCTACCAACTCCAACGTGTAGATCTTCACACAGGTAGTTTTTATTGTCTTCATTTTTACCTGTGTAGGTGTCACATTTCCCTGTTTCTTTTCAGTCCTTAAAAACAGGAAATTTTAATAGTATATTGTAATACCTCTGGACATTGGCCCCAAGCCAGGGCTTCTTCTTGTTTTTGCTTATCTGTTTAGCGATATGGATGGAGTATTTCAGTGACATCTATTTCCTTTCGTCATACAGACTTGCATGTGACCCTCAGAAGGGCGCGTCCTGGAGCATGCACAGTTTGTCTTGGGGTGTCAGGAGTTTCAGCCTGGATTCCTTAGTCTCTTTCTTGGATCTATTAAATTGTCTCCCTCTGTTGATGTTCCAACCAACCGTTAGGTTTCATTCATTACCTGTTGAAAATTCTGTTATTTTTTTTACTATGACCTGGAATATAAATTATTCTACATCATGATCCAATTAAATAGGGACCTTGTGTATTTTTTAGGCTAAATTTTGAAATTTGCCCTGATCCAGGAAGGGCACTCATCTGTCTTTGGTTTTCCACAGTGTAACCCCTGCCCTATAATATAGCTTGTTACTACTGTATAAGTAAAACTCTTCAAATTCTTACCCCCAGTTACCCATTGCTTTCAAGAGTGCTGTGGGACTTGAACTTACTTACATCTTGTAACAAATAGCATCAGTTCCTGTAGAGGGAGCTTCAGAGCTATCAGTTCTCATGATCTGCCTCCCACACTGAGCAAAATCTACACCTCTACTTTGCAGCTGGGGCAGGGAGAATGGATCACGTCTTCCAGAGCTGCTGCTCTACTTGCAGGAAAGATTTTACGTGGGGATAGTAACTTCTGCTCTTCCCTTCCCAGTGTGGCACTTTCTCATGTGTGTGAGGTGGAGTATCATTGTAACCACTGTATTCTCAGATATGATTCATTTTAAAGAAACTTTGCCAAGTCAATCTTGTAATTTTCCTATTTCCTTAGAGACCGAATCAAAATAGCTTTTTTAAATTTGTAAACCAACAGGACAGCATAAAGCGTAGCGATTGTTTTTCATAAGAGGTTACTGACAGCACTGCATGGACTGTGGGTCTATGGTTAGTTAAGGTCTGGGGACAGGCTCCCATGAGACACAGCTCATGGGTCCCTCATTCTGCGTGTCCATAAAGAGGTTCGTTCTAATGCGGAAGATGGCACTTGTCCTTTTGCAATGATCTCACACCTGAGCCGAGTGTGGAACTTGAATGTGGTTGATCCACTTTCGGTGTCCCTTAGATGTCAGAGGTCAGGTTTCTCAAGACAGGAATTGACCAACTTAATGTCACAGAGCTACGGGAAATAGAAGGGATGGCCAGTGAGGTCTGAGGTCTACCCATCACCAGTAACTGACAGTGGATGATAATATGACTGTACCTATCAATACACAAATCGATCTCCATGCTTCATGGTCACTCTATCGGTCACCAAGTCTCAAGGTATAGGTAAGGTAGAAGCCATTGGGAAGCAAGTTTGAGGAGCATGAACTGTAAGCTCCATTCTCACAGAGATTAAACATTCTGTGGTAAGTGTTCTATCAGCACGTGAAGGAGGGGAGAAATGCAACATTGATTCCAGGTGTTTTAAATAAATATTAAGTGATAGAGTCGTAAAAGATGGGTAGAGCTGCACTGCTGTGCCTCACTGAGGGATGCGAACGTGTCCTTCAGCAGTGCATTCAAGGCCCCGGCACTGTCGTGCACACAGGTAACCCTGCCTGGAGAAGTCCACGCTCCCCTCCTTGGCCGCCACTTTCCAGAGCAGTTTAAGGTCGGTAGAGAACAAGTGAGAGACACGGGGGCAAGCGGCTTTCCGTTCCTATGTTAGGGATTGTACTTTGCCACTTATACAGAGATATTTCTAAAGTTCTCATTTTATTTTGTAATGCAAATTCAGCAAATACATTGCAGAGAATGCTTGTTCATAGTGCTGTGGAGGGCGATTCTACCTTCCGTCAGAAAAAAGGAACAAAAACCACCAATGAATTGCAGCACTCAGCTAAGGTTACCCATAGTTTCAGATTAATTTTCCTTTAACATTCAGTTAATAAAAATCAATGATATTAATGTTTCTGAGCGTATTTTTATTGAAATATAATTGATGTACAGTACTGTATTGGTTCAAGTATACAACATAGTGATTCAACAGTTATGCACATTATTAAATCCTCATCCTAACTAGTACGGTTACTATCTGTCAATGCAGAAACTTTTTACAGAACCATTCACTATATTTACCATGCAGCCCTATATTGTCCATTCCTATGACCTACTTATATTAAGATTGAGATTTTGGGCCTCTTTATTGCCCTCACTTTCCCCACCTGCCCACTCAAAACCCTCCCCCACGGTAACCACCAGTCATTTCTCAGTGTTTATGAGTCTACTGCTGTTTTGTTCATTGTGTTATGTGTTTAGATTCCACATATAAGTGAAATAATATGGTATTTGCTCTTCTCTGCCTGGCTTATTTCACTTAGCATAATACTCTCTATGTCCATGTATTGTTGCAAATGGCAGGATTTCTTTTCTATGGCTGAATAATATTCCATTGTGCATATATATCACCTCTTCTTGTTTATTGATGGACAGTTTGGTTGATACCATTATTTTGGCTATTGTAAATAACGTGGCAGCAATCTTAGGGGTAAACATATCTTTTTGAATCAGGGGTTTTGTTTTCCTCAGGTAAGTGCCTAGAACTGGAGTCAGTGGGTCACATGGTATTTTTATTTTTAGTTTTTTGAGGAACCTCCATACTATTTTTCATAGTGGCTACACCAATTTATATTCCCACCAACAGTGCAGGAGTTCCCTTTCTTCCACATCTTCACCAACACTTGGTATTTCTTGTCTTTTGGATAGTGGCCATTCTAACTGGTGTGAGGTTCTATCTCATTGTGGTTTTGATTTGCATTTCCCTGATATTTGTGATGTGGAGCATCTACTCATGTGCCTATTGGCTGTTTGTATTTCTTCTTCGGAAAAATGATAATTCAGATTCTCTGCCTATTCTTTAATTTGGTTATTTGTTGAGACATATGGGTTCTTCATATTTTTTGGATGTAAACCCCTTATCAGATAAATCATTTATGAATATAGTATCCCATAATGTAAATTGCCTTTTAGTTTTGTTGATGGTGTCCTTTGCTGTACAGAAGCTTTTTAGTTTGATATAGTCACACTTGTTCATTTTTTGCTTTGTTTCCCTTGCCCAGGGAGATGTGTCCAGAAAAGAATTGCTTATGCTTATGTTTAAGAGAATTTTGCCTATGTTTTCTTCTAAGTGTTTAATGGTTTCATTTCTTACATTGACATATTTAGTCCATTTGAGTTTACTTTTATATATAAGGTTGACAGTAATCCAGTTTCATTCTCTTGCATGTAGCTGTCCAGTTTTCTCAACACAATTTAATGAATAGAATGTCTTTTCCCCACTGTATATTCATAGCTCCTTTATTGCATATTGATTGACCATGTATATGTGGGCTTATATCTGTCCTTTCAGCCTGGTTCCACTGATCTATAGGTCTTTTCTTGTGCCAGTGTCATACTCATTTGAATTGTGGAAAACTGTATGGATGTTATTAAAAAATAAATATAGAATTACCATATGATTTAGCAATCCTACTACAGGATATGTATCAAAAGATATTGAGGCCAGGATCTCAGGAGGATACCTGCCATCCCAAGTTCATTGTAGCATTATTCACAGTAGTCAACATACTGATACAACTTAAATGTCCATCTGTGAATAAATGGATAAAGAAGATATGGCATGTATGTGTATACACATTATTCAGCCTTAAGAAAGAAGGAAATCCTTTCAGTTGTTAAAATATGGATGTACCTACCTGGAGGACATTATGTTAAGTGAAATATAATAAAGAAAGGCAAATTCTATATAGTTTCCTTATATATGGAATAAAATATTTTGAAGTCATAAAGGCAGAGATTAGGATGGTGATTTTGAGGGCCAGGCACAGAGAATGTGATGGTCAAATGGTACAAAGCTTCAGTTATGAAACTGAAATAATTTCCAGAGAGTCACATACACCACAGTGCATGTAACTAACAATGCTGTATTGCAATTTAACATAGGTCTTTTGGAATTGGGTTGGTGATGAGGGCAGAGCACATGTGAATGAATTTAGCACCTTTATAAAAGAGACCCCAGAAATATCCTTTCCCCTTTCTTCATGTGAGTACACTGTGAAAAGGTGGCTGAAATATGAACTAAGCCCTTAGGAGACATGAAATCTGTCAGAGCCCTGGTTTTGGATTTCCATTTTCCAGAACTATGATGAATAAATTTCCATTATTTGAAAGCTACCCAGTCTATGTATTTTTTTTTAAGTAGACTGAAAACTCCAAGACCTTTGGTGTAGAGTTCTTTTGTTTCAATTTATTTGGTTTTTAGGGGGAATTTATGAATTTGGATACACATTTATATATGCGTAGTTCTCAGCCACTATTTCTTTGACCTTTACCTTTCTCTTTTCCTGGACTCTCACAGTGCAGGTATTCGTTCATTTGATGCTGTCATATACGTCCCACTGGCATCCTTCATTTATAACATTTTATGAGGCATCCTTCATTTATAACATTTTATGAATGTTTTTTCTTTTGACTTCACTGCTTTTTTTTCTTATTCTTGATATTCCACCGTTGAAGCACTGTGCTGCATCTTTTAGTTCAGCCACCATGATCTTCATCCAGGAATTTATTTTTGGGCCTTTTGACTCTTTCCAAGTGTTCTTGAAATTTATTTTGTTCACGTACTGTTTCTCTGATTTTGTTCCTTGTCTTTCGGTGTTGCCGCTCACTGTAAGATATTCTAAAACATAGTTATTTTGAATTATTCTTAGGTGGTTTTTAGATCTCCTTTTCTTTAGCATCGGATTCTGTATGCTGTTGTTATTGTTCCTTTTGTTGTGTCGTGTTTCCCTGATTCTCTGTGAACTCTGTGGCCTTGCAGTGGGGTCTGTGTATTTGAAGCAGCAGCCGCCTCTTTCAGTCTTACCCCACATTGGCTTAGGGAAGGAAAGGCTGTGGCTTCAGCTCTGCCAGACACTACACATGAGCTGGCCAGGGGGCCCAGGGAGGGGCAGTCACCAGGGCCTATGAGCAGGTGTGCCCAGCATCTGGTACTGTGGAAGGAAACGTCTTTTGCTGGAATCTGTAGACAGATGGGCTCAGTGCCTGGTTCTTGAGTCTGTGAATGGGTGGGTTGGTCCAGGAACCTGCAGATGCTGGGCCCTGGCCCATGTCCCATAGTACAGTCACACACTCACTTCACACTCATTCCCCCACATGGGAGCTGTGGGCCTAGAGCTCTCTGGTCACTAGTATACAGGTTTCAGTTCAGGAGCTCTTGTGAAGGTTATTTGCTTCTGTGAGTTTATCTCAAATTGCTTTTTCTGTGGGTGACAAATGCTGGAACTATTCTGCCAGCTTGATGGTGGGATTCCCACATAGATTTCTGTCTCTTTTTAGTTCTTCCTCCTCTTTTCCTTTACTATGTTCCTTTGTGTTTAATTAATTTTACACACTAATACTCTCTGATTCCTTTCCCATTCTCTATGTGCATCTTCTTTAAGGTTCGTTTGTGTGTGACTCCATGAGGCTCGCTAAGACACCTTATTGTTCTATTTTAAGCCAATAGGAACTTAAGTTTAATTGCGTACAGTAACTCTACACTGTCAGTTCTTCTCCTGGCACTTTATGTTGTCACAATTTTCATTTTTTTTGTTATAAATCCTTTAATAAGTTGTGTGTATAGTTATTGAAAGGTTGAAATTTACTTTTTATAAGCTGAAAATAATTTCCTCAGTAGAAATAGTCAAATAGGGAATTTCATGCCAAAAGAACATGGAATTATATGCAATGTGAAAAATACAATGTACTAAAAGTTTGAAATTTGGGTTAATGTAAATTTAAAATTTGAAAACCACCCATAATTAAGCCTTTGATTCAATAAAGCAAAAAACCTATCTAGAATCTCTGTAAATTCTGTTATATAATGTGTCATAGTTATAGACAAATACAATACCATATGCTAAAATATAATGTCCATGTGCTCAAATGGAACTCTAAAAAATTATTTTTTGGAATATTTATTTCAAGTCAAAAACTTATAGAGGGAGGGAGCCAAGATGGCGACGTGAGTAGAGCAGCAGAAATCTCCTCCCAAAACCACATACATCAGTGAAAATATAACAAAGACAACTCTTCCTAGAATAGAGACCAAAGGACACAGGACAACATCCAGACCACATCCGCACCTGCGAGAAACCAGCACCTCACGAAGGGGGTAAGATAAAAGCTCCTGCCCAGCGGGACCCAAGCGCCACTTCCCTCAGCTCCAGGCGAGAGAAGAGTAGGCAGAGCGGGAAGGAGAGGGAGCACAGGAAAGCTGAACACCCAGCCCCAGCCACCCGGACCAGAGTGCAGACACAGTATGTGCGCGGGGCCCTGGATTCTAGGGAAACAGGGCAGCAAGAACGGTGAGCGGGTACTGTAGACCTGGCGCCAGAGGACATAAGAAAAGCGAGTGGCCTTTTTTCTTGTTGTTGTTGTTGTTGTTTAGTTTTCGCGAGCGCTTTTTGGAAGTCTTAAAGGGACAGGGAACCCAACATTAGGGAAACAGGGCAGCAAGACCGGTGAGCGGGTATCAGAGGCTGGCGCCGGAGAACAAAAGAAAAGTGAGCGGCCAATTTTTTTTTTTGGCGAGCGCTTTTTAGAAGTCTTAAAGGGAAAGGGACCCCAATACTAGGGAAACAGGGCAGCAAGACCACTGAGCAGATGCCTGAGGCTGCACCAGAGAATAAAGAAAAACGTGCAGCCATTATTTATTTATTTATTTATTTCATTTTTTTAAATTTTTTTTTTTTTGTGGTCATTGTTTTGTTTTGGCGGGTGCTTTTTGAAGTCTTAAAGGGGCAGGGAGGAACACTTAATCCAGAGGTAGGGAATCTGGGGATCTCTGGGAACCCTAATCCCCTGGGCTGCAGGGAGCACGGAGGACCCTAACTGAGATAAAAAGCCTCCCAGTCGCTCCCCCTCCAACGCGACTCCACCACATTGGAGCCGCAGCCTCAAGCCAGGACACGGCCACAGCAACAGCAGAGAAAAACTCCATAGCAGCCAGGCAGAAAGCAGAAGCCCTGTCTGCGCCAGCTACCCAGCACAAGCCACTAGAAGTCGCTGTTCTCCCAGGAGAGGAGGGCCACAAAATCACAAGTAGGGAAGTTCTTCCAGGCGTCACTTGTCCCAGCTCTGCAAAAGATTCCTCTCACCTTGAAAGACAAAATTACAGGCAAACCAAGATAAGAGACAGAGACTCCAGAGAAGGAGACAGACGTAACCAGTCTTCCTGACAAAGAATTCAAAATAAAAATCATAAACATGCTGACAGAGATGCAGAGAAATACGCAAGAGATATGGGATGAAGTCTGGAGGGAGATCAGAGATGCCAGAAAGGAGATTACAGAAATGAAACAAACTCTGGAAGGGTTTATAAGCAGAATGGATAAGATGCAAGAGGTAATTGATGGAATTGAAACCAGAGAACAGGAACGCATAGAAGCTGACATAGAGAGAGATAAAAGGATCTACAAGAATGAAACAATATTAAGAGAACTGTGTGACAAATCCAAAAGAAAAAATATCCATATTATAGGGGTACCAGAAGAAGAAGAGAGAGGAAAAGGGATGGAAAGTATCTTGGAAGAAATAATTGCTGAAAACTTCCCCAAACTGGGGGAGGAAATAATCGAACAGACCACGGAAATACACAGAACCCCCAACAGAAAGGATCCAAGGAGGACAACACCAAGACACATAATAATTAAAATGGCAAAGATCAGGGACAAGGAAAGAGTTTTAAAGGCAGCTAGAGAGAAAAAGATCATCTATAAAGGAAAACCCATAAGGCTAACATCAGACTTCTCGACAGAAACCGTACAGGCCAGAAGAGAATGGCATCATATATTTAATGCAATGAAACAGAAGGGCCTTGAACCAAGGATACTGTATCCAGCATGACTATCATTTAAATATGATGGCAGGATTAAACAATTCCCAGACAAGCAAAAGCTGAGGGAATTTGCTTCCCACAAACCACCTCTACAGGGCATCTTACAGGGACTGCTCTAGATGGGAACACTCCTAGAAAGAGCACAGAACAAAACACCCAACATATGAAGAATGGAGGAGGAGGAATAAGAAGGGAGAGAAGAAAAGAATCTCCAGACAGTGTATATAGCAGCTCAATAAGCGAGCTAAGTTAGGCAGTAAGATACTAAAGAGGCTAACCTTGAACCTTTGGTAACCACGAATTTAAAGCCTGCAATGGCAATAAGTACATATCTTTCAGTAGTCACACTAAATGTAAATGGACTGTATACACCAATCAAAAAACACAGAGTAATAGAATGGATAAAAAAGCAAGACCCATCTATATGCTGCTTATAAGAAACTCACCTCAAACCCAAAGACATGCACAGACTAAAAGTCAAGGGATGGAAAAACATATTTCAAGCAAACAACAGTGAGAAGAAAGCAGGGGTTGCAGTACTAATATCAGACAAAATAGACTTCAAAACAAAAAAAGTAACAAGAGATAAAGAAGGACACAACATAATGATAAAGGGCTCAGTCCAACAAGAGGCTATAAACATTCTAAATATGTATGTACCCAACACAGGAGCACCAGCATATGTGAAACAAATACTAACAGAACTAAAGGGGGAAATAGACTGCAATGCAATCATTCTAGGAGACTTCCACAGACCACTCACCCCAAAGGATAGATCCACCAGGTGGAAAATAAGTAAGGACACAGAAGCACTGAACAACACAGTATAGCAGATGGACCTAATAGACATCTATAGTACTCTACATCCAAAAGCAACAGGATACACATTCTTCTGAAGTGCACATGGAACATTCTCCAGAATGGACCACATACTAGCTCACAAAAATCCAAAATATTGAAATTCTACCAACCAACTTTTCAGACCACAAAGGTATAAAACTAGAAATAAATTCTACAAAGAAAACAAAAAGGCTCACAAACACATGGAGGCTTAAAAACATGCTCCTAAATAATCAATGGATCAACGAACAAATTAAAATAGAGATCAGGGAATATATAGAAACAAATGACAAAAATAACCCAAAGCCCCAACTTCTGTGGGAAGCAGCGGAATCAGTCTTAAGAGGAAAGTATACAGCGATCCAGGCACACTTGAAGAATCAAGAACAAACCCAAATGAATAGTCTAAGATCACAATTATCGAAATTGAAAAAGAAGAACAAATGAGGCCTAAAGTCAGCAGAAGAAGGGACATAACAAAGATCAGAGAAGAAATAAACAAAATTGAAAAGAATAAAACAATAGCAAAAATCATTGAAACCAAGAGCTGATTCTTTGAGAAAATAAACAAAATAGATAAGACTCTAGCCAAACTTATTAAGAGAAATAGAGAATCCACACAAATCAACAGAATCACAAATGAGAATGGAAAAATCACGACAGACACCACAGAAATACAAAGAATTATAAAAGACTACTATGAAAACCTATATGCCAACAAGCTGGAAAACCTAGAAGAAATGGACAACTTCCTAGAAAAATACAATCTTCCAAGACTGACCAAGGAAGAAACACAAAAGTTAACAAACCAATTACGAACAAAGAATTGAAATGGTAATCAAAAAACTACCCAGATGGATTTACCTCGGAATTATATCAGACACACAGATAAGACATAATACCCATTCTCCGTAAAGTTTTCCAAAAAATAGAAAAGGAGGGAATACTCCCAAACTCATTCTATGAAGCCAACATCACCCTAATACCAAAACCAGGCAAAGACAGCACCAAAAAAGAAAATTACAAATCAATATCCCTGATGAATGTAGATGCAAAAATATTTAATAAAATATTAGCAAACCGAATACAAAAGTATATAAAAAGGTCATACACCATGACCAAGTGGGATTCATCCCAGCGATGCAAGGATGGTAAAACATTCGAAAATCCATCAACATCATCAACCACATCAACAAAAAGAAAGACAAAAACTACATGATCATCTCCATAGATGCTGAAAAAGCATTTGACAAAATTCAACATCCATTCATGAAAAAAACTCTCAGCAAAATGGGAATAGAGGGCAATTACCTCAATATAATAAAGGCCATATATCATAAACCCACAGCCAACATTATACTGAACAGCAAGAAGCTGAAAGCTTTTCCTCTGAGATCAGGAATGAGACAGGGATGCCCTACCTTCCCACTGCTACTTAACATAGTACTGGAGGTCCTAGCCATGGCAATCAGACAAAACAAAGAAATACAAGGAATCCAGATTGGTAAAGAAGAAGTTAAACTGTCACTATTTGCAGATTACATGATATTGTACATAAAAACCCCTAAAGACTCTACCCCAAAACTACTAGAACTGATATCGGAATACAGCAAGTTTGCAGTATACAAAATTAACACACAGAAATCTGTAGCTTTCCTATACACTAACAATGAACCAATAGAAAGAGAAATCAGGAAAACAATGCCTTTCACAATTGCATCAAAAAGAAAAAAATATCTAGGAATAAATCTAACCAAAGAAGTGAATGACCTATACTTTGAAACTACAAGTCACTCTTTTTTTTTTTTTGAGGGCATCTCTCATATTTATTGATCAAATAGTTGTTAACAACAATAAAATTCTGTATAGGGGGGTCAATACTCAATGCACAATCATTAATCCACCCCAAGCCTAATTTCCGTCAGTCTCCAATCTTCTGATGCATAACGAACAAGTTCTCACATGGAGTACAAATTCTTACATAGTGAATAAGTTACATGGTGAACATTACAAGGGCACTCATCACAGAAGCTTTCGGTTTTGTTCATGCATAATGAACTATAAACAGTCAGTTCAAATATGAATATTCATTTGATTTTTAAACTTGATTTATATGTGGATACCACATTTCTCTCTTTATTATTATTATTTTAAATAAAATGCTGAAGTGGTAGGTAGATAGGAGATAAAGGTAGAAAACAGAGTTTAGTGTTGTAAGAGTGCAAATGTAGATGATCAGGTGTGTGCCTGTAGACTATGTGTTAATCCGAGCTAGACAAGGGCAATAAACATCCATGTATGAAGAAGATTTCTCTCAGAACATGAGGGGGGAGGTTCTAAGTCTCACCTCTGCTGATGCCCATTTTCTCACCTGATGGCCCCCTGCGACTGTGCCTGTCTTAGGTTGTTCCTCCCTTGAGGAATCTTACCCATCTCTGGCTAACCAGTCATCTTCCAGAGCCATACAGGGAAATGTAAAGTTGGTAAGTGAGAGAGAAGCCTTATTGTTTGAAAAGGTTAGCTTTTTACTTCTTTGCATATTTATGTCCTGTGGCTTCTATGCCCAGCATTTGTCTTGAGGTCTCTTTACCACTTGGAAGAATTATGATACTCAGTAAATTCGACATGTGGCATGAGTTCTATTTAAAGGTTGTAATTAGGTAGGAAGAAGAAAAGCTATAGAAGTAGCACGCAGAAGAAAACCTGGGAAGATTGATTATTTCTTTGACATATCTTCTTGTAGAGTAACTTCAGCAAATAGATTTTAAACTACTAATTAAATTGTGTGCACACATTAACATAATAAGAGTACAGTTATATAACCAAAGCATACCTGTAATTACCAGCCATCTCCAGTGAAACCAAGAAAACCAGTGAGGCACCTTAGGCATTTGTGAAAACTTATCTATGATATGGTGGATATTGTCCAACTGAACTTGAACAGTCTGAGAGAATTCAGATAAATTAAAACAAACCATTCCTGGGGACTGTTCACATCCCATATGTTCTTTAAACAGTAAATAGTCTGTGGTTGTAAGATTTTGGAGTGCTACAATTTGCAATTCTCCTAATTCTTGGTTGAGTTCCAACACTATAGAGCCAGTCAAATTTGTTGTTTTACTGTATGCACAGGCCAGCTTAGATATCTCCTTCATTATTCCCAACGCAAATCCAGGAACTGGTGGGATGAGTGCATCTACACCTGTGGCAGTGCGTGGATCTTTGTTGGGGTTTTTTTTTTTTTGCTGATCATCTTCTGTCATGAGTCTTCGCGAGAGTGCTGATGTTGGAAATTCTTTTTCATATCGTATCTTAGTTCATTTTCGGGGTAGCCCAATTAGGCTTTGATCCTCTTTATAAACACAAGCAGACCCTTTGCCTACACTTTTATATGCCCTTTATATCATTGTGTAGAACTCATTGGAGGTCACCACACAGGAACTGCTTCTTTTTTTTTTTTATCATTAATCTACACTTACATGACGAATACTTTGTTTACTAGGCTCTCCCCTATACCAGGTCCCCCCTATATACTCCTTTACAGTCACTGTCCATCAGCGTAGCAAAATGCTGTAGAATCACTAGTTGTCTTCTCTGTGTTGCACAGCCCTCCCCTTTCTCCCACCCCCCTATGGATGCTAATCTTAATACCCCTCTTTTTCTCCCCCCCTTATCCCTCACTACCCACCCATCCTCCCCAGTCCCTTTCCCTTTGGTACCTGTTAGTCCATTCTTGAGTTCTGTGATTCTGCTGCTATTTTGTTCCTTCAGTTTTTCCTTTGTTCTTATACTCCACAGATGAGTGAAATCATTTGGTATTTCTCTTTATCTGCTTGGCTTGTTTCACTGAGCATAATACTCTCCAGCTCCATCCATGTTGCTGCAAATGGTAGGATTTGCCCTTTTCCTATGGCTGAGTAGTATTCCATTGTGTATATGTACCACATCTTCTTTATCCATTCATCTATAGATGGACATTTAGGTTGCTTCCAATTCTTGGCTATTGTAAATAGTGCTGCAATAAACATAGGGGTACATTGGTCTTTCTCATACTTGATTGCTGCATTCCTAGGGTAAATTCCTAGGAGTGCAATTCCTGGGTCAAATGATATGTCTGTTTTGAGAATTTTGATTAACCTCCATACTGCTTTCCACAATGGTTGAACTAATTTACATTCCCACCAGCAGTGTAGGAGGGTTCTCCTTCCTCCACAGAATCGCCAACATTTGTTGTTGTTTGTCTTTTTGATGGCAGCCATCCTTACTGGTTTGAGGTGATACCTCATTGTAGTTTTAATTTGCATTTCGCTGATAATTAGCGATTTGGAGCATCTTTTCATGTGTCTGTTGGCCATCTGTATTTCTTTTTTGGAGTACCGTCTGTTCAGTTCCTCTGCCCATTTTTTAATTGGGTTATTTTTTTTGTTTGCTCTTTATATATTCTGGACGTCAAGCCTTTATCGGATGTGTCATTTTCAAATATATTCTCGCATACTGTAGGTTTCCTTTTTGTTCTATTGATGGTGTCTTTTGCTGTACAGAAGCTTTTCAGTTTAATATAGTCCCACTTGTTCATTTTTGCTGTATTTTTCCTTGCCCGGGGAGATATGTTCAAGAAGAGGTCACTCATATTTATGTCTAAGAGGTTTTTGACTATGTTTTCTTCCAAGAGTTTAATGGTTTCGTTACTTACATTCAGGTCTTTGATCCATTTTGAGTTTACTTTTGTATATGGGGTTAGACAATTGTCCAGTTTCATTCTCCTACATGTAGCTGTCAAGTTTTGCCAGCACCATCTGTTGAAGAGACTGTCATTTCGCCATTGTATGTCCATGGCTCCTTTATCAAATATTAATTGACCATATATGTCTGGGTTAATGTCTGAATTGTCTAGTCTGTTCCATTGGTCTGTGGCTCTGTTCTTGTGCCAGTACCAAATTGTCTTGATTACTATGGCTTTATAATAGAGCTTGAAGTTTGGGAGTGAGATCCCCCCTACTTTATTCTTCTTTCTCAGGATTGCTTTGGCTATTTGGGGTCTTTGGTGGTTCCATATGAGTTTTTGAATTATTTGTTCTAGTTCATTGAAGAATGTTGCTGGTAGTTTCATAGGGATTGCATCAAATCTGTATATTGCTTTGAGCAGGATGGCTATTTTGACAATATTAATTCTTCCTAGCCATGAACATGGTATGCGTTTCCATCTGTTAGGGTCTCCTTTAATTTATTTTAAGAGTGACTTGTAGTTTTCAGGGTATAAGTCTTTCACTTCTTTGGTTAGGTTTATTCTTATGTATTTAATTTTTTTTGATGCAATTGTGAATGGAGTTGTTTTCCTGATTTCTCTTTCTGTTGGTTCATTGTTGGAGTATAGGAAAGCCAAAGATTTCTGTGTGTTGATTTTGTATCTTGCAACTTTGCTGTATTCCGATATCAGTTCTAGTAGTTCTTGGGTGGAGTCTTTAGGGTTTTTTATGTACAGTATCATGTCATCTGCAAATAGTGACAGTTTAAGTTCTTCTTTGCCAATCTGGATTCTTGTATTTTTTTGTTTTGTCTGATTGCCGTGGCTAGGACCTCCAGTACTATGTTAAATAACAGTGGGGAGAGTGGGCATCCCTGTCTAGTTACCGATCTCAGAGGAAATGCTTTCAGCTTCTCGCTGTTCAATATAATGTTGGCTGTGGTTTTATTATAGATGGCCTTTATTATGTTGAGGTACTTGCCCTCTATTCCCATTTTGCTGAGAGTTTTTATCATGAATGGATGTTGAATTTTGCCAAATGCTTTTTCCGCATCTATGGAGATGATCATGTGGTTTTTGTCTTTCTTTTTGTTGATGTAGTGGATGATGTTGATGGACTTTCGAATGTTGTGCGATCCTTGCATCCCTGGGATGAATCCCACTTGGTCATGGTGTACGATCCTTTTGATGTATTTTTGAATTCGGTTTGCTAAAATTTTGTTGAGTATTTTTGCATCTACGTTCATCAGGGATATTGGTCTCTAGTTTTCTTTTTTGGTGCTGTCTTTGCCTGGTTTTGGTATTAGGGTGATGTTAGCTTCATAGAATGAGTTTGGGAGTATCCCCTCCTCTTCTATTTCTTGGAAAACTTTAAGGAGAATGGGTATTATGTCTTCCATGTGTGTCTGATAAAATTCTGAGGTAAATCCATCAGGCCGGGGGGTTTTGTTCTTTGGTAGTTTTTTGATTACTGCTTCAATTTCGTTGCTGGTAATTGGTCTGTTTAGATTTTCTGTTTCTTTTTGGGTCAGTCTTGGAAGGTTTTATTTTTCTAGGAAGTTGTCCATTTCTCCTAGGTTTCCCAGCTTGTTAGCATAAAGGTTTTCATAGTAGTCTCTAATAATTCTTTGTATTTCTGCGGGTTCCGTCGTGATTTTTCCTTTCTCGTTTCTGATACTGTTGATTTGTGTTGACTCTCTTTTCCTCTTAATAAGTCTGGCTAGAGGATTATCTATTTTGTATATTTTCTCGAAGAACCAGCTCTTGGTTTCATTGATTTTTGCTTTTGTTTTATTCTTCTCAATTTTATTTATTTCTTCTCTGATCTTTATTATGTCCCTCCTTCTGCTGACCTTAGGCCACATTTGTTCTTCTTTTTCCAATTTCGATAATAATTGTGACATTAGACCATTCATTTGGGCTTATTCTTCCTTTTTTAAATATGCTTGGATTGCTATATACTTTCCTCTTAAGACTCCTTCTGCTGTGTCCCACAGAAGTTGGGGCTTAGTGTTGTTGTTGTCGTTTGTTTCCATATACTGCTGGATCTCAATTTTGATTTGGTCATTGATCCATTGATTATTTAGGAGCATGTTGTTTAGCCTCCATGTGTTTGTGAGCCTTTTTGCTTTCTTTGAACAGTTTATTTCTAGTTTAATGCCTTTGTGGTCTGAAAAGTTGGTTGGTAGGATTTCAATCTTTTGGAATTTACTGAGGCTCTTTTTGTGTCCTAGTATGTGGTCTATTCTGGAGAATGTTCCATGTGCACTTGAGAAGAATGTATATCCTGTTGCTTTTGGATATAGAGTTCTGTAGATGTCTGTTAGTTTCATCTGTTCTAGTGTGTTGTTCAGTGCCTCTGTGTCCTTACTTATTTTCTGTCTGGTGGATCTGCCCTTTGGAGTGAGTGGTGTGTTGAAGTCTCCTAGAATGAATGCATTGCATTTTATTTCCTCCTTTAGTTCTGTTAATATTTGTTTCAGGTATGTTGGTACTCCTGTATTGGGTGCATATATATTTATAATGGTTATATCCTCTTGATGGACTGAGCCCTTTATCATTATGTAATGTTCTTCTTTGTCTTTTGTTACTTTCTTTATTTTGAAGTCTGTTTTGTCTGATACGAGAATTGCAACACCTTCTTTCTTCTCTCTGTTGTTTGCTTGAAATATCTTTTTCCATCCCTTGACTTTAAGTCTGTGAGTGTCTTTGGGTTTGAGGTGAGCCTCTTGTAAGCAGCATATGGATGGATCTTGCTTTTTTATCCATTCTATTACTCTGTGTCTTTTGATTGGTGCATGCAATCCATTTACATTTAGTTTGATTATTGAAAGGTATGTACTTATTGTCATCGCAGGCTTTAAGTTTGTGGTTACAAAATGTTTAGGGTTAGCTTCTTTACTATCTTACTGTTTAACTTAACTCGCTTGTTGAGCTATTATAAACACGGTCTAATGATTCTTTATTTCTCTCCCTTCTAATTCCTCCTCCTCCCTTCTTCATATATTGGGTGTTTTGTTCTGTGCTCTTTTTAGGAGTGCTCCCATCTAGAGCAGTCCCTGTAAGATACCCTGTAGAGGTGGTTTGTGGGAGGCAAATTCCCTCAACTTTTGCTTGTCTGGGAATTGTTTAATCCCTCCTTCATATTTGAATGATATTCGTGCTAGATACAGTAGTCTTGGTTTGAAGCCCTTCTGTTTCATTGCATTAAGTATATCATGCCATTCTCTTCTGGCCTGTAGGGTTTCTGTTGAGAAGTCTGATGATACCCTGATGGGTTTTCCTTTGTAGGTAACCTTTTTTTTCTCTCTGGCTGCCTTTAATACTTTGTCCTTCTCTTTGATCTTTGACATTTTAATTATTATGTGTCTTGGTGTTGCCCTCCTTGGATCCCTTGTCATGGGAATTCTGTGTACCTCTGTGGTCTGAGAGGCCATTTCTTCCCCTAGTTTGGGGAAGTTTTTGCCAATTATTTCTTCAAAGACATTTTCTATCCCTTTTCCTCTCTCTACTTCTTCTGGTATACCTATAATTCGTATATTGTTCCTTTTCGATTGGTCCCTCAGCTCTCTTGAAATTCTTTCATTCCTGGAGATCCTTTTATCTCTCTCTGCATCAGCTTCTCTGTGTTCCTGTTCTCTGTTTCCTAGTCCATTAATGGTTTCTTGCATCTCGTCCATTCTGTTTTGAAGTCCTTCCAGAGCTTATTTTATTTCTGTATTCTCCTTCCTTATTTCTTGCATATTTCTCTGCAAGTCCATCAGCATGGTTATGACTTTTGTTTTGAATTCTTTTTCAGGAAGACTGGCTAAATCTGTATCCCCATATTCCTTCTCAGGGGAAGATGTAGCAGATGCCGAAGCTGTCTGGGTTAGTCTTCTCTGGATCATATTTATTTGCCTTTTCATGTTGACAGGTGCTATTGACTGTCAGCTGGGAGGGCCAAAAATTTCACTTGCTACTAGCCTTTCTTTACTGGGACAACTTCGACCACTAGTGGTTTGTTTTGGGTAATTGCGTGTAGAGTGGGTCTTTGTGTCTTGCCTGGCCGGAAGGGAGGAATTTCCCTTTCTGTGGGCAGAGTTCGTCTCATGCTGCTTCTGTGCTTTCACAGCGCCCGGAGGGGTAATGGATGGGGGGGCTGTTTGGCTCTTTACCTCTGTGAGGGGTCTCAGAGCTGTTGCCCAGGGGTTTAGTGCGCCCAGATTTCCCTGTAATTTCCAGCTGCTGGATTATGACCTGTGTTGTTTCCGTCAAACTGTTAAGTCCCTGTCCCTTTAAGACTTTCAAAAAGCCCCCGCTTTTCTTTGTCACAGGGGCATCAGCTTCGGCACCTGCTCAGAGGTCTTACTGCCCTGTTCCCCCAGTATCCAGGGCCCTCTGCCCATGCACTGTGTCTGTGCTCTGGTGGGGGTGGCTGGGGCTGGGTGTTCAGCAGTCCTGGGCTCCGTCTCCCTCCTGCTCTGCCTACTCTTCTCCCGCCGGGTGCTGGTGTGAGGGGCGCTCGGGTCCCGCCGGGCCGGGGCTTGTATCTTACCCCTTTCACCAGTCGCTGGGTTCTCACTGGTGTAGCTGCAGTCTGGCCACTGTCCTGCGTCTTCTGGTCTCTCTTTTAGGGCTAGTTGTGTTTGTTGTATTTTCAAAAGTATATATGTTTTGGGAGGAGATTCCCACTGTCCTTCTCATGCCGCCATGTTGACTCCACCCAACAAGTCACTCTTAAGAGAAATTAAAGGGGACACTAACAAATGGAAACTCATCCCATGCCCATGGCTAGGAAGAGTTAATATCATCAAAATGGCCATCCTGCCCAAAGCAATATACAGATTTGATGCAATCCCTATGAAACTACCATCAACATTCTTCAATGAACTGGAACAAATAATTCAAAAATTCATATGGAAACCCCAAAGACCCCGAATAGCCAAAGCAATCTTGAGAAAGAAGAATAAAGTAGGGGGGATCTCACTCCCCAATTTCAAGCTCCACTATAAAGCCATAGTAATCAAGACAGTTTCGTAGTGGCACAAGAACAGAGCCACAGACCAGTGGAACAGAGTAGAGACTCCAGACATTAACCCAAACATATATGGTGAATTAATATTTGACAAAGGAGCCATGGACATACAATGGTGAAATGACAGTCTCTTCAACAGATGGTGCTGGCAAAACTGGACAGCTACATGTAGGAGAATGAAACTGGACAATTTCTAACCCCATATACAAAAGTAAATTCAAAATGGAACAAAGACATGAATGTAAGCCATGAAACCATTAAACTCGTGGAAAAAAATGTAGGCAAAACCCTCCTAGACATAAACATGAGCGTCCACTTCTTGAACATATCTCCTCGGGCAAGGAAAACAACAGAAAGAATGAACAATTGGGACTATATTAAGCTGAAACGCTTCTGTACAGCAAAAGACACCATCAATAGAACAAAAAGGAACCCTACAGTATGGGAGAATATATTTGAAAATGACAGATCTGATAAAGGCTTGATGTCCAAAATACATAAAGAGCTCACACGCCTCAACAAACAAAAGTCAAATAATCCAATTAAAAAATGGGCAGAGGATCTGAACAGACAGTTCTCCAAAAAAGAAATACAGATGGCCAACAGACACATGAAAAGATGCTCCACATCACTAATTATAAGAGAAATGCAAATTAAAACTACAGTGAGGTATTGCCTCACACCAGTAAGGATGGCTGCCATCCAAAAGACAAACAACAACAAATGTTGGCGAGGCTGTGGAGAAAGGGGAACCCTCCTACACTGCTGGTGGGAATGTAAACTAGTTCATCCATTGTGGAAGGCAGTATGGATGTCCATGAAAATGCTCAAAACAGGCTTACCATTTGACCCAGTAATTGCACTCCTAGGAATTTACCCTAAGAACCCAGCATCAAGTTTAAGGAAGGCCAATGCACCTCTATGTTTATTGCAGCACTATTTACAATAGCCAAGAATTAGAAGCAACCTAAATGTCCATCGGTAGATGAATGGATAAAGAAGATGTGGTTCATATACACAATGGAATACCATTCAGCCATAAGAAGAGGGCAAATCCTACCACTTGCAGCAACATGGATGGAGCTTGAGGGTATTATGCTCAGTGAAAGAAATAAGACAAGCGTAGAAAGAGAAATACCAAATGATTTCACTCATCTGTGGAGTATAAGAACAAAGGAAAAACTGAAGGAACAAATAGCAGCGGAATCACAGAACCCAAGAATGGACTAATAGGTACCAAAGGGAAAGGGACTGGGGAGGATTGATGGGTAGTGAGGGAAAAGGGGGGAAGAAGGGGGGTATTAAGATCAGCATGCATGGGGGGGTGGGATAAAGGGAGGGCTCTACAACACAGAGAAGACAAGTAGTGATTCTACAACATTTAGCTATGCTGATGGACAGTGACTCTAAAGGGGTTTATAGAGGGGACATGGTATAGGGGAGAGCCTAGTAAACATAATATTCTTCATGTAAGTGTAGATTAAAGATAACAACAACAACAAAAGAATGAAAGAAAAGGGGGATTACTCCATGATAGGATAAAACTAACTGTAAATCAATGATTAATGCATGCTTTAAATATCCTTAATTTTGATCCTTAAAGGGTGTCAGCTGTGTAGTGACCTCCAATGAGTTCTACACAGTGGTATAAAGGGGAGATCAAAGTGTGGGCAAAGGGTCTGTCTGTGTTTATACAGGGAATCAAAGCCTAATTTGGCTACCAAGAAAATGAACTAAGATTCGATATGAAGAAGAACTTCCAACATTAGCAGTCTCTGGAAGAGTCATACCAGAAGATGATAATCAAAAAACTTCAACAAAGATCCAGGCAATGCTGCAGTTGTAGCTGCATTTACCCCACCGGTTCCTGGACTTGCCATTGCAATGAAGAAGGAGATATCTAAGCTGGCCTGTGCATACAGTAAAACAACAAATTTGACTGGATCTATACTGTCAGAACTCAACCAAGAATTAGGAGAAGTGCAAGTTGCAGTAATCCAAAATCGTACAACTACAGACTATTAACTGTTAAAAGAACATATGGGATGTGAACATTTCCCAGGAATGGGCTGTTTCAATTTGTCTGATTTCTCTCAGATTGTTCAAGTACAGTTGGACAATATCCATCATATCATAGACAAATTTTCACAAATGCCTAGGGTGCCTAACTGGTTTTCTTGGCCTCACTGGAGATGGCTGGTAATTAAAGATCTGCTTTGGTTATGTAACTGTATTCCTATTATGTTAATGTGTGTGTGCAATTTAATTAGTAGTTTAAAACCTATACATGCTTAAATTACTCTATAAGAAGATATATCAAAGAAATAATCAATCTTCCCATGTTCTCTTCCGTCTGCTACCTCTATAGCTTTTCTTCTTCCTTCCTAATTACAACCCTTAAATAGAATTTGCCTCATATCAAATTTACCGAGTATCATAACTCCTCCAAGTGCTAAGGATACCTCAAGGCAAATGCTGGGCATAGAAGCCACAGGGCATAAATCTGCAAAGAAGTAAAAAGCTAACCTTTTCAAACAACATGGCTTCTCTCTCACTTCCCAACTTTACATCTCCCTTTATGGCTCTGGAAGATGACTGGTTAGCCAGGCAGGCACAGTCGCAGGGGGGCCATCATTTGAGAAATTGGGGTTCAACAGAGGTGAGGCTTAGAACCTCTCCCCCCCTGTTTTGAGAGAAATCTTCTGCATCCGTGGATGTTTTATTGCCCTTGTATAGCTTGGATTAACACATAGTCTACAGTCACACACCTGATCATCTACATTTGCTCTCTTATAACACTAAACTAAGTTTTCTACCTTTATCTTACATCTACCTACCACTTCAGCATTTTATTAAAAATAATAATAATAATAATAATAATAATAATAATAATAATAAAGGGAGATATGTGGGATCCACATATAAATCAAGTATGAAAATCAAATATTCATATTTGACCTGATTGTTTTATAGTTCATAATGCGTGATCAAACCTGAAAGTTTCTGTGTTGACTGCCCTTGCACTGTTCACCATGTAAGAACTTATTCACTATGTAAGAATTTTTTCACCATGTAAGCACTTGTTTGTTATACTTTAGAAGATTGGAGACTGTTGAGAAGTAGGCGTGGGGTTAATGATTGTGCATTGAGACCCCTATACAGAATTTTATTGTTGTTAACAACCATTTGATCAATAAATATGAGAGATGCCCTCTCAAAAAAAAAAAAACATATAGGTATAGTGAAGCCATGTCTGTGTCCCCCTGTAATCCTCTCTTCTCAGTGTTTTTAGAGATCATTTCTCTAATACTGCTTGTGTATTTTGCCTGTCTATTTTTTGTATTTTTATTGAAGACATATGTGCCCAAATTCAATAGTTAACAGTATTTTTCTGGTGCATGTTATCACATTGATCATTTACAACATATCTTTTTCCTTACAGTTAATTTTTTTAATTCCCAATATACTGATATTAATATTGATTATTTATGTATCCATTTTCTCATAATAAATATTTGTTTCTTTCCTATTTTCCATGGTTTAAAACAGTGTTTAAATTGTAACTCAATGTACACCCTTATGTAATCTCCTTGAGGTCTTAAATTACAGGATAATAACTTCATTCGTTTTTTGAGATATTGCTGAATTTTTCCCAAAGGAGTTTCACTAATTTACTCTCTCACTATCATTTTCTCTTTCTTATTTATGTATTCATCTAATGGATACTAATATATTTGTTCTACATGTCAGACATAGTGTTATGCTAAGGGAAAGCAGAGAATAAAATAAAATTTGCCTTCTTAGCACAAGAAAAAAAAAACAATTATAGAGAAAATAGAAATTATGGCCAGAATCCTCACCTGGCTTTAATATCACCCATCGCGTACCCAAGGAGACTGTTTTGCGCGTCTATGAGACTGGCAGGATGTTTATTGACGCCTTGGCCGTCAGTCAAGGGAGCATCAGCCCAAAGGAGAGGGGAGGGAAACACCCACTCTCTCCTCTCCTCAGCTGCCGGCACGTAATTGGCCGGTGTCCGCCATAGAGACCTGCCCACAGCATTCCTCCGGGTGTGAGGGGTGGCCAAGCTGGGAGAACAGAGGCTGGCATAGGAAGCTGCGGAGCCCTCCTGCTGCTAAGAAGCAGCAGCTGGGAGCCCGAGCCACCAGCGGGAGGGAGCAGTGGGAGGGAGCAGGGGGAGGAGCAGCGGGAGGGAGCAGGGGGAGGAGCAGCGGGAGGGAGCAGCGGAGAGTACAGGGGCAGAGAGAGGGGCTGAGCTGCACAGCTCTGGGGCTGGGGGGCTGGGGAGGGAGGGGCCTGAGCCCGTGCTGGGCAGTGGAAGGGGCAGCATCGGATCCAGCCGCCTGCACGGAGCTGGAGGAATGCAGGGAGAATAACCATGGTGAGAACACCTTTTAAGGCCCCCACCCCACCCCACCACACCCCACTTGCTCTTGTCTTTATTTGTTTTATTTTATTTTTTATTTTTTAGTATTTTATTAAGGTATGATTGGTATACACTCTTACGAAGGTTTCACATGAAAAAACAATGTGGTTACTACATTTACCATATTATCAAGTCCCCACCCAGACCCCAATGCAGTCACCGTCCATTAGTGCAATAAGATGCCACAGATCCACTATGTGCCTTCTCTGTGCTACACTGTTCTCCCGTGATTCTCCACACCATGTGTACTAAACATAATACCCCTCAATCCCCTTCTCCCTCCCTCCTCACCTACCCTCCCACACCCCACCCTTTGGTAACCACCAGTTTATTCTTGGAGTCTGTGAGTCTGCTGCCATTTTGTTCCTTCAGTTTTGCTTCATTGTTACACTCCACAAATGAGGACAATCATTTGGCATTTGTCTTTCTCTGCCTGGCTTATTTCACTGAGTCCTCCAGCTCCATCCATGTTGTTGCAAATGGTAGGATTTGTTTCTTTCTTATGACTTAACAGTATTCCATTGTGTATATGCACCACATACTCTTTATCCATTCATCTACTGATGGACACTTAGGTTGCTTCCATATCTTGGCTATTGTAAAAAGTGCTGCAATAAACATAGGGGTGCATATGTCTTTCTGAATCTGAGAAGTTGTATTCTTTGGGTAAATTCTTAGGAGTGGGATTCCTGGGTCAAATGGTAATTCTATTTTCAGTTTTTTGTCGAACCTCCATATTGCTTTCCACAATGGTTGAACTAGCTTACATTCCCACCAACAGTGTAGGAGGGTTCCCCTTTCTTTGAATCCTTGCCAACATTTGTTGTTCTTAGTCTTTTCAATGCTGGCCTTCCTTACTGGTGTGAGGTGATATCTCACTGTGGTTTTTTTTTTTTTTTAAATAATTTTTTATTGAAGGGTAGTTGACGCACAGTATTAAATTACATTACTTTCAAGTGTACAACACAGTGATAAAACATTTATATACATAATTCTAGGTTCCAGCTATCCCCCTACCAAGCTGTTACAATATCTTGACTATATTCCTTATGCTATACATTACATCCCAGTTACTTATTTATTTTACCATTGGAAGTCTGTCCTTATTTATTTATTTATTTATTTATTTAAATTAATTAATTAATTAATTTATTTATTTATTTATTTATTTTTTGTGAGGGCATCTCTCATATTTATTTATCAAATGGTTGTTAACGACAATAAAATTCTGTATAGAGGAGTCAATGCTCAATGCACAATCATTAATACACCCCAAGCCTAATTTTCGTCAGTCTCCAAACTTCTGAGGCATAACAAACAAGTTCTTACATGTAGAACAAATTCTTACATAATGAATAAGTTACATAGTGAACAGTACAAGGGCAGTCATCACAGAAACTTTCGGTTTTGCTCATGCATTATGAACTATAAACAGTTCAAATATGAATACTCATTTGGTTTTTATAATTGATTTATATGTGGATACCACATTTCTCTCTTTATTATTATTATTTTTAATAAAATGCTGAAGTGGTAGGTAGATACAAGATAAAGGTAGAAAACATAGTTTAGTGTTGTAATAGAGCAAATGTAGATGATCAGGTGTGTGACTGTAGACTATGTGTTAATCCAAGCTAGACAAAGGCAAAACATCCACGTATGCAGAAGATTTCTCTCAGAACAGGGGGGGTGAGGTTCTAAGCCTCACCTCTGTTGATCCCCAATTTCTCACCTGATGGCCCCCCTGCGACTGTGCCTGTCTTAGGTTGTTCCTCCCTTGAGGAATCTTACCCATCTCTGGCTAACCAGTCATCTTCCAGGGCCATACAGGGAAATGTAAAGTTGGTAAGTGAGAGAGAAGCCTTATTGTTTGAAAAGGTTAGCTTTTTACTTCTTTGCATATTTATGTCCTGTGGCTTCTATGCCCAGCATTTGTCTTGAGGTCTCTTTACCACTTGGAAGAATTATGATACTCAGTAAATTCGACATGTGGCATGAGTTCTATTTAAAGGTTGTAATTAGGTAGGAAGAAGAAAAGCTATAGAAGTAGCACGCAGAAGAAAACCTGGGAAGATTGATTATTTCTTTGACATATCTTCTTGTAGAGTAACTTCAGCAAATAGATTTTAAACTACTAATTAAATTGTGTGCACACATTAACATAATAAGAGTACAGTTATATAACCAAAGCATACCTGTAATTACCAGCCATCTCCAGTGAAACCAAGAAAACCAGTTAGGCACCTTAGGCATTTGTGAAAACTTATCTATGATATGGTGGATATTGTCCAACTGAACTTGAACAGTCTGAAAGAAATCAGACAAATTAAAACAACCCATTCCTGGGGAATGTTCACATCCCTTATGTTCTTTTAACAGTTAATAGTCTGTAGTTGTAAGATTTTGGAGTGCTACAATTTGCACTTCTCCTAATTCTTGGTTGAGTTCCAACAGTATAGATCCAGTCAAATTTGTTGTTTTACTGTATGCACAGGCCAGCTTAGATATCTCCTTCCTCATTCCCTTGGCAAGTCCAGGAGCTGGTGGGATGAGTGCATCTACAGCTGTAGCAGTGTGTGGATCGTTGTTGGGGTTTTTTGATGATCATCTTCTGGCATGAGTCTTCCAGAGAGTGCTGATGTTGGAAGTTCTCTTTCATATCGTATCTTAGTTCATTTTCGGGGTAGCCAAATTAGGCTTTGATCTTCTGTATAGACACAAACAGACCCTTTGCCTACACTTTTATATGCCCTTATACCCTTGTGTAGAACTCATTGGAGGTTACCACACAGGAACTGCCCTTTTTTTTTTTTTTTTGGTATCACTAATCTACACTTACATGACGAATATTATGTTTACTAGGCTCTCCCCTATACCAGGTCTCCCCTATAAACCCTTTTACAGTCACTGTCCATCAGCATAGCAATATGTTGTAGAATCACTACTTGACTTCTCTGTGTTGTACAGCCCTCCCTTTTCTCCTACCACCCCATGCATGTTAATCTTAATACCCACCTACTTCTCCCCCCCCTTATCAATCCCTACCCACCCATCCTCCCCAGTCCCTTTCCCTTTCGTACCTGTTAGTCCATTCTTGAGTTCTGTGGTTCTGGTGCTGTTTTGTTCCTTCAGTTTTTCCTTTGTTCTTATATACCACAGATAACTGAAATCATTTGGTATTTCTCTTTCTCCGCTTGGCTTGTTTCACTGAGCATAATACCCTCCAGCTCCATCCATGTTGCTGCAAATGATTGGATTTGCCCTTTTCTTATGGCTGAGTAGTATTCCATTGTGTATATGTACCACATCTTCTTTATCCATTCATCTATCGATGGACATTTAGGTTGCTTCCAATTCTTGACTATTGTAAATAGTGCTGTGATAAACATAGGGGTGCATCTGTCTTTCTCAAACTTGATTGCTGTGTTCTTAGGGTAAATTCCTAGGAGTGGAATTACTGGGTCAAATGGTAAGTCTGTTTTGAGCATTTTGATGTACCTCCATACTGCTTTCCACAATAGTAGAACTAACTTACATTCCCACTATCAGTGTAGTAGGGTTCCCCTTTCTCCACAGCCTAAACAACATTTGTTGTTGTTTGTCTTTTGGATGGCAGCCATCCTTACTGGTGTGAGGTGATACCTCATTGTAGTTTTAATTTGCATTTCTTTGATAATTAGTGATGTGGAGCATCCTTTAATGTGTCTGTTGGCCATCTGTATTTCTTTTTTGGAGAACTGTCTGTTCAGTTCCTCTGCCCATTTTTTAATTGGGTTATTTGTTTTTTGTTTGTTGAGGCATGTGAGCTCTTTATATATTCTTGATGTCAAGCCTTTATCGGATGTGTCATTTTCAAATATATTCTCCCATACTGTAGGGATCTTTTTTGTTCTATTGATGGTGTCTTTTGCTGTACAGAAGCTTTTCAGCTTAATATAGTCCCACTTACTCATTTTTGCTGTTGTTTTCCTTGCCCGGGGAGATATGTTCAAGAAGAGGTCACTCATTTTTATGTCTAAGAGGTTTTTGCCTATGTTTTCTTCCAAGAGTTTAATGGTTTCATGGCTTACATTCAGGTCTTTGATCCATTTTGAGTTTACTTTTGTATATGGGGTTAGACATTGGTCCAGTTTCATTCTCCTACATGTAGCTGTCAAGTTTTGCCAGCACCACCTGTTGAAGAGACTGTCATTTTGCCATTGTATGTCCATGGCTCCTTTATCAAATATTAATTCACCATATATGTCTGGGTTAATGTCTGGAATCTCTAGTCTGTTCCATTCGTCTGTGGCTCTGTTCTTGTGCCAGTCCCAAATTGTCTTGATTACTATGGCTTTATAGTAGAGCTTGAAGTTGGGGAGTGAGATGCCCCCTAGTTTATTCTTCTTTCTCAGGATTGCTTTGGCTATTCGGGGTCTTTGGTGTTTCCATATGAATTTTTGAATTATTTGTTCCAGTTCATTGAGGAATGTTGCTGGTAGTTTCATAGGGATTGCATCAAATCTGTATATTGCTTTGGGCAGGATGGCCATTTTGACGATATTAATTCTTCCTTGCCACGAGCATGGGATGAGTTTCCATCTGTTAGTGTCCCCTTTAATTTCTCTTAAGAGTGACTTGTAGTTTTCAGAGTATAAGTCTTTCACTTCTTTGGTTAGGTTTATTCCTAGGAATTTTTTTTTTTGATGCAATTGTGAATGGAGTTGTTTTCCTGATTTCACTTTCTGTTCGTTCGTTGTTAGTATATAGGAAAGCCACAGATTTCTGTGTGTTGATTTTGTATCCTGCAACTTTGCTGTATTCCGATATCAGTTCTAGTAGTTTTGGGGTGGAGTCTTTAGGGTTCTTATATACAATATCATGTCATCTGCAAATAGTGACAGTTTAACTTCTTCTTTACCAATCTGGATTCCTTGTATTTCTTTGTTTTGTCTGATTGCCGTGGCTAGGACCTCCAGTACTATGTTAAATAACAGTGGAGAGAGTGGGCATCCCTGTCTAGTTCCCGATCTCAGAGGAAATGATTTCAGCTTCTCGCTGTTCAATATAATGTAGGCTGTCGGTTTATCATAGATGGCCTTTATTATGTTGAGGTACTTGCCCTCTATTCCCATTTTGCTGAGAGTTTTTAACATGAATGGATGTTGAACTTTGTCAAATGCTTTTTCAGGATCTATGGGGATGATCATGTGGTTTTTGTCTTTCTTTTTGTTGATGTGGTGGATGATGTTGATGGACTTTCGAATGTTGTACCATCCTTGCATCCCTGGGATGAATCCCACTTGGTCATGGTGTACGATCCTATTGATGTATTTTTGAATTCGGTTTGCTAATATTTTGTTGAGTATTTTTGCATCTACGTTCATCAGGGATATTGGTCTGTAGTTTTCTTTTTTGGTGGAGTCTTTGACTGGTTTTGGTATTAGGGTGATGTTAACTTCATAGAATGAGTTTGGGAGTATCCCCTCCTCCTCTATTTTTTGGAAAACTTTAAGGAGAATGGGTATTATGTCTTTCCTGTATGTCTGATAAAATTCCGAGGTAAATCCATCTGGCCCGGGGGTTTTGTTCTTTGGTAGTTTTTTGATTACTGCTTCAATTTCGTTGCTGTTATTTGGTATATTTAGATTTTCTGTTTCTTCCTGGGTCAATCTTGGAAGGTTTTATTTTTCTAGGAAGTTATCCATTTCTCCTAGGTTTCTCAGCTTGTTAGCATATAGGTTTTCATAGTAGTCTCCAATAATTCTTTGCATTTCCGTGGGGTCCGTCGTGATTTTTCCTTTCTCGTTTCTGATACTGTTGATTTGTGTTGACTCTCTTTTCTTCTTAATAAGTCTGGCTAGAGGCTTATCTATTTTGTTTATTTTCTCGAAGAACCAGCTCTTGGTTTCATTGACTTTTGCTATTGTTTTATTCTTCTCAATTTTATTTATTTCTTCTCTGATCTTTATTATGTCCCTCCTTCTGCTGACCTTAGGCCTCATCTGTTCTTCTTTTCCAATTTCGATAATTGTGACATTAGACCATTCATTTGGGATTGCTCTTCCTTTTTTAAATATGCTTGGATTGCTATATACTTTCCTCTTAAGACTGCTTTTGCTGTGTCCCACAGAATTTGGGGCTTAGTGTTGTTGTTGTCATTTGTTTTCATATATTGCTGGATCTCCATTTTGATTTGGTCATTGATCCATTGATTATTCAGGAGCGTGTTGTTAAGCCTCCATGTGTTTGTGAGCCTCTTTGCTTTCTTCGTACAGTTTATTTCTAGTTTTATGCCTTTGTTGTCTGAAAAGTTGGTTGGTAGGATTTCAATCTTTTGGAATTTTCTGAGGCTCTTTTTTTGGCCTAGTATATGGTCTATTCTGGAGAATGTTCCATGTGCACTTGAGAAGAATGTATATCCCGCTGCTTTTGGATGTAGAGTTCTATAGAAGTCTATTAGGTCCATCTGCTCTACTGTGTTGTTCAGTGCTTCCATGTCCTTACTTATTTTCTGCCCAGTGGATCTATCCTTTGGGGTGAGTGGTGTGTTGAAGTCTCCTAGAATGAATGCATTGCAGTCTATATCCCCCTTTAGTTCTGTTAGTATTTGTTTTACATATGCTGGTGCTCCTGTGTTGGGTGCATATATATTTAGAATGGTTATATCCTCTTGTTTGACTGAGCCCTTTATCATTATGTAGTGTCCTTCTTTATCTCTTGTTACTTTCTTTGTTTTGAAGTCTATTTTGTCTGCTATTAGTACTGCAACCCCTGCTTTCTTCTCACTGTTGTTTGCTTGAAATATGTTTTTCCATCCGTTGACTTTTTGTCTGTACATGTCTTTGGGTTTCAGGTGAGTTTCTTGTAAGCAGCATATAGATGGGTCTTGCTTTTTTATCCATTCTGTTACTCTGTGTCTTTTGATTGGTGCATTCAACCCATTAACATTTAGGGTGACTATTGAAAGATATGTACTTATTGCCATTGCAGGCTTTAAATTCGTGGTTACCAAAGGTTCAAGGTTAGCCTCTTTAGTATCTTACTGCGTAACTTAGCTCACTTATTGAGCTGTTATATACACTGTCTGGAGATTCTTTTCTTCTCTCCCTTCTTGTTCCTCCTCCTCGATTCTTCTTATGTTGGGTGTTTTGTGCTGTGCTTTTCTAGGAGTGCTCCCATCTAGAGCAGTCCCTGTAACATGTTCTGTAGAGGTGGTTTGTGGCAAGCAAATTCCCTCAGCTTTTGTTTGTCTGGGAATTGTTTAATCCCACCATCATATTTGAATGATAGTCGTGCTGGATACAGTATCCTTGGTTCAAGGCCCTTCTGTTTCATTGTATTAAATATATCATGCCATTCTCTTCTGGCCTGTAGGGTTTCTGTTGATAAATCTGACGTTAGCCTGATGGGTTTCCCTTTATAGGTGACCTTTTTCTCTCTAGCTGCCTTTAAAACTCTTTCCTTGTCCTTGATCTTTGCCATTTTAATTATTATGTGTCTTGGTGTTGCCCTTCTTGGATCCTTTCTGTTGGGGGTTCTGTGTATTTCCGTGGTCTGTTCGATTACTTCCTCCCCCAGTGTGGGGAAGTTTTCAGCAATTATTTCTTCTAAGATACTTTCCATCTCTTTTCCTCTCTCTTCTTCTTCTGGGACCCCTATAATACGGATATTGTTCCTTTTGGATTGGTCCCACAGTTCTCTTAACATTGTTTCATTCCTGGAGATCCCTTTGTCTCTCTCTATGTCAGCTTCTATGCGTTCCTGTTCTCTGATTTCAATTCCACCAATGGCCTCTTGCATTCTATCCATTCTGCTTATAAACCCTTCCACAGTTTGTTTCATTTCTGCGATCTCCTTTCTGGCATCTGTGATCTCCTTCCGGACTTCATCCCATTTCTCTTGCGTATTTCTCTGCATCTCTGTCAGCATGTTTATGATTCTTATTTTGAATTCTTTTTCAGGAAGACTGGTTAGGTCTGTCTCCTTCTCTGGTGTTGTCTCTGTGATCTTTGTCTGCCTGTAGCTTTGCCTTTTCATGGTGATAGGAATAGTTTGCAGAACTGGGACGAGTGACGGCTGGAAGGACTTCCTTTCTTGTTGGTTTGTGGCCCTCCTCTCCTGGGAGAACAGCGACCTCTAGTGGCTTGTGCTGTGCAGCTGCACGCAGACAGGGTTTCTGCTTCCTGCCCGGTTGCTATGGAGTTAATCTCCGCTGTTGCTGTGGGCGTGGCCTGGCTCGGGCAGCTACTCCAAAGTGGTGGAGTCGCGTTGGAGCAGGAGCTGCTGGGAGGCTATTTATCTCCGTAAGGGGCCTCCCTGCTCCCTGCAGCCCATTGGTTAGGGTGCCCAGAGATCCCCGGATTCCCTACCTCTGGATTAAGTGACCCACCCTGCCCCTTTAAGACTTCCAAAAAGCACCCGCCAAAACAAAACAAAACAACAACCACCAAAAAAAAAAAAAAAAAAAAAAAAAATTTTTAAATTAAAAAAAAAAAGGTGGTCGTTCGTTTTTCTTTATTCTCCGGTGCCAGCCTCAGGCCTCTGCTCACCGGTCTTTCTGCCCTGTTTCTCTAGTATTGGGGTCCCTATCCCTTTAAGACTTCCAAAAAGTGCTCGCCAAAACAAAACAGCAAAAAAGCAAAAAAAAAAATGGTCGCGCACTTTTCTTATGTCCTCCGACACCCAGCCTCCATTGCCCGCTCACTGTTCTTGTTGCCCTGTTTTCCCAGTATCGAGGGACATGCACTCTGCTCCGGATGGCTGGGGCTGGGTGTTCGGCTGTCCTGGGCTCCGTCTCCCTCCCGCCCTGCCTATTCTTCTCTCTCCGGGAGCTGGGGGGAGGGGTGCTCGGCTCCCGCCGTGCCGGGGCTTGTATCTTACCCCCTTCGCGATGCTCTGGGTTGTCTCAGGTGCGGATGTGGTCTGGATATTGTCCTATGTCCTCTGGTCTTTATTCTAGGAAGGGTTGTCTTTGTTATATTTTCATAGATATATGTTGTTTTGGGAGGAGATTTCCGCTGCTCTACTCACGCCGCCATCTTCCGCCCCTCTCCTCATTGTGGTTTTAATTGGCATTTCCCTATGATTAGTGATGTGGAGCATGTTTTCCTGTGTCTGTTGGCCATCTGAATTTCTCCATTGGAGAACTACCTCTTCATATCCTCTACCCATTTGTTAATCAAGTTATTTGGTTTTCAACTGTTGAGGTGTGTAAGTTCTTTCTATATTTTGGATGTTAACCCCTTGTTGGAAATATCATATACAAATATATTCTCCCATACTGTAGGATGCCTTTTTGTTCTGTTCATGATGTCCTTTGCTGTACAGAAACTTTTTACTTTGATGTAGTCCCATGAGTTCATTTTTGCTTTTGTTTCCCTTTCTTAATAAGATGTGATCAGAAAGAAGTTACTCATGCTTATATTCAGGAGACGTTTGCCTATGTTGTCTTCTAAAAGTTTAATGGTTTCATGACTTATGTTCAAGTCTTTAATCCATTTTGAGTTTACTTCTGTGTATGGGGTTAAACAATAATCCGCTTTCATTCTCTTGCCTGCAGCTGTCAGTTTTGCAAACACCAGCTGTTAAAGAGGCTTTCATTTCCCCATTTTATGTCCATGGCTCCTTTATCATATATTAGTTGACCATATATGGTTAGGTTTATATCAGAGCTCACTACTCTGTTCCATTGGTCTATGGGTCTGTTCTTGTGCCAGTACAAAATTGTCTTGATTACTGTGGCTTTGTAGTAGAGCTTGAAGTTGAGGAGCGTAATGCCCTGAACTTTATTCTTCCTTCTCAGGATTGTGTTGGCTATTTGAGGTTTTTTGTGTTTCCATATGAAGTTTAGGACGATTTTCTCTAGTTTGTTGAAGAATACTGTTGGCATTATGATAGGAATTGCATTGAACCTATAGATTGCTTTAGGCAAGATGGCCATTTTGACAATATTAATTCTTCCGATCCATGAGCATGGGATGTGTTTCCATTTATTGGTATCTTCTTTAATTTCTCTCATGAGTGTCTTGTAGTTTTCAGAGTATAGGTTCATGGCTAGGACGCCCATTACTATGTTGAATAGAAGTGGGTACAGTGGGCATCCTTGTCTTGTTCCCAATCTTAAAGGAAAAGCTTTCAGTGTCTCACTGTTCAGTATGATGTTGGCTGTGGGTTTGTCATATATGGCCTTCATTATGTTGAGGTACTTGCCCTCTATACCCATTTTGTTGAGAGTTTTTATCATGAATGGATGTTGAATATTGTGAAATGCTTTTTCAGCATCTATGGAGATGATCATGTGGCTTTTGTCCTTCTTTCAGTTGATGTGGTGGATGATGTTCATGGATTTTCAAATATTGTACCATCCTTGCACCCCTGGAATAAATCCTACTTCATCATTATAGATGATATTTTTGATGTATTTTTCGAATTCAGTTTGCTAAATTTTGTTGAGTATTTTTGCACCTATGTTCATCAGGGATATTGGTCTGTAATTTTCTTTTTTGGTGGTGTCTGCCTGATTTTGGTATTAGAGTGATGCTGGCCTCATAGAATAAGTTTGAAAGTATTCCCTCTCTTCTACTCTTTGGAAACCTTGAAGTAGGATGTGTATTAGGACTTCACTAAATGTTTGATAAAATTCAGCAGTGAAGCCATCTGGTCCAGGGGTTGTGTTCTTAGGTAGATTTTTGATTACCAGTTCAATTTCATTGCTGGTAAATGTTCTGTTCATATTTTCTGTTTCTTCCTTGGTCAGCCTTTGAAGGTTGTATTTTTCTAAAAAGGTGTCCATTTCTTCTAGGTTATCCAGTTTGTTAGCATATAATTTTTCATAGAATTCTCTAATAATTCTTTGTATTTTTGTGGTGTCTGTAGTGATTTTTCCTTTCTCATTTCTGATTCTGTTTAAGTGTGTAGACTGTTTTTTTTTTCTTGATAAGTCTGGTTAGGGGTTTATCTATTTTATTTTCTCAAAGAACCAGCTCTTGCTTTCATTGATTCTTTCTATTGTTTTATTCTTCCCGATTTTATTTATTTCTGCTTTAATGTTTATTATGTCCCTCCTTCTACAGACTTTGGGCCTCATTTTCTCTTCTTTTTCTAGTTTCATTAATTGTGAGTTTAGACTGCTCATATGGGACTGTTCTTCTTTCTTGAGGTAGGCCTGTATTGCAATATGTTCCTTGACTGCTTCCCACACATTTTGTGGTGTTGAATTATTATTGCTATTTGTCTCCATATATTTCTTGTTCACTGTTTTTATTTGGTCAATTATCCATTGGTTATTTAGGAGCATGTTGTGAAGCCTCCATATGTTTGTGTGGATTTTTCATTTTCTTTGTGTAATTTATTTCTAGTTTCATACCTTTGTGGCCTGAGAATCTGGTTCATACAATTTCAATCTTTTTGAATATATTGAGGCTCTTTTTGTGGCCTTGTATATGATCTATTCTTGAAAATGTTCCATGTGCACCTGAGAAGAATGTGTATTCTGCTGCTTTTGGGTGTAGAGTTCTGTAGATGTCTGTTAGGTCCATCTAATGTGTTGTTCAGTGCCTCTGTGCCCTTACTTATCTTCTGTCTTGTTGATCTGTCCTTCAGAGTGTGTGGAGTGTTGAAGTCTCTTAGAATGCATGCATTGAATTCTATTTCTCCTTTTAATTCAGTTAGTATTTGTTTCACATATATGGGTGCTCCTGTGTTGGGAGTATAGATATTTATAAAGGTTATATCCTCTTGTTGCACTGCCCCATTTATCATTATGTAATGTCCTTCTTTGTCTCTTGCGACTTTCTTTGTTTTGAAGTCTATTTTGTCTGATAGAAGTACTGAAGCTCCTGCTTTCTTCATCCTATTAGTTGCATGAAACATCTTTTTCCATCCCTTCACTTTTAGTCTGTGTATGTCTTTGGGTTTCAAGTGAGTCTCTGTTGGCAGCATACAGATGGGTCCTGTTTTTTAACCATTCAGCAACTCTGTGTTTTGATTGGTGCAGTCAGTCCATTTACATTTAGGGTGATTATCGATAGGGATGTACTTACTGCCATTGCATGCTTTAGATTTATGGTTACCAAAGGTTCAAGGGTAACTTCCTTACTATCTAACAGTCTAACTTAACTCACTTAATATGCTATTACAAACACAAATCTAAAGGTTCTTTTCTTTTTCTCCTCCTTTTTCTTTGTCCTCCATTCTTTATATGTTAGGTATCATATTCTGTACTCTTTGTCTATCCCTTGATTGACTTTGGGGATAGTTAATTTCATTTGGCATTTGCTTAGTAATTATCTGTTCTACTTTCTTTACTCTGGTTTTATTACCTCTGGTGACAGCTATTAAACCTTAGGAACACTTCCATCTATAGCAGTCCCTCCAAAATAGACTGTAGAGATGGTTTGTGGGAGGTAAATTCTCTCAACTTTTGCTTATCTGGAAATTGTTTAATCCCGCCTTCAAATGTAAATGATAATCTTGCTGAATAAAGTAATCTTGGTTCCAGGCCCTTGTGCTTCATTGCATTAAATACATCATGCCACTCCCTTCCGGCCTATAAGGTTTCTGTTTAGAAGTCTGATGTTAGCCTGATAGGCTTTCCTTTGAATGTGATCTTATTTCTCTCTCCTGCTGCTTTTAACAGTCTGTCCTTTTCCTTGTTCTTTGACATTTGAATTACTATATGTCTTGGTGTTGTCTTCTTTGGGTCCCTTGTGTTGGGAAATATGTGGATCTCCATGGCCTAAGAGACTATCTCCTTCCCCAGATTGAGGAAATTTTCAGCAGTTACCTCCTCAAAGACACTTTCTATCCCTTTCTTTCCTTCTTCTTCTTCTGGTACCCCTATAATGTGGATATTGTTCTGTTTAGATTGGTCACACAGTTCTCTCAATATTCTTTCATTCTTAGAGATCCTTTTCTCTCTCTGTGCCTCAGCTTCTTTATATTCCTCCTCTCTAGTTTCTATTTCATTTATCATCTCCTCCACCATATCTAATCTGCTTTTAAAACCCTCCATTGTGCTCTTCAAATATTGGATCTCCAATTGGAATTCGTTCCTGAGTTCTTGAACATCTCTCCATACCTCCATTAACATGTTAATGATTTTTGTTTTGAACTACCTTTCAGGAAGTGTCATGAGGTCCATATCATCTTTCTCAGGAGTTGTATTAGTATTTTCACTCTGAACCAGGTTCCTTTGGCATTTCATATCTGTATATGGCACCCTTGAATAGTGCCCATAAGCTCTACTCTCTGGAGCTGCTCAGTCCCTGAAGGGATGTTGGGGTTCACAGGGGAGTGGGATTGGTGCCTGGGGGAGGAAAGAACTGTTTCCTACATCCTGGCCACTATGCCTGTCTCGACTGCCTGAACTAGTGGGCCAAGCACTCAGGTATAAGCCTCTATGCATTTCCTTTGTAGTTGCTGTACACAGATCTTCCCTGTGGCTGGTCTAATGCCATGATAGGGTTTTCCAGTTCATGATCCAGGTGGGACTGGCCAGGAGAAAGGTGCAGTAGGCTGCATGTCACGGATGGGGTCCTTGGAGCTCTGTAGCCTGCCAGGGAGCTGGAGCACTTGGAAATCATGAAAGCTCCCAGCTTGCTGTGCAGAGTGCATCCAGACAATTTTGTCTACCTGCCCTTTCTCCTGAGCAGTAAGCTCTGTGTAATCCTTGCCTCTTTAGCAGCCCTCTTGCTAAGGGCTTCCTTGGTAGGAAGTCTCTCAGAATTCCCACCTTTCTTTTGTTCCAGAGCAGCCGGATATGGATCCCTGCTTTCCCCAACGGACTAAAATCTCAGTCTCTCCAGGAATTCTTCCTGTCTTAGCTTTCTGAACCCTAGTTACGAGAGTATCATTAAAGCACCTTGAAATGTAGGTTTGGGCTCCCAGAGCAGATCTCCTGAGTTAGGTATTCAGCAGACCCAAGCCTCCACTCCCTCCCAACTCCATTTCTCTTCCTCCCACTTGTGAACTGGGGTGGGGAAAGGGCTTGGGACCCACTGGGCCACAGCTTAGGTATGTTACCCTGCTCCGTGAGGTCTGCTCTTTTCTCCAGGTGTAGGCAGTCTGGTGCAGTCCTCTTTCTTGTTGCTATTTCAGGATCAGTTGTATTAATTATATTTTCGTATTATATGCAGTTTTAAGAGGAAGCCTCTGTCTCTCCTCTCTCACTGCTCTTTAATCTCCAGATGCTCTTGTCTTTATTCAGTCTTACCGAATTCATAGTGAATTTTTCTGGAGCAGAGAACCCCCTTCTCATGGAGCAACAACAATATATATGGAAGACAAATCATCATGTCATATGCTGATATGCATAATGAAAACAGAATAAAGCAAGGCAGGCAGGTGAGGAATAAGGGGAGACAGTGTTGTCATTTAAAGTACACTGATGGATCAGTCTGAATGGAGAGTGTGTATGTAATGTCTACACTGTGGTTCTGTACAGTGGGACTGGGTTCTTCTCATCAAATTCATAAGACACCCAGCATGATGGGCCTTTCTGTCGGCAATTTTATAATTTTATTTTCTTGAATCTGTTTATATTTGTGGTTATAAAACCCTCAATTGAAGAGTAATATTCATGAAAATATTTATGTCACAGTGTAGATCTCATTCATTATTTTATAATAGATCTTAAAATTTAAAGAGGATTTTACATCTTCATGTAGTCAAATATATTATTCCTCTACTTGTGATATTTAATATTAATTATATGTTTTTAGTTTCCTACTTAGACAGCATTCATATACCCTTTGAGCAGTCTTCTCATCATTTTCATCTTATCCATATGTCATTTACATTGAATCTTTGATGAAACTTAAAAAGAAATAACTAACTACTAGGAATAAGTGACAGAAAGATTGTGGGAGGAGTACAGACAGGGTGCTGTAATGTTTCAGAGGTTGAGTGTTTTGGCTGGTTGAGAGCAGGGAAAGGCTTCATACAAAAGATTTCAATTTAGCTGAATACTCATGGACTATTACAATGTGGGCATGTGAAATAAAATATTTATGTTCCACCCTGGTGTTTCCACAGACAAGGAAAGCTATGCAAGCTGTAGAGGCCCTAAGTCAGCCAGGAAAACTCGCACTGTGCTGTGAATATATCATATAGCTTCTAGCATTAAAACTATCGTTCTGGAAGTTGTGAATGTACAGCAAAAATGACAAAAGCTTACTAAACTTGTTTTGTGTCCTGAGAACTTAGCTTAATAGCTGTCAGTTTGGAGACCGTATGGTTGCATTGAAATAAGGTTTAAATTCCATTTGCAGCTAAGGTCTTACCAAATTGTTGACAGTCCTAAGGGGGATGATGACCTAAGATAACTATGGACATTATGAGGAACATTACAATTAGATAAAATCATTTAAGAAAAGCAAATGTTCAAAATTCCAGAAAAACTCTGTTAAAAGTTTCATTGCAAAATGCTAAAGAGAAATCAAAGATATGAGGTATCTAAAACAGAATACTCCAAGATTTAACTCTAACCACTATTTTATTCCCTTGAATGTGTAAGGGGAAACTCTGACAGATAACACAGCCTATAAAGAGGATGTTTAAAAAGTTGCCCAGATTGGAAGCTGATAATTAGGGCCTAATAAAAATTATTTTCAGGCCTTATTCCCGAGCATGAAATTAAGAACTATGTACTCAGATGGGGGAAAACCCCAAATAATATAGTTGAATAAATGGATCAATCTATGATGTCATTTAAATTATAACCCAATTATTTAAGGAATTGAAAACAGCTATCCTAACCTTATATATTTGCATACCATAAATACAACTCTAGAAACAGGTCAAACCCTACCTATTTTCACTAACCCACAAACCCCTATTTATTTCAAAAGTTTTGAAACCTTTCTGGGAACTATTTAGATCACCTTCCAATTCCTACACAACTGAAAAATGGAAAAAGAGGTCTTTTAATGAAACAAATGAAAATAGCACCCTTGCCTGAAATCTAGCCCACAAATTCTATAAGGTTATTTGTTAAAGACAAATACAAAGGCTAGGTTAAATTTGTTGTTCATAAAATAGACATGTCTTTAGAGTTATCAACATTAAATACACCCTTATTCTACCTAAGTTCATGTCATCTCTGTTACAAAATTTATCAATAAAAATGTCTGATTTTTTGCCTTGGGAAGTTTTTTGTGGATAATTATAATTATTAAGAACAAGTAAATCAAACAGATGTAACTCAGATAAAAAAAGTGTAGGTGAACTTTTGGCAATAATTGTGTGCTATTGTGTATTACCTTATACCTGATATTTTCTGATAACCTGAAATCTTAAATTTAAGTGATTATTTCCAAATTAGATAAAATAATACAGTATTAATTAACGAACATAAGTTTATCTACTTTTGGTCATTGCATTACAGAGAAACTAAAGGTGAATTTGGGTCTGTTAATAAACATATTTAATGTTTTATTGAAAAAAACACATTTCTAAAAACTGTGAATGTATTCATGAATTTTCCAATCTAAAGAATGCTGATATAATAGACAGTTTAAAATTGCATACTACTTAGTTTTCACTAGAAAGAATTGTTCCTAAAAATTAAGAATTTTAATAAATGTAATTAAAACTACTAGAAAGTCTAGTACAAGGGAAACTTTTATAAGATAAACATCTAGGTATGAAAGAAAAGTAAGATATGTGCTTTTGGTTAAAGAAGGTATGAGAGATGGCAATGTATTTTTATTGAGGAAAAAGAAAATAATTTTGTCCTAATGAGAAGCTTGATATAAATTGGGATGGAATTCTGTGAATAAAGAAAATCAAATAAATCAGGATTTCAAAAACAGTAGTAAATGGTTTGTGGAAAAGGAGTGTTTAAAATAATCTTAATGTGTGGGGAAGCTGGCTAACAGTAAAAGTTTTTTAAGAATGAGTTTTTAGTATCAAAAGTACACTGCAAGATTAGAATTTAGTTTTCCATTGGTAAAAGGACAAATTTTTCTTAAACTATTGTTGTGCTCTTAATATGAAAGCATAAACAAAGTTTCTTTGCATTTAATATGATCTGCATGGGAGACAAAGACTCCATGTCTTAAGAAAATGCTTCCTGTGTTTCACATGTTCTTTATCAAGTACTTGAACACTAAGAAAATAGCTGTATCTTCCCCATTAAAAGATAAATTTTGCTAGCAACTATGTAACCTTTCTTATTTTCAGTTGCAAACCTTGATGCCATTTTGGTTGAGTAGATAATTAATATTGTTTCAAAGTGATGTATGATCCTATTTGACCAAGTGTTTAAAAGCCATCTTGATAAATGCCTAGAAATCTGTGATATACTGATATAAGTTGTCTTTTGTAATACTGTTGCCTTCTGAAATTGCTGTTATTAAAGCTGAGGATCGCACTAAAAGCGTGAACCTGAGCCCTGACTGACTTTCTTGCAAATGCGGCAGCAATGGGATCTATAAAGATCATAGTGCATACGGATGATATCCTCTCTGCTTCTGAAAAATCCTGATGTTCTTGCACATGACAAAAATCTGTCCTTAATGAGAGAAATTAAGGTGAGGAAGCAATAGGTTTTGGGGAAAAATGAGGACAGAGTAGGAAGGCAAGGCAGAAAACTCCTCCCACAAACACATAAATGAGGAAACTACAGCAAATAAAACTAAACCTGACAATGACCTGAAGACTGTAGAACAGACTATCTACACCTGGGGAAGAGGAGAAGACCACACAGAGAAGGGTAAAGTGGCAGAACCATGATCCAGTGGAATCCCAGCCCTTCCCCAGCCCCAGCCTACAGGCTGGAGAAAGAGGAGCAGATCAGGGAGGGGATTGGTGATCAGGAAATCTGCACACCTGGCCATGGAGATCTGCTCTGGAAGCACAAGTCCTGGTGACTATCAGGGCTGGACACCAGGGAGAGGAAGAACACTCTGGGAGGCTGAGAATCCAGCTGTTTGTGGAGGACAGGCATGCTCCACTGGACCCCCTGGGACCCAAAGCAGAGGCAGCATTTTGAGAGACTTTCCAGAGGTGGGTGGGATGTCAGAGGGGTGAGGGTTGGATGGAGCTCTATCCTTGGCATAAAGGGCAGGCAGTGGATACCTCCCCTCCCTCAGCCAAATAAGTCGGGCACTCTTGGGAGCCCCAGGTGCTCCATCCCCCTTCACTGGTAGCCCACCCTCAAGGTGCTTCCCTGAATGCCACAGACACTATAGCACACTCAGTCCAGCAGTGTCAGATTTTGCTGCCTGGCAAGCCAAGGAGGCTCTCCCAGCTTTCTCAAGCCAGTTTCAGCCCAAATGGGAAGGTGCCTCCAATCGCCAGCTTCAAGGGCTCCTTCATCCCATGGGGTGGCCAAGCCCAGTGAAGAATGCCCCACCCTGCCCCAGAGCTGTTCAATCAACCTTCTGCACTCCACCAGTTAACCTGTAGCCCTGCCACTGAAGCAGGTGGCCCTACTACAGTGATTCGCAGCAGAACCCACTGCTCTGATCACAAAAGACTGGCTGAGGCAAACTGATGGCCTCAGTGGACTGACACCACTTCCAGCAGACATACAGGAAGGTGGCCACACCCATCCATATGCAGCATAAAAGAGCTTCATTTCAGACTTAAGACATACAGACTGAAAGTGAAGGGATAGAAAAATGATATTTCATATAAATAATAGGGAGAAAAAGCAGGAATTGTAGTACTTATATCAGACAAAATAGATTTCAAAGCAACGAAAGTAACAAGAGACAAAGGACATTACACAATGATAGGGGTCAGTCCAACAAGAGGATATAAAAATTATAAATATCTATGCACCTGACATAGAAGCACCTATGTAGAACAAATACAAACAACAGACCTAAAGGGAGAAATAGCAACATAATCATACTAGGAAACTTTAAAACCCCACTTACATCAGTGCACAGGTCATCCAGGCAGATATTAAAAAAGGAAGCAAGTCAACTGAGCAACACATTAGATCAAAGGACTTAACAGATATCTACAGAACATTCCATCCAAAAGCAGCAGGATTCACAATTTTCTCAAGTGCACATGGAATGTTCTCCAGAATAGGCCACAAAGAGAGCCTCAACAAATTTAAAAAGATTGAACTTTTATCAAGCAACTTTTCAGACCACAATGGTATTAAACTAGAAATAAATTACACAAAGAAAACAAAAAAGCCCACAGACACATTTATGCTGAAAAATATGCTTCTAAATAATCAATGAAGAAATTAAAACAGAAATCAAGCAATAGATGGATATAAGTGAAAACAAAAATTTAACAGTTCAAAATTTGTGGGACGCCACAAATGTGGTCCTAAGAGGGAAGTACAAAGCAATACAGCCTATGTCAAGAAACAAGAACAGTCCCAAATGAACAGTCTAAACTCACAATTAGAGAAACTAGAAAAAGTAGAACAAATGCACCTCAATGTCAGTAGAAGGAGGGACATAATAAAGATCAGAGCAAAAATAAATAGAGAAGAATAAAATAGAAAAAATCAATGAAACCAAGAGCTAGTCCTTTGCAAAAGTAAACAAGATAGATTAACACCTAACCAGAATTATCAAGAATAAAAAAGTACACAAATAAACAAAATCAGAAGCAAAGAAGTAATAGTCACAACAGATACCATGGAAAGAAAAACGATTATTAGAGAACACTATGAAAAATTATATGCCAATACATTGGATAACCGAAAAGAAATAGACAAATTCATGGAAAAATACAACCTTCCAAGACTGACCCTGGAAGAAACATAAAATTTGAACTGACCAACTACCAGCAATGAAACTGAATTGATAATCAAAAAACTCCCAACAAATGAAAGCATTGAATCAGATGGCTTCACAGTCAAATTCTACTTAACATTTAAAGAGAGCTAATACCCACCCTTCACCTTTTTAAATTAAAATATCATTGAAATATAATCTTATGATGGTTTTATATAAACAACACTGTGGTTTCAACATTTAGCCATATTATCAAGTCCCTCCCCCACCGAATTGGAGTTACTGTCCATCAGCATAGTAAGATGATATAGAGTCACTACTTGACTTCTCCATGCAGGATTGCCTTCCCCATGACCTACCTATATTATGTGTGCTAATTATAATGACCCCTTAATCCCTTTCTCCTTCCATCCCCACTTACCTTCCCCATCCCTTTCCCTTTGGTAGTCACTAGACCCTTATTGGAGTCTGTGAATCTGCTGCTGTTTTGTTCCTTCATTTCTGCTTTGCTGTTAGACTCCACAAATGAGTGAAGTCACTTAATAACAATCCTTTTTAATGTATTCCTAAAAGTGCAAAGGCAGGAATTCTTCCAAACTCATTCTATGAGGCCAGCATCACTCTAATACCAAACCAGACAAAGACACCACATAAAAGAAAATTACACACTAATATCAATGATGAATATAGATGCAAAAGCCCCCAGCAAAATAATAGCAAACCAAATTCAATATACATACAAAAAATCAAATGGAATTTATTTCAAGGGTATAAGGATGGCATAATATCATAAATGACTCAGTATCACACACCACAGTAACAAAAAGAAGGATAAAACTATATGATCATCTCAATAGATGCTGAAAAGGATTTGACAAAATTCAACATCCACTAAATGATAAAAACTGTGAACAGGAGGCGGAGCCAACATGGCGGCGTGAGTAGGACAGTGGGAATCTCCTCCCAAAAACATATATACTTTTGAAAATACAACAAACACAACTAGCCCTAAAAGAGAGACCAGAAGACGCAGGACAGTGGCCAGACTGCAGCTACACCAGCGAGAACCCAGCGACTGGTGAAAGGGGTAAGATACAAGCCCGGCCCGGCGGGACCCGAGCTCCCCTCCCCCCAGCTCCCGGCGGGAGAACAATAGGCAGAGCGGGAGGGAGACGGAGCCCAGGACTGCCGAACACCCAGCCCCAGCCATCCGGGCCAGAGCGCAGACACAGTACATGCCCAGGGGACCCTGGATACTGGGGGAACAGGGAGTAAGACCTCTGAGCGGGTGCTGAAGCTGATGCCCCTGTGACAAAGAAAAGCGGGGGCTTTTTGAAAGTCTTAAAGGGACAGGGACTTAACAGCTTGACGGAAACAACCCAGGTCACAGTACAGCAGCTGGAAATTACAGGGAAAACCGGGTGCACTAACCCCCTGGGCAACAGCTCTGAGACCCCTCACGGAGGCAAACAGTCAAGCAGCCCCCCCATCCATCACCCCACCGGGCGCTGCGAAAGCAGAGAAGCAGCCTGAGACAAATTCCGCCCACAGAAAGGGAAATTTCTCCCTCCCGGCCAGGCAAGACACAAAGACCCACTCTACACGCAATTACCCAACACAAGCCACTAGGGGTCGCAGTTGCCCCAGTAAAGAAAGGCCAGTAGTAAGTGAAAATTTTGGCCTTCCCAGCTGACAGTCAATAGCACCTGTCAACATGAAAAGGCAAAAAAATATGATCCAGACAAGACTAACCCAGACAGCTTCAGCATCTGCTACATCTTCCCCTGAGAAGGAATCTGGGGAGATAGATTTAGCCAGACTACCTGAAAAAGAATTCAAAACAAAAGTCATAACCATGCTGATGGACTTGCAGAGAAATATGCAAGAACTAAGGAAGGAGAATTCAGAAATAAAACAAGCTCTGGAAGGACTTCAAAACAGAATGGACGAGATGCAAGAGACCATTAATGGACTAGAACACAGAGAACAGGAACGCAGAGAAGCTGATGCAGAGAGAGATAAAAGGATCTCCAGGAATGAAAGAATTTTAAGAGAGCTGAGTGATCAATATAAAAGGAATAATATAAGAATCATAGGCATTCCAGAAGAAGTAGAGAGAGAAAAGGGGATAGAAAATGTCTTTGAAGAAATAATTGCTGAAAATTTCCCCAAACTAGGGGAAGAAATGGCCTCTCAGACCACAGAGGTACACAGAACTCCCATGACAAGGGATCCAAGGAGGGCAACACCAAGACACATAATAATTAAAATGGCAAAGATCAAAGACAAGGACAAAGTATTACAAGCAGCCAGAGAGAAAAAAAAGGTTACCTACAAAGGAAAACCCATCAGGCTATCATCAGTCTTCTCAACAGAAACCCTACAGGCCAGAAGAGAATGGCATGATATACTTAATGCAATGAAACAGAAGGGCCTCGAACCAAGACTACTGTATCCAGCACGAATATCATTTAAATATGAAGGAGGGATTAAACAATTCCCAGATAAGCAAAAGTTGAGGGAATTTGCCTCCCACAAACCACCTCTACAGGGCATCCTACAGGGACTGCTCTAGATGGGAGCACTCCTAAAAAGAGCACACAACAAAACACCCAACATATGAAGAAGGGAGGAGGAGGAAGAAGAAGGGAGAGAAATAAAGAATCATCAGATTGTGTTTATAATAGCTCAACAAGCGAGTTAAGTTAGACAGTAAGACAGTAAAGAAGCTAACCCTAAACCTTTGGTAACCACAAACTTAAAGCCTGCAATGGCAATAAATTCATAACTTTCAATAATCACCCTAAATGTAAATGGACTGAATACACCAATCAAAGGACACAGAGTAATAGAATGGATAAAAAAGCAAGATTCATCCATTTGCTGCTTACAAGAGACTCACCTCAAACCCAAAGACGCGCACAGACTTAAAGTCAAGGGATGGAAAAAGATATTTCAAGCAAACAACAGAGAGAAGAAAGCAGTTGTTGCAATTCTGGTATCAGACAAAACAGACTTCAAAATAAAGAAAGTAACAAAAGACAAAGAAGGACATTACATAATGATAAAGGGCTCAGTCCATCAAGAGGATATAACCATTATAAATATATATGCACCCTATACAGGAGCACCAACATACCTGAAACAAATATTAATAGAACTAAAGGAGGAAATAGAATGCAGTGCATTCATTCTAGGAGACTTCAACACACCACTCACTCCAAAGGACAGATCCACCAGACAGAAAATAAGTAAGGACACAGAGGCACTGAACAACACATTAGAACAGTTGGACCTAATAGACATCTACAGAACTCTACATCCAAAAGCAACAGGATACACGTTCTTCTCAAGTGCACATGGAACATTCTCCAGAATAGACCACATACTAGGACACAAAAAGAGCCTCAGTAAATTCCAAAAGATTGAAATCCTACCAACCAACTTTTCAGACCACAAAGGCATTAAACTAGAAATAAACTGTTCAAAGAAAGCAAAAAGGCTCACAAACACATGAGGCTAAACAACACGCTCCTAAATAATCAATGGATCAATGACCAAATCAAAATGGAGATCCAGCAATATATGGAAACAAATGACAACAACACTAAGCCCCAACTTCTGTGGGACACAGCAAAAATAGTCTTAAGAGGAAAGTATATAGCAATCCAAGCATATTTAAAAAAGGAAGAGCAATCCCAAATGAAAGGTCTAATGTCACAACTATCGAAATTGGAAAAAGAAGAACAAATGAGGCCTAAGGTCAGCAGAAGGAGGGACATAATAAAGATCAGAGAAGAAATAAATAAAATTGAGAAGAATAAAACAATAGCAAAAAACAATGAAACCAAGAGCTGGTTCTTCGAGAAAATAAACAAAATAGATAATCCTCTAGCCAGACTTATTAAGAGGAAAAGAGAGTCAACACACATCAACAGTATCAGAAATGAGAAAGGAAAAATCACGACGGATCCCGCAGAAATACAAAGAATTATTAGAGACTACTATGAAAACCTATATGCTAACAAGCTGGGAAACCTAGGAGAAATGGACAACTTCCTAGAAAAATACAACCTTCCAAGACTGACCCCAAAAAAAACAGAAAATCTAAACAGACCAATTACCAGCAACGAAATTGAAGCGGTAATCAAAAAACTACCAAAGAACAAAACCCCCGGGCCAGATGGATTTACCTCGGAATTTTATCAGACATACAAGGAAGGCATAATACCTATTCTCCTTAAAGTTTTTCAAGAAATAGAAGAGGAGGGGATACTCCCAAACTCATTCTATGAAGCTAACATCACCCTAATACCAAAACCAGGCAAAGACACCACCAAAAAAGAAAACTACAGACCAATATCCCTGATGAACGTAGATGCAAAAATACTCAACAAAATTTTAGCAAACCGAATTCAAAAATACATCATAAACATCGCACACCATGACCAAGTGGGATTCATCCCAGGGATGCAAGGATGGCACAACATTCGAAAGTCCATCAATATCATCCACCACATCAACAAAAAGAAAGACAAGAACCACATGATCATCTCCATAGTTGCTGAAAAAGCATTTGACAAAGTTCAACATCCATTCATGATAAAAACTCTCAGCAAAATGGGAATAGAGGGCAAGTACCTCAACATAATAAAGGCCATCTATGAAAAACCCACAGCCAACATTATATTGAATAGCGAGAAGCTGAAAGCATTTCCGCTGAGATCGGGAACTAGACAGGTTTGCCCACTCTCCCCACTGTTATTTAACATTGTACTGGAGGTCCTAGCCACGGCAATCAGACAAAACAAAAAAATACAAGGAATCCAGATTGGCAAAGAAGAAGTCAAACTGTCACTATTTGCAGATGACATGATACTGTACATAAAAAACCCTAAAGACTCCACCCCAGCACTACTAGAACTGATATCGGAATACAGCAAAGTTGCAGGATACAAAATCAACACACAGAAATCTGTGGCTTTCCTATATACCAACAATGAACCAACAGAAAGAGAAATCAGGAAAACAACTCCATTCACAATTGCATCAAAAAAAATAAAATACCTAGGAATAAACCTAACCAAAGAAGAGAAAGACTTATATTCTGAAAACTACAAGTCACTCTTAAAAGAAATTAAAGGGGACACTAACAGATGGAAACGCATCCCATGCTCATGGCTAGGAAGAATTAATATCGTCAAAATGGCCATCCTGCCCAAAGCAATATACAGATTTGATGCAATCCCTATGAAACTACCAGCAACATTCTTCAATGAACTGGAACAAATAATTCAAAAATTCATATGGAAACACCAAAGACCCCGAATAGCCAAAGCAATCCTGAGAAAGAAGAATAAAGTAGGGGGGATCTCACTCCCCAACTTCAAGCTCTATTATAAAGCCATAGTAATCAAGACAATTTGGTACTGGCACAAGAACAGAGCCACAGACCAATGGAACAGACTAGACAATCCAGACATTAACTCAGACATATATGGTCAATTAATATTTGATAAAGGAGCCATGGACATACAATGGCGAAATGACAGTCTCTTCAACAGATGGTGCTGGCGAAACTGGACAGCTACATGTAGGAGAATGAAACTGGACCATCGTCTAACCCCATATACAAAAGTAAACTCAAAATGGATCAAAGACCTGAACGTAAGTCATGAAACCATTAAACTCTTGGAAGAAAACATAGGCACAAACCTCTTAGACATAAACATGAGTGATCTCTTCTTGAACATATCTCCCCGGGCATGGAAAACAACAGCAAAAATGAACAAGTGGGACTATATTAAGCTGAAAAGCTTCTGTACAGCAAAAGACACCATCAATAGAACAAAAAGGAACCCTACAGTATGGGAGAATATCTTTGAAAATGACACATCCGATAAAGGCTTGACGTCCAGAATATATAAAGAGCTCACATGCCTCAACAAACAAAAAACAAATAACCAAATTAAAAAATGGGCAAAGGAACTGAACAGACGGTTCTCCAAAAAGAAATACAGATGTCCAACAGACACATGAAAAGACACTCCACATCGCTAATTATCAGAGAAATGCAAATTAAAACTACAATGAGGTATCACCTCACACCAGTAAGGATGGCTGCCATCCAAAAGACAAACAACAACAAATGTTGGCGAGGCTGTGGAGAAAGGGGAACCCTCCTACGCTGCTGGTGGGAATGTAAACTTGTTCAACCACTGTGGAAAGCAGTATGGAGGTACATCAAAATGCTCAAAACAGGCATACCATTTGACCCAGGATTTGCACTCCTAGGAATTTACCCTAAGAATGCAGCAATCAAGTATGAGAAAGACCAATGTACTCCTATGTTTATCGCAGCACTATTTACAATAGCCAAGAATTGGAAGCAACCTAAATGTCCATCGATAGATGAATGGATAAAGAAGATGTGGTACATATACACAATGGAATACTACTCAGCCATAAGAAAAGGGCAAATCCAACCATTTGCAGCAACATGGATGGAGTTGGAGGGTATTTTGCTCAGTGAAACAAGCCAAGCAGAGAAAGAGAAATACCAAATGATTTCACTCATCTGTGGAATATAAGAACAAAGGAAAAACTGAAGGAACAAAACAGCAGCAGAATCACAGAACTCAAGAATGGACTAACAGGTACCAAAGGGAAAGGGACTGGGGAGGATGGGTGGGTAGGGAGGGATAAGGGGGGGCAGAAAAGAGGGGTATTAAGATTAGCATCCATAGCGGGGTGGGAGAAAGGGGAGGGCTGTACAACACAGAGAAGACAAGTAGTGATTCTACAATAGGTTGCTACGCTGATGGACAGTGACTGTAAAGGAGTAGATAGGGGGGACCTGGTATAGGGGAGAGCCTAGTAAACAAAGTATTCGTCATGTAAGTGTAGATTAATGATTTTAAAAAAAAATGCAGTTCCTATGTGGTGACCTCTAATGAGTTCTACACAATAATATAAAGGACATATAAAAGTGTAGGCAAAGGGTCTGTTTGTTTTTATACAGAGGATCAAAGCCTAATTTGGCTACCCCGAAAATGAACTAAGATACGATATGAAAAAGAACTTCCAACATCAGCACTCTCGGGAAGACTCATGACAGAAGATGAACAGAAAAAAAAAAAAAAAAAAAGAACTTCAACAAAGATCCACGCACTGTCACAGGTGTAAATGCACTCATCCCACCAGTTCCTGGACTTGCCATGGGAAAGATGAAGGAGATATCTAAGCTGGCCTGTGCATACAGTAAAACAAAAATTGGACTGGATCTATACTGTTGGAACTCAACCAAGAATTAGGAGAAGTGCAAATTGTAGCACTCCAAAATCTTACAACCACAGACTATTTATCGTTAAAAGAACATATGGGATATGAAGAGTCCCCAGGAATGGGGTGTTCTAGTTTATCTGAAATCTCTCAGACTGTTTAAGTTCAGTCGGACAATATCCACCATATCATAGATAAGTTTTCACAAATGCCTAAGGTGCCTAACTGGTTTTCTTGGTTTCACTGGAGATGGCTGGTAATTACAGGTATGCTTTGGTTAGGTAACTATATTCCTATTATGTTAATGTGTGTGCACAATTTAATTAGTCGTTCAAAACCTATCCATGCTGAAGTTACTCTACAAGAAGTTATGTCAAAGAAATAATCAATCTTCCCAGGTTTTCTTCTGCCTGCTACTTCTATAGCTTTTCTTCTTCCTACCTAATCACAACCTTTAAATAGAACTCGTGCCACATGTCGAATTTACCGAGTATCATAATTCTTCCAAGTGGTAAAGACACCTCAAGACAAATGCTGGGCATAGAAGCCACAGGGCATAAATATGCAAAGAAGTAAAAAGCTAACCTTTTCAAACAATAAGGCTTCTCTCTCACTTACCAACTTAACATTTCCCTGTATGGCCCCGGAAGATGACTGGTTAGCCAGAGACGGGTAAGATTCCTCAAGGGAGGAACAACCTAAGACAGGCACAGTCGCAGGGGGCCATCTGGTGAGAAAATGGGGAGCAGCAGAGGTGAGGCTTAGAACCTCCCCCCTCATGTTCTGAGAGAAATCTTTAGCATACATGGATGTTTATTGCCCTCATCTAGCTCGGATTAACACATAGTCTACAGGCACACACCTGATCATCTACATTTGCTCTCTTACAACACTAAACTAAGTTTTCTATCTTTATCTCGTATCTACCTACCACTTCAGCATTTTATTAAAAATAAAAATAATAGAGAAATGTGGTATCCACATATAAATCAAGTTTAAAAATCAAATGAATATTCATATTTGAACTGACTGTTTATAGTTCATAATGCATGAACAAAACCGAAAGCTTCTGTGATGACTGCCCTTGCACTGTTCACCATGTAACTTATTCACTATGTAAGAATTTGTACTCCATGTAAGAATTTGTTCGTTATGCATCAGAAAATTGGAGACTGACGAAAATTAGGCTTGGGGTGGATTAATGATTGTGCATTGAGTATTGACCCCCCTATACAGAAATTTATTGTGGTTAACAACTATTTGATCAGTAAATATGAGAGATGCCCTCACAAAAAAAAAATATATATATATATATATAAACACACTTCCAATTGTAAAATAAATAAGTAACCGGGATGTAATGTATAGCATAAGGAATATAGTCAAAATATTGTAACAACTTGGTATGGTGATACCTGGTACCTAGAATTATCATGTATATAAATGTTGAATCACTGTGTTGTACACCTGAAACTAATGTAATGCAATGCTGTTGTCAACTACCCTTCAATAAAAAATAAAAACAAAACAAACAAACAAAAAACTGTGAACAAAATGTGTATATATATCTACATAATAAGGGCCATTATGCAAACCCACAGCCAACATCATACTTAATGTTGGAAAAATGAAAGCTTTTCCTCTAATATTAGGAACAAGACAAGGGTATACACTCTCACCATTTTATTCAACACAGTACTGGAGGTGTTAGCCACTGCAATTAGACAAGAAAAAGAGATAAAAGGCATCCAAATTGTTATGGAAGAAGTTAAATTGTACCTATTTGCAGATGATATGATAGTATAGATAGAAAATCCTAAAGACTCTACCTAAAACTATTGGAACTAATAACTGTATTCAGCAAAGTGTCAGGATACAAATTTAATACACAGAAATCTGTTGCATTCTTATATACTAACAATGAGTTATCACAAAGAGAAATCAGGAAAACATTTCCATTTACAATTTCATAAAAAAAGAATGAAATACCTAGGAATAAACCTAACCAAGGAAGTGAAAGACTTGTTCTCTGAAAACTGTAAGACACTCTTAATAGAAACTAAGAAAGATGGAAATAAATGGAAATTTATCTTATGTTCATGGATAGGAAAAATTAACATTGTCAAAATGGCCATCCTGCCCAAAGCAATTTACAGATTCAATGCAATCCCTTTCAAAATACCAACAGCATTCTTCAATGAACTAGAATAAATAGTTCTAAAGTTCATAAAGAACCACAAAAGACCCTGACTAGCCAAAGCAATCCTTTGAGAAAGAAGAATAAAGCTGGGGGATTACACTCCCTGACTTCCAGCTATAGCATAAAGCAACAGTAATCAAAACAGTATGGTACTGGTATAAGCGGAGATCCATAGATTAATGGAACAGACTAGAGAGCCCAGATACAAACCCATGCAAATATGATAAATTAATATATCATAAAGGAGTTATGAAGATACAATGAGGAAAATACACTGTTTTCAACAATCAGTGTTGGCAAAATTAGAGAGCTACATGCAAGAGAAAGAAACTGGATTATTGTCTATCTCCATCCACAAAAGGGTAAACTTAAAATGGATCAAATACCTACCTGAATGTAAGACATGAAACCATAAAACTTTTAGAAGAAAACTGGCAAAAATTTCTTGAACATAAGTGTGAGCAATTTTTTCCTGAACACATCTCCTCAGCAAAGGGATATAAAACAGAAAATGAACAAGTGGGATTACATCAAACTATCAAGCTTCTGTAAAGAAAGGACACCATCAGAAGAACAGAAAGGTAACCTACTGTATGGGAGAATATGTTCATAAATGACTCATCTGATAAGGGGTTAGCATTCCAGATATATAAAGAACTCATATGCCTCAACACCCAAAAAACAAAAACCCTATTAAAAAGTGGGCAGAGGACATGAGCAGATATTTCTCCAAGCAGAAATACAGATGGCCAACAGGCACATGAAAAGATGCTCCACATTGCTAATTATCTGGAATTGCAAATCAAAACCACAGTGAGGTATCACCTCACACCAGTTACAATGGTCACTATCCAAAAGGCAAGAAATAAGAAGTGTTGGTGAGGATGTGGAGAAGTGGGAGCCCTCCTGCACTGTTGGTGGGCAGGTGAATTGGCACAGCCACTGTGGAAAACAATATGGAGGTTCCTCAAAAAACTAAAAATAGATAAACCATTCAACCCAGCAATTCACTTCTAGGAATTTACCCAGAGAAAACAAAATCCTTGATTTGATAAGATATTGGTACCCCTATGATTAGCATCTCATTATTTACAATAGGCAAGATATGGAAGCAATGAAAGTGTCCTTCAGTGGATGAATGGGTAAGGAAGAGGTGGTCCATATACACAATGGAATATTATTCAGCCATAAGAAAGTAATCATGCCACGTGCAACAACATGTACGGATCTAGGTATTATGCTCAGTGAAATAAGCCATGCAGAGAAAGACAAATATCATATTATTTCACTTATTTGTAGACTATGAAAACAAAACAAATGAACAAAACAGCAGTAGATCTGAACATTGAGAAGTGACTGGTGGTTAACAAGGGGAAGGGGTCCTGGGAGTGGATGGGGAGGGTTAGGGGGATACAGGGGCACAGAAACCTCAATCATAATATAAGTTGGTCATGGAAATGGTAGTACAGCATGAGGAATATAGCCAGTGATTCTGTTCATCTTCCTGTGTTGACAGATAGTAACTGTACTAGTGGGGGTGAGGATTTAATGATATGGGTAACAGCTGAGCCACTGTGTTGTATACTTGAAATCAATATGATTGTGTACCAATGACACTTCAATTAAAAAAAAGAAAATAACTCAGACAACTAAATGACCAAAGAAGAAATTTCATAATGTCTGGTTGTGAGCATCAATATATATGTGTAAAATACAAAGTGATGGACAAAAGGAAGACAGTATGGAATGGGATGTTACAAGATACAGTTCAACTGTAAATAATTTTAATTTAAGGTCTTTGAAAAGCAACCCCTATAAATCAAAGCAAAGTGAAATAAAGAAACCTAACTTTTCATCCAGTTGATGGTATTAGCACAAAAAAGGAAGTATTTCAAATGACTAAATATGGCAATCTGATGACACATCCCTAGTTGTATGAACCCTAAAAATAAATGAAATCAATTTTAAACTGTTTCATTATACTATACCTTTTATGTTCTACCATATTACATTATGTCATATCATATTACTGTTAAATTACTGTTAATGATTTTAGGTTTAACAATGATGTTTGTTTAAAAGGGTCCTTATGCTTCACAGATGCATACTAACATAACTTTGAATAAAAAAATATCAGGAATGCAAAAAAATTTGTTTCAATAACATACAAACTTGACTCAATATATCTAGATTTCTGCTGCTTCTTACCTCCTCCATTGCTGTCACTTTAATCCTTATCTTCATTATCTCTTGCTTGAATTTTGTGATGACTCCAGTAGCCTCCTGACCAGTCTTCCTGCTTCTATTCAAGACTACCTCTCCCAGGAGATTGAATGATCATCTAAAAACTGTCCAATGACATCCTGCTACACATAAAGGAGAGTTCAGAGTCTTCCCCCAGATTACAGGGCCGACTTTCACTCCTTCTGCTCAAAGGCTGATCACATTATAAAAAATGGTACTTCATTACCACCACCCTGCAACTCTGTCCATCCCCTTTTGCTGCATTGTTTTTCCTCCCAGAAGTTACCATTTCCTAAAATTACAGTATTTATTTCAACACTTGTTTATTGTCTGCCTCTCTTTCCCTCTGGGTGTGAGAGCACTGCATACACCCTTGTCTTGACCCACCTCTATTACCTTTTATTTAAAAAATACTATTCAGAAACAGCAGTTCCCAAAAATGCCTAGGTGAGAAGATAAAGTGGATTTCTGGAGAAGCAGTGCATTGTCTGAGGCTGTGGGAGGCTCCCACATGTCATGGTCAGAGGCAGGTACAATGAGAACAGTAGTTTCAATGTGTGCTAAGGTTTAGAGTTTTTGTGCAATTGTGAGAAGCCATAACCTCAGTAAAACCTGCTAGAAATACAGACAAACACCAAAAGAAATACAGACAAGACCTGCTATCTGTAAATATGAGAATGGGAGTCAAAGGTCACTTACTTGTATTGTCTTCCTACTTCTGGGGTAGAGCTGGTTTGGATTCTTTATTTCTTTAAGTGAGTTTCAAGGTGTAAACAAACATGCTAGCTTTGATCCACCTTTCAGAGGAGAATCTTATCAAAGCCAGGGTTAAAGAGTTATTTTATGGCTTCTCGCTACTCCAGGCACAGTGCATATAGAAGTTTTGGGAGAGAAATCAGAGTAGTGTCTTAATAGTCTGCAAACTGTGCTTAGGTTCAGTAAGTGGAAGGGCAGCACATTTAAGTGCAAGCCCAGGAATAGTAGCTTGGACAGGAGTTCATGTCCTGTAGCCTCAGACATCCACAGATGACAGCTTCTGCATCATCTCCTTTTTGGAGAACCACAAAGTGTGGCTGTGGCCCTTTTCAGGGGTAGTTAGGCATTTCAGGTGCAAGGCACCGATCAGTCTTTTAAACATAGTACAAATGCAATAACACTCTTACATTTCAAACATAGCGTTGGCACCAAAGCTCAAACTGCTGTACTAAAATCAAGTTACATCCACCAATTCTATATTTATGGATCATAGGATTCAGCAAATGTAGAGGACAATCTGGAAAACAAAGTTAAGAAAATTTCATTTCAAAACAGGATTTGCTTGGGAGACTCCAATCTACAAAAGAGAATTGTCCTGGAGACCCCTTATCAAGACAACACAAGTAGATCCAGAGCAAGGATAGAGGCAAAATACACATTTTCTAGTTGTCAAATGATAAATCTGGAAATCTTACCTTGTTCAATTAAGAAGTAAAAACAACCCAGGACTAGATTTATGAGAATCTGGTGTTTGGAACTCAAATTACGGGATCTGAGCATAGTTTTTCTTTCTCCATTTTTAACTCCATCTCCTGAATATCAGCTTGACTTGCACATAGCTTCCAGCAGCTCTGGGGCTAAATGCTTTCCCTTTACACTTATGTCTGTATGGTTAGGGGATACGGGGTGGTGATGGAAGATAACATCTCTTCTAACATGCAGAAGAGGGCTTCTTTAAAACTGGATCACATAGGTCATGTGCCCAATCTTGAACCAACCACTGGCCAGAAGAATGCCAGGCACTGACTGATTATAAGGGAACTCATTGCATTGGTGGGACAGAGTGGGTGTGTGTGTGAACTCATTCTGATCGCCTTAGGTCACCCAAGCATGGTGGATAACCTAAGGTGGTGGAGCCTATCCCACCTATGCACTTATACTGTAATATGAATGGAGTAGATATGGGGATTTCACCAGGTCCTGGATTTAAAATTATTTTTGTTTCTTTTTTGTGCTTTTTTGATTTTTATATTTGCTCTGATGAATGTGTATTTTGTAATAAAAAAGAAAAGGGAATGAAAAATAAAGTTGAGAAAAAAAGAGAATATATATCAATGGAGAAAACATTAAAATTTAGAAATGGTAGGCATAGTGAATGCAATCAAAAAGGTAAGTAAAATGTATGACTTTTAATAAAAATACAACATATCAATATTAGATAAAAAATAGAGAATAACAAGAACTGAAGGGGAAAGTGGATAAGTTATCAAAGGGGCACACTTCTTTCCCCTACCTACCCTATTCATCAGTGTTTGAAAGTTTTCTCTAAATTTTCTTAAAGTAAATAATCTTTCCTTTGCAAAACATGGCATTATACCTATGTTGTACATTTGTCACATTTGTGGCTGACAAATATCTTTTGAATACCTTCCTGTGTTTGGGGAATTTCCCATAGTATAAATCCCTGTTCTGCATTGTGGAAGCCAGACCATGCCACCCCCTGCCTCTCCTGCAGTCAGACACAGGCTCAGTCAGAGACACCTGCAAAGTGAAATATGTGAAACAGAGTATGTAGTGTGGATCAACTTTGGGCAATATTAGTGCCAGGGCTTCTGCTGTCTGTTCCCCTCATCGCTCATGGGAGCCACAGGGTTTAGGCCACAGTGGTGGCAGCAGAAGTGACCAGAGCATGGTGCCATTCTGGTCTTTTTGATGCATAGACTCTAATTCTATGTCTCTGCCCATCCCAGGTGTTGTGAACTTCCAAATACCATCGAATAGATTCCCTTTCTGACTAAACTACCTAGAGTAGATTCTGTTGTTTGCAAAAAAAGAATCAAACCGATACATTATCCAGTTCACTCTGCGGGGCAATGTTAGAATCTATCTTGCAATTTGACAACTATTTTTAAATTAGTTCTTTAAATTTTGAGATATTTGAAGATTTACAGTACCTTTTACTTAGTTTCCCCCAGTGGTAACATCTTGCAAAGCTATAACACAGCCAGGATATTGACACTGATATGACATTGGTACAGTCAACCTACGGAACATTTCCATCACCACCAGCATCCTTCATGTGCCCTTGTAGAGCCACCCCCACATCCATCCTACTCCTCCCCCTGCTTAACCCCTGGCAACCATTAATTTGCACTCCCATTTCTATAATTTTGGCATGTAAAGTATGTTATATAAATGGAATTATAGTATGTAATCTTTGGGGATTCACATCTTTTCATTCAAAATAATTCTTTGGAGATTCTTCCATTTGGCATAAATGGATTGTTCCTTTTTATTTGCTGAGTATTATTCCATGGTATGGGTTACTGTAGTGTGTTTATTTTAATTATTTGTTCATTTTTTATTGAAGTATAGTTGATACAAAATATTATATTGGTTTCAAGTATACAGCACAGTGGTTCAACAGCTACCCACGTTATTAAATCCTCACTCCAACTAGTGCAGTTACTATCTGTCAACATAGGAAGCTGTTCATAGTATGTTTATCTACCAGTTGAAGGACATCAGAGTCGTACCCAATTTGTCTATTATGAATAAAACTGCTGCCAATATTTGGGTACACATTTTGTGTGAACATAAGTTTTTAATTCTTTGCAATACATACCCAGGAGTGAATTGGTGGGTCACATAGTATTTGCATATGTAGTTTTTTACAAAAATGTCGAACTGTTTTCTAGAGTGGCTTTACCATTTTACATTTCCACAAACAACGTAGAGTCATATGGTTTCTCAGAATTTGGTGTCACTATTTATAGTCATTCTGATACGTATGGTGATATCTCGTTGAAATTTGAATTCTCATTTCTCTAATGACTAATGACATTGAACATCTTTTCATGTGCTAATTTGCCATCTTTATATCCTCTTAGGAAAAAAATGCCTGTCCATGTATATTTCTAATTGTATTAATGTATTCATCCATTTTCTAATGGGGTTGTTCATTTTTTAAATGTTGAGTTTTGAGAGGTTTTTAAAAATATGTACTTTAGATACTAGTCATTGTCAGATATGTGGTTTGCAAAATTTTTATTTTTTGAGAAAAGTGTTTCTCCTCTTAAAATGGTTTGTTGCACAGAAAAAAATTTATTTTGATGAAGTCCAATTTATTAGTTACTCCTTCTTTGGATTGTGCTTTTAGTCCAAAGGCCTGAGAACCAGCAGCACCAGTGCCCAAGGCCTGGAGAAGGACAATGTCTCAGGTCAAGCAATGACAGCAAATTTGCCCATCCTCCAGTCTTCTGGTCTACGGCAGCAGGCAGCAGATCTGATGAGGACCACTCACACTGATAAGGGTGATCTTTTTTTCTTTCCAGCTTCATTGAGATATAATTGACATATAACATTGTGTAAGTTTAAGATGTACAGTGTGGTGATTTGATACACTTATATAAAGAATGGAGTGGTGACATGGAAAAAAACACTGAGAAAAATAAAGATAAGGATCATCCCTTTGACGCATGTTGACATATACACATTTCAGACTTCAGTGTTTTGGGCATTACCTTCAAATGTTTGCCATATTCATTACCAACCCAACTGTTATCTGTTAAAAGTATTTTTTATTGATTTACTAATTTAATTGAGCAGGGATTATATATTCTAGTCTTATATCTATAAAAGAAAAAGTATATATGAAAATACTAAGAGTGGTCCGTCTATTTGTCACTTAAATTGTTTCAAAAGCCATAAATACTTCTTTCCCAAAGGTGATGCCCAGTTCTTGATATGGCTTCTTTTGAAAGAGGAATGTCCCCAAACCCAACCCAGTGATCTGTTTCTTCCTCTTCTTATCAAACTCCCCAACATTGCCTATGACATCAAGCCTTCTCTGGTTTGTTCAGAATGTGGTTCATTGCTCCTTAGGAGGCAGCTCTTTAGCTGTTATCACTGTCATCAGGTGATTTTAGAAGTGAATTGCCACTGAAGTACATACCTAAGAGTGTCACAATATGTAGGTAAATGTCCCATCCTTGGTTTTCATAATTTAACCATGGTGGTTATTATGGACATGGTGTACATGGTGGGTGATCATGGACAGACAACAAAGGCATGACTCTCAAAAGGTGAAGCTGGCTGTTTGAGAGTCTGAAGAATAATAGCCCTCAAGGCAGTGATGTAACACAGTCAAGCCATGAGGGAAGAGACTCCCCAAAACAGAATCTTAATGACTGTGAGGCTCCATGGTAAAGCTTTGGTTCATTTCCCAGCTCTGATAATTATCGACTTTATAACTTTGGGCAAGTTTACTGCACTTCCATGTATCTGTATTCTCTCATTTGTAAATTGGGGAAAATGGCTATCATCTTCCTCATGAAATTATTGTGAAAACCAAGTGAAAAAATCTATATAAGCAAAGCATTCTTTAGTCCCTGGCACATAGGAAGTGCTCAGTAAAAAACAGATGCTCTAATTATTGTTATTACTTTGATATTATAAGGTATCAGACAAAAGATCCTGAAATTTGAATAGACTAAATAGAACAGTTAAAGCAACCAGTTAAAGCAACTGCAAAGATGAACATGGGCCTGCCCCACAAGCTTAAGAACTCCCTCCGTGCTTACAGAGCTGGGTGGTGACTACTGCCCTGTTATGCATGGTGTGACTGGGCATGGCCGTGGGGGTGCTGGCTCTCAGCAGAGCAGGATACGGGAGCTAAGGGGAGGTGTGCTCCTGAGACAGCTCCCAGAACAGAGGTTACTCTGCCTCCAGGAGGTGGCAGGGTAGGGATGGATGGCTGGCTCAGCTCTCTAGCAGAAAGCAAACCCAAGCCCAGGCCACAGTGACTGTTCCCAAGGCTGATGTCACACAGCACACCTGCTCTTACCTAACCCGAGTTGTACCCATGATAATTTTCCCAGGAAAACATCAGCACAGAGGACCTGACTGGTAAAAAAGGAGTGGGAAGGCAACAGGTGTGAAGGAAGCTAGGTGTTCACAGGTAGACTACTGGACATTCCTAGAGGAAGGGAGGGTAATATGAGAGGGCACAATTAATTTGTATCCAAATATACCCAAACCTCTAAACCCTGCATCAACATTTGCTCACAGGATGATCCCTGTTCCAACCTTCAACTAAAATTCCACTGTTGCCATCCCTGGCATCGTTATTCTCCTGGTCATCTGGGAATAAACTGTGAAGCTCATCTGTGCCTCTTCTATATTCTGCCACCACCATCCAATCAGCTTCCATGACTTTATTTCCTTCCTTTAAATTTTTCCTCCCATGTGTTTCTTTCTCTCTGCCATCATGCTGGGCCAGGACCTCACTTCATCACTCACCATGTGCCACCTAACTGGTACTGTGTCTCTTGTCCCTTTTTATATTGAAGTATAGTTGATACACAATGGTATATTGGTTACAAGTATATGACAAAGCTATTTGACAGTTACCTACATTATTAAATGTTCACCCCAACTAGTGCAGTTACTATCTATCAGAAAGATGTTACAGAATTCTTATCCTGTCTCTTATCTCATCAGTCCATATCTCCAGTACCACAGCAGCGTTTAGTAGCTACCATTTTCATCATGTCAAACTCTTCCTCCAAAGCCTTCAGCCCCACCTTTGATAATGCACAAAGCCCTGATTTTTCTTCACAGCTTTCTTGATGCTCTACAGTATGGCCTCCACAGGCACAGGGACAGAGTAGCTTTGTTCTAGTCTCCAGCCCTGAAGCCATCTTTACCTGCATCCCAACAAATGCACCACAGCGAGTGCTGATGTGTTCGGGACATACTGGCAACATGTCATTCATGTGACCATCTTAATGAAACCTTTTCTGCTTGGAATGGGCAAGCAAGGGACAGAGGTGAAGTATGCTCACTGAGAAAGAAGATTAAGACTCAGTATGATGTGGGCAAGAGCATTTCTGGCTTAGAATGCCATTCATTCCTACAAATATTTATGAAGCATCTTAGGTGGATGTGAAGGCGAAAGGGGACTGTCCCTGACACTAGAGTCTGCAGTCTTTAGGGAGATGAAAATGCAAGCCAGGGTGTACTGGTTAGTTGGTCATTTTTTAAAATTAAGCTATCATTGATATATAATCTTCTGAAGGTTTCACATGAGCAACATTGTGGTTTCAACATTCACCCATATTAACAATCCCTTCCCCCCACTGCAATCATTGTCCATCAGCAGAGTAAGATGCTATAGAGTCATTACTTGTCTTCTCCATGCTCTACTACCTTCCCCGTGTCCTACCTATATTGTATGTACTAATTATAATACCCCTCAATCCCCTTCTCCCTCCCCAACACCCACCATGCCCAACCCCTCCCCTTTGGTAAGCACTAGTCCCTTCTTGGGTTCTGTGAGTCTGCTGCTGTTTTGGTCCTTCAGTTTTGCTTTGTTGTTATACTCCACAAATGAGTGAAATCATTTGGTACTTGTCTTTCTCTGCCTGGCTTATTTCACTGAGGGTATTACCCTCTATCTCCTTCTATGTTGTTGCAAATAGTAGGATTTGTTGTCTTCTTATGGCTGAAAAATATTCCATTGTGTATATGTACATCATCTTTAGCCACCCATCTACTGATGGACACTTAGGTTGCTTCCATATCTTGGCTATTTTAAATAGTGCTGCAATAAACATTGGGGTGCATATGTCTTTTTGAATCTGGAATCTTGTTTTCTTCAGGTAAATTCCTAGGAAGGGTAAAATGACCCAGGAATTCCTGGGTATTTCTATTTTTAGTTTTCTGAGGAACCTCCATATTGCTTTCCACAATGACTGAACTAATTTACCTTCCCACTAGGTTTGTTGGTCTTTTCTGTGCACTGCTCCGCCTGCACCAGCAGGTTTTTGACATACTGAGAGGAGTTTGTGCTCCTACTCAGGAGCAGGGGGAATGGGTGCAGAGCTGGAAGACTGCCCAGGTAAGGCAGCATTTGAACTAAGAATCTAAGGAGCTGAAAGATTTCAATCATACGAGGAAGGATAGGAGAAAGAATATTCCAGAAATAACTCCATGAGCAAAGGCACAGAGCAGGGCAAGAGGAGCCAGCCAAGGGCCAGAGTGCTTGGGGAGTGAAGACTCCCTCCCAACACCTCCCCTGAGACACTGAGATAAAGGAGGAGGGGAGGCTAGGTGTCTCCAGACCGATAAACAGGCTCCACCCAGAGGCCAGTAGCATATGCATGGGTTTGGGGGAGAGGCAGAAGTTCCCCTTCTCCAGGACAGAGGAACTGGGGTGGAGGTAGGAGGAAGGCCATTTCCTGAATCCCAGTTCTCAGACTCATCAGGTAGAGCAGAACCAGGAAGGATCCTAGGAGCCAGAGAGGACAGACAGATGGCAAGTCCCCCAGAGAAAACCATTCCGTTTGGGAGTCAGAAGCCTAGGGTGGGGGAATAGGGACAGTGTCCCCCACTCCCCCCGAGAGGAGGGAATGTGAGGCTCAGAGACTGAAGCAAATGGGGAAGGACAGCAGGTGCTGGGCAAGGGCGGGAAGTGGGTGCCTCCCGGGGAGAGTTCACACCGAAGCCCAGGTTGGAACACCGCCGGGTGGAAGAATGTGTGGGGGTTGTGCCAACACGAACTGAGGTGGTGTGCTTTAACGCACCCACTTCCTGAACCAGCTTCTCTTTGCCCCTCTCCGCACTCAGGTCAGGAGGGTGGGGACCAGAGAGGTCACGAACCTCAGGGAACCCCCGCGACCGAGCCGACAGAGTGGAATGGGGACTCTCTGGAGCCAGGAAGTAAGTGACTCTTGGGCCTTTGCAGGGCAGATGTAGGACATCCTTCCTGCTCTAAAGTATTATCAACACCCACGCCTGCACAGCCTGCCTGATCCTTACCCAGGATGCGTGACAGGCCCCGCTGGCACAGCCCCCGGGTGCACATGGCGCCGGGTGCCAGGGGGCTGTGGTGTCTTATCTTCGTGCAGAGGGGCTCTGGCACTGACTTACTCGTCCCCCCGACCCCCTCTCCTGCCCTTTCCCCGCCCCTCTCTCCTGACCCTTCCACCCTGTGGTTGTCCCTTGCTGGTTCCTGCACAGAGGGCTCCAGAAGAGGGCCTGTCCGCTGGAGGGAGCCGACCGTGCCTCCCACAGGCCCTGGCCCAGCCGGGGCTTCCGGCTGCCCTGCTCTTCAGTCTGCTCCTTGGTTCTTCTGTGCTTTTGTCCTAAATCTTCTGGAGCTGTGGCCTTCATAAGTAAGATCCGGGAACCCCCCCACCGAGTCAGGCTTCCCTCACATGTGGGCCCTGTCCGTCTGTCCGTCCGTCCTCCTGAGGCTCCCGCCCTCTGACTCGTTCCTTCTCCCTGGGGTCTCCCCAGGTCCTGCAGGCATTCCTTCGCCGAGCCCCCGGAGGAGCCCTCTCTTCATTCCCCAGCTCTAAGCTTTCCCCGCAGGCCCATGTGAGACGCCTGTGTGCAGGGACCTCCAGGCTCATACCTGGCCTCCGGGAACAGCAGTGCGGCGCCCTGTGCCGATTTCCTTAGCTCTGCCTGTGGAAGGGCCGCAGGAACCAGTACTTCCTTCCAGACCCTTGCAGAGGAGAGCAAGGAACGGCTCCGGAGAATCCTGGGTAAGGGGCACAGACCCTCCGTGTAGGCGGGGCACAGCCGCGGGCGCCCTGCGCCGCAGACCCGTGCACCTGAGTGGCAGCTGGTCTGTGCATCCTCATGGGCCCCGGGGACACCGCAGTCCCCTCCTCTGTCACTGCACTGGTCACCTCCGGGCCCCGGCCTCCCATCCCTTCTGGCGCCTCTCTTCGTCTCACTGGACCGAATCCCCATCTTCTCCTTTCCCACTGTCACAAGATTACCCCATTTTCTCCCTTTTTCCCAGCCCCGTCTCTATTTTCTTCCTAAATTTTTTACTTCTGCTCCACGCCTGGTTCTCTCCCGCCCCCGTTACTCCGTGATGCACTAGGCTCTCTCCTTCCCTCGCCTTCCCTCACTCCCTTCACGTCTTCTGATGCCCGGGTCGGTGTCAGCCTCACCCTGCCATCCTCCCGAGCCCCTCGCCACCACCCCCCGTTCTCCGGGAAACCTCGGAGCGCAGGGCGCAGGCTCAGCTGGCACGGCGGCTGTGGGCACCGACGACTGCAGAGGACAGAGGGAAGGAAGTGCGGTGGGTTCGGCTGGCTGCGCAAGGGGGTGACTGGGGACAGGCCCAGGGCTGCTGGGAGGGCAGAGGACCGAGTTAGAACCCCTGGGCATGAAGACGATTCCTGTACGTGGCGGCTGTGGATGAGGGAAGGGAACTGAGAGGAAACCTGTGAGGGAGGAACCGAGGGCATCTGTGAGGTTGGAAGTCAGTCCAGGAAGTTGGTGGGTGGTGGCAAGGATTTGGGAATGAGAACGTGTATGGTAGGCATGGTTTTCCAGTGCAAGGGAACTGAGGGAACATGCTGACAGTTGGAATTTGGGAGCAGTGACTGCACCCTGTGTCCTACTCTTGATGGAGAGGAGTAGAGATGGGCATTACCCTGGTGCAGGGCCATGTTTCCAGTTAAGGCACAGAAATGAAAGGAAAAAATATGTATAGCATAAATTCTGGTCTCACATAGAACAAAGAGGTCTCAGGGGACTGAGAGCAAGCTGTTGTATACTAGGGTTCAATGATTCAAATGGGCATGTGTTTGGGGTGTTGTCAGTGTCTGTGTGTCTACTTCCTGGGGTCAGGGATTGAGGACTCCAGACCAGGGAGCCCGCGCCTTCGCCTCCTCTTTGCTGAACGTTTCCTTATGAGGGCTCCTCTCTGCAGTCCTTCCAGGCTCTCTGGCTTCCCGAATGTTCCTGGTGTCTTCATCCGCCCTCCTCCTGCCTTCCCTGCCCACCCTTTCTCCGTCACCCGTAGCCCACTTGTTCCTCTTGCTTCCTTTCCTCCCCTGTCTTTTCCTCCTATTTTCATCTTGACCTTGCCTTTATTTCCCTCGCGGCCTTCTCTGCACTCCTTTTCCCCACTCATTCCTCCATGGAGTCGATCCGGCCCACGCTAAGCAGTTGTCCCATCTTTCCGATTTTCCTCCATTCCTCCCTGTCCTTCCATTCCCGCCGAGTCTTCCCTTTCCTTCCTGTGAACAACCTGCCTCCCACCTCCCCTGCATGTCTCTGCATCTTTAATTCTCCCATGCTTCCTTTTTTAGAAGCCCCGGTTCCTGGCACCTGGGCTCTGGGCAGGAGAAAGCCTTCCAGTTCTACAAGGCCTGCATGGACGCAGGTGCCACTGAGGCTGCAGGGGCTGGTCCCCTCTGACAAGGTACTGAGGAGGTGAGACCTCGGGCATCCACTTTTCTAGATACCAATGTATGCTCAGGGCTGCCTTTTTTTTTCTAGAGGGTGGGTCTCTTTCCCAGGGATCCCCAAGGGCTAGGAAGGACATGGAAACAACAACCCTGCAGAAGTATCTCAACCCTTGGGTGAGAGTGGAGGAAGGAGGATAGAGGTGGGGCCCCAGAGGGACGAGGGGGCATGAGGAGAGGTCTGCAAGGAGCAGCCGTCTGCGGATGGGGGTGAGTCTCAGAGAGGGTGCTCCCGTGCTGAGCCGTGTCCCTCCTCTTTCCAGCTCAGAGGCTGGTGAATCTCTGGGAACTGGACTTCCTTGGGCTTTAACCAAACTCTGAGACTTCTGATGAGTCAGTACCATTACTTCCCATTCTTCAGAGCCTATCTGCGACCTCAACCCAGCCTGCCACACGTGCCAGTCATCCAGGTGATGGGGGCATGAGCAACAGGGCAGTGAGACCTGGGCCGCCATCTCTGCAAGGAGGCTGGGGGCCGGGGAGACGGGACGAATACGCAGCATAGGGAAGAGACCTATCTTTAGGGAAAATTACGGGTGTGAGGGGCAGGGCCACTAGGTGAGATGAGGGAAGGGCACAGCAGGGCCAGTCTGAGAAGGTGCCAGTGCTCTGCTCCTCCTTACTGCTTGTCTGGACTACCCCCAGAGCCTCTTACTTAGTCCCATCTCCAGTCCTGCCCTCCTCGTATTTGTTTTTCATTTTCGCCAGAGGGACCTTTCTAAAATGAGCAAATTATGCTATTGTCTCTGCTTGAATGCTTTCAATGGCTCACCAGGTCACTAGGACCTCATTCTTCATCCTTAGCAAAGCATTGCAGTTCCTGCTGTGGTCTGACCTGTACACACCTTTCCAGCCTTATCTCCAACCACAACCCTCCCCCTGAAGCCCCAAGCCATTCCCTTACAGCTCCAAGATTATTCCTCAGTTCTTTGCACACATGGCTCTCTGCCTGAAACATTCCTCCCCAACACCCCACTCAGCCTGGAAAATTAGTACATATTTTTCAAATTTTGGCTTTATTATCTTTTCCAGGAAGCCCTCACTGACTCCCTGGCTATGAGTTGGGTGAACCCTGTGTCCTCCCATTCCCCACGCTCTCAGCATTTAACACGGGTTGAAAACTGAGACTCTTTAAAGTGGAACGACACCTTACTCACCTTTGCTCTCCAGGACCTAGCACAGGGCCAGGCATCTAGAGGCCCACACCATGTGTTTGTTCAACAAGTAAATAAATATAAACATTGGCAGCATCAGTATTGTGGTAGGCATCATGATGCTGCATATTCAGCTCCTACTTTCAAAATTTCCTCAGAATTATATGAGGATAAATATTTAAGAAGAACTGATCATCAGTGTGAGGCATTCTAAGGTTCAGTTCTAAGCTGTGTGCTCAGTGTAACTGGTGTGGCCTTTGGGGATAGTTCAGAACTGAAATGGTTTGGGAAAGGCTAAGAGCAGGGGAATTGTGAGCCAAACCTCGAAGCCTGGTTGGTCTGAACAGGTGAAGGTGGAGCTGCAGGGCCTCAGAAGGGCTGCAGGGAAGTCCTGAGCTAAGGGAAGAGCCTGGGATGGTGCAGCTCCTCTGTGGGCTCAGGAGGGGACTGATTTGTTGAGCAGAAGTTTTGGGGTAGGGATGAGGTCCTGTGGGCGGTGAGAGTAGGGCTGAAAACATGAGGTCGGGCCTGATTATTCCTGGGCTAAGAAACCAGACCAAGGGAATCACTTTTGACATAGCAGGAAAAAAATGGGGGGGCCTACTGAGGTCATTCAAATGTGGTGGTTGTACACTGAGCTTAAGGGTCAGTCAGCAGTTTTGGAGGGCAACCTGGGGAAACCAAGATGAGCAACTCAGAGGCTCCGAACTAAGATGACTGTGGCAGAAATGGACAGGAAGGCCAGGCACCAGGATTTAGGCCACCGAATCTTCATGGTAATGGTCCATGGTGACCGGAGGGCTTGGAGACAGAATATAAATAAGCGAAATGCAAAAATCAGAGAAAGACGGCAGTTTTGATTTGGTGTGAATCAGAGGAGGCTGGTTACATCCTGAGACTGGATGGACTCTCAGGGGAAACATGGGTGGAGGGAAAGGATAGAAGTACCCCAGTGAGGGGCAAGGGGGCCGAGAAGACCAAGAGCACCAGGAAGGGGGGAGTCAGAGCCACACGGGTGACCTGAGAGGACAGGGAAGAGCCAGCTTCAGGAGGGTGGGGTCACTTATTTCCAGAGATATCAGAGCCCAGAGAGCAAGCAATGCTCCTTCCTTCTAGGATGAAAGCTTCTAGCAGATACTAGGAAGACAGTTCTGGAAATGGACACAGATTGCAGGGCGTCTAGTAGGGGAGGTAAGGAAGTGAAAGCAGGGGTACAGATGACTTTTAGTTCTTGAACGTTTGGACATAAAATATGACATTGGAGTCAAGTGGAAGTGTTTTTCAGATAGGGGAAAAGTAATAGAATGAGGGTTTCTCTCCCCAGCCTTCTTGACCTCGTTGCTTGATCTTCCTGGCTCCATGCCTTCCTGCAGCCACCTTCCTCTGTAGTCCCTCTCAAACCCTGAGGGAGGGGACTCCCTGTCTCTTCCTTTCCTGCCCCTCACAGTCAACCTTTGTCTCCCTCCTCTAAGGCAATGGCCCTTGCCATCGACTGGTTGTTCTGCTTGCAAGCGACATTCACACCCATGCATGTCCCTGAACCCCTCCCAGTCCCTCATGGTCCATGACCTGGAGTATTTGTAAAACATGTCACAATTAATGGAAGAGCACCTGCTGGAGCACAGGTTTACAGAGCCAGGATCAGGGAAGGAGGGGGGTGGGGAGAGGGGTTGAGGGCCAAGGGGTCTCAGGGCCAAGGAAGATTTTGGAGAATGAAGGCTGGTAAGAGGCTTCATGAGGATGGGAGGGATCCATAGACATGTGGGGAAATAGAGAAGGGGTGGGGTGGACAGCCTAAGAGGCAGTGGAGGAAACAGGAGGTCTGAGAGGCTTGGGAGCATGGGGAAGGGGAACACACATGAGATGAAGGATGCAGGTGTCCAGCAGAACCTGGCCTGTGGAGAGCCACTGAGCTGGAGGGGATGCTGGGTGGCCAGTCACTGGGGACAGCTCAGGCATGCATGCCTTGCTAACAGCTGAGGGGTGTGGGCAGGAGGTAGAGGCACATGATAGAAGTTGTTGGAGAAGGTGAAGGCTGGGGTGCTCTGGGTAAAGAGCTGAAGGAGAGGCCATTTCCCAGCTGGGCGAGAGGATTCTGGGGTCCTTATGGGGAAAACAGGCTGAGGAGGGTGCAGGACATCGGGGGAAGCTTGGTGTTGAGCTCTCTGCCACCACTGATGCCTGTGTGGCCACCATCTGAAGACAGTGGCTTCCTTCCAGGGGCTTGAGTTCAGGGCCCTTCTTAATGGTCCCTTCAGAACTAAATGGCAGCTACATCTAGAAATCTCCATTTGAGGGAAGCAAACAAGCATTCAGGCAGGTGTGAACAGGTTTACATAAGGGTGCAGACCAAACCTGGGAACAGAGTTGCCAGCGGGGCAGAGAAAGGTCTCAGTCCCAGCTGCGTTGTGCTTATAGGTACATCTTCAAATGAGCTGAGATTTCTTGGTTGTGGAAGTAGACAAATCTGTTTTGTTAAATCCTTTAGTTGAGTCTTCATAGAGCCCAGATCCTTCTCTCCCTGTGACTGGAGAGATCTGCCTCTTCAGCTAGTTCCTTCTATCATTCTCCAGCCCAAGAAAAGCTCTTCTTGATGTCAAACAGCTATTTTCTATAAATATGGAGAAGCGGCTTCTCCTGGGAGTCTCAAGGCACCTCTGCAAGGGAGCATCCCCAGTGCCCTGGAGTGGATGTGTGGGTCTCTTTCCTCTTAACAGGGACATTCTGCAGAGCCACATGATCTTGGGGCTAGTGGGGGCCCTTTCTCCAGCCTTGGACAGTAAATTCCAGTAGGCATGCAGAATGCTGAACCAGAAACTACGAGAGCTGACAGATTGACCACCCATGGTGAGGAGAGGAGGGGACGAGTTTTCCCACACTGGGGGCTAAAAAAGGAGCATTTGCTGTTTTGTGGGATACATGTCTGCATATCTCTTTCAGGGAGGGGACCTGAGGGCAGATTCCCCTCCATGTCTGGGCTTTCCGTGGAAGCAGACAAGTTGGGTATACAATGTTCATTTTGATAACTGAGGCAGCAGGTACCAGATTTTAGGCACACATCTGGCCACATTTATGGCCTTTTGTTGGGTATTAAAGTTTAAATGTAAAATGCTAAAATTATCAACAACTGCTTTTCCTGTGTCATGACTCTTAAACTATTTGCCTAGTTATCCAGAGCTCTGTGATTTAAGAACCTGGACCTACAGCTAAGGATTCATCAGGGTGAGAGACAAGTGTAGCAAGCAGTGGCCTTCCCTCAGTCTAGGGATTCCAGTGATCAGTGTTCAAATGTGTTCCACACAGAGTTCATATCTGATGTCCAGTAGGATCCACTGGGCTAAACCACAGTCTTCATGGTATAGATCCTGATACACCTTAGGAGGGGACTTTGTAGCAAATGCACTTCACTAACTGAAGTCCACTCTGTTATGTAAGATGTGGAGACACTCCTTTACTGAGAACTTTGAAATCCAAGGTTGAATACATCCAGATGCAAGTGGAGGTATTTAAAACATTAGTTATGCTCTGCCCTCAGTGAAGGAAGGCCTCAGTATAGTATTGAAAATCACAGGGTTTTTTTTTAGTAATTTGTGGACCTTTTTTCTACCTTAGAGAAATTCACTGCTTTAGCAACCTGAAGTATCTAAGGAATGCAGAGAGGGGAAATGTATGTACAGGGGACTGGAATGTAGTTATTGCTTATTAAGAGCGTATAATGTGCTACACATTTTTCTAAACCCTTTAGATACATGGGCTGATTTAATACTCACAATTCTATGAAGTAGGTACACCATTTTATCCCTGTTTTACAGACAGGGAAATTGAGCCCTAAAGTTAAGGAACTTGCTCAAGCAAATATAGCTTGTAAATTGATAGAGCTAGGATTTGAACTCTGGCAGTCTGGCTCCAGGGTCTGTGTGTTTAATCACTATGCTAAGAAAAGGCAGATACACCTCCTTAGGACTTTCCCTCAGGTGAGCACATCATCAAGAAGCTTCTGCCTGACATTTCTGTCGACTCCGATGAAATAGAACAGAGCCCCAGCTCCTCTTAGCTGTGGTTGCTGCACAATCCCTGGTAACAAAACAGCCTCCTGTAGATCCCAGAACCATGGCCTGACGGCACTTCTTGAACAGTGTTAACCGTCAAAATCAAAACTCACACCTAGGGAACTTAGAAGGCTTACAAATTGCTAAATTCTCCATCATTTATATACATAAATACATATATACATATCCCTTATATAATATATTCATCCTCACATACATGCATTACGGTGCAGAGTTGTCCTTGTGCTTAAAAGCTGAGTCAAGCTCTACCAACCAAAAGTTGCATGACCTTGGGAGGGGGGGGCTCTTCGCTTCTCTGTAACAACAGTATGAAATACTACCCATAATATTAACAGCTGGTAAACACTGAGTAGTTACTGTACGTCAGGCACTGCATGGAGCACTTAGTGTAGACGATTTTATTTAATCCTCCCCGAAACACTCTGAGGTCCTCAGAAAGGACAAATAACATTCCCCAGATCACATAGATCATAATTGAATGAACAGATTCTAAAACAGGTTTGTCTGCTCACAAGGCCATTTTTTTTTAACCACATACTGCGCAGGATTGAGAAATAAGCAGTGTTGCAGAAAATGGGTTGACAAATTATTTCTATAAAGGTCAAGATAGTAAATAGTTTTGGTTTTGCAGTCCATACATTCTGTGTTGCAACTACTCAGCTCTGTCTATGAAGCACGAAAGCAGCTGTACACAAAGTAAATGAATGGGTGTGGCTGCATTCCAAGAAAAGTGTTTTAGACAATGGATACTCTTGGAGCTTCCAAGACGGAGAGGTCAGGAAAGGTTTGAACGACCAGTGGATCTCTGCAGGAGGTACAACTGATGAAGTGTCTACAGACGTGAAGGGGTTTTCTCCCAAGAAAGGGATGTCATTTCACTGGGACAAGGCCTGGAGTGGGCTAGGTAGAACATGGGTCCTCCTGGTGCCCTTGGCTGAGAAGCAATGGCTAGGCTTGCATGGAAGGCTCTGCCTGCTGCTGCTGGAGCCCTGGGTGATTGAGAATCAGCAAGGAAGCCAGTACAATGGGGGCAGAGAAAGTGAAATCAGATAATAGAAGGAAATCTGGGAGGGAATGGGCATGTACAGGCCTGATAGATCACTGTAAGAACTTTCACTTTCTCCTGCATGAAAGGAGGGCCTATGGAAGGATTGATCTGATTCACATTTTAAAAGAATGTGTTTTGAAAGTAAGCAACAGGATTTCCTGAGGGATGCATGGTGTCAGAGCGTCAAACACACTAGCACTGTTTTGTCCTTGATTTGACCAAAATCTGTGCTCCTACGTAACAGTCATGAATGACTGATTTCTAACCATATTCTTCTGAATGAAGTCTCATTTATAGTGTCCTTATTTAGAAAGACCAGTAGGCCTCATCATCTGACCAAATTTTGTTGACTAATTTTGAATATGCAGTCAATGAAAATGGCTGTTCAGCCAGGTATTTCTCTTATAAAACTTGAGAAGCTGAGTTTTAGGAAGTAAAAGAAGGACTTCACATTTATACCCATTGAATGTGAACTTTTATATTCAGCTCAACATCCCAATTAATTCAGGTAATTTTAGCCTTCGTTTCAATCATCCATTGTATTTGTACTGTGAGTCATTTGCAGTTTTATTTGGTGTATCTTCATCTAGACTGTTAAGAACCTGAAGAAGGAAGAGCATTAGGTCAGATTTTTGAAGAGGTAGCTATAAATTTATCTATTCATTCATGCAACAGATATTTACTGAGCAGGTACTATATGCCAGACACTTCTCTAGGATACCACATGGACAAAAATCCTTGCCCTCAAGACACTTACATTCCAATGGTGGAAGAAAGGCAGTTAACTAAATGAATATGTTAGGTGGTGATAAGTTTTATGGAAGCATAAGTTGGAGGGGAGGACTGGGCATGTTAAAGTTTTTAGTAGGACAACCAAGGAGGCTCATACTAACTTGGAGTCACTAATCACTGATGTTTTGTTATGGTGCAGCCAGCTAAGAATCCGCTCAAATTACACTATCATCCAACAGAGTATTTCATCTAATTCACAAGGACTCCATTTGTGGTTTTACTAAATGCCTTCTTGAAATCAAGATAATGTGAACAGTGTGGGATAGTACATTGGAGTTTACAGAGAACTTTCAATACAATATATTGTTTCACCTGTTGTCCAGCCACCTATGTCTACATTCTGTGAGGAAAAGGAAACAGGTATTAGTCGCATGTCTATAGCTGGTGTACCTGAAGTATGGGGGTTTTATGTCAGCACCACATTTAGTAAATGCTGAATTCATGCTTCAGAGGTGGTGTTGGGTGATTATTTGAAGAGGAACATGACCAACAGATGTGTTTGTTTGTCTTTAATGCTATTCACAAACTTTGACTTAATCGCTAACATTCAGAATTGGGAGACAGCATGCCAATATCAGTTTTCCAACCCTCTATTTTTTGTGGTGAATATGAGGCCTGGGCGCTCTGGGCTAGCCCTTCTCCAGGGACAGCAATTGGCTGGAGCTAAATAATGCAGCCCCATTAGGACTGGGCATGCCTCTTCAATTTGCGGTCACCCCTCCTTATCCTGAGGCTCTGATCTGGGACTCTTCTCACCTAAGCCACCACATGGCCCAACTTTGAGTTTGTGAGCCCTTGTCTGTGGTTTGTTCTACTTCAGTGAACTTTTAAACAGAAAAATTGTTATTATTTTGGCATTATTTGTCCTCAGTGATTCTCTTCTGGCCTTAGTGGCCACACATTATATTCCAATTTTTGAAAAATGGTCAGTTTAATGATTTATTCTAGAATTTTGTTGAGAAATTAACATTAAGGATTCTTAGCTAGCCTATAATCTCTAAAATCTACTTTTCCCCTACTGAAAATTGGGCAAATTTTTACTTTCCTCCAGACTCTTGGAATTTTTCTTGATTGCTATCCTTTCTCAATTATTATTATGCATGGTTTTAAGGTTATATCTGCAACTTTTCTTCTGTTCCCTAAAATTAATTTACTTAGCTTCATTATATTGGGTTTAAAGTATTTTTTCCATCCTTTATATTTTGGCAGTGATTTTTCTTCCCATTTCCTCTCTCTTTCTCTATTTCTAAAATATATGGTATATTTTATATTCCATGTCTTGAGAGACAGCTCAGATACTTGTATCCCCCAGTACATGAATATGTAACCTGGCAGCCTCCACCCCTAATGGCTACATTTATTTATAGATTCTGGAAATTATTTTCCTGTTCATAGGACATGTGATCCAGCACAAATCTGACCAAAACAATCCAGAGCTGCACAGGGGTGAGCAATGGATAGTCTGAGGGGGCATCTTTGTTTCCTGGTAACCAGATTAGAGCCTGCTGTGGCCCAAGCTATGGGGACAGGCAAGGATCAGGCAAAGGCTGTTGGATAATGGGCAGACACCAGGGAAAGGGATCAGGAAACAGCTCAAGACAAGGACAGGACAGGCAGGCCCACACTACCGAGCTCAAGGTTGATGCGTTTGCTGCTGCCCAGGGACAGACGCTGCAGGTGGCCAGCAAGCCTACACATTTACCCAGTCATTGCATATCAGACTCAGCTTTCCTTTCAACCAGTGTTTGCTTTTCACATTTGTGCTTCATAGCTCCAGTCAGAACATTACAAAAGTGTCCAGTCCCTTCTCACAAGAGGAGAAGGTGCTTGCAAACATCACGGTGAGGGTAAACCTCACAAGAACACACAAATGTGCTCAGCCAGGTCTGGAGCCACCTCCAGAAGGATAGAAGGCCTAATGGGCAGGCCCAGGGAGTCTTCCTCATTGGAGGCAGCACTGCCTTCCCTTTCTGCTGCTGCTTTGGTGGGAAGCTCTATAAACTCTCTAATCTCAGAACCAGAGAGCATAGAAGCCTAACTCCCTTCCCTTCCAGGAGATCTATGGGGAGTAAATAAGTCTTGTGACTTCATCCCACTTAACCCAAATTAGCATATTAACTGGTTTTCCCAAGTCCCAGCTCAACCTTCCCATGGGCTGGCTGTCCCATTCCTTACCCTGGCCCCTTGAGCATGCCTCTCTGTTTGCCCTGTTTCCTTGCTGGGCTGACCAACTCCACAGCCATCCAAGCCCACCACCAAAACCTCCACAGCAATTCTTATGTTTCTTATTCTTCCCTTTCTGCTGTTAAAAAATACCCCATTTGCCAAGGCTCTCTTAAGTTTTTGTCTAACTGTCTCTATGCCTTTGAAGTCAAAGACATGCTTTTTCTCATCTTATTTTCTCTTCCCTGATTTGGCTAAATTTCTTAGCTGTCTGAATTCATATATTTAGTATTTTCTTTTGTCTTCTTCTCCTACCAAACAACATGGCATCTCAAACCCAATTTCACTCTGATCATTTTCTTCACAAGACAAGATCCTACCATATGATCCATGATAACTATTTTGAGAGTAGGGAGGGTGCTGGGAGGGAAGAATTACTTTTTCTAATGTCCATTGTAAGCAAAGAAGCATGGGAGGGTGGAAGTCATTGCTGGCCTCCCAGAGCTGTGCATGTGGTGGGTGGGGACAGGGCAACCAACAGAACTGCCAAGGTACAGGTTTAGCTGCTAGTCTTCTCCTTCCCAGAACCCTTTAGGTTTTCCAGGAAGATGCCTTGCTTTCAAATTCAATAGACAATAATCAAGGATGAGTCACCCAATGCAAGCTCATGAAATTAATCCTGGAGGACATATGCCCCTTTTTGCTGAATAGCAATAACACTAATGGGTGTCACCAAAATGGATAATAAAATGACACAAACACAGAACAGCTAGAAAAGAGCCCATCCTCTGAAGGCCTAGACAAGATTAGCCTTGGGAAGTGGATGGGGGAGAATGTTTTGTCTCATTCCAGCTTTGTCTCCATAGCCTGCCCACCAGCGATGGATGGAGTGCATGGAGGAGACAGAAACCTTCTTTGAACCTACTCTGGCAGCCTTGTTTGTTCGTGAGGCCTTCCACCCGAGCACCCAAAGTGCTGTATGTGAGGGCTCTTCCCCAGCCCACATCCCCTGTCCTTTCCTACTCATCCCATCCTCTGTAATTTCTTGAGTGATAAAGGTGCCAGGAACATATTTTGTTCTAATATGTGGTCTTTAACTGCAGTTCTTGTTAAAAGAGATTATAAGACCCATGGGATCTCTGGAGTGATAGGAGTATCTTTTGTTATGCTAATGATATGACTGGTGGCAGGGGTCCCTAGCTTTAGGATAGTGGCTGGTCACCAGAAGACTAATGCATTATTAGTAGATTGGAACTTTTAGCTCCAGGTACAATCTTGGGAATGGGAGAGGGACTATGATTTAACCCACCATACCTACATAATGGAACTTCCATAAAAACCCTACACAAGGGTTCAGAGAGCTTGTGCATTGGTGAACGCATGCACATGGTCACCAAGCAGGTTGGGAATCTCACTTTTGTGGAGACAGAAGTTCCTGTGCTCAGAACTCTTCTGGATGTCACCCCGTGTACTTCTTTTGGCTGTTCATCTGAATTCTTTAAAATAAACTGGTAAATGTAAGTAAAGTGTTTCTCTGAGTTCTGTGAACTGTTAATAGCAAATTCTAGCTACACTTCCAGATGAAGGTGTGTGTGAACCCCCAGTTTATAGCTGGTTGGCTAGAGCTACAGTGATAGCCTGGGACTTGTGACTGGCATTTGATAAAATGGGCAGTCTTGTGGGACTGAGCCCTTAGCTTGTGGGTCTGCATTGACTTCGAACAGTTAGTGTCAGAAATGAATTGTAGGACACCCAGTTGATGTTTGGACAGTTGAATGACTGGTTGGTGTGAGGCTACCCCTCACTCCACAATTTGGTGTAAGAAGTGTTGTGAGTAGAGAAATAGGTTTTATTTTAATGACAATGTGAATGGCATTCATGATGGACTATGTATTAAACAATTTATTGCACATATTTTTATTTTCTGTTGAGATACTAATTGCTATCTTTTGTTTGGTTTTTGCTCTCAAACAATTTATCAATAGTCTAAATCTTTCTTAACAATTTTAGTTCCATTTGGTACTCTTTAAGGTTTTATTTGCCTGAAAAAGTCTCTCATGGAAGCTTGGATTTATCTCCATGGTTGGTGGCCCTCATTTCATCCTGAGGCTCCATCCTTTAGAGGAGTAGGTCCCAGATAAATAGTATATAGAAAGTAAGCTTTTGTTTTTTAGTCTTGATCTGAAAAGTCTTTATTTTGCCCTTGCACTTGAGTATCCTGACAGAGAACTCTAGGTTAGAGATAATTGTTCCATTCTCTTCTACCTTCCCAAATTACCTATGAAAAGCTGAAAGCCATTCTTATTCCTAGTATTTTGAAAGTGGCATCCTCCTCGCCCCTTTCCCTCTCTATGAGCCTGTAGGAGCTTCTATCCATGCTCAGTGTTCTAAAATTTTATGATGATGGACTAGATACTTGGCAGGTCCTTATAATATGAAAGCCCCTGTCCTTTAGTTCTGGGAATTTTTCAATTGTTTTCTTGATACTTTTTCCCCTTCCCTTTATTTCTCTCTTTTTAGAACCCCTAAGCCTTGGCTACTGGATATCCTGGATTGGCATAATCTTTTCTTTGACCTTTCTTTGTTTTTTTTTTGTTTTGTTTACTTTCTGAGAATTTTCATAAATTTTACCTTCTAACTCTTCTATTCAGTTTTTAATTTCAGATACCATGCTTTTAATTATTAAGAGCTCCCCATAAAATTTTTTTGACTGTTTCTTTTAACATACTGTTTTTTTTATTTTAGTATCACTAATCTACAAATACATGAAGAACATTATGTTTACTAGGCTCCTCCCTTCACCAAGACCCCCTACATACCCCTTCACAATCACTGTCCATCAGTGTAGTAATATGCTGTGAAATCACTACTTGTCTTCTCTGTGTTGTAGAGCCCACCTCATACCCCCCACATTATACATGCTAATTGTAATGCCCGTTTCTTTTTCCCACCCTTACCCCTCCCTTCCCACCCATCTTCCCCAGACCCTTTCCCTTTGGTAACTGTTAGTCCATTCTTGGGTTCTGTGATTCTGCTGCTGTTTTGATCCTTCAGTTTTTCTTTGCTCTTATACTCCACATATGAGTGAAATCATTTGGTACTAGTCTTTCTCTACCTGGCTTATTTCACTGAGCATAATACCCTCTAGCTCCATCCATGTTGTTGCAAATTATAGGATTTGTTTTCTTCTTATGGCTGAAAAATATTCCATTGTGTATATGTACCACATCTTCTTTATCCATTCATCTACTGATAGACATTTAGGTTGCTTCCATTTCCTGGCTTCTGTAAATAGTGCTGCGATAAACATAGGGGTGCATCTGAGTTTTTCAAACTGGGCTGCTGCACTCTTAGGGTAAATTCCTAAAAGTGGAATTCCTGGGTCATATGGTATTTCTATTTTAAGCATTTTTAGGAACCTCCATACTGCTTTCCACAATGGTTGGACTAATGTATATTCCCACCAGCACTGAAGGAGGGTTCCCCTTTCTCCACAACCTCACCAACATTTGTTGTTGTTTGTCTTTTGGATGGTGGAGATCCTTACTCATGTGAGGTGATATCTCATTGTGGTTTTAATTTGCATTTCTCTGATGACTAGCGATGTGGAGCATCTTCTCATGTGTCTGTTGGCCATCTGAATTTCTTCTTCAGAGAACTGTCTATTCAGCCCCTCTGCCCATTTTTTAATTGGATTATTTGCTTTTTGTTTGTTGACGTGTGTGAGCTCTTTATATATTTTGGATGTCAAACCTTTATCAGATCTGTCATTTATGAATGTATTCTCCCATACTGTAGGATACCTTTACATTCTATTGATGGTGTCCTTTGTTATACAGAAGCTTTTCAGCATGATATAGTGCCACCTGTTCATTTTTGCTTTTGTTTCCCTTGCCTGGGGAGATATGTTCATGAAGAAGTCACTCATTCTTATGTCCAAGATATTTTTGCCTATGTTTTTTTCTAAGAGTTTTATGGTTTCATGACTTTGATCCAATTCGAATTTACTTTTGTGTATGGGGTTAGACAGTGAACCAGTTTCATTTTCTTACATGTAGCTGTCCAGTTTTGCCAGCACCATCTGTTGAAGAGACTGTCATTTCCCCATTCTATGTCCATGGCTCCTTATCGTATATTAATTGACCATATATGTTTGGGTTAATGTTTGGAGTCTCTATTCTGTTCCACTGGTCTATGGCTCTGTTCTTGTGCCAGTACCAAATTGTCTTGATTACTGTGGCTTTGTAGTAGAGCTTGAAGTTGGGGAGCGAGATCCTCCTCACTTTTTTCTTCCTTCTTAGGATTGCGTTGGATATTCAGGGTCTTTGACAGTTCCATATGAATTTTTGAAATATTTGTTCCATTTCACTGAAGAATGCTGTTGGTAGTTTGATTGGGATTGCATCAAATCTGTATGTCGGTTTGGGCAGGATGGCCATTTTGATGATATTACTTCTTCCTAGCCAGGAGCATGGGATGATTTTCCATTTGTTAGTGTCCTCTTTAATTTCTTTTAAGAGTGTCTTATAGTTTTCAGGGTATAGGTCTTTCACTTCCTTGGTTAGGTTTATTCCTAGGGATTTTATTCTTTTTGATGCAATTGTGAATGGAATTGTTTTCCTGATATCTCTGTCTATTAGTTTATTGTTAGTGCATAGGAAAGCCACAGATTTCTGTGTTACTTTTGTATCCTGCAAATTTGCTGAATTCTGATTTTAGCTCTAGTAGTTTCGGAGTGGAGTCTTTAGTTTTTTTATATACAGTATCATGTCATCTGCAAAGAGGACAGTTTAACTTCTTCTTTACCAGTATGGATTCCTTGTATTTCTTTATTTTGTCTAATTTCCATGGCTAGGACCTCCAGTACTATGTTGAATAACAGTGGGGATAGTGGGCATCCCTGTCCTGTTCCCGATCATAGAGGAAAAGATTTCAGCTTCTCGCTGTTCAGTATGATGTTGGCTGTGGGTTTATCATATATGGCCTTTATTATGTTGAGGTACTTTCCCTCTATACCAATTTTGTTGAGAGCTTTTTTCATGAGGGATGTTGAATTTTATCGAATGCTTTTTCAGCATCTATGGAAATGATCATGTGGTTTTTGTCTTTCTTTTTGTTGATGTGGTGGATGATGTTGATGGATTTTCAAATGTTGTACCATTCTTGCATCCCTGGGATGAATCCCACTTGGTCATGGTGTATGATCCTTTTGATGCATTTTTTAATTTGGTTTACTAATATTTTGTTGAGTATTTTTGCATCTACGTTCATCAGGGATATTGGTCTGTAGTTTTCTTTTTTGGTGGGGTCTTTGCCTGGTTTTGGTATTAGAGTGATATTGTATTCATAGAATGAGTTTGGGAGTATTCTCTTCTCTTCTATTTTTTGGAAACTTTAAGGAGAATGGGCATTATGTCTTCTCTGTATGTCTGATAAAATTCCAAGTTAAATCCATCTGTCCCAGGGGTTTTGTTTTTGCATAGTTTTTTGATTACCACTTCAATTTCATTGCTGGTAATTGGTCTGTCTAGATTTTCTCTTTTTTCTGCGTCAGTCTTGGAAGGTTGTATTTTTCTAGGAAGTTGTCCATTTCTCCTAGGTTTTCCAGCTTGTTAGCATATAGGTTTTCATAGTATTCTCTAATAATTCTTTGTATTTCTGTGGGATCCATCGTGATATTTCCTTTCTCATTTCTGATTCTGTTGATGTGTGTTGACTCTCTTTTTCTCTTAATAAATCTGGCTAGATGCTTATCTATTTTGTTTTTCTCTCAAAGAACCAGCTTTTGGTTTCATTGATTGTTTATTTCTTCTCAATTTTATTTATTTCTTCTCTGATCTTTATTATGTCCCTCCTTCTGCTGACCTCAGTTGTCATTTGTTCTTCTTTTTCCAATTTCGATAATTGTGACATTAGACTATTCATTTGGGATTGTTCTTCCTTCTTTAAAGATGCCTGGATTGCTATATACTTTCCTCTTAAGACTTCTTTTAGCTGCATCCCACAGAAGTTGGGGCTTTGTGTTGTTGTTGTCATTTGTTTCAATATATTTCTGGATCTCCATTTTAATTTGGTCGTTGATCCATTGATTATTTAGGAGCAGGTTGTTAAGCCTCCATGTGTTTGTGAGCCTTTTTGCTTTCTTTGTACAATTTATATCTAGTTTTATACCTTTGTGGTCTGAAAAGTTGGTTGGTAGGGTTTCTATCTTTTTTAATTTTCTGAAGCTCTTTTTGTCGCCTAGTATATGGTATATTTTGGAGAATGTCCCATGTACACTTGAGAAGAATGTGTATCCTGCTGCTTTTGGATGTAGAGTTCTGTAGATGTCTATTAGGTCCATCTGTTCTAGTGTGTTTTTCAGTGCCTCTGTGTCCTTACTTATTTTCTGTCTGGTGGATCTGTCCTTTGGAGTGAATGGTGTGTTGAAGTCTCCTAAAATGAATGCCCTGCATTCTAGTTCCTCCTTTAATTCTGTTAGTATTTGTTTCACATATGTTGGTGCTCCTGTATTGGGTGTATATATGTTTATAATGGTTATATCCTCTTGTTGGACTTAGCCCTTTCTCATCATTTAATGTTCTTCTTTATCTCTTGTTATTTTTTTTGTTTTGAAGTCTATTTTGTCTGATACTAGTACTGCAACACCTGCTTTTTTCTCCCTGTTGTTTGCATGAAATATCTTTTTCCATCCCTTGACTTTTAATCTGTGCATGTCTTTGGGTTTGGGTTTGAGGTGAGTCTCTTGTAAGCAGCATAAAAATGGATCTTGTTTTTTTATCCATTCTATTCCTCTGTGTCTTTTGATTGGTGCATTCAGTCCATTTACATTTAGGGTGATTATTGAAAGAAATGTACTTATTGCCATTGCAGGCTTTAGATTTGTGGTTAGAAAAGTTTCAAGGTTTGCTTGTTTACTACCTTACTGTCTGACCTCACTCGCTTATTGAGCTGTTATAAACACAGTCTGATGATTATTTCTTTCCCTTCTTTTTCCTCCTCCTCCATTCTTCATATGTTGGGTGTTTTGTTCTGTGCTCTTTTTCGGAGTGCTCCCATCTAGAGCAGTCCCTCTAAAACACCCTGTAGAGGTTGTTTGTGGGAGGCAAATTCCCTCAACTTTTGCTTGTCTGGGAATTGTTTAATCCCTCCTTCATATTTAAATGATAATCGTGCTGGATACAGTATCCTTGGTTCAAGGCCCTTCTGTTTCATTGCATTAAATATATCATGCCATCCTCTTCTGGCCCATATGGTTTCTGTTGAGGAAGTCTGATGATAGCCTGATAGGTTTTCCTTTGTAGGTGACCTTTTTTTCTATCTGCCTGCCTTTAATTTTCTGTCCTTGTCCTTGATCTTCACCATTTTAAATATTATGTGTCTTGGTGTTGTCCTCTTTGGGTCCCTTCTGTTGGGAGTTCTGTGTGCTCCGTAGTCTGAGCAACTATTTCCTCCCCCAGCTTGGGGAAGTTCTCAGCAATTATTTCTTCTAAGACACTTTCTATCCCTTTTTCTCTTTCTTATTCTTCTGGTACCCCTAAAATATGGATATTGTTCCTTTTGGATTTATCACACAGTTCTCTTAATATTGTTTCATTCCTGGTGATCCATTTATCTCTCTCTGCATCGGCTTCTATGCATTCCTGTTCTCTAGTTTCTATTCCATCAATGGCCTCTTGCGTCTTATCCATTCTGCTTATAAATCCTTCCAGAGGTTGTTTCTTTTCTGTAATATCCCTCCAGACATCATCCCTTAGCTCTTGTATATTCCTCTGCAGCTCTGTCCACATGTTTATGATTTTTATTATTTTTCTGGGAGACCGGTTCGGTCTGTCTCTGCAGATACTCTCTCAGGGGTTGTCTGAACTATTTTGGACTGGATTAAATTTTTCTGCCTTTTCTTGGTGTTAGCAGTGGCTATAGGCAGGCTGCGGGTGTGTCAGCTAGGAAAAGAATGTCCTTTCCTGCTTGCTGGATGCCATGCCCTTCTCTGCTTTCTGTGTCAGTTACCCGCACTCCTGGAGCAGCCACCGGGTTAAACCCCTAAGCTGCTGTGGGGGGGTCTCCATCAGAGCAGTGTGGAGCCCTGCAGGGAGTGGCAGGCATGCCAGGTGTGCTCCTCCATGATAGCAGCACCCCTGCCAGGCAGCTGTGTGCCAGCAGCGACCTTTGGGTCTGGCCCAGGTGACCTTGCATCGGGCTGGGATTCCTGTTGGCTGCTGGGAGTGCAGCTGCTCCCTCTGGCACCGCTGCAGGTGCACACGGGCCTCTAATGTGCCCCTTTAGTGCCGCTGCCACTGGCATGCACGGACCACTTCCGGGCTGCTTTTTTGCTGCTGCTGCATACTCGCATGGACCTCTCCCGGGCCCCTCTGGTGCTGTGGCTGCCGGTGCATGTGGATCACTCCCGGGCTCCTCGCTCACCACAGCGGCGGGATCATATGAGCTGCTCCCAGTCTTCTCTGGTGCTGCCGGTGCACACAGGCTGCTTCCGGTCCCCCCTGGCATGGCCACCCCCAGCGTGTGCTGTCGCTCTTCCACTACTGGGCTGGTGTGTCGGGGTCTGCGCTGGTTGGAGGATTGACTGGTAGGCTGCTTAGTGCCGTGAGTGGCTTCAGAGCTGCGCTGCCACCCAGGGGGTTAGGGCACCTAAAGTTCCACAGGATTCCCACCGCTGGCTAAGTGTGCTGGGACAACTTTGTCCAACTGTGGGGTCCCTGTCTCTTTAAGACTTGAAAAAAGCACTCACTTTTCTTTTGTCTCAGGGGTGCTGGTTGCTGAGACCTGCCCACAGATTTTGCTTTTCCATTTCTCTAGTGTCCAGCACCCCGTGCACCTTGTGTCTGCACTCCGGGTGCAGATTTCTAGAGCTGGTTGTTTAGCAGTCCTGGGCTTTCACTCCCTCCCCATTCTGACTCCTTTCTTCCAGCCAGGTTCTTGGGTGTGGGGCATTTGGTTCCCGCCTGGCCATGGCTTGTATCTTACACCCTTCATGTGATGTTGTGTTCTCCCAGATGTAGATGTATCCTGGCTGTTGTACTGTATCCACTGGTGTCTCTTTTAGGAATACTTGTATTTATTGCATTTTCGTAAATATATATGTTTTTGGGAGGAGATTTCCACTGAACTACTCACACTGCCATCTTGGCTCTGCCCTGCACTCAGGATCAACATACTGTTATTTAATAGGGCTTAATTATATTCTCTTCATGCTCTGAGAATTTTTATTTTTTTGTGGGGAAGATTTTTTCTCCTTGCATTGTCTTTTTCTTCAAGTAGCTGTTCTGTTTCTTTGTTTTGGTCTTATCTCCCATCTTTCTCAGATATCTGAAACTCCACACACTTCACTGCAGAATGACGGTCTGGCCCAATTAGTTGAGGAACCTCTGCTACTAGTATCTTTAGATCTTGACCTTGGAATGTTCAGATTCTTGGAAAAGACCATACTCATACCCTACCTGTGGGCTGACGGCCTGGGTGCCAGTGTTCTGGAAGCCAAGTGAGGGAAAGCTTTTGTTCACCCAATTCCCTATTTTCAGGAAATCCCTGCCTCAAAGGTATTTGATACCCACCCAGGTCTGAGGTCCTGTTTTGTCCTCTCCACAGAATTACCTCCAGTCTCTTACTAGGGTTTGGAAGGAGTGTTTGGCTGGTTACGCAAAAGGGAATTTGAATCTGAAACTGACTTAAAACCAATTTTTACTAATTTTTCTCCAGAGGTACCTGGTAATAAAAATTCTGTGTAGAGGTCAGGTTAATTCTTGACTTTTACCTCTACTTTCATCAGATTCAGTTTTCTCAGATCTGCTGTTTTTGACCACTCTTCCATCTACTTTCCAGCTTCCCAAATGTGTTCTTTTTTCTCATTCTTTCTGTTATTGTGGACTAAAGACTAAAAATAATCCCTTTGCAGTCACTTCAGAAGAGTTTCAATTACAGAAGAAAGAAGATGTATGGGTTCAGCCTTTTTCCCTCTTGGTGACTTTTGATATAGGGCAGCAATTTCAAATTTTCCTTTTGCAGTGGAAGCCTGTTTTTAAGTGAAATCTTATACAGAAGCTCAGTACATAAAGTAGATACAAGCAGAGCTTCTCTGTTTGAAGAGGAGGTGAAAGCCTGTGGTTCTGCTTCCTCAGTCTCCTCCTCTTACCCCTTCAGGTCTGTGAGAAAACTCTGGAAGACATGGTTTGTAAACTGAATGTAATTCATCCCTCCAATAGATGTTAGATGTTCAAGAGAAATTTATGGAATTATGGAAGGAGTATTGATTTATTCCTTTAGAAATTAGAAATTAATTGCTCCGAACTTCTCAAATGGACCCTCTTGCAGGCAGACCTTATAATCCTCAAAGTAACTTTAAAATGCTATTTTTTATTTGAAATGGGAATGTGCAAATTTTCCTGAATATTAAACAATATTTAACTATGCTTATACATTTTGATAATTTAGGATGTTGGAAATTCTCAACTTCACTTGCAGAAAGCTAAAATTCTATTTTGTACTGGATTTTTCTTAGAGCCAATGTTTCATCTAAACTTATTTACTTGAATAAATAATAAATAATAAATTACTTACTTGAAAGGGAGGATGTCTGTAGGGCCAGGAAAATATTTAGAGCTTATTCTGTGTGGAAATCATTATTGAATTTGTGTATATGATTTACTTCATATTTATGAGCAGTCTAGCCATTTAAACATTGTTATTTCCTTCCTTTTCCACCTTTCCATGGCACAGACCAGCATTTCCCTGATGCAACAATGGAAGAATAGAAATATTTTCACACTGCAGGTCACTCAAAGATTCAGGGGAGAATGGACACCAAGATTTACAAATGCTGCCAAATGAAATATGTATTTTCACATGTTTCTGAGATGATCCAAATCACTTTTGAATGTAATTAGAAAAAGTAAAACAAAACTAATGAACAGAAACCAAAAAATTCTTTACTAGTATAGAGAACCAAAATGAGGAACAAGGAGGTCTTTTCAGATTTGTATGTTTGGAATCTGACCTAATCCTTCTGGTTCGACACTAGCATCATTTCACAAAGGACTCAGGCATCATCCTAAAAAAATACTGCCAGTTGTGCTACAGAAAAGAATTCATCAGTTCCATTTGCACACATAAGACCCCTTTAGAAAAGAGAAACATGGTGCAGACTCTTGTGGGAAACACCTAGGATTTTTATTGCTGTTGTGTATTGGAGGGACTCTCAAAAACAGCTAAGAGTGTCCTGCCTGTGGCCTTTTTGGAGGCAGGTTGTGGATGGGACATGGGACCTCTCTAAGACCTACCTAGGGGGGCACTGAGAGATGAATGAGGAAGCTTACTCACTCTTTCAGCTTTCTCACATAAGAGTCCTGAAACAGGAGAAAAGTCCTGGGAAAGGCTGTTTCTGACAAGCATACTCTTTGATGACTGAGCAAGTTGCATGAAAGTTGCCTGTGAGCATGCAGGGGATACTCGGTTACATGTGACAGCAGCAGGGCATGTGCCATGGCCTCAACTTACTTCTCGATGACGTCATGAAGCTGGCCTTTTGCCAAAGGATTCCAAGAAGAACCAGAGTGTTTCGAAACTTGCAAAACCCATCACTACTGATGGCTTCAAGAAGAAGCCGAAGGAAAACATTTGAGAATTAAAGCAAGTCTGTGTTGAAAAACTGTTAGTTGGATAGGATTATCTGCACTTTGATTATCTTTTGAGCTTTTGAAGTAAATGCCATATTTGGGAGGTAGCTGAACCTTTGTCCTGAGGACTCCACTATAAATATTTACCCTTGCTAATTCTTGAGGCTTTCACACAGAGCCCTCTCACCTGAGGAGTCTTGAGTGAGACCATGTACATCAGGGGGCAAGGCCATTATTTGTGCGTGGTGGTCGGGGAGGACTTTGCCTCAGGATCTTTGACCTCAGAAGATGTGTCTCCCTTCCCTGCCTGTCTGCCTGCACCTTGGCTTTGTTCTACTTTCCTCTCTTTCTTCCCTCTTTGCCTTTTGCTTTTCTCTTTTTCATGTTCCTAGACATTCTTGCCTTTTAAAACCCACTTTATTTGGATCTTTCTTTTTGACTCCCTGAGACTGGGATGGCTGATGGGACTAAGTGTCTCCTTGTGCAGTTGGTGATGAAGGGAAAGTGTAGCAAGTATGAAATGACTTTGACAATGGCAAGGTGTTCCAACAAGTTGGCGGTGGTTCTCTGGACATGGCTTATCCTGCACATGGCATTCCCTCCCTGTGGGCTTGTGCTGAACTTAGTTCCGAGCTCCTCCTGTCATCCTACTTGATCATGATAGATGATCTTTTTGATGTATATTTGAATTTGGTTTGCTAATATTTTGTTGAGTATTTTTGCATCTATGTTCATCATAGATATTGGTCTGTAATTTTCTTTTTTTTGTGGTGTCTTTGCTTGGTTTTGGTATTAGAGTGATGCTGGCTTCATAGAATGAGTTTGGAAGTATTCCCTCCTCTTCCACTTTTTGGAAAAGTTTAAGGAGGATGGGTATTAGGTCTTCTCTTAATGTTTGATAAAATTCACTGGTGAAGCCATCTGGTGTGGCAGTTTTGTTCTTGGGTAGTTTTTTGATTACTGATTCAATTTCATTGCTCATAGTTGTCTGCTGAGATTTTCTGTTTTTTCCTGGGTCAGTCTTGGAAAGTTGTATTTTTCTAGAAAGTTGTCCAGTTCTTCTAGACTATGCAATTTGTTAGCATGTAATTTTTCATAGCATTTTCTAGTAATTCTTTACATTTCTTTGGTGTTCATCATGATTTTTCCTTTCTAATTTATTATTCTGTTTACATGTGTACACTCTCTTTTTTTCATAAATCTTGCTAGGGATTTATCTATTTTGTTGATTTTTCTCAGAGACAAGATCCTGTTTTCAGTAATTCTTTCAATTGTTTTATTCTTCTCAATTTTATTTATTTCTTTTCTTATCTTAAGTATGTTCCTCCTTCTACTGAATTTCCTTCTCATTTGTTTTTCTTTTTCTAGTTTCATTAATTGTGAGTTTAGACTGTTCATTTGGGATTGTTCTTTCTTGAAATAAACCTGTGTTGCTTTATACTTTCCTCTTAGAACTGCCTTCACTGTGTTCCACATATTTTGTGTTGTTGAGTTATTGTTTTCATTTGTGTCCATATATTGCTTAATCTCGGTTTTAATTTGGTCATTTATGCATTGGTTATTTAGGAGCATGTTGTTAAGCCTCCATGTGTTTGCGAGCTTTTTTGTTTTCTTTGCACAGTTTACTTCTTGTTTCATACCTTTGTGGTCTGAGAAGCTGGTTGGCACAATTTCAATCCTTCTTAATTTACTGCATCTCTTTTTGTGTCCTAGTATGTGATCTATTCTGGAAATTGTTCCATATGCTCTTGCAAAGAATGTTTATCCTGCTGCTTTTGGGTGGAGTGTTCTATAGATATATGTTAGGTCCATTTGTTCTAAAATGTTGTGCAGTGCCTCTGTCTCCTCAGTTATTTTCTGTCTGGTTCATCTGATCTTTGGAGTGGGTTGTGTGTTGAAGTCTTCTAAAGTGAATGCATTGCATTCTATTTTCCCCTTTAATTCTGTTAGCATTTGTTTTACATATGTAGGTGCTCCTGTGTTGTGTGCATAGATATTCATAATGGTTATACCTTCCTGATGGATTGACCCCTTTATCATTATGTAATGTCCTTCTTTGTCTATTGTGACTTTCTTTGTTTTGAAGTCCACTTTATCTTATGCAAGACTGCAGCTCCTGCTTTTTTCTCCCTATAATTTGCATGAAGTATCTTTTTCTATCCCTTTACTTTTAGTCTGTGTGTGTCTGTGGGTTTGAAGTGAGTCTCTTGTAAGCAGCATATAGATGGTTTTGCTTTTTACCCATTTTCTAGCTCTGTGTCTTTGATTGGTGCCTTCAGTTCATTTACATTTAGGGGGATTATCAATAGATATGTACTCATTGGCATTGCAGGCTTTAGATTCGTGGTTACCAAAGGTTCAATGGTAGCTTCTTTATTGTCTAACAATCTACCTTAACTCAGTATGCTATTTCAGAAAGAATCAAAAGGTTCTTTTTTTTCCCCTCCCTTCTTTTTCTTCCTCCTCCACTCTTTATATATTAGGTGTCATATACTGTACTCTTTATGTATCCCTTGACTGACTTTGTGGGTAGTTGATTTAAACTTGCATTTCCTTAGTAATTAACTGTTTTACTTCCTTTACTGTGGTTTTATTTTCTATGGTGACAGCTATTTAGCCTTAGTGGTACTTCTATCTAGAGCAGTCACTTGAAAATACAGTGTATAGATGGATTGTGGGAGGTAAATTCCCTCAGCTTTTGCTTCTCTGGAAATTGTTTAATCCCTGCTTCAAATTAAAATAATAATCTTGCCAGGTAGAGTATTCTTCATTGGAAGCCTTTCTGTTTCATTTTGTTAAATATATTATGCTGCTCCCTTCTGGCCTTTAAGGTTTCTGCTGAGAAGTCTGTTGATAGCCTGATGAGTTTTCCTTTGTATGTGATCTTTTTTCTCTTTTTGGCTGCTTTTAATACTGTGTTCTTGTCCTAGCTCTTTGCCATTTTATTTATTTTATGTCCTTGTATTGTCTTCCTTGGGCCCCTGGTGTTGGGAGATCTGTGCACTTCCATGGTCTGAGAGGCTATCTCCTTCCCCTGATTGGAGTAGTTGTCAACAATTATTTCCTCAAAGACACTTTCTATTCCCTTTTCTCTCTTTTCTTCTTCTGGTACTTGTGCAGTGTGAATATTAGTCTGTTTGGATTGGTTGCAGAGTTTTCTTATTATTCTTTCATTCCTAGAGATACTTTTTTCTCTCTCTACCTCAGTTTCTTGGTATTCCTGTTCTGTAATTTCTATTCCTTTTCCCATCTCCTCTATATTTTCTAATCTGCTTTTAAACCCCTCCATTGTATGTTTCATTTCAGTCACTGTATTTTTTCAAAATGTCTGTCACTTTTCTTAAAGTTGTCCTGGAGGTCTTGAATATTTTTCTGTAGCTCTGAGAGCATGCTTATGATTTTTATTTTGAAATTCTTATCAAGAAGATTGGTGATTTCAGTTTCACAGAAGCCCTCTTTCTGGTGTTTAAGGGATTTTTGTATTGAACCATGTTCTTTTCCCTTTTCATATTCTTACTGAATAATATGAAATAATAACTTTGTATAGGTAATGTCCTCTAGTGCCCAGAAGCTCTGCTCTCTGTAGCTGCCTAGCACCTGGAGTGATGTCGGGAGTCATAGACGAGTGGTGCTAGTGCCTGCCTGGAGGAAAGACCTCTTTCCTGCTTCCTGGCTGCATTGCCTGCCTCCACTGCCAGGTCCAGTGGGCTGAGCGAGCAAGAAGTAGCCTCTGCATTAGCCCCTGTAGCTGCTGTAGGTGGGGTTGCCCTCTGGCTGGCCTGGTGCAATGGTGGGGCAGCAGGTTTGTGAACCAATTCTGGGAGGAAAGAGAGGTAGGCTGTATATCATGGTGGGGCACTTCTGTGCACGTTGCCAGCAAGGGGATGGAGCATTTCAAGCTCCTGAAATATCCCAACCTGCTGGGCTGAGTGCACCGGGATGATTCTGTTCACCTGTACTTTCTCCTAAGCAGCAAGTTCTGTGTAATCCTTACCCCTTTAGCAGCCCTCTCACTATTGGGAAGTCTTTCAAAGTACCCTCCTTACTTTTGTCCCAGAGCAACCGGTTGTGCATACCTTTCCTCCAAATGTGGTTCGAATATCAGTCTCTCTGAGTATTCTACATGTCTTTGCAATCTAACCCCACTAATATCCATAGCACAATGTAATGCAGGTTTGTGCTCCCAGAGCAGATCTCCAGGGCCGGGTGTTCCACAATCCTAGGCTTCTGCCTCCTCTCTGCTCTGTTTCTCTGCCTCTTGCCAGTGAGCTGGGTGTGGGCGAGGGCTTGAGTCCCGCCCTATCACAGCTTTGCTATTTTACCCTTTAATGTGAGTTCTTCTCTTTTCTCAGATGTAGGCAGCCTGTTGTAGTCTTCTTTCCTGTTGGCTCAGGATTAGTTATATTTGATGTATTTTCTTATTATATGTGGTTTTGGATGGAGGTTTCTGTCTCACTTCTCACATTGCCATCTTTAATCACTTCCTGAGATACCATTTTTTTAACTACTCACTTGGCAAAATTCCTAAACTTTGAAAACACTTTTTTGCCAAGTTTTTGGGGAAACATACACATTGCTGACAGGAGTATTAATTAGTATAATCTCTAATGTAGGACAATTTGGCTATATTGATAAAATTAGGATTTTGGAATGTCTCACATCTTCCCACACGTTTCAGTTTGTGTCTTACCCTCTTGGGTCTACTTGGACTTGAGTCTGGCTATAGGTCTAGAAGTAATGAGAAGAGGTGCAATGAGTCCTTAGTAGGGCCAGCAATGCCTTGCAAGGAAATTACTAGAGGGGAGTCCATTACAAGCTTTGCAGGGAAGGGGTGACCAACTTCCATACATCAGGGAGGAGGAGTTGTCTGTATTGGTAAAGAAGATCTGACAGAATTCAGGGGTTCAAGTTTTAACAATCTGCACTCCAGATCTCCCCACAGTATCATACTGAGTCTAGATTAATCTCAAAATCACATTTTTGTTTTTTGGTCTAGCCTCTTTCCCTTTCCTAATTTGTGTCACTTATTTTCCTGCAGGTTTCTTCTCAAAGTTATTTCTCCAAAATCCTTGCTCAAGAATCTCCATCACAGGGTGTTTCTAGAGAGCTTGACCTCAGTAGTTTGATCTTCAGACTGTGTCTCTATCATCTATACTTGTATATCTTTTCTTGAGACATCCACAGGGATGTCTAATCAGCATTTTAAACTTACCAGATCTAAAAGTGAACTGGTATTTTTCCATTACAACATGCTCCTCTTACTATTTTTGTTTGTTTGTTTTGTTTCAGTGTGTGGCAGCTGCATTCTTCCAATTGCTCTGGATGAAACTTCAAATTCCATATCTAGTCACTCAGCAACTATAATGCTAAACCGTTTAGCCTGGTGCTGAACCATTTTTAGATAACTTGCTTCTCGATTGGGGTTTCATATATAGCAAGCAGCTCTATTTCACTGTGATCTATTGGGAGTCAATGCTTGACACAAGGGTTTGAAAAAATTAGGGTTTGAGTTATTAACAGCTTTCCAAACAAACCTGTAATTCTACCACTGGTTACCACCACCTCCATTGCTACTCCTCTGGTGCAGGCTACTATTATCTTGTGCTTGGTTATTGTAATGGCTTCTAACTGGTTTTACAGCTTCTACTCCCATTTCCCTTTGGTATATTTTCAACACAACAGCTAGCAGGATCCTTTAAAAGTATGTCATATCATGTTATCTCTCTTTCATAATTCTCCAGTTTGCTTTTCAATGTAGAGTAAAAGCCTCAGTTTTCATAATGAACTGAGATGCCCTTTATGATTTTGTCTTCTACACCATGTCTCTGAAGTTGTCTCCTGCTATTCTGTCCTTCTGTAGCACTGCTCGAGCTACTTCTGCTTCCTTGATATTCCTTGAATAATTCATGCCAGACATATGCCTGCCTCAGAGCCTTTGCATTTGATGACCTCTCTGCCTGGAGTGCTCTTCCCCAGATATTGGCATGGCTCACTAACACTTCTTTCAGGCATTTGCATTCATTGCCACTCTCAACTCCATACTATTATTCCCTGCCCTGCCTGTTCTCCTTTGCATGATCACTATCTATTTTACTTATTGATATTTTTATCCCTTGTTTCCCTCACAATAATGTAAACTCCATGAAGATAGGGATTTTTGTCTGTTTTGTTCCCCACTTTCAAATGGTAGATACACAATAAATACTTGTTAACTCACACATGCATTATTTTATTAAAGTTAACTAGATTTCATTATTAATGCAAAAATTCCTTATTTCTATGCCTGTAGAAGTAACTATGGCTGCTGGAAATTGGATCATCAATTGACATTTCTCTTATAAAGTCAGATACTTTGGTGAGTTTTTCTGGTTTGCTGATGTAATACTCACCTTCACTTCTTCTACAGTTACTATTTGAGACAGGTAAATGTTTCCATCTTTCACATTTTAATAATGATTGAACAGCTAGACATGGAGGTCTGTCTAGGTATGTACCTCCTTGCTAAGAGCAATGGGATATGAAAGTAGGATCTAAAGATTCAAGAAATCTACTATGTAACATACATAAATCAGTGTAATACAGAACAGTTAAGAACTAAAGTGACCATTATTAAGTACTAATAGTTAATTATTTGACCCTGGTACTGAGACAATCTAAAATGAAAATTAAGCAGACACACTTGTCTAGCATTATGTATTTATAATGTTTTGCAGCAAATTTTGTTTTTCAAATACATGATATTGGACAGCTTTTGTCTGTCTTTGGTAATAGCTTGTTCAGTTTTGACATTTCTTGATGACGCTGATGACCTCCTTTTCTGAATTCCTATTATGGCCAATATCACTGGTTGCTCATGTGGGAGGACAGTTGTGAGTGGGGCTAAACCTTTGAAATCAGATAAGAATTGTTGAAGAAGAGAGTGAGCCAGCACATGGCTTCTGGTGGCTGTTCCTGGGATTTGGCCTCTGTTACAGGCTTGTAATTCATCTGTGTTCCAATGGTTTGGATGGTTGGCCTTGGAACAGAGAAAAGCTTTTGAAAATGAGCCTCAGCAGTGGGCAGCAAATACATTTTGAACTTCAGTAAGCTGAGCTGATATGTCTTTTAGCTAAAAATAATACTTGTCCTGGACTACAGTAATGGGAACCCACAGCTTATGTGGCAGAGAACCATGGGGTATATGGCTGGATTTTTCTTTTGAAAACTTATTTTTCTTGTAGTAAAATTAAACTGTTTTTCAGAAGAGACTGAACAAACTAAGATACAGTATTTACATAATACAATTCCTTGTTTTTGCTCGATTTAAAAAAAGTAACAACTACGTCAGTGTCATAACTGAATATATCACTTAAATCAGAACTGAAGTCCAATAGCTTTTGAGAATAATGTGGGTTTCTACGTCCAGGAGGCATTATAGCTTTCATAACGTAAGGAGCTAGGACTACTTTTTGAGTCTCGGTTTCCTACCCTGCTGACCAATTCCTTGGAGTAGTCTGATTTGTGTCAGCACCAAAAGTAGGATCCTTTAATCCTGTAGGGATCAGATTCAAGGAGACTCATGCCTATTGATGGAAAGTTTCAAATGGAGAAGGAAAATATCTAGCCCAAAGATTTAGCATTGGAAAGGATTCTAACTCCTTTGTACTGTAAAGAGAAGTCATATGGATTTTTCAAGATAAAGCCAATGATTGTATTTATGCACATCAGTACCCAATCAGTACCTTATCTGAGTTTGAAGTTTTTGTTACATGTATTGCTGTAGTCAAGTCTACTAATTTGTTGTTTTGGGAGAAAATCCTCACCAACCTTTATTATTGAACCAGACTTTCAGGGCTTCAATAAGTAAGACTCAAAACATATTGGTATGTACAACACAAATGTTTTTCTCAGAATTTCTAGGCTTAAACAAGCCTTATTGCTTCTGTTATCATAACATTTAGATAAAGTCTTGCTAATCTCCTCAAATAACCAAAGCATCTGTAACAAAATATGTCAGTAGTGCAGTATATAGAAAGATGACACATAAAGATATTTTAGAAAGGAAAAGCAACCAAGTTTATTCATTCAACAAATATTTCCTTAGTGCCCCCTACATGGGAGATGTCGAGCTGGAGAAGACACAGTCTTTGTTCTTTAAAAGAACAGTGTACTTTTCTGTTAGACCGAAGCAATGTCTGACATTGAAGCATGGATTTGAAAGAGAAGGAAATTAAACTTTGTCCAGAAAATATTTTTTGAGGAAATAACTTTTTTTATGGTAAAATATATAACATAAAAGGCACCATTTCAGCCATTTCAAAGTGCCCAGTTTGGTAGCATTAAGTACATCCACATTATTAGGCAGCCATCACCTCCTCCATCTCCAGCACATTTTCCTCCTCTCCTAGTGAAACTCTGCTCCCATTAAACAATAACTCCCCATCTCCCCCTCCCTCCGATCCCTTGACAGCCACTTTCTGTCTCTATGAATTTGACTACTTTAGTTACCTCACATAAATGGAATCATACAATATTTGTCTTTTTATGATTGGCTTATTTCACTTTGCATAATGTCTTTAAAGTTCATCCACATTTTAGCATGTGTGAGAATTTTCTTCCATGTTAAACTGGGATAATATTCCATTGTCTTTATATATCACATTTTGTTCATCCATTCATTTGTTGATGGACACTTGGGTTGCTTCCACCTTTTGTTGTGAATAGTGTACGTAGATGAACAAGTGCCTGCTTGTGACCAAGCAAATCCTTTTTAGAATCAGAATTTGAGTGCTGATGAATACTTTGTGAAGAAGAATCTTTGAGGCATAGTGAATTGAAGTATTTACAGGTGTTGATGAATGAAAGAATCGTAGAGTTTATAATGTTTTAAGCTTTTTTAAAAAACTTTAGTAGTGAAAGAGAGGCATACTGTGGAGTAACCTGGCTATGAAGAACATGGAATATATCAGCTCCGGGGAGCAGCTGAGCAGCTGCTTTGTGGAATAACAGTTTGGAACCCTGGGGTCTCCCCAGAGGCAGAGCCATATGTCTCACTGCAGTGGGGTGCACAGCACGCCACATAGCACGCACACAGCCCTGCTCCCTTCTGGAGCAGCACAAGCTGGAAGCTTCAGTTCTTTTGTATCAAGAAGGGCCTGAAACTACAGAGCTCGGGGCAGTCAGTCTCTGCCCTAAAGTCAACAGTTTACTCACTTAGGTAAAACTAAATTAAACCTTGAAATGTTTTCCTCTGCTTGACTGTGATAACTGTTCACACTTTTTTCCTTAGTTAACTGTGGAGTCCAACTTCTGCTTCATTTCTTCTGCCTCGTAAAGACATGTGGAAAGTGAATGGCTTTCCAAGGAGGCCTTGGTTGACTATTCCCTCCAGCTTGGTCTAGCTCAGTGGCTGCTGTCCTTGACTCTCTCTTTGACTTGCAGTATTGCTGTTTTGGAGTTGTGCTTGCTTTTGACAACATCATACTTCATGGACTAGCATGATTTCCATCTTAGTTTCTTCTGGCCAGCCTGGTCCTGCAGCCACAAGTAACCCATCCCTGAGAAATGGAAGCCACAGCCTCAAAGAAGGTTTTTTCCCTTGACTTGATATTTGTGGATGGTTTCCATGAACTTAGGGAATCCTGTGGGGTCAGAACCTGGGAATTTAGTAGAGGTTTGTCAAGAGTCCTAACCACAGCCAGTTGTCCACCTAATAACTAATTCCCAAGATACAAGTCGGGTCAAACTGCTAATACTGCTTTCATGCACCACACCCTGAGTGCTACTGCAGACACTCTCTCTTCCTAGTGGAAATTTGGGTACTGGAAAGTATTAGGATTCCAGTTTTGGTCTTCATCTTGGAAGTTAAAGGGCTTCAAGGCATTAAACTGATGATAATGATGAGAAAAACAACAAAACAACATAAAGGCTGTTGGAGAATGTGGTACAGTGTCTGGGAGTAAAGATCTGAATTTAAGAGCTAATTCTTTTCTGCCTCTTACCTATGTTGTGTCCCTGGGAAAGTCAGTTAAGTTACCTCACAGGCTTTCAGTTTTCTTATCTGTAGAATGGGAGTTAAGGGTTGAAATCCTCAGGTTGTGGTGGTGGTTGTAAGGTGGTAACACTGGTATTGGCGGTGGTGTTTGCAGGGAGGGGTTGGCAGTTGTGCTGAAACATTTAATTGGACCTATTAGTTAAATGTTTAGTATTTATACAGAAGATTTGCAGGAGAGCAGCAATAAGCCCTCCTTTGAAAGGTTAATATACAGCTTTCCATAATAGTGGGACCTAGAATACTGCTACCAGTTCTGTCCTGCTCTGCTCTGCCCTACCTTCCTCGGCCCTATGCCGGATCACTCAGTACTTACTAGTCTCAAATCATAGGGTCCTACAAGCTAAGGTTAATGTTGGAGATAAACTAGAGTTATTTAGTCTCCCTTAAAATATCACAAATGATTTATTAGTTTTAAAACTTTTATGTTATTTTTAGAGTACATGATTACTAGAAAAAACTTGGAAAATACAGATTATAAAGAAGTGTAATAATCACTCAAAGATAATCATCATTAACACTCATTATTCCTTCCAGACATTTTTCCTGACATATAGTTATATTTATATGTATTTATAAATAATGCTAATATCTCATTTAAGCAACTTTTAACGAAATTAGAATCAATAAATTTGTATATTTTTTCTTATGATTATATCCCTCTTCTGCAATGACAGACAATAGGAAAGCCTTTCCATAAGTATTGAAAGAGACTAAAATTTATAAGTGAAAAAAAATGAAAACTGTAAAATGATGAATAATGAGCAAAATAATTGTGAATGTGCCACAAGGAATCATCATTTGTTTTTTCAGATAGCAGTTTTCTAGGACATCCAAATGTTATGTGGAAAGTATGGCATAAAACATAAAGCTCCAAAAATATTTGATTCAATAATTTGCTGAGTAAGCAGGATATTATTCTAAAGATTTTAAAGTAATTTAGGTGGAACCAGGACACAATAAACTTGGTGATGTTGTTTCATAATCATTCTGCAACAGTGGTGCTGTCCTCTCCTAGAATCCAGCAGGACAGTCTGAAAAGGCACAGATTCTGAACATTTTATTGCAGACAGTTTTTTTATATCTTTGCCAATTGTTTTACAGTCAGCATTGTGATGACTGTCATTTATAAACATTCCATTTCCTCTCTTCAAAGAGAGAATTGTGGGCCAATCCTACCCTGGATTCTCAGCCAGTGTTATTCTGCATTATAACATTATATCCCAAGGTGCATGCTTTTGTGTATGTGGACTTTACATTTATTATTGACCACTACAGACAAATGTGTTGTCTAAGACTGTTCCAGATGTCATATTTGCTGATTCTGTGCCACTTTGGGGATATTTATTAGGACTATCCTATTTTGCATCAAAAGTATTAATGGTTCTATCTCTCTCTATTTTTATTTATTTATATTTTTTCTTTTTTCTTTTAAATTTTTAATTAAGGTATTATTGATATACGCTCTTATGAAGGTTTTACATTAAAAATCAATGTGGTTTCTACATTTACCCATATTATCAAATCCCCACCCATACCGCAATGCAGTCACTGTCCATCAGTGCAGTAAGATGCCACAGACTCACTGTTTGCTTTCTCTGTGCTACACTGTTTTCCCTGTGACCCCTCACACCATGTGCACTAAACATAATACCCCTCAATACCCTTGTCCCACCCTCCCCATGGGCCCTCCCACACCCCTCCCCTTTGGTAACCACTAGTCTCTTCTTGGAGTCTGTGAGTCTGCTGCTATTTTGTTCCTTCAGTTTTCCTTCATTGCTGTACTCCACAAATGAGGGAAATCTTTTGGCACTTGTCTTTCTCTGCCTGGATTATTTCACTGAGCATAATGTCCTCCAGCTCCATCCATGTTGTTGCAAATGGTAGGACTTCTATCTCTTTTTAAATTACAAATCATGTGTTTATTTATCCCATGAACATACATGTTTGAACACTAATATAATAGTTAACACACATCAAATTGTTTTCTACATTTTTCAGTTAACATTCATCGTTTCTTTTATTGATTCTGGTCTTTTTTTTCCAGCTTTATTTAGGTATAACTGACAAATAAAATTGTAATACATATAAAGTGTACAACATGATGATTTGATATATGTATACATTGTGAAAGGATTTACACAATTCAGGTCACTAACACATCCATAACTTCACATATTTTACCTTTTATTTTTTTGGTGAGAACACAAGTTCTGCTCTTAGCAGATTTCAATTACATAATAGAGTATTACTAACTAGAGTCACCGTGTTGTACATTTGATTCTCAGACCTTATTAATCTTATAACTGAATGCTCGTACACGTTAGCCAACCTTTTTGGAGTTAACTCACTACCCACCAGATGCTGGTGACCACCATTTGACTCTATTTCTATGAATTTAACTTGTTTGGTTTGTTTGCTTTTAGATTCCATATATAAGTGATAACCATGTAGTATTTGTCTTCCTCTGTATGATGTATTTCACTTATCATAACATTCTCTGGTTTCATCCATGTTGTTGCAAATGGTAGAATATCTTTCTTTTTAAAGGCTGAATAATATTCCATTCCACTGTGTATGTATGTATATATATACATTTTCTTTATCCATTCATATATCAACAGAAACTTATGTTGTTACCATACCTTAGTATATGTGAATAGCTTGCATTGAACATGAAAGTACATGTATCTCTTCAAGATATTGAATATAATGATAAATTCCTTACCCAAAAGTGTAATTGCTGCATCATATGGTAGTCCTATTATTACATTCTTGAGGAACCTACATACTGTTTTCCATAGTTGATGTACTAGTTCCCACCAGTAATGTGCAAGGGGTCCCTTTTATCCACATCCTCACAAACACATTATTTCTTGTCTTTTTGAGAATAGCCCTTCTAATAAATATGAGGTGATACCTTTTTGTGGTTTTGATTTGCATTTTCCTGATGATGAGTGATACTGAGCATCTTTTCATATATCTGTTAGCTATTTGTATGTCTTTGGAAAAATGTCTATTCAAGTCCTTTGCTCATTTTTAAATAGGATTTCTTTTTGCTTCTAAGTTGTATGGGTTACTTATGTATTTGGGGCATTAATCTCTTAAGAGATATATGGTTTGCAAATATTTTCTCCCATTCCATAGTTTGCCTTTTCATTTTGTTGATGGTTTCTTTGCTGTGTAGTAACTTTTTGGTTTGATGTAGTCCTACTTGTTTATTTTTGCTTTTGTTACCTTTGCTTTTACTGCCAAATCCAGAAAATTATTGCCAAGATGAGTGTCAAGGACCTTAAGTTTTCTTTTAGGAGTTTCACAGTTTCAAACCTTATGTTCAAGTATTCATTCTATTTTGAGTTGATTTTTGTGTATGTTATAAGATAGGGATCCAGTTTAATTCTTGTGGATATCCAGTTTTTACAAGACAATTCATTGAAGAGACTATTCTTTCCACATTGTGTATTCTTGGCACCTTTCTCAAAAACAAATTGACCGTATGTACTTGAGTTTATTTCTGGGCTCTCTAATCTGTACTACTGATCTCTCTGTTTTTATGCCAATACCATACTGTTTTGATTTCTGTAACTTTGTCACACAGAATGAAATCAGGAAGTGTGATGCCTCCAGTTTTGTTCCTAAGATTGCTTTGGCTATTTGGGGTTCTTTGTGGTATCATACAAATTTTAGTATAGTTTTTCCTATTTTGAGAAAATGGCATTGGAATTTTGATAAGGACTGCAATGAATCAGTAGATCACTTTGGGTAGTATGGACATTTTAACAATATTAATTCTTCTAACCCATAAATATAGAGTATCCTAACATTTGTTTGGGTTACCAGTTTCTTTCATCAGTGTTTTATAGTTTTCAGTGTATAGGACTTTCACTTCCTTGGTTAAATTTCTTAAGTATTTTAATGTTTTTAATACTCTTGCAAATAGGACTGTTTTCTTAATTTGTCTTTCAGATATTTTGTTTTTAGTGTATAAGAAATACAACTGATTTTTGTACATTAATTTTGTATCCTGTTACTTTACTGAATTTATTTATTTATTTATTTTATTAAGGTATCATTGATATACACCCTTATGAAGGTTTCATAAGAAAAAATGTATGTATGAGGGGTGGAAGATGGCGGCGTGAGTAGAGCAGCGGAAATCTCCTCCCAAAACCACATATATCTATGAAAATATAACAAAGACAACCCTTCCTAGAATAAAGACCAGAGAACACAGGACAATATCCACACCACATCCGCACCTGAGAGAACCCAGCGCCTCGCAAAGGGGGTAAGATACAAGCCCCAGCCCGGTGGGAGACGAGCGCCCATCCCCCCAACTCCCAACGGGAGAAGAATAGGCAGAGCGGGAGGGAGACGGAGCCCAGGACTGCCGAACACCCAGCCCCTGCCATCCGGGCCAGAGTGCAGGGCCCTCGATACTGGAAAAACAGGGCAGCAAGAACAGTGAGCAGGCACTGGAGGCTGGGCGCCAGAGGACATTAGAAAAGCGCGCGACCAATTTTTTTTTTTTTTTTGCTGTTTTGTTTCGGCGACCACATTTTGGAAGTCTTAAAGGGATAGAGACCTCAAAACTAGGGAAACAGGGCAGCAATACAGGTGAGCAGATGCCTGAGGCTGGCACCAGAGAATAAAGAAAAATGGGCAGCCACCTTTTTTTTTTTTTTTATTTAAGAATTTTTTTTTTTTTTTTTGTGGTCGTTGTTTTGTTTTGGTGGGTGCTTTTTGGAAGTCTTAAAGGGGCAGGGCGGGTCACTTAATCCAGAGGTAGGGAATCCAGGGATCTCTGGGCACCCTAACCCCTGGGCTGCAGGGAGCAGGGAGGCCCATTATGGAGATAAATAGCCTTCCAGCCGCTCCCACTCCAATGCGACTCCACCACTTTGGAGAAGCTGCGGGAGCCAGGCCACGCCCACAGCAACAGCGGAGATAAACTCCATAGCAGCCGGGCAGGAAGCAAAAACCCTGTCTGCGCGCAGCTGCACAGCACAAGCCACTAGAGGTCACTGTTCTCCCAGGAGAGGAGGGCCACAAACCAGCAAGAAAGGAAGTTCTTCCAGCCGTCACCCATTCCAGCTCTGCAAACTATTCCTATCACCATGAAAAGGCAAAGCTACAGGCAGACAAAGATCACAGAGACAACACGAGAGAAGGAGACAGACCTAACCAGTCTTCCTGAAAAAGAATTCAAAATAAGAATCATAAACATGCTGACAGAGATGCAGAGAAATACGCAAGAGAAATGGGATGAAGTCCGGAGGGAGAACACAGATGCCAGAAAGGAGATCACAGAAATGAAACAAACTCTGGAAGAGTTTATAAGCAGAATGGATAGGATGCAAGAGGCCATTGATGGAATTGAAACCAGAGAAGAGGAACGCATAGAAGCTGACATAGAGAGAGACAAAAGGATCTCCAGGAATGAAACAATATTAAGAGAACTGTGTGACCAATCCAAAAGGAACAGTATACATATCACAGGGGTACCAGAAGAAGAAGATAGAGGAAAAGGGATGGAAAGAATCTTGGAAGAAATAATTGCTGAAAACTTCCCCGAACTGGGGGAGGAAGTAATCGAACAGACCACGGAAATACACAGAACCCCCAACAGAAAGGATCCAAGGAGGACAAAACCAAGACACATAATAATTAAAATGGCAAAGATCAAGGACAAAGAAAGAGTTTTAAAGGTAGCTAGAGAGAAAAAGGTCACCTATAAAGGAAAACCCATCAGGCTAACATCACATTTCTCGACAGAAACCCTACAGGCCAGAAGAGAATGACATGATACATTTAATACAATGAAACAGAAGGGCCTTGAACCAAGGATACTGTATCCAGCACGACTATCATTCAAATATGACGGTGGGATTAAACAATTCCCAGACAAACAAAAGTTGAGGGAATTTGCTTTCCACAAACCACCTCTACAGAACATCTTACAGGGAATGCTCTAGATGGGAGCACTCCTAGAAAGAGCACAGCACAAAACACCCAACATATGAAGAATCGAAGAGGAGGAATAAGAAGGGAGAGAAGAAACGAATCTCCAGACAGTGTATATAACAGCTCAATAAGCGAGCTAAGTTAGGCAGTAAGATGCTAAAGAGGCTAACCTTGAACCTTTGGTAACCACGAATTTAAAGCCTGCAATGGCAATAAGTACATATCTTTCAATAGTCACCCTAAATGTTAATGGGCTGAATGCACCAATTAAAAGACACAGAGTAAGAGACAGATAAAAAAGCAAGACCCATCTATATGCTGCTTACAAGAAACTCACCTCAAACCCAAAAACATGTACAGACTAAAACTCAAGGGATGGAAAAACTTATTTCAAGCAAACAACAGAGAGAAGAAAGCAGGGGTTGCAGTACTAATATCAGACAAAATAGACTTCAAAACAAAGAAAGTAACAAGAGATAAAGAAGGACACTACATAATGATAAAGTACTCCCTCCAAAAAGAGGATATAACCACTTCAAATATATATGCACCCAACACAGGACCACCAGCATATGTGAAACAAATAGTAACAGAACTAAAGGGGGAAATAGACTGCAATGCATTCATTCTAGGAGACTTCAACACACCACTCACCCCAAAGGATAGATCCACCGGGCAGAAAATAAGTAAGGACACGGAAGCACTGAACAACGCAGTAGAGCAGATGGACCTAATAGACATCTATAGAACTCTACATCCAAAAGCAACAGGACATACATTCTTCTCAAGTGCACATGGAACATTCTCCAGAATAGATCACATACTAGGTCACAAAAACAGCCGCAGAAAATAACAAAAGATTGAAATCCTACCAACTTTTCAGACCACAAAGGCATAAAACTAGAAATAAACTGTACAAATAAAGCAAAGAGGCTCACCAACTCATGGAGGCTTAACAACACGCTCCTAAATAATCAATGGATCAATGACCAAATCAAAATGGAGATCCAGCAATATATGGAAACAAATGACAACAACACTAAGCCTCAACTTCTGTGGGACACAGCAAAAGCAGTCTTAAGAGGAAAAGTATATAGCAATCCAAGCATATTTAAAAAAGGAAGAACAATCCCAAATGAATGGTCTAAAGTCGTAATTATCGAAATTGGAAAAAGAAGAACAGATGAGGCCTAAGGTCAGCAGAAAGAGGGACATAATTAAGATCAGAGAAGAAATAAATAAAATTGAGAAGAATAAAACAATAGCAAAAATCAATGAAACCAAGAGCTGGTTCTTCGAGAAAATAAACAAAATAGATAAGCCTCTAGCCAGACTTATTAAGAAGAAAAGAGAGTCAACACAAATCAACAGTATTAGAAACGAGAAAGGAAAAATCACGACGGACCCCACAGAAATACAAAGAATTATTAGAGACTACTATGAAAACCTATATGCTAACAAGCTGGGAAACCTACGAGAAATGGACAACTTCCTAGAAAAATACAACCTTCCAAGATTGACCCAGAAAGAAACAGAAAATCTAAACAGACCAATTACCAGCAAGGAAATTGAAGCGGTAATCAAAAAACTACCAAAGAACAAAACCCCCGGGCCAGATGGATTTACCTCGGAATTTCATCAGACATACCGGGAAGACATAATACCCATTCTCCTTAGAGTTTTCCAAAAAATAGAGGAGGAGGGGATACTCCTAAACTCATTCTATGAAGTTAACATCACCCTAATACCAAAACCAGGCAAAGAGCCCACCAAAAAAGAAAACTAGAGACCAATATCCCTGATGAACGTAGATGCAAAAATACTCAACAAAATATTAGCAGACCGAATGCAAAAATACATCAAAAGGATCATACACGATGACCAAGTGGGATTCATCCCAGGGATGCAAGGATGGTACAACATTCGAAAGTCCATCAACATCATCCACCACATCAACAAAAAGAAAGACAAAAACCACATGATCATCTCCATAGATGCTGAAAAAGTATTTGACAAAGTTCAACATCCATTCATGTTAAAAACTCTCAGCAAAATGGGAATAGAGGGCAAGTACCTCAACATAATAAAGGCCATCTATGATAAACCGACAGCCAACATTATATTGAACAGCGAGAAGCTGAAAGCATTTCCTCTGAGATCGGGAACTAGACAGGGATGCCCACTCTCTCCACTGTTATTTAACATAGTACTGGAGGTCCTAGCCACGGCAATCAGACAAAACAAAGAAATACAAGGAATCCAGATTGGTAAAGAAGAAGTTAAACTGTCACTATTTGCAGATGACATGATACTGTCCATAAAAAACCCTAAAGTCTCCACCCCAAAACTCCTAGAACTGATATCGGAATACAGCAAATTTGCAGGATACAAAATCAACACACAGAAATCTGTGGCTTTCCTGTATACTAACAATGAACCAACAGATAGAGAAATCAGGAAAACAACTCCATTCATAATTGCATCAAAAAAAATAAAATACCTAGGAATAAACCTAACCAAAGAAGTGAAAGACTTATACTTTGAAAACTACAAGTCACTCTTAAGAAAAATTAAAGGGGACACTAACAGATTGAAACTCATCCCACACTCGTGGCTAGGAAGAATTAACATCATCAAAATGGCCATCTTGCCCAAAGCAATATACAGATTTGATGCAATCCCTATGAAACTACCAGGAACATTCTTCAATGAACTGGAACAAATAATTCAAAAATTCATATGGAAACATCAAAGACCCCGAATAGCCAAAGCAATCCTGAGAAAGAAGAATAAAGTTGGGGGGATCTCACTCCTCAACTTCAAGCTCTACTATAAAGCCATAGTAATCAAGACAATTTGGCACTGGCACAAGAGCAAAGCCACAGACCAATGGAACAGACTAGACAATCCAGACATTAACCCAGACATATATGGTCAATTAATATTTGATAAAGGAGCCATGGACATACAATGGCGAAATGACAGTCTCTTCAACAGATGGTGCTGGCAAAACTGGACAGCTACATGTAGGAGAATGAAACTGGACCATTGTCTAGCCCCATATACAAAACTAAACTCAAAATGGATCAAAGACCTGAATGTAAGTCATGAAACCATTAAACTCTTGGAAGAAAACATAGGCAAAAACCTCTTAGACATAAACATGAGTGACCTCTTCTTGAACATATCTCCCCAGGCAAGGAAAACAACAGCAAAAATTAGTAAGTGGGACTATATTAAGCTGAAAAGCTTCTGTACAGCAAAAGACACCATCAATAGAACAAAAAGGAACCCTACAGTATGGGAGAATATCTTTGAAAATGACACATCCGATAAAGGCTTGACGTCCAGAATATATAAAGAGCTCACACGCCTCAACAAACAAAAAACAAATAACCCAATTTAAAAATGGGCAGAGGAACTGCACAGACGGTTCTCCAAAAAAGAAGTACAGATGGCCAACAGACACATGAAAAGATGCTCCACATCGCTAATTATCAGAGAAATGCAAATTAAAACTACAATGAGGTATCACCTCACACCAGTAAGGATGGCTGCCATCCAAAAGACAAACAACAACAAATGTTGGCGAGGCTGTGGAGAAAGGGGAACCCTCCTACACTGCTGGTGGGAATGTAAACTAGTTCAACCATTGTGGAAAGCAGTATGGAGGTACATCAAAATGCTCAAAACAGACTTACCATTTGACCCAGGATTTGCACTCCTAGGAATTTACGCTAAGAATGCAGCAATCAAGTATGGAAAGATCAGTGCACCCCTATGTTTATCGCAGCACTATTTACAATAACCAAGAATTGGATGCAACCTAAGTGTCCATCTATAGATGAATGGATAAAGAAGATGTGGTACATATACACAATGGAATACTACTCAGCCATAAGAAAAGGGCAAATCCAATCATCTGCAGCAACATGGATGGAGCTGGAGGATATTATCCTCAGTGAAACAAGCCAAGCGGAGAAAGAGAAATACCAAATGATTTCACTTATCTGTGGAATATAAGAACAAACGAAAAACTGAAGGAACAAAACAGCAGCAGAATCACAGAACTCAAGAATGGACTAACAGGTACGAAAGGGAAAGGGACTGGAGAGGATGGGTGGGTAGGGAGGGATAAGGGTGGGGGAGAAGAAGGGGGGTATTAAGATTAGCATGCATGGGGGGGTAGGAGAAAAGGGAGGGCTGTACAACACAGAGAAGGCAAGTAGTGATTCTACAACATTTTGCTTTGCTGATGGACAGTGACTGTAAAGGAGTTTATAGGGGAGACCTGGTATAGGCGAGAGCCTAGTAAACATAATATTCATCATGTAAGTGTAGATTATTGATACCAAAAACAAAAAAAAAAAAAACATATCAAAAGGGCAGATCCTGTGTGGTAACCTCCAATGAGTTCTACACAAGGGTATAAAGGGCATATAAAAGTGTAGGCAAAGGGTCTGTTTGTGTTTATACAAAGGATCAAAGCCTAATTGGGCTACCCTAAAAATGAACTAAGATACGATATGAAAAAGAACTTCCAACATCAGCACTCTCTGGAAGACTCATTCCAGAAGATGATCATCAAAAAACCCCAACAAAGATCCACGCACTGCTACAGCTTTAGATGCACTCATCCCACCAGCTCCTGGACTTGCCATGGGAATGAGGAGATATCTAAGATGGCCTGTGCATACAGTAAAACAACAAATTTGACTGGATCTATACTGTTGGAACTCAATCAAGAATTAGGAGAAGTGCAAATTGTAGTGCTCCAAAATCTTACAACTACAGACTATTTACTGTTAAAAGAACACAGGGATGTGAACATTCCCCAGGAATGGGTTGTTTTAATTTGTCTGATTTCTCTCAGACTGTTCAAGTTCAGTTGGACAATATCCACCATATCATAGAGAAGTTTTCACAAATGCCTAAGGTGCCTAACTGGTTTTCTTGGTTTCACTGGAGATGGCAGGTAATTACAGGTATGCTTTAGTTATGTAACTATACTCCTATTATGTCAATGTGTGTGCACAATTTAAGTAGTAGCTTAAAACCTATACATGCTGAAGTTACTCTACAAGAAGATATGTCAAGGAAATAATCAATCTTCCCATGTTTTCTGCTGCCTGCTACTTCTATAGCTTTTCTTCTTCCTTCCTAATTACAACCCTTAAACAGAATTCGTGCCTCATATCAAATTTACCGAGTATCATAATTCTTCCAAGTGGTAAAGATACCTCAAGACAAATGCTGGGCATAGAAGCCACAGGGCATAAATATGCAAAGAAATGAAAAGCTAACCATTTCAAACAATAAGGCTTCTCTCTAACTTACCAACTTTACATTTCCCTGTATGGCCCCAGAAGATGACTGGTTAGCCAGAGACTGGTAAGATTCCTCAAGGGAGGAACAACCTAAGACAGGCACAGTCACAGGGGAGTCATCAGGTGAGAAATTGGGGATCAACAGAGGTGAGGCTTAGAACCTCACCCCCCCTGTTCTGAGATAAATCTTCTGCATACGTGGATGTTTTATTGCCCTTGTCTAGCTTGGATTAACACATAGTCTACAGGCACACACCTGATCATCTACATTTGCTCCCTTACATCACTAAACTATGTTTTCTACCTTTATCTTGTATCTACCTACCACTTCAGCATTTTATTAAAAATAATAATAAAGAGAGAAATGTGGTATCCACATATAAATCAAGTATAAAAATCAAATGAGTATTCATATTTGAACTGACTCTTTATAGTTCATAATGCATGAGCAAAACCGAACGTTTCTGTGATGACTGCCCTTGTACTGTTCACTATGTAACTTATTCACTATGTAAGAATTTGTTCTCCGTGTAAGAACTTGTTTGTTATGCCTCAGAATATTGGAGACTGATGAAAATTAGGCTTGGGGTGGATTAATGATTGTGCATTGAACATTGACTCCCCTATACAGAATTTTATTGTTGTTAACAACCATTTGATCAATAAATATGAGAGATGCCCTCACAAAAAAAAAAAAAGTACACACTTCCAATGGTAAATAAATAAGTAACCGGGATATAATGTATAGCATAAGGAATATAGTCAAGATATTGTAACAGCTTGTTATGGTGATAGCTGGTACCTAGAATTGTCATGTATATAAATGTTGAATCACTATGTTGTACACCTGAAACTAATGTAATGTAATACTGTGTGTCAACTACCCTTCAATAAAAAATAATTATCTACAAAATAAAAAAACAGTGTGGTTACTATATTCACCCTCATTGTCAAGTCTCCCTCCATACCCCCTTACATTCACTGTCCATCAGTGTAGTAAGATGCCACAGAGTCCTTACTTGTCTTCTCTGTGCTAAACTGTCTTGGCTGTGACCACACACACACCAAGTGCACTAATCATGATACTCCACAATCCCCTTCTCCCTCCCTCCCCACCCAACCTCCCCCATCCCTCTCCTTTGGTAACTGCTAGTCCCTTCTTGGAGTCTGTGAGTCTGCTGCTGTTTTGTTCCTTCAGTTTTGCTTCATTGTTATACTCCACAAATGAGAGAAATTCTTTGGTACTTGTCTTTCTCCACCTGGCTTATTTCACTTATCATAATACCCTCTAACTCCAACCATGTTGTTGCAAATGGTATGATTTATTCTGTTTTCATGGCTGAATAATATTCTATTGTGTTCCACATCTTTATCCTTTCATGTACTGATGGACACTTAGGTTGCTTCCATATCTTGGCTATTGTAAATAGTGCTGCTGCAATAAACATAGGGGTGCATATGTCTTTTTGAATCTTGGATGTTGTTTTCTTTGGATAAATTCCCAGGAGTGGAATTCCCAGGTCAGATGATATTTCTATTTATAGATTTTTGAGAAACCTCGATATAGCTTTTCACAATGGTTGAACTAATTTACATTCCCACCAGCAGTGTACAAGGATTCCCCTTTCTCTGCTTCCTTACCAGCATTTGTTGTTCCTTGTCTTTTTGATGTTGGCCATCCTAACTGGTGTGGGGTGATATCTCATTGTGGTTTTAATTTGCATTTCCCTGATGTTTAGTGATGTGGAGCATCTTTTCATGTGCCTGTTGGCCATCTGAATTTCTTCTTTGAAGAAGTGTCTGTTCACATCCTCTGCCCATTTTTTAGTCAGGATATTTGCTTTTTGGATGTTGAGGTGTGTGTTTCTTTATCTATTTTGGAAGTAAACCCCTTCTCAGATATAACATTTATAAATATATTCTCCCATACTGTAGGATGCCTTCTTGTTCTGCTAATGGTGTCCTTTGCTGTACAGAAGCTTTTTAGTTTGATGTAGCCTCATTTTTTCATTTTTGCTTTTTGTTTCCCTTGTGTGAGGAGATGCATTCAGGAAAAGTTTGCTCATGTTTATATTCAAGAGATTTTTGCCTATGTTTTCTTCTAAGAGTTTTATAATTTCATGACTTACATTCAGTTCTTTGATCCATTTCAAGTTTACTTTTGTGTATGGAGTTAGACAGTAATCCAGTTTCATTCTCTTACATGTAGCTGTCCAGTTTTGCCAACACCAGTAGTTGAAGAGGCTATCATTTCTCCATTGTATATCCATGGCTCCTTTATTGTATATTAATTGCCCATATATTTGTGGGTTTGTAGCTGGATTCTCTATTCTGTTCCATTAACCTATGCGCCTGTTCTAATGTGTTGTTCAGTGTCTTTGTCTCCTTACTTATTTTCGGTCTGCTAAATCTGTGCTTTGTTGAAGTGTCCTAAAATGAATGCACTGCATTTATCCCCCTTAATTCTGTTAGTATTTGTTTCACATATGTAGGTGCTCCTGTGTTGGGTACATAGATATTTATATTCACCGTATCCTCTTGTTGGACTGACCCCTTTATCATTATGTAATATCCTTCTTTTTGTCTCTTGTTACTTTCTTTGTTTTGAAATATATTTTGTCTGGTACAGGTATTGCAACTCCTGCTTTTCTCTCCCTATTAGTTCCATGAAATATCTTTTTCTATCCCTTCACTTTTACTCTGTGTATGTCTTTGGGTTTGAAGTGAGTCTGTTGTAGGCAGCATATAGAGGTGTCTTTTTTTTTTATCCATTCAGTGACTCTATGTCTTTTGATTGGTGCATTTAAACCATTTACATTAAGGTGATTATCGATAGATATGTACTTATTGCCATTGCAGACATTAGATTCATGGTTACCAAAGGTTGAAGGGTAATTCCCTTACTATCCAGCGGTCTAATTTAACACACTTAGTATGCTATTATAAACACAATCTGAAGGTTCTTTTTTCTTTTTTCCTCCTTTTTCTTCCTTCTCCATTCTTTATAAGTTAAGTATCATATTCTGTCCTCTTTGTCTATCCCTTGACTGACTTTGGGGGTAGCTGATTTGATTTTACATCTGCTTAGTAATTAGTTGTTCTACTTTCTTTACTGTGTTTTTATTTCCTCTGGTGACAGCTCTGTAGCCTTAAGAACACTTCCATCTATAGTAGTCCCTCCAAAATACACTGTAGAGATGGCTTTTGAGAGGTCAATTCTCTCAGCTTTTGCTTATCTGGAAATTGTTTAATCCCTGCTTCAAATTGAAATGATAATCTTGCCAGGCAGAGTATTCTCAATTGGAGGCCTTTCTGTTTCACTTCATTAAATATATCATCCCACTCCCTTCAGGCCTGTAAGTTTTCTTTTGAGAAGTATGCTGATAGCCTGATGGGTTTTCCTTTTTATATGATCTTTTTTCTCTTTCGGGCTGCTTTTAGTATTCTGTTCATGTCCTTGATATTTACCACTTTAAGTATTTTATGTCTTGATCTTGTCTTCCTTGGGTCCCTTGTGTTGGGAGATCTGTGCACTTCCATGGCCTGAGAGACTATTTCCTTCCCAAGATTGGAGAAGTTGTCAGCAATTATTTTCTCAATGACACTATCCCTTTTTCTCTCTTTTCTTCTTCTGGTATCTGTATAATGCGAATATTTGTTTGGATTTGTTGCAGTGTTGTCTTATTATTCTTTCATACCTAGAGATCCTTTTTTCTCTCTCTACCTCAGCTTCTTGGTACTCCTGTTCTTTAATTTCTATTCTATTTACTGTCTTCTCTACATTTTCTAATCTGCTTTTAAATCCCCCCATTGTATGTTTCATTTCAGCTTCTGTATTTTTTCAAAATTTCTATCACTTTTCTTGAAGTTGTCCTTGAGGTCTTTAATATTTTTCTGTAGCTCCATGAACATGTTTATGATTTTTATTTTGAAATCTCCTTCAGGACGATTGATGAGTTCAGTTTCACTTGGCTCTTTTTCTGTTTTTTTGTGGGATTTTTGTTTGAACCAGGTTTCTTTGACGTTTTATATTTGTGTGTGGCACCATGTAATGCCTAGATGCTCTACTTTCTGGATCTGCTCAGTGCCTCGAGCAATTTTGGGGGTTGCTGAGGAGAGGCACTGGTGCCTGGGGGGATGAAAGAGCTGTTTCCTGCATTCTGACTTCTGTGTCTGTCTCCACTGCCAGAACTAGTGAGCCACACACTCAGGTGTAAGCCTTTATGCTTTGTGTTTGTAGCTGCCACGGATGGGGCCATTCTCTGGCTTACCTGACACCAGAGCAGGGACTACCATTTTGGAGCTGGTTCCATCCAGCCTGGAGGAAGGTGCCGTAGGCTGCAAATCAGAGGGGGCCCATGGAGCTGTTTGGTGGTTGTGTGCCTGAAGCTTCTGAATGTTCTTAACCTGAAGAATGCACCTGGACAATTTTGTCCACCTGACCTTTCTCTTGATCAGCAAGCTCTGTGAAGTCCTTGCCCCTTTAGCAGCCCTCTTGCTGTTAGGAAGTCTCTCAGACTACCCGCCTTTCTTTTGTCCCAGAACAACTGAATGTGGATCTCTGTTTTCCACAAGTGGCTGGAATCTCAGTCTCTTTAAGTATTCTGCCTGTGTTATCTTTCCAACTCCACTGATCCCCAGAGCACCATGCAATGTAGGTTCGTCCTCCCAGAGTAGATCTCCAGGGCTGGGTGTTCAGTAGTCCTGGGCTTCCATCCCCTCCTTGCTCCATTTCTCTTCTGCTGGTGAGCTCTGGTGGGGGAAGTGCTTGGGTCTCACTGGATTATGGCTTTGGTATGTTACCCTTTTTTGTGAGGTCTGCTCTTTTCTTTAGGTGTATGCAGTCTGGTGCAGCCTTCTTTCCTGTTGCTCTCTTAGGATTAGTTGTATTAACTCTATTTTCATATTATCTGTGGTTTTGGGATGAGGCCTCTGTCTCACCTCTCATGCTGCCACCTGTAATGTCCTGAGTTTATTTTTATAAGTTTTTAGTGGAGTCTTTAGAATTTTCTATATTTAAGTAGATCATGTTATCTGAAAACAAGAGACAAGGTAACTGCTTCCTTTCCAGTTGGGATGCCTTTTGTTTCTTTTCAATGTTTGAAAGCTATTGCTAGGACGTCTAATACTTAGTTGAATAAAAGTGCTGGGGATAGGCATCCTTATCTTGTTTATGATCTTAGAGGAAAAGCTTTTACTTTTCACCATTATTTTATTAGTTGTGGGCTTGTTATATATGACCTTCACTATGTTGAGGTACATTACATCTATACATAATTTGTTGAGAGCTTTTATCATGAGTGGTTGTTGAATTTTCTACAATGTTTTCCTGTATCTATTGAGATGATCATATGATTTTTATCTTTCATTTTCTTAACGTGTGGTGTGTCTTGATTTTTGTTGAACCATCCTTTAAATCCAGGAATAAATTCCACTTGATTATGGTGTATGATCCTTTTAATATATTGTTGAATTTGGTTTGCTAGTATTTTGTTTAGGATTTTTGCAACTACATTCATCAAGAATACTGGTCCCTGTAATTTTGTTTATTATAGTGTCCTCAACTGGTTTTGAAATCAGAGTAATACTGGTCTCATTAATAAAACAAGTCTTCAAAGTTCATTCATGTTGTAACATGTATCACAATTTCCTCCTTTTTAAGGCAAAATAATATTCCATTGTATGTATATGCCATATTTTGTTTATTCATTAATCTGTCCATTGATACTTGAGTGTTTTTACCTTTTGTCTTTTGTGAATGGTGCTGTGAACATGGTTGTACAAAAATCTTTGAGACCATTTTCTATTCTTTTGGGTGTATACTCAGAGTGGAATTGTTGAGTTATGTGGTAATTCTGTTTTTAGATTTTTATTCATAATGTTTTAATGTTTTTCATAGTGTCTGTATCATTTTACATTCCCACTGGCAGTCACAGAGGCTCCAGTTTCTCCACATCATTGTTAATACCTGTTCTTTTCTCTTTTCTTGCTAGTAGCCATCCTAATAGGTATGAGGTGGTAGCTTGTTGTGATTTTGATTTGCATTTTCCTACTGATTATTGATGTTTAGCATCTTGTCATGTGATTGTTATCCATATACTGTTGTTGGTATATCACCTTTGAGGAAATATCTATTCAAGTCCTAGTCTATTTTTAAATCAGAGTTATGTTGTTGTTGAGTTGTAGGAGTTCTTAATGTATTCTGTATATTATTAATTCCTTATCAGATAAATAGTTTGCAGATGTTTTCCCATTCTGTAGGTTGCTTTTATTCTGTTGATGTATCCTTTGATGCAGAGATGTTTTAAATTTTTGATATAGTCCAGTTTATCTGTTTTTACTTTTGTTGCCTGTGCTTTTGGTTTCATGTACAAAAAAATCATTGCCAAATTCAATGTCATGAAATTTTCCTCTATCTTAAATTTTAAGCATAAACTTTACTATGTATAAAGTGACTATGATAATTTCTCTCATTTTCTGTGCAGTTGAAATGTGATTATAAATATGAAATGCTTAACATTGTTTTATGGACATAGCAGGCATTCTATAAATATTATTAGAATTTAAATTAGGGTGGGGCTTGCAAATTAATATATACCTGTGTCTATATCATATCTAAGTGCCCATATAACAAAACAAAAATATGTGCAAAATTTCATCTAAATATTGAGAATAACACAGATATACATTCCCACAAATAAAAGGACATTGATGCTTAGGATATTCTGGGAAAGTATAAGTGGAATTGGGAGATCTAGGCTTGACAAATATATGGTTATAGAAAAGACTGTTAATTGTTAATGCCCAAATTAGAATGGTGAATGCAACTGTCATTGATTTCTGGTCCTCAGCACCCCTCTATTCTCTGAAGTGTATTTCCTCAATTATTTATGGGCAGAAGAGTGAGGTTTCCAATGGTCAGTATCTCATGTTTTCATGCAACAGGTACCACATGGCATTTTTCTTCTTTTCAAGCCTGCATCGCTGATATCCATATCCATGAAGCTGTCTGTGGAGTCTCTATGGCCATAATCCCTGTGAGACCACCAACATCAATATCAAAGGGTAGTCTCCCATTGCATCCAAGTCACCAATATCCAAGATACTAGAGCACTGCTGGCTCTGTAGCAAAATTCTTACCACCTCTCAACTGGTCCCTAAACACCCCATCTTTGACTATATCCAGAGTGTCACACAAGCCAAGGAGTATGCTCCAAAGCAGAAGTTTCTTCCTTTTACTGCTCAAGTTTCCAAAAATGGTTTCCTGTAAACTTCAGAATAGATTCCAAGTATCTGATAATGGTATATTTGGTGCTTTGTGATCTGGTCCCTGCATACCTTCTGGCATCACCTTTTGATACCTGCCTCCTCCTTCCCTTACTGATGTAACCCCTTTTTACCTCATCATTATGAAGTACTTTCAGTTATCTCTCCCTTCCTGTGCTTTTTAGTCTCATAATCTTTTACCTTAGTCTGATTTCTTCCTTTTTCAACTTCAGTTGACTTGCTAAAACCTATATTAAAATCAAGTTTCAAATCAAGCCTTATCTGTGCAACACAGAGAAGACAAGTAGTGATTCTACAGCATCTCACTACACTGATGGACAGTGACTGTAATGGGGTTTGTTGGGGGGACTTGGTGATGGGGGGAGTCTAATAAACATAATGTTCTTCATGTAATTGTAGATTAATGATACCAAAAAATCAAGCCTTATATCTTCTTGCAAGGCCTCCCCAACATCCATCTTCTTTTAACCTTTGTCCTCCACACCCCAATTAATTTTTAATCCATTTTTTATGCTTTCAGAGCAGAGACAAGGTACTGTAATGGTGAAGAATACAAATTTTATACCTAGATTGCCTGAATTGAAATCCTAGCTCTGCCACTTATTATAGGGGTAATAATGAGAAGTTATGTTTCATGTACCTGCATTTCCTTATCTATAAAGGATTGTGACAACAGTACTTATGTCACTGGATTTCTTTTATTTGTATTATTTTTAATTTTAATGCTCAAATTTTCCCAAATTTGAGCAATAGGACCCTCTAGAGTCAGACTTCCTGTGTCTTTTGGATATGTCCATTGACTTTTTTAAGAACAGTTTTATTGAGACATAATTTCCATATTGTACAATTCACATATCAGTACTTCATTTCTTTTTATTGTCAAATAATATTCCACTTAATGAATATATCACATTTTGCTTATCATCAGTTGGTGCATATCTGTATTGCTTCCATTTTGAGGCTGTTGTGAACATTTATGCACAAGTTTCTGTGTGGACATATGTTTTCATTTTTCTTGGGTATAAACATAGAAATGGAATTTCTGGATCTCATTTTCCTCACATGATCTCTTCCATTGGACCACTAACTATGTTTAGCATTTTAAGGAGCTGCAACTATGCAGTTTCCCAAGTAGCAGCACCAGATTTTGTAATCCCACCAGCAATGTATGAGGAGTTCAGTTTCTTCCCATCCTTAACAACACCTGTTATTGTCTGTCTTTTTGGTTTTAGCCACTTTAAATGTGAAGTAGTATCAGGGTTTTGATTTATAGTTCTATAAAAACCAATTATGTGGAGCATCTTTGGTATGCTTATTGGTCATTTGTATTTCATCTTTGGAGAAGTTTCTATTTAAATCTTTTGCCCATTTTAAATTGGGCTACATGTCTTTTTGTTGTTTACTTGTAAGTGTTCTTTATATATACTAGGTGAAATTTCCTTAGTACATACATGATTTCAAGTATTTTCTTCCATTGTATGATTATCTTTTCACATTGTTGATTGTATCTGTTGAAGTGCAAAAGTTGAAAAAATTTTGGTGAAATTCAATTTACCTATTTTTTCTTTAGTCACTTGTATTTTAGATGTTATATGTAAGAAGTGGTTGTCTAACCCAAGGTCATGAATATTTACTTTTACATTTTCCTCTTTATAAATTTTTTAATAATTTTAGCTCTTATATTTAATCAATAATCCACCTTGAGTTATTTTTTTGTGCATGGTATGAAGAAGGGTCCAACTTCATCCTTTTGCATGGAGATATCTTGTTGTTTCAGCACAACCAGCTTTTTGAAATCTTTTGTAAGTATCAAAAAATTGACATATGCTCCTTAGTAACATCTCAAGAATGGCTCCACTCCAAAGGGACTCCTGAGGACCAAACAGTTGTTCCCTCCTGATTATTAAGTGTCCTTTAAATACACTGAATATCTCTTTAAAGAGACAAGGACTAAAACAAAAATTCTAAATTCTAAAATTCAAACAAAAACAGTATTTTGTACCCATCCTCCCTTTTCCTAACCTGTAACTTAATGAATTGATGTCTTCTTTGAATATACTAAATGTATGCACTCATGCTGTGAACAATAGAACACAAGTATTATTTTATATACAAAAGATGTTTTAATTATTATGATTAGAATATGTCTTAATAGATTATTATCCCTACTATATTAGAATGTAATGAAGGATTATAGCTCAACCAGTATATAACCAATGTCATTGTTTTTGGTTGACACTTTCCCATTTTTAACTGGCTTTATACATAAAAAAAAAAACAACTCATACACAAAGATTGCCCATTTTTGGTGATCTTTATGTAGCCAGGCTATGTTAGAAGGTATACTAGGATGTCACACTGCTTAAAGCTAGAGGTTCCATTAAAATGTGATGAGGATAAAGGAAAATACATTAAATTATAAGTGCTTACAGTTTGTTCTTCCTCACAAGCGAGGAGGAAGAACTCTTGAGATTTATTTGGTGTACAAAATGTAGAGCCTGGGCAAAGGACAGGTGTGTGCCTAAAAATGGAGGCTTTGGTTGGGGGAATGATCTTTGAGAGGGAATAGAGAAAGGGAAAGGGAATCTGTTGATCTGGGGAAATTCATAGTTAGAGAAGGGTCTAAAAATGAGAGTCAAAAATTTGGGGGATGGAGCTGGGCAGCTCAGATGGGAGTGGGGGAGGGAGCAGGGAGGGCAGTTGCTCTGGTGGGATGGGAAAAAGGAGGTGGGAAGAGGCTGAGGGAGTGAAAGAAGGCAATGCTCAAGGGAGGGGAGTGAAGGAGGGTCTTAAATAAAAAATGAAAATAATTTTTGCTGGATATTTCTCCAAGAAGATAGACAAATGTCCAATAGCATGTGATAAGATGTTCAATATCATTAGTCATCAGGGACATGCAGATTAAAGATAGAGTGGGCTATCATGTCACTCGTTGTGATGGTTATAAGCAAAGAAACAGAATGTAAGTGTTGAAAGGATGTGGGGAGGTTGGATCCCTCCTTCATTGCTGGTGGGGATGTGCAATGGTTTGGTTGTGGTGGAGAGCAGTTTGGTATGTCATTTCTCTAAAGTAAACATGGAATTGTCATATGATCCAGCAATTCCACTCCAGGAATTGAACCCAAAAGAACTGAAAACAAGTGTTCAAACAAAAATGTCTAAATGAATGTTCATAGTAGCACTGCTAAAATGGTAGAAGTGACCCAGATGTCCACCAGGTGATAAATGGATAAGCAAGATGTGGTTATTTATATACAGTGGAGTATTATTCAGTCATAAAAAAGGAATGAAGTACTGCTACATGCTACAACATGGATAGAACTCAAAAGCACTGTGCTAAGTGAAAGAAGCCAGACCCAAATGGTCACATATAATATGATTCCATTAATATAAAGTGTCCAGATTTGTTAGAGACAGAAAGCAGATTAGTAGTTGTCAGGGCCTGGTAGGAATGGGGAATAACTTCTTAGAGGGGGTGAGGTGCCCTTTTGGCGTGGTGAAAATGTTTTAGATAGACACGAAGTTGTACAACATTCCAAATGTCCTGAATGCCACTGAATTGTACACTTTGAAATAGTTAAAATCATGAATCATGTACTATGTCAATTTTACTTCAATTATAAAAGAAGTTCTGCTAGGAATTTAAAAGGTCACTCCATTTCCTCCTCAACCTTTTGGCATTTTCTCAGCAGGTTGGTTAGAAGTCTGAATTGTTCTCAACTTATGGTTTTTCTTTTGTTGTTTTTACTGTGTAAGACAAATCAGAGATCTGTAATATTGGGTAATAGGTGCTTTATTTTGATATTAAGTCTTGTTTTAAACCTTTTCTGGATAAAATTGTCACTATTTTACTTGTGGTTTAGGATGTTTAGAGATCAATCATTAATTGTGTGTTAAACAGTAGAATGAAATTAACAGTAGTGGAAAAATGACTCTTCCCTTGCTGAATGATGGGTTCACCTCGGGTGGTGCATGGCATGATAGTCTAGTCAAATTTAGTTCCGAATACATCTCTTTATTTTTTCACAAGAGTATATATCCTTAGAGTTGATTGTGTAGAAAGATACGTGTTTGAGGTCCTATATGACTTTTGGGCAGCTGTTTGCAACCACTGCAAGTCTGAGAGAGAAACATGCAGTGACATCCACGTGGTATGGTCCAGTCTGCCCATCCAGGGTGGGAGGATCATTAGCATGATTTTTGCTCCAAGTCCTTGTGGGAATTCCCCACCCTACTGAGCTGGGATGACCATGTATGAGTCACTTGTATGACCTTTGCATCTTTGACCTAAGGCCTGTTTGATCCCAGCGGGCACACAGAGTTTTTTAAATTAGAGTTCCCCCACCCCCTACGCCCACGAGCCCTCTGCCTTTTCTCACTGATCACAGAAAAGCTTAGACATATAGTTGTAGGTTTTAGCAAGGAAATAGACTTTTGTGGCTTAAGTTTTGTGCACTGCCCTAAATTCTGATTTAATCTTCCTTTCAAATTCATATATGTTGCTATATCTTTGTTTTCCATTTAGTTTTCTGTAGGGTGTTGTGTATTTCTAAGCTGTAATTAATATTTTTTAGAATAAGTTAGGGACCAAAATAGAGTCCAGAGATAAAATCCCACTTCTCCACCTCAAATGATAGTCATCCAGATTGTGGTCTTATTGCTGTTCCCTTATGCACATACACATGCCCACACATATTCACACACACGTACATGGACATGCACACATCATGGCAGAGGGAAACTCCAATGGTCACTGTGTTCAGAGTGAGGCCCTCTTATGACAAAGTCATGTACTAAAATTTTGATTCAGAGCTTTTCATCAGAACTCGGCTCACAGTAGCCTTTATCTCTTTGTTCCACAGGCTGTAGATGAATGGATTCAGCATGGGGGTCACAACAGCATAAAAGACCACCACCACCTTGTTCTGCTCTGCTGACGCTGTGGAGTGAGGCTGCATGTAGGTCACCAGGGCCATCGCATAAGACATGGAGACAACAGTGAAGTGGGAGGCACAGGTCCTGAAGGCTTTGCAGCATCCCGCCACAGAGAGGATCAGTAGGATGGCAGCTGCAATGTGGGCATAGGACAGTGAGACCAGATAGCAGGTCATCAGAAGCACCACCACACTAGAGGCCACTATGACCACCTGGTTGATGGTTATGTCCACACAGGCCAACCTAATGAGTGCCAGCATCTCACAGGCCACATGGTTCAGCATGCAGTGCCCACAGGTGGGTAGGCGCATGGTGACTGCTGTCTCCACTGCAGAATTAGCCAGACCCATAAGCCAGGAGACAGCTGCCAGCCCTGCATAGCGCCTTGGGCCCATCATGGCCATATAGCGCAAGGGGTCACAGACAGCCACATAGCAGTCATAGGCCATGGCAGCCAGCAGCAGGAACTCGGTCCCTCCCAGGGCCAGTGAGAAGAAGAGCTGGGCCACACATCAGGCGAAGGAGATGGTCTTCTCCAGGAAGAAGTGCACCAGCATCTGGGGGACCCCGCTTGAGATGGAGCAGATGTCTACCACTGAGAGGTTGCAGAGGAAGAAGTACATGGGCAGGTGCAGTCGAGCGTCCAGCCCAGTCAGGAGGATGATGAGCCCGTTGCCCAGCAGGGTCAGCAGGTAGGTAGCCTCAAACAGAATAAAGAGTCCAGCCTGGGTCTTCCCATCACTGGAGAACCCCAGAAGGACAAACTCACTCCCCCAGGTCAGGTTGCCAGTCCTCATGAAGCAGGTGGGCCAAGCTGCTGGGAGAGGGGCAGAGTCAGAAAGCAGCAAGTAAAAAGCACCTTCAGAGGCTGGGGCTTAAGCCCTGGGCTGTGACTGGAGCTGTAGCTGGGACCCTAACCTGAGTTTCTTAAGTGAGGTGGTGAGGTGAGGATGCAGTGAAGTGCTGAAGAAAGGGACGGTGGGTTCTCACAGGACTGTGAGATTCCCAAAGATAACGTCCTGGTTCTGTTTATGCTTTTATGTCTGGGATGCAGCACAGATAGATACAGGAGATAGATACAGGAGATAATCCATCAGTCAAGAAGGAATGACAGAGAGAAAAAGTGCTGGATAAAGGATAGAAGGAAAGACACAAAGGAGAATAAAAGAGAAAGAACAACTAAGGAAGGAAAGTAGGAAAATGGAAAAGGAGGAAGGAAAGTGGAAGGTAGGAAAGAAAGGAAGGACTCTTCAGTGTCGGGGAGTAGCAGGTGCGGTGTGGTGATCAGACCCTCGAGATCAAGGGCGGATTCCCAGGGCTCCCCAGGCTCGTGCCCAGAAAGGAGTGTCTCACACCATTGTCATTGTGCCCATCAGTCCAGATGGAGCTTAAATCCATTAGCCAATGTCTGTTAAGAACCTCTAGGACCCAGGCACTATGCTAAACATCAGACACCTGTCTGTGAACAAAGAACACAAAAACATGAATCCTACTTCCTTGATTCTCATAAATTAATCAGGACAGAGATTACTATAATTACAAAAATTAATTCAGCATAATTGTGGTAAGTGCTACGAAGAAGGACAAGACTACTAGTTGGTTAATTAAATTTGTAGCTGTAATTAAATTATCATTGCAGCTATGTCTTCTTAATAATGTACAATCTATATAGGAAGTTGCAGGCATTTATTTAGATGTTTAAATAAGTGCTTAAAATAATGTAATGAGAGCATTTGGAAACCCGTGATACTGACATTTTACTACTGAGTATAAAGTGACTGAAATCCACTGAGTTTTCATAAAGAAAGTGAGTTCTCCTGTGTCAGCAAAGATTTTGCTGGGTTATCTCACTGGTTGACCCACCATGTTGAACAGCCTGCTTGTGCATTGAGTCCCCTATACAGAATTTTATTGTTGTTAACAACCATTTGATCAATAAATATGAGGACGCATGTAGTACATCAGTGTTAAGAAAAGCAGAGTGGAGCCACAGAATCAAATGCAATAGAATTGGAAAACATAATTCAGTTCACATTGCTTTTGGCTGGGAGTGGCGGCCTGGCCTCTTACTGGTGGCTGGACAGAGGAGAGAGCCTGGGTAGAGCAGGCTTCTCCTGCCTTCCATTCAGCCCTGGTCGTGCAGTGGCCAGAAGGTGTCACTGTAGAAGCTCAGAATAGAAACTAACCTTAGATCCTCAGGGTTGGAGACCAGGTTCGAGGGCAGCGGCTGGTGGCCAGGCTTCTGAGAACTGCCCAAAGAGCCTGTGGGTGCCCACAGAGCCTGGTCCTTGTGTCAGCAGAGGAAGTAACTCGGCTCTGATCTACTATGACCAGTAGGCTGCTACAGCATCCACAATCCTCACCTTCAAAGATACTCTCATGGATCTAGATTCCTTCCCGAAGGGCCCGATTATTCTGCAAAAAAATAAAAAGCATATAGAGACCAAGTATTCCATCCACTGCATTTTAGCATTTTACAGATGAGGAAACCAAGGAACAGGGGTGAGATTGGCCCCAGGTCAGATCTGCCTGGAAAGGAAGTCAGAACAAGGTTTAAGGCTGCACTGCACATTTTCAGCTTTCATTGAGCCCAGCAATGAGGCTGGGAGGGTGTTCTGCAAGGATATGGCCTCGGAAAGGAGGCACCCAAGGAATCCTAGATTGGAGGCCCAGGACAGCTAACTTGCAATGTAGAGAAATGCAATGTGGTGAGTGGAAGAAACATTGAATGAGAAGTCAAGAGATCCAGGTTCTATGTTGCCTCTTCCATTAGCCTGCTATGTGCCTTGGACAAGTTACGTGACATCTCTGAGCCTCAGTTTCTTCATTTGAAATGTGTGGATAATAATAATGCCTGCCACAAAGTATTTTGAGTAAGATCAGATGATATCAGTATGAATGTGCTTTGTAAATTACTAAGGAAACATAAGTGGCTGTTGTTACTATACACAACAAGTCCATTGCACTGAGGTAAATTCTGCCCAGGGACATGGGGACAAGAAACAGTACGAATATGGGCTATAAAGGCCAGAAAGTCAATAGAATGCAGGTCATGAAGCTCCTTTATAATAAATCCTATTGCCTCAATCACCTAACAGCTGTTTAAATAGATAAATGATATTAACATTTTTTCCAGTAAGCTTTTGATGCTGTTTCTAGATGATGGTAAACTTTTTATTAATAGATGGCCTTGTTTGCAGCTTTTTGGGATAATAGAGCATTTCATTCCACTTTGCTTGACTTAGAGAACATTTACTGAACACTGAGCAGTGCCTGGTCCAGGGGCATGTGCTGGGGAAGCAGTGTTCAGTGCAGCCTGGTCTGCCTCTCTAGGAGCTCAGCTTGGCAGGAGAGGAGTGAGGGTGAGTTACCATGGCCTCATCAGAGTCTTCAGAGGAAGCTATCAGGTCTGGTAACTGGAGGCATGGAGTCAGACTGTGTAAACAGCCAGGCAGATATATAGAAATAATAAAGTAGAAGCAAAGAATCAACCAGCACATTTTCTTCTTCAAAATGCAGAAGTGGTTTAGGGTGCATGCGGGTCAGTAGTAAGAAGACCTGGGTTTCAGCCTGTATCAATAAACTGCCTAGGTATCATTGTAAATTACTAATTTTTGAGCCATAGTTTCTTTGTCTGCAGTGAACTGCTTAGGTAAACACCAAGATTTCTCCCAGCTCTGAAGATCTGCAATAAATGAGTACATGTAGGCTGTACTTTAAAGCAGTATAAAAGGGCAAAGAAATTTTTCCATCCCTGATCACTCTGAGTATACATAGCTAGTGGGACTGTGGGCTATAAGATATTATGGGTTACTGGGTTTGGGTAGTCAAAGCATTCTCATCACACGTAATGTTTGGGGAGGTACCAATGAATGGACCAGGTTGACTTGGAATCGGAAGCTAAGGAGGTAGGGAAGGGGCTCTACAGACAGGAATGGGAGAACCACTCAGGCCACGACTTGAGACTTGTAGGCTTCTTTCCAAAGTCAGTCTTAGGTAATTCCTACAATGGGATAACCTGTAACAAGGTCCGTTAGACCAGGAACCAAACTTGCCTTAGTTCCATAAGAGTTATGCTTCATAATGATTGAGAATATTCACCTTCCTTGTTTTCAAGAAAAGATGGGATTATGTTTATTTTTGGTTGTTATACTTCACTCAGCCCTTCTCCCTTTTTTCTTACCACCAGCATAATACAAATACCCTGAGGCCAAGTAAACAGCCTTAACTTTTTGATCTCTGCTTTTAAGTTCTTTGAATGTGTGTTTGTGTATACTAGCACTGGAGGTTATATGGTTAATTGGATATCTGACCAAGACAGAGGACTCTATTGAGTGGCTCAAAAACAATGAGTTGCATTGTGTAGGTCCTGGGACAAATCAAAGAGCCTCCTACTAAAATCACTGAGATCAGTGGAGGATACCAGGCAGTCCTGGCTGCTCCTAGGGATTTGAGCTCTATCTTCACACCACCTCCCCATAACCTTCCCTGTGGGGGACTCACCGAGGCTGGGTGCTCATCTCATGCACAGAACAGATGGGAAAGCGACACATTTCTTGCCAAGTCCTTGAAGCAGTGGTCCATCCTCTTTTGTGGGATTGAGGTTCCCCTTTGTCAGTCTTAGCTGACAACCTTCCAGAATCTAAGAATCCCCAGAGGGCAATTACTTGCTCTTGGTGTGTTCTTTTCCTCATTCTTCCCCCCCCAGCTACTTTTCTACAACCATAGCTTCTCCACTAAGTTCTCTCCACTAAGTTCCCTATGGGATAAAAATTCTGAAAACATTTCATCTTAACTTTTAATTGACCTTCTAGTTCCCAGAATGAGCCCTTCTCTGACTTTTTTGGGACTTTCACTGCTCTTTGAGGCAATGACATTGTAGGAGACTTGGGCAGAAGTCAGGAGAGAGGAGTATCTACTCCTCTGACCTGATGGGAAGTGTAACTCCAGAGGGGGAAATCCCAGGGCAAAATACCTTTGAAACCAAAATCAGTCTAAGGGAGAAATAAAGTTTAAGAAACCTGTTTATTTCTTACAAGCAGTCATCCCACCATTCTTTTGACCCAGCTGCAGCAGAAGAGAGCTCCACTGGACCTCTCTGGCCCAGATAAGCCCTAGCTTGCCCTTGTAATTACCTATTGATATGGAGATGGATACTTCTTTCCACCGCTTGGAAACACCTATTGATATTAAGATGTGCTTAAAGCCAGGCAAAAGATTCTGGAAATATTGCAATTTTACTCACGGGAAGCGATTGTGATTACTTTTGGGGAAGAGAAGAGAACTAAACTCTCAGAGCCTGTTCTCATTCCAAAGGAGGGAGATTAAAAATAAAGCTTTGCAGGGATGAAGGCAACTTCTTCCCAATTTCTGCAAATCTACTTTTAGTACTGGGAGTGGTGAGTCAGCATTGCCCAGCAGAGTCAACATATCCATGGCCAGGAAGCCATTGAAAAATCCCAAATCACAGTCATTCAAATATTCCCATAGGATTCTTGGTGGCCTCCCATATCCATTTCTGCTGAGTTGTGTTTCCTTTGCATATTTTCGTACAACCAGATAAGCTTTTCTAGCTTTCACTATGTTCCATCTCCTAGTTCTTGGTCATCTTCCAAGCTTTAATATCTTCACTGGAATTATTAGAAGGAGCAGATTAAACAATGGGTCAGGGATGGTATTTTATTCCCAATGTTTATGTGTCTGTGTTTCCACGGTAATAGAACATGGGTCTTCGGTAAGAGGGATTGAAAAACAGAGATGTTAGTGAATAAATAAACCAATAAAATTTTTCTAGAATAATTGAAAAATCATTATCATCAAGATAAAGATTTATTATCTTGAAGACTTGTCACTATAATGACAATGGACTGGGAGGAATGGTAGTTTCACTTCATGCCCTCCCCTTTGTGCGTGCAGGACCTGGAGAATCTCAGGTTCAACTCTGCTCCTCCGACTACACAGCTAAGCCCAGAACCGGAAGGACTTGAGGCTCTTCCAACATCAAGGTCCATCAAAAGCAAACCTGATGGGGCCTTCTGGAGGAGAGTTGTAGGCAAAAGTTGAGGGAAAGGGCAGAGGTAGAAAGAAGTCTGAGGGCACAGTGAGGGAGAAGAGAGAGAGAGAATGACACCTGAGAAGTGGGACTCCTGATACACATTAAAAGCAGGCCTAGCATGATCTGGGTAAAGGTAAAGAGGTTGGGGACCATCTTCCAGATGATTGTAGTAATCTAATAAAAATATTTCCTTGCTATTAAAACAAAATGCTTCTTTCCTACTTTTTCTTTCTTTCTTTTTCTTTTTATTAAGGTATTATTGATATACACTCTTTTGAAGGTTTCACATGAAAAAACAATGTGGTTATTACATTTACCCATATTATCAAGTCCCTGCCCACACCCCAATGCAGTCACTGTCCATCAGTGCTGAAAGATGCCACAGATTCACTATTTGCCTTCTCTGTGCTACATTGTTTTCCCTGTGATCCCCCACACCATGTGTACTAAACATAATACCCCTCAATTCCCTTCTCCCTCCATCCCCACCCACCCTGCCACACCCCTCCCCTTTGGTAACCACTAGTTCCTTCTTGGAGTCTCTGAGTCTGATGCTGTTTTGTTCCTTCAGTTTTGCTTCGTTGTTTTGCTCCACAAACAAGGGAAATCATTTGGCCCTTGTCTTTCTCCACCTGGCTTATTTCACTGATCATAATGTCCTCTAGCTCCATCCATGTTGTTCCGAATGGTAGGATTCGTTTTTTTCTTATGGCTGAATAGTATTCCATTGTGTATATGTACCACTTCTTCTTTATCCATTCATCTACTGATGGACACTTAGGTTGCTTCCATATCTTGGCTATTGTAAATAGTGCTGCGATAAACATAGGGGTGCATATGTCTTTTTGAATCTTAGAGCTTGTATTCTTTGGGTAAATTCCAAGGAGTGGGATTCCTTGGTCAAATGATATTCCTATTTTTAGTTTTTTGAGAAACATCCATATTGCTTTCCACAATGGTTGAACTAGCTTCCAATCCCATCAACAGTGTAGGAGAATTACCCTTTCTCCACATCCTCATCAGCATTTGTTGTTCTTAGTCTTTTCGATGCTGGCCATCCTTACTGGTATGAGGTGATATCTCATTGTGGTTTTAATTTGCATTTTCCTGATGATTAGTGATGTGGAGCATCTTTTCATGTGTCTGTTGGCCATCTGAATTTCTTCTTTGGAGAACTGTCTCTTCATATCCTTTGTCCATTTGTTAATCAGATTATTTGCTTTTTGGGTGTTGAGGTGTGAGTTCTTTATACATTTTAGATGTTAACGCCTTCTCAGATATGTCATTTACAAATATATTCTCCCATACTGTAGGATGCCTTTTTGTTTGGTTGATGGTGTCTTTTGCCATACAGAAACTTTTTAGTTTGATGTGTTCCCATGAGTTCATTCTTGCTGTTGTTTCCCTTGCTCGAGGAGAAGCATTCAGGAAAAAGTTGCTGATGCTAATATTCAGGAGATTTTAGCCTATGTTGTCTTCCAAGAGTTTTATGGTTTCATGACTTACATTCACGTCTTTGATCCATTTCGAGTTTACTTTTGTGTATGGGGTTAAACAATAATCCAGTTTCATTCTCTTACATATAGCTGTCCAGTGTTGCCAACACCAGCTGTTGAAGAGGCTGTCATTTCCCCATTGTTTGTCCATGGCTCCTTTATCAAATATTAATTGACTATATATGTTTGGGTTTATATCAGGGCTCTCTAGTCTGTTCCATTGGTCTATGGGTATGTTCTTGGGCCAGTACCAAATTGTCTTGATTACTGTGGCTTTGTAGTAGAGCTTGAAGTTGGGGAGCATAATCCCCCCAGCTTTATTCTTCCTTCTCAGGATTGCTTTGGCTATTTGGGGTCCTTTGTGGTTACATATGAATTTTAAAACTGTTCCAGTTTGTTGGTACTTTGATAGGAATTGCATTGAATCTGTAGATTGCTTTAGGCAGGATAGCCATTTTGACAATGTTAATTCTTCCCATCCATGAGCATGGGTTGTGTTTCCATTTATTGGTATCTTCTTAAATTTCTCTCATGAGTGTCTTGTAGTTTTTAGAGTATAGGTCTTTCACTTCTTTGGTTAGGTTTCTTCCTAGGTATTTTATTCTTTTTGATGTAACTGTTAAAGAAATTGTTTTCCTGATTTCTCTCTCTGCTAGTTCATTGTTAGTGAATAGGAATGCCACAGATTTCTGCATATTAATTTTGTATGCTGCTACTTTGCTGAATTCAGATGTAAGATCTAGTAGTTTTGGAGTGTATTCTTTTGGGTTTTTTATGTACAATATCATGTCATCTGCAAACAGGGACAGTTTGACTTCTTCCTTGCCAATCTGGATTCCTTTTATTTCTTTGTGTTGTCTGATTACCATGGCTAGGACCTCCAGTACTATGTTGAATAAGAGTGGGGAGAGTGAGCATCCTTGTCTTGTTCCCGATCTTAAAGGAAAAGCTTTCAGCTTCTCACTGTTACATATAATGTTGGCTGTGGATTTGTCATATATGGCCTTTATTATGTTGAGGTACTTGCCCTCTATACCCATTTTGTTGAGAGTTTTTATCATGAGTGGATGTTGAATTTTGTCAAATGCTTTTTCAGCATCTATAGAGATGATCATGTGGTTTTTGTCTTTCTTTTTGTTGATGTGGTGGATGATGTTGATGGACTTTCGAATGTTGTACCATCCTTGCATCCCTGGAATAAATCCACTAGATCATGATGGATTATCTTTTTGATGTGTTTTTGAACTTGGTTTGCTAATATTTTGTTGAGTATTTTTGCATCTATGTTCATCAGGGATATTGGTCTGTAATTTTCTTTTTTTGTGGGGTCTTTGTCTGGTTTTGGTATTAGAGTGATGCTGGCATCACAGTATGAGTTTGGAAGTATTCCCTCTTCTTCTACTCTTTGGAAAAGTATAAGAGGATGAGTATTAGGTCTTCACTAAATGTTTGATAAAATTGAGCAGTGAAGCCATCTGGTCCAGGAGTTTTGTTCTTAGGCAGGTTTTTGATTACCAGTTTAATTTCATTGATGGTAATTGGTCTGTTCAGATTTTTTGTTTCTTTGTGGGTCAGCCTTGGAAGGTTGTATTTTTCTAGAAAGTTTTCCATTTCTTCTAGGTTATCCAGTTTGTTAGTATATAGATTTTCATAGTATTCTCTGATAATTCTTTGTATTTCTGTTTTGTCCGTAGTGATTTTTCCTTTCTCTTTTCTGATTCCGTTTATGTGAATAGTCTCTCTTTTTTTCTTGATAAGTTTGGCTAGAGGTTTATCTATTTTGTTTATTTTCTCAAAGAACCAGCTCTTATTTTCATTGATTCTCTCTACTGTTTTATTCTCGATTTTATTTGTTTCTGCTCTAATCTTTATTTTGTCCCTTCTTCTACTGACTTTGGGCCTCATTTGTTCTTCTTTTTCTGTTGTCGTTAATTCTGAGTTTAGACTGCTCATATGGTATTGTTCTTCTTTCCTGAGGTAGGCCTGTATTGCAATATACTCTCCTCTTAGCATGGCCTTTACTGCGTCCTACAGGTTTTGCGGTGTTGAATTATTGTTGTTATTTGTCTCCATATATTGTTTGATTTCTGTTTTTATTTGGTCATTGATCCATTGGTTATTCAGGGGCATGTCGTGAAGACTCCTTGTGTTTGTGGGATTTTTCATTTTCTTTGCATAATCTATTTCTAGTTTCATACCTTTGTGGTCTGAGAAACTGGGTGGTACAATTTTGATCTTTTTGAATTCAGCAAGGCTCTTTTTGTGGCCTAGGATATGATCTATTCTTGAAAATGTTCCATGTGCACTTGAGAAGAATGTGTATCCTGCTGCTTTTGGGTGTAGAGTTCTGTAGATATCTGTTAGGTTCATCTGCTCTAATGTGTTGTTCAGTGCCTCTGTGTCCTCACTTATTTTCTGTCTGGTTGATCTGTCCTGGGCCAGAAGGGGGAGGCTTTTCTCCTCCAATAAATGTAAGGGCTTTCCCTGTATCCTGTCTTGAGTTCCTTGTGCTCCTATGTTATCAAAATCTCAGTGTTCAAACCCCAAGTCTGTGGGTTTTGTTTTAGGTGCCTCGGGAGAACTAGAAATTTTGAATAAAGACAGAACTATACTAATCTAATATTTCCAAAGTGTTACCTGTTAGACGTACAATTTTTCACATTGTGTTAATCTTTCATGGGGAATCAGGCATCTCTTTTGTCCTCTACTCAACTCATCACACCTGCTCTCAATGGACAGATTGGGCCTTCATTTCAACTCCATGAGTTTCCACTGAGGAAATTCTCCTAGCTTCTCTTGTGGTGGGCTCTTTTATCACTGTGCTCCTTATGCATCCCCACCCTGATCTAGCATTCACCTTCTTCTTGGCCTTTGGCCTGGGGTGCCTGTCATTCTGTTCCATTCTTTTCTTCCATCAATGCAACTGAGTGGGTCTGTGGACCACATGGGAAGAGGAGGGAATGGAGTGCAGCACGGAAGGTCTGGCTGCAGGACTGAGCAGCTACATGGTGATCAGACTGTGATCACCAAGACATGTGGAAGGTGTTGCTTTGTTACCCTGTTTGATACTTTCTGAGAGGCCCTTCTAAGTTCCCCTTGCTTGGTTTGAGCCTGCCACCAAAGGTCCTTGGGGGAGGGAAAAATTATTCTCTCAAATTCAAAACAACCTTGTGTGATAGGCTCAGACTTGGCCAGAGGTAGATAGTTGGTAAACAACCAACTGACATGAACTTTGATATGTCTAATGTCAAATCTTAGGCTCTTTTCACTAGACCGTGCTGTCTCCACTGCTCTTTTTTCTGAAATGAAGTGATTGGAAATGGAGGGATGAAGAGGTCCTTCCGTGCTCGGACATTCTGAAATTCCCTGTGTAGAGGTTAGCAGAAGGGGGAGCACTATCTCTATGCTCAGGATTTTTTATGTGCCCCACTTAAGCAAAACGATGTCTCTTAATAGTCAAAAGGAGCCAAGAAAAGAATTCTGGCTGCGAGTTGGCTGTGACTCTAAGGTGCACTTGGCTTCCTGGCCTTTCTAAGAGGAAGCCAACTTTCTCTTTTCTCTGGAGTCTTCTGGCCTACCTTCAGCCCTAAACCTTTGCCTTAATTTTGCCATGACATTGGATGCTGTGGTAGGCTAAATTATGGCCCATGACTTATGTCCAGATCCTAATTCCTGGAACCAGTGAGTTTTACCTTATATGGTAGAAAGGGCTTTTGTGTATGTGACTAAGCTAAAGGAATTTGGCATGGGACTGTTATCTTAGGTGATCCAGGTAAACCCAGTGCAGTCACAGCATCCTTATCATAGGGAAGACCAGAGTCAGAAGGAGATGTGATGATAGAAGCCAGAGTTTTGGGTGATGTGAAGAAGGCACAAGTAAAGGAGTGCAGGTGGCCACTGGTAAGAGCAGCTGTGGAGAGAGCCTGGAGAAGGCAGAGCAGAGAGAAGAAGACTGCATGTGCAGTAAATGGCATTTCTCCTAATGTGTGATCAAGATGCTCAAGGGTTTCTTTTACACCACAGGTGGACTTCATGCAAGTGAGTCAGCTGGGTGTCGCCTTGACTCATTCCCAAGTGACTACTTGGAGGTGAAATGTCACCTAAAATAGGTACCCAGAGGTTGAGGGAGAAACTGTATATGGTCAGTGGAGTGGGGAGTGGGGGCAGAAACTTTTCCTACTTTGATGGAGCTGCAGTGGGCCCAGCTGGAGAACGTCCAAGGAACCGTGAGGCTGTGTGCCACCACGTGAGGACAGCCAGCCTGGGGGATCTGCTCCCAAAAGCATGGCCACCGGTCCACATGGACGGTTCTGCCTTCACATATGTCTTCCCTGTGCTCCATCCCAGGAGGATTCAGCATCATTCTAGTGGGCAGCATGGAGGAGGAGGTGAGAAAGAAGTTTTAGAGAAGGGCAAAGGGACCAAGTTTCCTGGTTTAAGCTTCCGGGGTTGGGGTGAGAAGCTTCAGCTGAGAGTGAAGTCCAGAGTTCCATTTTACACTGAACAGGTTACTTTTAATACTGAAATGAGAATGTTCTGGTGACTAAAAGGGATTGGAAACCTGTTCATTTCCAGGAGGAACGTGGACATTCATGCTATGTCCTGGATGTAGCCCATGGGTCAGGGAAGGACAATTCCCAGGGCTCAGGCTTGAGTGTATGGGGTGAGTAGGAATAAAGGTAGTTTCTTCTTATGCCCTAAGAATTCAGCAATGTTCAATGAGCCAGCTCCTCTTAGTTTCCATAACTCAATAGATGTGAGGTCTGCCAGTTTGGAGCCTTGGAGTCCCATCCTGGCTATGACCTTTTCCCAAGACTTCCACCCTTTTCAGTCTCAGATGCACTGTGTGATCTGAGACCCATCTGCCGAGCAGACTTTGACCAGGCTGGAGGCAGTGAAGCCTGGTAGCTGAGGGTGTAGTTTCCAACCTCTTAATGCCCGTGTCTGGATTTTGGCGCCCACCCTGTGCCTTTATGACACTGGGCAAGTCAAAGTCTCCATCGCTTCAGATGTCAAATGGGAAGAATGGTATTACTGTCTCATGGGCTCTTGTGAGAATGCAATGAGATAGTCCATGTAAAGTACTGAGCATGGTGTCTAATTTGTGGTGAACTCTGAACAAATGTTAGGTGTTTTTATGTTTGAAATACTTGCAACACTTTAAAACGAAGGTGCTAGTCAAACCAACACTACAAATAGAAACTAATTTTTTCCCCTCACACACTTACTTCTGTGTTTTTGAGCCTTGAAAATGTACAATTTTGCAAAATACAATCTGTTCTGACAGTTCTCTGCATCAAACTCAGAGCGTTTCCTGCTGCCCTTGGGATTTTGTGAGAGATATTTTGGAAGTACTTTTTAGAACCTTCACTGGTTGGAGTTGCTTCTCAAGCTCTGCATTAAATGATGAGACCTTCAGAGCTCCCTGCCTCTGTCTCTGGAGAGGGCAGCTGGGAGCAGTCCCAGGCAGAGGACAGATACCAGTCCAGGAAGTCTGGTTAAGTGGGGTGGGCATGGGCACACTGAAGCCAGGAGGGACGCCAGATAGGAAGGTGCAAATAGAGGCTGAGAATGATTATCCAAGAGCAAATATAGGTCCAGAAGCTACTCACAGAAGCAATCAGAATCCTTGCCCATCCTGCCTCTGCTCCTGTTAATAGTGATCTTACGGCCAGTGTCCTGAAGAAACGTTGCCTTACAGATGTCCTGCCTCTCTCGTCTATCTCCAAGTCCAGCCAACAAAAAACAAAAGAAATGAAAAACTTAAAAAAAAAAAACCCCAACAAAGAAATTCACCCAGCTCATATACAAAAGTGACTCTCCAGCTCTGATCTTGCAAGATGGGGTTCCTACTTCTCCTTATCCCAGAAAGGAAAGAAACCTCAGATTCCTGTTGTACCCAGTGGCTTTCAAGGGATTTCACAGACACTCTCTCATCTGCGGAAGGAGAATCTTGAGGCTGAGTAGGTCGCACAGGTTTTGCCCACATCAAGGACTTTCAAAGTCTGACTCTAAGGGTTCGACTCCAGGTTTATGTTAGGTCGGCTCTTTTACTTTTTAAGAATCTAGTGAGAGAAGTACTATAGTCATTATAACGTCACTACCATCAAACACATTTTTTAAATCCTCCTCTATCAATTTGAGGTAGCACTAAATCAGTGGAATAATTTTGAAGTTTTCTCTTATGAAAGAGATGCTTATTTAGGGAAAAAGGTATCTATTTCAAACATACATGAAAAAGAATTTTAAATCTCTAGTTTGTCTATTTACTCTAGAGTTCTAAGAAAAACAGTGAAACTATTAAATATTACCAGCAAGTTTACCATATCAGGTATTTTTCTTATATGTGCCTTTTATGGTTCGGGTCCTTGCATCAAAAATAGGCAAGGCTTATATACACTTTATAAGGCATTAGAATATTTATTTCACCACTTAGAATAATTTTAAAAGTTTATAGTGCTTTTATTTTATGAAACATTTTTGACCATGTGGAGGATTAATTTTTATGTTTGAAATACTTTCAACACCTTAAAATGACAATTTTTAGTTGGAAAGCCAGCATTCTCTTTATATTGTTCTTATAGGCAAATAAAAGTTGTAGCATGATATACTCTGTGATAATGTGAATTTCCAGAATCATTACAGGCACAGTGGTTTTTAAAAAATTTACAATCAAATTTCTTCTGCTGAAGCTTTAAATATCAACTACTCATGCAGCAAAACATTTTATCAGTGATAAATGATTTCAGGTTTATTAGTGACAGTTGGCAAAGTTGAAATAGGTCTGTATTTTGCAAACATAACCACATCATGTCTGAACCTCCTAAGACATTCTTCCCTTGCCTTCTGGCCAGAACAGAATTGTATCCTTCACGTGAACCGTGAAATACAGTGCACTGCCAGGTGATTGATTGCACTGTGGAGTCTGAAGGGGTGAGGGAAGTAGGGCTGCCTCACACATCACACAGCAAGTCTTCCTAAAAATCATTTTAATTGCTTTGATCTTCCCCTGAAACTCCTTTCCCCATTATAGCTTCCCTTTTCCCTATTACCTAGGCTTCCTCCATCAGATGCCCATGCATAATTTTGTTCCTGGAAAGAGCAATGTCAAGAAGCAGGCTCCCTATGTTGAGAAGGTGCTTGAAGCATCCAGGATTTTAGGACAGAGGGTCTGGTGTCCAGTACCCAGCCTGATGAATGGTCTGTCCCTGGATGCAGAACCTGGGGTCTTTACTAGAGCAGTCCCATCGTGTGGTGTGGAGAGGTTTCTGGCTTCACCAACTCCACGTTCAACTCTATAGCCGTTCTAGATGTTCTGCACGTCTTTTAATATCCCTTTTACATTTTTTTTCTGCTTAATTCACTAGAGTGGTTTGTTACTATTTTTTCAATTCAACTAAAACTCTTTCTGATCTACCCTGTTGATCTTAACTTCAACCCCCAAGCCAGATCTTAGTCTTTCCAGGTATTTCACTCCACTAGGCTTCCCATCTCAGAACTCCCTTTCATAACAGAAAAGAGAGGTGGAGAGCAGTCTAGCAAAACAAAAACCACAACCACCTCGGGACCTGGAATTCATTCCGGAACAACAACAAAAATGAACAAAGATAAAAGAGCTTGGAGATCGACCTGCCCCAGACCTACCTGAGCAGAGAAGGGCAGAGTAGAACCTGCTTTCTCCTTTTCCAGCTGACACCTCCCTTGCCCATGTCCTTCCACATGTACACTCTCTTCCAAGGAATGGCTTTTCAAGGCAAAGGACCTGAGACATAAGGCTGAAGATTATCTTTGCCTAGAACAGCTTCAGGACTTTAGTGTCTAATCTTGCCCACCAGAAAATATTCCCCATTAATGACACCTTATTGATAGTAGCTAATCATGCCTGACACAGTCCTAAGCACATTTTCTGTATTAACTTTAATTATTGTTTCAGGAGATGTGGAGTACTAATATCGACTCCAGAGTATCCAGAGGACCAGAGAGTTTAGAGTTACTTGTCTAAGAGCACAGTACTCTGAGGGGCCAGGATTCAGATGCAGTTAGCCTGGCTCAGGGCCCCAGTGATGATCACCACACTGCCACTGCCTATATCAGTGCCGTGTTCCAGCAACATAGAATTGAAGGACTTTACTCCTTCTCATGGATTTCTTTTAATTATAATTTTTTGTAATTATGGTGGCACAGAATCCACTAAATTTACTCTGTTAACATTTCCTTCAAGGGCAGTAACTCCTTTAGTGAACAGCTGTATTCTGGAGACAACTTGGACCTCATTGATGAGGCCCCAAGGCCCGCACATCAGGAGCAGCTAGAGGAGGAAGCCCACACTTTAGGAGGTGTGGAAATTAGGAGCCACTAAATACTCCACCTGATGGATTAAGGGAGATGATGTTTAGGATGCCTCCCCTTCCCATTATAATATGACGAAGGTGCATTTGCCTTTTGTCAGGAGTATCATAGAAATCTCAATTCTCTGATTTCAGAAGCTCTAGGTAAAGATTTAAATCATTAATAGAGAAGGTGAATTGTTACCTACATCTCAAATTTCTTGAGGAAATGTGGTCCCCCAAAGAGCTACACACATTCTGTGAGTGGGCCTTAGTGTAGATGTAGGACACTGTTTCATATGTAGAGAAATGTCATTAAAGACTTAATAAGTGTTAGGCTGGAGAAAGGAAAAACAAGGACATGAAAACAGAAAATAGAGATGCCATAGGGGGAAAACAGACCAGACCCCAAAGTCCGTGCTGTATATGGAAAGGGGACAGCTCTCCCTGAATTCCATCCTGGTGTGCCAACTAAGACCCGGATGTCAGCCTCCTCCCTCTTGGAAGGAAAAGAGTTTCTAGTTGACTATTATGTCACCTTTAGTCAATCATACCTCTCAATACCCCCCTAAGATAGTTTGCCCACTCCACTCCCTCCTAATCCCTTATAAGTGCCCCACCTCCCTAACTGGGTGTGACTTCTCTGGCCTCTGACAATAAGGTCACAGAACTTCACCTGGGGGTATTTAAATAAATTACCTAGCCCTTTGTTGCCTCTCTTTGCCTGCTTATTCCGGCTAGAATTTATCTTACATATGGTGCCGAAACACGGGAGGAGTGTGAGCATGGGGCTCCAACTGGCCACCGGTGGCCCTGCCCCCTTCTTCCCCAACCCGGGACCTCAGCCTGCTCTCTGCTGCATGGCTATTTTCTGGTGAGTCCCTCAGTTTCCCCTGGTCTGCTTCCCTCCTTAACTCCGTTTCACCTGGTCCATCTGAAATCATAGGTAAGTCCAGGTCTGGGCATTCAGCCCATCTGTTGCAAGTATCTGGGATACTTGCCCCAGGCCCTGCGGTGTGGGAGACGTCCCCCACCCAGGCTCCCAGGCTGTCTCCCCTGACTTGGTGCACTTGGGACGCTGGGCGCTCCTCTCAGCAGGATGTTTTTTGGGAAGTGAACGCAGACATGAGGAACCAGCCCATGAAAGCAGAGGCTCAGACCCTGCTGTGATGTCTCATTTCTAATCTGGCTACTCTGTCCTGGGAAGTCCGCAAATGGAAGTTAGTCTTCCTTTGCTCTGAGGCCGGGCCTCAGTATCCCTTGGACAACCAATCTCGCTGGCCCCTCAGGGAACTTTTGATTTTAGCCTCCTCACTGACTTAACTAATTATTGCCACCAGAGCGGAAAGTAGAATGAAATCCTGTATGTGCAGGCTTTTTGGACTTTGCACTCCCATCAAAATCGTTAGGTTAAATGTTCTTTAACTCAGGTTCTCCTAGTCCGATCTCCAGTTAAAGATTCTCAGCCTCTTACTCTGCTCAGTCCTTCCTTTACAGATCTGCCAGAAAACCTCAGTTGCCTGCCTCCCTCAGCTCACAATCCCCTCCCCCTCTCTCCACCACCATCTTTAAGTCCTTTGTCTTCCTACATGTTGCCTCCACCTTAAAGTGCTGCATTCTCAACCATGCCGTTGTCCTGCTCTCCTCTTCCGGTGGCTGCACCACCCCCTCCCCCTCTTCTTCCACCTTCACCGCCCTCTTCCCCCACCAGAACACGCCCTTCCTGCCCTCTAGTTCCAGAAGCCACAGACAAGAAGCTGAGAAGAGAAACGGCAATTAGGTATCAGTAACTTAAGTCTTTGTATTGGTTTGTCTATCTGTGTATATGTTTTTATGAAAAAAGTGTTGCTGACTGTAGTCGTTGTATCTCAGTTTGTATGTTTGTGTGTCTAAGTGTATAAATGAAAAAATTTTATTTAAAAACAAGTGCTTGTGAAGATTGAGCATTCTAGAACTTCCAGAGAATCTAGTAAAAATGTTAAGTATGAAAGCTACTTTGAGTTTAGCTGAAGTGGGCATGTCCTTGTTGTTATCAGCTGCCTAAGTTTACCTAAGGTCATTTAAGTCAATGTTATCTACTCAAATGTTGTTGATAAAGTGTTTAAAGCTTTTTCTCTTAAGCTGACAACAGTTTAGTAAATGACTGCCTTTATAAGCAGAATTGAAACTTTATCTTTCTCTCTGCCTGATCCCTCCAGAATTTAAATACTCAGTGACTATTTTTATATTTCATGGCAGTATGTTTATTTGCATAAGTTCAATAAGAACCTGCCTTCCTTGTAAGAAGACCAATTAAAAACAGAGGTTATACTACCAAGGCTTTGACTCGAATGTCATACCTGAGAGACACGTGCATGAACTCAGATATGAACAGATGGCTTTAAGGAACTAAGGTTGACTTTAGCCAACAAAGCCCCTTGGAAAAACTGGCCTGCTACCTTGCTTACAGAGTTCCCAGAAGCCTTACCAGGTGAGTAAAGAAGGTCACTTCCTGACAGGTGCAAGAACCTCAAGAAGAGAGGAATTCACCCAAATGAACAGGTACTGTAGGCACAACCTGATCACAAGTCTGGGTTGGCTTTCTGGCCTCAAAAAGCCCTTAAAAGTTCAATCTGAAATTCCTTACAAAAAGTTCCAATAAAGCACATTTAAAAGAGCCTGTGTAATCAATTGCTCTTCTTGCTGCATTTATGCAAATAATCAAGCCGTTAATTATTTTCTTAATCTAACTACTTCTAATAAAAATAAGGGTGATTTTAGAGAAAAGTATTGTTTCAATAATGCAGTCTTATCTATACTAAATCCTAATACTAGTCATTGAGATGTAATCTCGATCCAGAATTCCAGTCCCCCATAATAGCCTGCCTAATGCTCCTACTGGGCCCCTTAATAACAGTTTGTGGTTTACTCTTATTTGCCCCTTGTGTCCTCAGGTTCCTCCAAAAGCAGCTAACCCAAATGACCCGAGTCGCCACCAAGCAGATGTTACTTCACCATTACGCACCTCTTCCCACTGAACCTCCTCCTTCGGCCTAATACCAGCCTCAAACCCTCATGATGCCACTTGTCAGCCAGAAGTAGCCAGATTGAGTAGTCGCCCATTCTGACCAAAAGGCTGGAATGTTAGGCTGGAGAAAGGAAAAACAAGAACATGCAAACAAAACAGAGAGATGCCATAGGGGGAAACAGACCAGACCCCAAAGTCTGTGCTGTATATGGAAAGGGGACAGCTCTCCCTGAATTCCATCCTGATGTGCCAACTAAGACCCGGATGTCAGCCTCCTCCCTCCTGGAAGGAAAAAAGTTTCTAGTTGACTATTATGTCACCTTTAGCCAATCATACCTCTCAATACCCCCCTAAGATAGTTTGCCCACTCCTCTCTCTCCTAATCCCTTATAAGCACCCCACCTCCCTAACCGGGCGTGACTTCTCTGGCCTCTGACAATAAGGCCACAGAACCTCACCCGGGGGTATTTAAATAAATTACCTAGCCCTTTGTTGCCTCTCTTTGCTTGCTTATTCCAGCTATAATTTATCTTACAATAAGCATCTTCTATGTTTACTTCCCTCTCTTTAATATTCTAGTTCTTTCCTTTCTGCCCTCCTTTAATTGAAGTATCATTGATATACAATCTTATATTGGTTTCAAGTATACAACATAGTGGTTCAATAGTTACCCATATTATCAAATCTTCACCCCCACTAGTATAGTTACTATGTGTCAACACAGGAAGATTTATTACAGAATCTTGGTTGTATTCTCCATGCTGTACCCTGACCAACTTATATTGTGATTGATTTCTGCCCCTTCTAACCTGCTTATCCTATTACCCACCAGCCTGTGGAGGTATTTAATGACTGGGGACTGCTCTTCTTTATAAGCCAGCCACCTCTCCCATGTTGGAACATGCCACTTCAAGGAAGAGGATCTGTGCAGAGTAATGTAAACTTTCCTAACTTTAAAGATGTTTATATGCTAGAGTTCAAGGCATGGGAGACAGTAGCACTAAGTAACATATGAACTGTCTGAGGAGTGGGTGAATTTGAGATCTGGAACCCAAGCAGAAGGATGACATTTAAGCGGGAGGAGAGGGCTACCTCTTCCACAAAGAAGGGCTGAAGGCACTGATGAGGGTAGTGGTTCTCAATCTTGGATTAAACTCAGAATCACCTAAGGGCAGGTTTAAAAACTTCTAATGCCTACTTTCACCAAGACTAAGTCAGAATCTGGAGAGGTGGGGCCCAGATTTCAGTATTTTTGGAGGTCTTCAGGTGATTCCAGTGTGCACCCAAGTGAGGGACCCACTGAAATTGACATATTTCTGGGTGGAGGATGATTTCTGGCTGATTGGCTGTGATGAAATTCCAGCAGCACTGGGACAGAGCTGTGAGACTTTCTTGAGCAGTCCTAAGAACTCACAAATTAGTATTTGAGAGATTACAAACACTCTCTTACATTTTTAAAGTCTGTGTTCATATTGATCAATTTTTTAATTTTCTATACTTAAAGAGGTGTTGATATCTTGAGGTGAGGGCTTTGATGGCTGCAGATAGGCTGCCCCTCCCAGAGCTATGGAATTTCTAGGAATAGCAAACTACTTGCTGTTGGTGTGCCTTTCATATGCAAATGAGCCAATCCACAGGGTATCCCCATCCACCTCCTTTATCTAACTCTTCCTGCACCAAGCCAACATCTTCCCTGCCCTGTCACTCCAGAGCGAGGTCAGCTCGTGAGCCCTCCCATAGCTCAGAGTGCACCAAAATTATCCAAACTATCCAATCCTGAACTCAAGCTTTCCCACTCTGCTTTGTGTATTTTTTTCCCACAGAAACCACAATAGAGGCTCAAGGCCATGCTCTATCCTCTCCTTCTGCCTGCGGACTGACCTGGTACTGGTGCTTTGCCATTTTGACAATGGTGCCTAGCCAAGAGCATGGAATGAGTTTCCATTTATTAGTGTCCTCTTTAATTTCTCTTTAGAGTGTCTTGTAGTTTCCAGGGTATAGTTCTTTCACTTCCTTGGTTAGATTTATTCCTAGATATTTTATTGTTTTTGATGCAATTGTGAATGGAATTGTTTTCCTGATTTCTTTTTCTGTTAATTCATCCTTAGTGTATATAGGAAAGCAACATATTTTTGTGTATTAATTTTGTATCCTGCAACTTTGCTGATTTCATATATTAGTTCTCGTAGTTTTGGAATGGAGTCTTTAGGGTTTTTATGTACAATATCATGTAATCTGCAAATACTGACAGTTTGACTTCCTCTTTACCAATCTGGATGCCTTGTATTTTTTTGCTTTGTCTGAGTGCTGTGGCTAGAACCTCCAGTATTTTATTGAATAACAGTGGGGAGAGTGGGCATTCCTGTCTTGTTCCTGATCTTAGAGGAAAAGCTTTCAGCTTCTTGCTTCTAAGTATGATGTTGCCTGTGTCTTCGTCATATATGGCCTTTATTATGTTTAGGTACTTCCCCTCTATACCCATTTTGTTGAGAGTTTTTATCATGAATGGATGTTGAATTTTGTTGAATGCTTTTTCAGTATGTACGAAAATGATCATGTGGTTTCTGTCCTTCTTTTTGTTGATGTGGTGGATGATGTTGCTGGATTTCCAAATGTTGTACCAGCCTTGCATCCCTGGGATGAATCCCTCTTGGTCATGGTGTATGATCCTCTTCATGTACTTTTGAATTTGGTTTGCTAATATTTTGTTGAGTATTTTTGCATCAATGTTCATCAGGGATATTGATCTGTAATTTTCTTTTTTGTGGGGGTCTTTGCCTGGTTTTGGTATTAGAGTGATGCTGGCTTCATAGAATGAGTTTGGAAGTATTCCCTCCTCTTCTATATTTTGGAAAACTTTAAGGAGAACGGGTATTATGTCTTCTCTATAAGTCTAATAAAATTCAGCAGTGAATCCATCTGGTCCAGGGGTTTTGTTCTTGAATAATTTTGTTATTACCGCTTCAATTTCTTTGCTGGTATTTGGTCTGTTCAGATTTTTCTTCCTTGGTCAGTCTTGGAAGGTTGTATTTTTCTAGTAAGTTGTCCATTTCTTCAAGATTTTGCAGATTGTTAGCATATAGATTTTCGTAGTATTCTCTAATAATTTTTGTATTTCTGTGGGGTCCATTATGACTTTTCCTATCTCATTTCTGATTCTGTTGATGTGTGTAGATTCTCTTTTTCTCTTAATAAGTCTGGCTAGGGGCTTATCTATTTTGTTTATTTTTTCAAAGAACCAGCTCTTGGTTTCATTGATTTTTTTCTATTATTTTCTTGTCCTCAATTTTATTTATTTCATCTCTGGTCTTTATTATGTCCAACCTTCTGCTGACTTTGGGCCTCATTTGTTCTTCTTTTTCCAGTTCCAATAATTGTGACTTTAGACTATTCATTTGGGAATGTTCTTCCATCCTTAGATAGGCCTAGATTGCTATATACTTTCCTCTGAAAACTGCTTCCACTGCGTCCCACAGAAATTGGGACTTTATGGTGTTGGTGTCATTTGTTTCCATATATTGCTTGATCTCTGTTTTAATTTGGTCATTGATCCATTGATTATTTAGAAGCATGTTGTTAAGCCTCCATGTGTTTGTGCACCTTTTTGTTTTCTTTGTACAATTTATTTCTGGTTTTATGCCTTTGTGGTCTGAGAAGTTGGTTGGTAGAATTTCAGTCTTTCTGAACTTACAAAGGCTCTTTTTGTGGCCTAGTATGTGGTCTATTCTGGAGAATGTTCCATGTGCACTTGAGAAGAATGTGTGTCCTGCTGCCTTTGGGTGTAGTGTTCTGTAGATGTCTGTTAAGTCCGTCTGTTCTAGGGTGTTGTTCAGTGCCTCTGTGTCCTTACTTATTTTCTGTCTGTTGGATCTATCCTTTGGAGTGAGTGTTGTGTTGAGGTCTCCTAAAATGAATGCATTGCTTTCTATTTTTTCCTTTAATTCTGTTAGTATTTGTTTCACAAATGTTGGTGCTCCTGTACTGGGTGCATATAAATTTATAATGGTTACATCCTCTTGTTGGGCTGACCCTTTTATCAGTATGCAATGCCCTTCTTTATCTCTTATTACTTTCTTTATTATGAAGTCTATTTTGTCTGATACCAGTAGTGCTACACCTGCTTTTTTCTCCCTATTGTTTGCCTGAAATATGTTTTTCCATTTCCTGACTTTTAGTCTGTGTATATCTTTGGGTTTGAGGTGAGTCTCTTGTAAGCAGCATATAGATGGTTCTTGCTTTTTTATCCATTCTATTACTCTGTGTCTTTTGATTGGTGTATTCAGTCCATTTACATTTAGGGTGATTATTGAAAGATATTTACTTATTGCCATTGCAGGTTTTGAATTTGTGGTTAACAATGGTTCAAGGTTAACTTCTTTCCTATCGAACTTAACTTGCTTATTAAGCTATTATAAGCACAGTCTGATGATTCATTTCTATCTCTTCTTATTCTTCCTCCTCCATTCGTTAATGTTAAGTGTTTTATTCTGTGTTCTGTCATGTTTCCTTTGACTGCTTTTGAGAGTATTTGATTTTATTTTTGTCGTTAGTTAGTATTTGGTTGGTCTCCTTTCTTTGGTGTGATTTTATTTTCTCTGGTGACATCTGTTTAGCCTTAGGAGTGCTTCCATCTAGAGCAGTCCCTCTAAAATACCCTATAGAGGTGGTTTGTGGGAGGCAAATTCCCTCAACTTTTGCTTGTCTGGGAATTGTTTAATCCCTTCTTCATATTTAAATGATAATCATGCTGGATACACTATTCTTGGTTGAAAGCCCTTCTGTTTCATTGCATTAAATATATCATGCTATTCTCTTCTGGCCTGTAAGGTTTCTGTTGAGAAGTCTGATGATAGCCTGATGGATTTTCCTTTGTAGGTCACCTGTTTTTCTCTCTCTGGCTGCCTTTAATACTCTGCTCTGGTCTTTGATCTTTGCCGTTTTAATTACTATATGTCTTGGTGTTGTCCTCCTTGGGTCCTTTGTGTTGGGAGTTCTGTGGCCCTCCATTTTCTGAGAGACCATTTCCTCCCCCAGTTTGGGTAAGTTTTCAGCAATTATTTCTTCAAAGACACTTTCTATAACTTTTTCTCTCTCTTCCTGTTGTGGTAACCCTATTATGCAAATATTGTTCCATTTGGATTGGTCTCACAGTTATGTTAATATTCTTTCATTCCTGGAGATCTTTTTATGTCTCTCTGCCTCAGCTTCTCCGTGTTCCTGTTCTCTGATTTCTATTCCATTAATGGCATCTTGCACCTCATCCAGTCTGCTCTTAAGTCCTTCGAGAGTTTGTATTATTTCTGTATTCTCCCTCCCAACTTTATCCTTTAACTCTTGCATATTTCTCTGCAGATCCATCCGCATGGTTATGACCTTTATTTTGAATTCTTTTTCGGGGAGATTGGTTAAGTGTATCTCCCCAGGCCCTCACTCAGGGGTTGTGTTGGTAATTCTGGGCTGAACCAAATTCTTCCTCCTTTTCATGGTGATAGACATAGCTGTAGGCAGGTAGCATGTGTGTCAGCTGGGAGAACAAAGTCTTTTCCTGCTTGCTGGTCACCTTGCCATTCTCTGCTGCCTTTGTCGGTTACCAGCACTCCTGGAGCAGCTGGAGCAACCTCCGGGTTAATCCCCTAAGCTTCTGTGGGCAGAGTCTCCATCAGAGCAGAGCAGAGCCCTGTGGGGAGTGGCAAGCATGCCGGGTATGCTCTCCTATGAGAGTGCACCCCTGCCAGGCAGGTGCATACTGGCAGCAGCCTTTGGGTCTGGCCCAGGTGACTGTGTGATGGGAGGAAATTCTGGGCAGCTGCTTTGGGTACAGCTGCTACTGGGCCCCTCTGGCACTGCTGCCACCAGTGCATGTGTCTCCCGGGTACCTCTGGCACTGTCGCTGCTGCACACAGCCAGTGCCTGCCACGGGTGTGCACAGCTACTCTCCCACTGCTGGACTGGTGTGTCAGGGTCCGTGCCAGCTGGAGTAATGATTGGCTGGCTGCTTATATCCCTGAGGGGCTTCAGAGCTGTGCTGCCACCCAGAGGGTTAGGGCGCCTGGAGTTCCCCGGGATTCCCAGCTGCTAGGCTGATTGTGCCAGGATAATTTCGTCCAGCTGTGAGGTCCCTGTCCCTTTAAGACTTTCAAAAAGCACTCGCTTTTCTTTTGTCCCAGGGGAGCCAGCTGCAGTGACCCGCTTGCACATTTTACTTTTCTGTTTCTCTAATATCCAGAACACCATGCACCATGTGTTTGTGCTCCCAGTGTGGATTACTAGAGCTCATTGTTTAGCAGTCCCAACGGGGATCTGGGGTGAGGGTGGGGGCGCTTGAGTCCCACCAGGCTGTGGCTTGTATTTTACCCCTTTTGTGTGATGCTGAGTTCTAGCAAATGTAGATGCAGCCTAACTGTTGTACTGTATCCACTGGTCTCTCTTTTAGGAAAAGTTGTATTTGTTGTATTTTCAAAAATATATATGTTTTTGGGAGGAGATTTCTGCTGAACTACTCACGCCGCCATCTTGGCTCCTCCCCCCTGATTATTCTTTCACAAAAATTCCTCTGTATGTTACTTTTCCTTTACCTACCCTTTATTATTATTTTGAAAGCATTTACTGAATAAGTAGTGCATATATGGATGTGAAGAAAATATTTAGTGAAAGATGAAGGTCTCTTCCCATTTCTGTCCTTCATTCCCATCTCAGTGAGCCCATCTGTCATCTTCACCATTGTTGCTGGGCAGCTGCATTTGGGGAGGTCTCTCCCTGTGCACTAGGTGAAACCGCAGCCTGGATGGGGGAGGGTTCTTGACTCTGACTGAGAAAGAATTCTCAAACAGGTTGGATGAGTGTATGTAAGGAAGTAGTTCGTTAAAGTGAGAGTAGCTGCGAATGTCAGCAGGTGTGCAGGAAGCAGAGAGCAATAAAGAGCATAGGGAGGAAAGGGAAGCTCATTGAACTTCTGCTTGGCATACCGTGCCAACTCCTAAAACCAGGGTCACCTGGCATCCACTGCCTGCCTGAATCTGAATGGTATGGGAACTAAGCCCCTACCATCCCAGGATTTGGGGAGCCACAGAGAACTGGATGGAGTGAGATTATGTTCTGAGAACTTCCCAAAGGCAAGAAAAGACATTTTCAGGCAGGCTACTAAAGAGCATGATTGTACAGCTGCAGTCTTATCCAGGTCACCAAGGTGATGCAAATTTGCAAGCCCAAATCACAGATCTCAGTAGCCCTTCCCTACTTGTCTGAGGTAGAACAGAGAGGGAGAAGACTTGTGCTTAAGTCTAGAAAATTAAATGAAATAGCAAAGTGAAAAGATACCACTAGAAGAGCACAGAGACAATGCTCAGTAAGTTAAGCAGTGAGGAGGATTTATTTTAGGCAAAAAGTACACACTCAAAGAAAGGGGAGTGTGGGTAATCTCAGAGAGGAGGTGCATTCAATGGCTTAGGATTCTTTCTTCTGAGACTTTCAAGAATGGGGCAAAGCATGGAGGTGAGGGGCTTGACATGTGGTCTTATGATATCTCTATCTGGTGAGAGATATTATGTCACCATCCAGTCAATTCTCTAGATATTCCACAAGATAAACTTAACACAAGGAATTTATCCTGTTCTTCTCCAAGATAGTGGTTTCCCTCAAGCATTGGGGACTTATTATTCAGGACTACTTAAGAGTGTCAGCTATTGTCTGACTACCATAAAATACATTAGGAATCTTACTTCCTAACTCCCTGGTTTTAAAAATATAATCAGCCTTAAGATGGAGTCCCCCCTGTTCTAACTATACTGTTTATATCTCAGCATTTTTCATCATAGGCAGAAAAATTTAATCATGATGCTTGTCCTATATCTCTGCTCTGTCTCCCCAGGACAGTTAATTTGCATCATCGCTGACTTCTCTTTTATCCTTATCAATTTTCATTAATTTCTGTCATATCTACCTTCTAATTATTTCTCCAACCTGTCGATTTCTCTCCCCTTCCATCACCACTTGCCTAAAATGTGCCAATATCATCTCTAACCTGTATTCCTCTACTAGCTGCCTAATATTTTTTGTCATGTCTTTCTCTATTTCATTCTCAGCATAGTAGTCAGCATGTTCAAACTGGTTCATATCACTCCCTTGATTAAGCAGGTTTATTGGCTTATTCTTCTTTTTCTCATACTCCCCTTCCTTCTCCTTTTTTTCTTACTTTTCTCTGCTTTCTTTAGGGTGAAATCCAAATTCTTTAATATGACTGACAAGGTGGGCATGCCTTGGTCCTTATCTGCACCTCTAGCATAATCTATTAATACTAGCAGCACATAGTACACACCACCATTCCATCACCACCAGTAAGAGCCAGTCCTATGGACAAGTTCTGGAATGTATAATAGTCTCCTTTGCCTTGGGCATTTGCACATGCTGCTCCCTCTGTCTGGACTCTCCTTTCTCAGCTATGTCTGTCTGGCTATAACTACCCATTTGTTTTTAGATCTTATACATGACTTCTTCCTAAGCTTTCCCTGATGCTCCTGCCACCGTAAGTCTAGGCTATGTACTTCCTGTAGGATCTATTCTTTTCCCCATCACAGTACTTATTAAGTAGTATTGCAATGCCTATTTATGTACCTAAGTCCCCTAGGAGACTTCGGACTCCACATGGGCTTCAGATTCATTCCTTTAATCATTTTGACTGAGGTGGTAGAAATATAATGGCATTTTGATTACAGTTGAATCCTTAAATGTCTAGTTCTTGGCATGCAACTCTCACTAATAACATTCATTTGTTGCACATATGGATGAATGAATAAATTCTGGCATTTTTCTAGTGTAACCTAATGTTTGTACTTAAAATTTTGTGCCAGTTTGTTTCCTTTAATATACCAGGATATACTGCTTGTAACATTGTATAGAAATAGTCACATCAAGGGAATTTATTTTCTCTAGTGTTACAAGGCCACATGGATTAGTAATTCTTCCTCTTAATGTCTCCTCACTTTATCCTTCACAGTAATATTTCCTCCCAGCTACTGGTGGATTAAAAGCTCTTCAGTGCCCTCCTACTCTTGTACTACAAGGTACAGTACTGGATCCACCCCTATAAAGCTCAGTCTAGCTCCACTTTACTCCAGAACTATTGGTAAGGAGAACTAAGTTTCAGGCAAGTGGGACTCAGGCCTTTACTTGGGGATGGAGGGTAAGAAGTCTGATTCCCTGAGGGGTCTCCAATATAATTTGTTTTAAATAATGATTGTTTATATATAAAAATAATCTCCATTGAAAATGATTAGGGGGAATTTGGAAGATACACAAGCAAGAAAATAAAAATCACCCAGAATCTCATCACATAGCAACTGTATCCTTTTGGAAGGTAATATCACCCTTTCCATGGTTTCAGTGGCCACCTATAATTCCAAATCTGTCCTTCCCCTTGAACCTCTTCCTGTGCTCTAGATGGGTGTGTTTATCTCCTCATTCAGTATCTTCTCTGGCTTGTCCTGGCAGCATTTTAATTCGCATGTTCAAAATGGAAGCGCCCATTATCCCCCTCTCCCCACTGTCTCCTCTCCATACATCTCTGGTTCACGCTTCACAGCAGCGCTCACTATGGCTGGGAGCTCCTGGAGGTCATGAGTTTTGCCTTCAGCAATGCAAGCCCACCACCTTGCAGAGGCCCCAGCACATGGGGAGAACCAACAGGTAATTAGGGAACCACTAAATGCAAGTCTGGGGCTCTACTGATTTTGGCCATTCCTTTAGGGAGGAGTGGAGGATGGGGCAACTGCAGGGAGACACCCTGTGCATGGACATTTTTCCTGGTTCGCTTTCCTGAATTTGGTCCTTGAGCACCGCTGTCGGTGGTGTTCCCTTGGCAGACGCCACCTGAGGGAGGAAAATTTAGGGGTGCGGAGCTCCCCACTCAGACCTGCCTGCTTTCAGGGCTCACACACACCCTGACCTGGGGTGTGGCCAGGCCTCCTCTGCCCCAGCATCTGGCGGGTGGCAGCGGTGATCTCGCGGTTGCGCAGGCTGTGAATGAGTGGGTAGAGCAGCGGTGTGACATTGGTGTAGACGAGCGCCAGCGTGCGGTCCTGCCGCGGGGAGTAGCTGGCCTTGGGCTGCACGTACATGAAGGTGATGCAGCCATAGTGTAGCAGGGTGACGGCCAGGTGCGAGGCGCAGGTGGAAGTGGCCTTGTGCCGGCCCTTGGGGCAGCGCAGGTGGCGCAGGATGATGGCGATGGCTCCATAGGAGGCCAGAATGAGCAGCGAGGTCAGCAGCAGCAGCACGAGGCAGGCGCCCAGCAGGGGCAGCTCGTCGGCATAGCTCCGCATGCAGGCCCGGTGCAGCAGCACCGTGATGTCACAAAAGAAGTGCACCAGCAGGCGGGAGCTGCAGAAAGGCAGGTGGAAGAAGGCCAGCATGAGCTCCACCGACACCGCCAGCCCCCCGAGGCAGCAGACCAGGGCCAGATGCGCACACACCCGGGGGATCAGCAAAGCTGCATAACGCAGCGGGTGGCAGATGGCCACGTAGCGGTCATAGGCCATGGTGGCCAGTAGGAAGCACTCGGCACCCCCCAGTCCCACGAACATTTGCATCTGAACCTCGCAGGCCAGGAAGGAGATGGGCTGCCACTGCCGAGGCCAGGTGCGGCCAGGTCAGGCAGGGCGCGGGGCACCACCATCAGCGTGTAGCAGAGCTCCATGGCTGACAGCTGGCACAGGAAGAGCAGCATAGGCGGCCGGCTGGGCACTGAGGCCACGGCCACTAGAATGAGCAGGTTTCCACTCAGCGTGACCAGGTGCACGGCCAGCAAAGGCAAGAAGAGCACATGCCTCAGCTGTGGGAACTCAGAGAAGCCCTGAAGGGGAAAGCCACAGGGCTCGGTGGCATTGCTGGGGCTGGCCATGTACCAGACACCCAGAGACGCCTGTGGGAAGGAAACGGGGGAAGGGAGAGCTTGTGGGGCATGGGGAAGGAGTAGTGGCTGTAGATAGGGGACAGCACTTACCACTTGTTCAGAAAAGTGGTGCAGTTATTCCTGCCTCCAGGTCTGTTGCTTTCTCAACATTCTCTTTTCAACCAAGCCTATTTTTAGGCCCTTTCTTTACAGAGCCTCACTCCTGACTACTTACAAAGAATCCTCTGCCTTTGACTCCAGTTACTGTTCTGCGATACTATGTAGCCACGAGTGTTGTCTATCTAAGCCTGAACTCCCCAAGGCTGGAAGTGCTTCTGCAGGACCTGCTTCTCTTTCTTCCTTCCTGCCCTCCTCTGTCACTTTTGAGTTGCCTTTCTGTGGTGTGTCACAGAATCACAAAGACAGAAGCAGATAAGGACCTTAGTGATCATCTCAGACACAACTTCATAATTTTAAAGAGGAAAATAAAGCTGGTATGTGTGTGTGAAGGCTTAACTGCTCACAAAAAGTTAAGGAAAGAATCTGGGTTTCTGAGTCTGAATCCAGAACTTCCCATGGTTCCTTATGTAGTCATAAAAAAGGTCACTGACATCAGTCAGTCAGTCTGTTTTTATTTAGCCTTAAATAGACACCTAGGTCTCTGCCAGGTGGGGAGGCAGACACTGAAGGCAGTAGGGGCTGGTTAATGAGAGGGCCTTACTGGGTACATCAGAAACAATACCTCCCTAACATTTTTATGAATACTCTGTCAGCATGAGGAAAAGTGATGTGTATCTGTTCTAACTTGCCTTTCAGAGTTCACAGTGCATTCCAAATTTTCCAACTGAATACAGCTTCTTTCTAAGCATTATCTAGTGATTCATTTTCAGGCATCATTTGGAAAACATTGATAGCATGCAGTTCAGCGGCAGTTGTTCCACACCTCTGTGGCGGGGTGTGGGAAGGAACATGAATTGGTAAGAAATGCAAAGTAGAGAAGGATGGTTGATTTTTCCAGTCATTATTAATGATATCTCTTTTATTTATCTCTTATGTAAATTAACTTTAATTGTAACTCAATTGCTATTTCCTCTTATTGACTGTTTGAGTCACTGTTGATAATCAGTGTTGGAATTTGTGCATATTTTTATAGCACAGACTGTAACAGCAATAAAGTTGGGTAAAGGGCAGCAGGTAAATTGGGTAGAAGAACTGGTAGGAATTGGAAGAGCTTTTTTTTTGTTGTTTAATGCTCCTTTTTGGAAGGAGACTTCTGAGGACTTATTTTACCAGTATTGCCTATTCTCTTTTTTGTCATGTGAGTGAAGCACCTTCAAATACAAGTCCACAGTCTTGTGGAGGAAAAGTCTGGAGGGTTTTGGGTGGGTGGCAGAAGGTGTTATCACTTCCTATCTGTTTCAGAGCCCTTACATTTTTGGTTTTGTTTTTGGCCAGTATTCATTCTTTTGAGTGCATTTGACAAACCTGTGTTGAGCCCCTCTTCCTTGCCAGGTGTAGCTTAGGTGTGAACCAGATGCCTGGCTTCCCTGGAGGTCCAGGTGGGACAAAATGGAAGGACCTAGGGCAGCTCTCTTCCCCCTGCCTCTGCTTGCCTTTTCTTTACTTCTGCTTTTTCATCTCTTTAGGGACAGGGAGACAAAGACACCCCAGTTCTTTCTCCTTGATGTTCATACTGCACAGAAATGCAGATGACCAGAAAGGTTGGGTGGTGGCACCCATAACTGTAGTTCACAGTGTATCATGTTTTACAAACAAGCTCCTATAAAGCAGGCCAGATAGGTCAGTTCAATCAAAAGGAGACTCAGGAGTCTTTTATTTCATTTAGAGTATTTAGGAGAATTTGTCCCAAACTCTAGGAGTGTTTGTCAGAAATATCTTTTCTCTGGGAAGAAAGGGAGAATCAGACACTCTCACATCTTGAATTTGGTCTCTTCAAAAACTGGCTCCACCACAGTGGGAGAAGCTGCAGGGGAAGAAAGAATGTTGTATGGCCTGCCTGACCCACCTCCCTGCCAGCGGTGGAGAAAGCAGAGAGTCACACTCTTCCAGTGGCTAAGAACATCAACAGTAATCCTTCCTTAAGAGAAGTTGGCAGGCAAATGCTCATAAGGACTTTGCACATTTAACTCACATTTGATGAGGTACGTGGACCCTTATATCCATCTTATAGAAGAGGAAATTGAAGCCTAAAGGAATTAAATATGTCATGTAGCTAGTTAGTGGTAAAGCCAGGCTTTACACCCAAGCAACCTAGGCCCTGAGAGTCCACAATCTTAGCCCCACACAGCCTTCCTTCCTTACGCCTCTCCTAAAAAATCCTCCTCAAGTGGGACACACCCTATCCAGCTTCCCACATCTCCCACCTTCCCTTGCCCAGGAATTACCTGTACTCTCCTTGGCGTTCTGCCTGATTCCCCTTTGCTGACATTCTCTTGGGGACGTGTGGATGTGAGCAGTGATGAAGATAATCTAAGATAGCAAACCTAAACATAATTTCTCCTTAGCTTTGATATTCATTGCTGCTGCTTGTTACTGTTCCAGCAGAGCTGCTGTGCTAATAGTGTGGGGCTCCTTGGAGCACCCAAAGGGTAATGAAATGGCTGGCTGGTGGCCCAGGACATCTGGATGTGGCTGGAAGCCTAATTGGGCAGGGGCTGCAGATCTGGGATTTGATTTTCGTTGTGCAGAATAATTGAAATTATCTGTAACTGATGTTTTAATTGGTCATTTTAATAGTCAGTTGAAGTACTTCTAAAAAGAAGTTGTGGAATGAGAGATTTGAGAGGCAGCACAGCCCCTCCAGGTCTAGAGGATTCTATAGAATGCTGAACTGGAATGGAGCTCAAAGATTAAACAATCCAGATCCTCATGTTATGTAGCAAGTGAGGCCCTGAGAGGTCACATAACCAGCTTGGGTCCTCACTGCTGTCTTTTGGCTGCAGAGTTGGTAAAGGGCCCAGGTCTCACAGCTCTTGGTTGATGGTTATATTTTTGCCGGAATTGTCTAACAGAGTAGACCTTAGCCTATTGATCTAGTTTTATTGTTTACAAAAACATCAAAGGAAAGATCACAGAAAAATCAGATCATTCTAGTTTTAGAAGATTATAAATATTCCTGAATGTCCCTGACATGACTTAATAACCTGTCAGGAGCCTCTAGTCTGTGGATTTATACAAGTTGTTCTGAAATCTGTTTTCATCCAGTGCTTCTGTTTAGGAAAAACACACACTATACATTCAGAAAGATAGTCTCTCTTTTCGTTAATGCTTGGTGAAGTAGACAGGGTTCTTATAGTGTAAATTTTTCCTTATTATTCACTGGATGCTTGATTTGGAGTGGGGTCAAGTTAATTAACACTTTCAAAGCCGTGCCTCCTCGCTGGTAAATGGGGTAACAAAGGAGGAACTTTGTGAGGATCCCATGAAGTAACATGTAAGAAATACCACAGAACCCCACAGACAGTGAGTGCATAAAAAGACTGAAAAGAATTCTCGTCTTTTATCTCATCCTTTGTGACTTAAAGGCTTGGGTCATATCTCATCTGAGGATTCATCTTTCCACCATGAAAAATCTCTTCATCTCTTGATTGCATTCTTTCTGTCACCTTTCTGATACATTTTCTGTCTTTCTGGGGTCCAGGAAACAGAGGTGACATTATATTACGATTTAGGAAACTCATGGGGAGTTAAGTAGACATATATGTAGATAAATCTGTCTCCTATTTACCTACCTGTCTTTCTATCTGTCTGTCTATCTATCTATCTATCTATCTATCTATCTATCTATCTATCTATCTATCTATCTATCTATCATCTATCTTTCTATCTATCTGTCTCCCTATCTATCATCATCTCTCTCCCACCCTCTCTCTCTTTTTCTGTCTTTCCACTTATATTCTCTTAGGGTTTCTATTGTCTTCAAAAGACCATACAGATTATGGAAGAAGATGTCTGTAGAGTCAAGTTCTGATTCACCCACTTACCAGCCCATTACCTTTGGGTGATGTACTCCATTTTCCTGATCCTCAGTCTTTTTACATCTGAATGGAGATACTGGTGTCTAAATCACAGAGTTGCTGTGAGAAGTAGATACACTGCAAAGGAAGCCCACAGCACAGTGTCAGGCTCAAAGTAGGCAACAAGAGATGGTTATTAATTATATTATAACCCAACTTCTATACATGCCAGCCATTGAGCTCCATCAACATAACAGATGATAACTATAATTTCTGTGACTCCTTTTCCTACACTATCAGCCTTTTCCTTGGTTTATGCCAGATAACTTGAAAGTCATAATTTACATCTATTTGCATTATTATGTATGTCAGCTTTAGATTTGTTTTCTGAAGTAAAATCCCTTGAATTATATTTGCCATTTCTTGCTCTGTCATTCAAACTTAGTTTTTTAGTGTTTTTTCTCATTAGTAACTTGGTAATTTCTTTAATCAGAGGAGCTAAATATTATCCCTGATGTAGAAATTTCACTGGGTACCTCCTCTTCCAATCATTTATGGTCTGAGGCTTGAGACCTGGGACATGTGCCTCTTTTCTAGCATGGTGTTTCTGTCTTGTGAGCCAGTTCCTTTTACAGGATAAAGCAGTATACTGAGTCCTTCATGACTAAATTTGGTAAGATAGCTTGTCAAAGGCTTTTGAAAATAAATGCAGGAAATCCTTTTACTAGTTTCTTGTTGGCATCTTTATCCCCTAAAATAATTTACGGAGATTTAATAGGGAATGCTTTCCTTACATAGACATTCTTGCTTTTTTCCCTTTATGGTGTTTTCTGAAGTATTGAGTGTTTCTACACATTACTAAAATTCGATGCCCCTGATTTTTTCTTTCTACTCTGGAGCTCTTCTGAAAGTGATGGTTACAAGGGCAATGTTTTATTTCTCTAGCTCTGGGTCAACACGTTACCGTGTGTTTTGCATTTTGGCCAACATTTTTTCTACAGGTTTCTTGATAAATCAGAATTACAACAATGCAAGCACCTCTGTTTAAGCTCCCTGAATAGTTGCCACTGTTAGTTCTCTTATCTCCAAAAATCAATTGTGGGATTTGGACTTTGAGTAAAGTATCATTTAAGGCACTCTGCTCTCTTTTATTTTTATCTAGAAAGGAGTTTTGAACTGTACAAATCTAGGAATCCTACTGATTTTGGAGCTGGCATTCTGCCTTTGATACTTTTAAAGAAACTCCCTGGTCAGGTAAAGCAGCACCCATATAAACTAATATCTCTGACCCAGATTTCCACCTGAAGAAGAGGAAAATGCTTCAAAACAAGCACTTTAATGTTCAACATCAAAATTATCTGGCAAAGAGACTGTCCCAATTCTGGGACCACCACGGTCAACTTTATCACACATAAATGTGTGATTCTTGTACTGTTAGAGTTTGAAAAGTATTCTGGGCCTGAGGATCAATTACATTGTCTACTTGAAAAAATATTAGTGTCTTTGCTCTAAAGGTGTAGTAGTTTATTTTAAAATTTTAGTTTCAAAATCAACTGTTATTGTCCAGGAAGTCAATTTTAATAGGCTTGAAAATACTTTTCATTCCTAAATTGCACCTTGTGTTACAAAACAGCCAGTTTTTGAGGCTCCCCTCAAAAACCTGGAAGACCTTTATTCTACAAGATGCTATTTTTTTTCTTGTTGATCATAGACTAGACTGAGAGCTGGAACTAAGTAATGGCGAGGCAGCTGCTTGGAGGAGGAAGCTTGGTCTTTAAAGCTGAAATCTCTATTTTTGGGTAAAAAGGATTTTGCCATTTGAAAATTACTGAGTCAGTCTGATAGCAACCTTAGAGTGATTATAATCAACATATGTTATTGAGCATCTAACTTTGGGAGATCAGTAAGTACTGGAGATAAATGGCCCAACCTAGTAGGAGAGATCTGAAAGGATTTTAAACATAATTGACCATATAGTACTGCATACCGTGCTTCCAATAAATGGTACAAAAAATAGGCATGCTCAATACTATACAGTGAACCAACTATATAAATTCTAAATCAGGATATGAAATTTAATAAAGGATTTTTTTCTAACATGTGAATTTACTTACAATAAGAATCCCTCAAAGTAAAAAAAAAAAAAACTGCATTCCATACTATATTTGAATCATTTTTATTAAACAGGAAAAATCATATGAAGCTGGGACCATGTAGGAAATCCCATGTAGGGAACACATGGTCTCAAATGCAGTGAGCTGAGTCTGGAACACTCAGTAGGCTTCGGGTGGTCAGAAAAGGACAGTGTTCAACTCAAAGGTAATACTCCTTCCAGTTTGGTCAGGAGCCAGTTTATAGGCCAAGAGGGATTTGTGTAGGGGAGTAGTGGGAGGTAAGTCCAGAAAGGGGTGTGGAAGTAAGGTGGTGAATGTCCTGAACTGTGTTTTGTGGAATGTTAGTGCTATCCAGATGTTCCTACATTTTCATTGAAAAAAATGTGTTCTGTGGCCAGAACCATTTTGAAGTGCTGGTTTAAAAAAAAAAGTTTCAGGTCCCTGTCACATATTTAGGCACTTACCTAATGTGCATGTAAATGGAGAAGTGATGGTAGCTTCCTTTTTATAATGAAGCATCTTTTAATATCCAGATAACAGTGGTTTTTCTCAGCACAGTTTAGGAAGCACATGTTCAGGAATTGATATTATCTTAAAGGGTGTGTAGAGCCACAGAAAGCTTTTCTGCAGGAGACAAATGACATAAGGTACCAAGCTTAATCTGGTGTGGTTTCAGGATGGAACAGAAAGGGAGAATACAAAAGCAAGGCAAAGACTAGAGTAATAGCTGACAGGTGAGGTTGTGAGGGCCTAGATCCCAGCAGTGGGTGTAAGAGTGAGGAGGCAGTTTGCATGGGGCAGATAATGCAGAGGAACAATGTGTGATTTCAAGAGATACCTGAATGGGACAGGTGGGGGCAAGGGACAAGTCAGATGTTACTCTGAGGTTTTGATTGTAGTGAAAATCTGAGGCCATTGACAGAAATGGAGCCATACTATAGCCAGTGAACTGAGTGAGCACACTGAGCCACACGTGGCCCCCAGCAGCCGTTGGTGCATGTGTGAATGTTTAGGACAGGGGGCAGGGCTGGATGGGGAGACTTAGAAATTGATGTTATGGTTTTCAGGGAGTGTGGTTTTTAACAACTGATTGATCCTGTGGATAAAGTGAAGGTTCCTGTGGCCAGGATCCTCACCTGACCCTAAACTACTTGATAATGTAACTGGCCTGCTGCTAGGCTGCTGCTTCTGCACCCATTGGCATAAGCTTTTATTAACTGAGTCACTATGTAAAGAGCTCTGCCCAGGGCTCTGGGCCAAGGCAGAGACAAAGGCAGATTGCAGACCTGCAGACTGTTGGATGCAGACATAATTCTAGTGCTTCAGCGCTCCACCTATCGCTAGGAGAACAAGCCAGGTAATAAACGCTTTCACCCCAAGAACATTCCATTGCTATTCTTTGGTCTCATTGAATCCATAGTGAACTTGCCTGGGGCTGAAGCCTGCTGGCAAGAGAATCCTCATTGTCATTAATGTCCAAAATTACTATGCTATTTGCTTTGATCTTGTTGTATAACATCAAACCTTTGAATGAGGCTTGGAAATTTTTATAACTGAGTTTTGAATGGTAGAAGGCTGGTCTGAAGAGTCTGTTCAGACTTTATAGGTATTGTGGCATGCAGGAAAGAATATTGTATCTGGAGTCAGAAAACCTGTTTTTAGTTCTATTTCTGCGACTAATTCCTTATAACTTTGGACAAGTTATTTACCTTGCATGAATATATATATATGTGTGTGTGTGTGTGTGTGTATGTAAGGGCTGCACCAATTTTAGTTACTACTATGAGTTATAGGTCTATGCAGGTAGGAATCTAAAATACAAACCCCAGATGCACAGATCCAGAGTAAGTGGGCAGTGAGTAAAGACTTTAGAGTCCATGTCTCCACAAATGTCAGGATCTGTGGAATTGAACTAGTATGGGGGAGGTAAGGTAGGGTAATGTGGGCAGACAGTTTATAACAAAAAGTTCTGATAGCAGTTATTAGAGATCTAGTCACTGGGAATCTGGAGCATGAGGGGGCAAGTCCCAGGTGCTCATATGAGCTATGACATCCAAGTGAGCAGGCCTGGGATGGAAGATAAGTACACCAATTCCTGCAGGTTGGAATGTGCAAGCAGAAACAAAAGCAAGCCTGGCAATGCCAAGCAGGTAACTAATAGCAAGGGCTAGTCTCAAAGTCGGGAGCAGACTACACTCAGGGATGTCCTTACATCACACAAATACAATGCAGTAAGCGGTGCTCCAGCACTTACTGTGTGCCAGGCACTGATACAGCTCTTCAGGTACACTGATTGAATCACTTAATCCTCAGACAACTCCATCCTTGTTAGCATTTTGCAGATGAGGAAACTGCAACTCAGAAAAGTGGAGTGACTCACACAAGTTCAGACAGCTAGTAGGGGGCAGAGGTAGGATTTGCATGCAATGCTCCTGGCTTCAGTGTCGCCTCCTTCCCTGTAACAGAGCTGCCAGTGTTAGAATGGAGAGGGGGTGACCTAAAGGGCAGTGAGGTATAATGAGTCATAAGAAATACATAGTTGGTCATACAAATGACCAAATATTTATTTCCCAGGTATATTTGGTCTTCATTCACAGTTCCTGAAAACACTGCAGTCTTAAAGAAGGGAATGTGGGGAAAAAAGTTGTTTAGGCTTTTAATGTCTGTTAATGTTTTTACATGTCTACACAGTGGATTGATACTTTGGGTCAGTGTGAAATTTTGTGCTGAAAATCATTATTCCTCAGAATAGATGGATTTTTCTGAGGATCATCGAGGATAGGAATTGAGGATCATTCAATTAATAGCTGCCAGTGTTGCTTTTGAGATGTGTGATAGCATTCCTATTCTCACTCCTTTTCATATAACCTATTTTACTTTTTCTTTCTGAAGGCATTTGTGACTTCTCTTTCTCCAGCATAACCTGAATACCATGGCGTGCTTTGGTGTGGGTTATTTTTTAAATGAATCATGAGTGCTTTGGTGGGTCCATTTAAACTTAAAACTCAAGGCCTTCATTCTGGGAAATATTCATATATTATGCTATCGATAATAATTGCTCCTTCTGTTTTCTTTTTTCTTTCTTTTTGGAACTTCTATTCAGGTATTGAAGCTTCGGGACTGCTCTCCATTTTTTTAAATATACATTTTCTCTAGTTTTCTCTCTGTAGTTTATTTTATTTATAGGAGATTTTCTTGACCATCTTCATTGAGTTTATCATTTATACTATCAAATTTCTGACTTTAAGGGGCATTTTATTCTTTGGGGGTTCTTTTTTTTGTGTGATGTGATGTTCTATTTGGTTTTAATTGATAGATGCAGTACCTTTTCTGATTTCTCTAAGGAAATGCATTATATATTTTATCTAATATCTTTCTTTCCCTGGAGATTTTCTTCTTGTATGTATGTTTTCTCTAATATTAGATGTTTTTCAAATGACTGGTGATTCATAGCTCTTCATATTTATGATGAATCAATAAAAATTATTTAGAAGCATAGTATGCACAAAGCTGGTTGATTGGTGGCCTTCACAACTGAGTGATGTCTCAGCCACTTTAGTGGGGGACCTCTAAATGTCAAGATCTGGGAGTCTTTCCTAATAACTTCCCAGTATACCCAGAGAGAAATTCACTAATTTCCAGCCTGTAGAGTGTACGTCTGGCTGCCAACATCCTGGTAATCTTATAGGGAAGGGATCTGTGGATAAGAGGGGAAAGAAGTGTCCCCCAGTGGCCCTGATTTCAGCTCACTGTTCTTTTTCTTGGATCAGTATGGAGTCCCTGAGTACAGAGTTATCCCAGGTTAACACCTCCCATCTTCACGTGGGCTAGAGTAGGGGCACCTCATTGACCATAGGTATCTAACTACTTCTGTGCAGACTTTTAAACCAGCCCCCATGCTCTTCACCATTCAAACCCCCACTCCTCCCCAATTCTAGAGACTTCTATTAATCTGCTGTATAAATCTTCACTTCAGGGCTACTGTATTACCAGCTTAAACTTTTGTTTCCTTTGTGTGCTATGTTGATTACCCATTCATTTTGCAAAGTCTAAAATTTTGTTACTGTCATCTCCATTGCAACTTTCTTGATTCCTGAAGATTTATACTATTTGTAATCCCTTAATTGTCATTTTAGTGAGGTTTGAGAGAAAGCAGAAGTGGTAAAACTCATGGTAAAATGCATGCATAAGTGGGAGTTTCTTGAGAGGTATTTCTTCACCACCTTCTGCAGGGTGTGTGTAGTTACCAAGTATGAAAGAGAGTTTTTTCTTCTTTTCATATATTTTCTTTCCTTACAGTAGCCAGATTTGGTTTTAGGATTTAACTTTTCCATGATTAGATGGAACTATAACCTCTCCTACTTAGGGCATGGGGATATGACCCCTGCTGAGCCAGTTTGATTCTTGAGTCTTGGAATTCAAATCTTCAGATGTAAAACAACTCTGAAGATATTTGGCATTCATCCTTCCCTTCCATGGCTTCCTAATTTCTTCCTTGATTTCCTTATCTATTAGGCAGTTCTGGTTTTCTTGCCTTGTAGACTGCAGCAACTGTATTTAATTTTATTGGTTTCAAACGGGAGCCTTTGGGCTTCCAGTTAATTGTTAGCTTCTGACAATGTTTCAATAACATCAACAACATGAGGCTGTGTAATAATTGCCATACCTTTGATATGGTAAGAACTTCTTCATTATCCAACCCTGCATTCTTAGTTGACTGTAGAACAATTAAGGAAAATTTGACATCATAGCAATATCATTGGGACTTTGAACTCATAAACTCATTTCAGCTCTTCTGTTATTTCCTTAATAATTTAGCAAGTAATTATTTTAGCTGATCTGTCAATATTCTTCCTCAAAATGTTTTTGCCTAATGTTATAATTTCATTAGCTATAGTGTCTGTCTTATAAGTTATCACAGGCAACATTTATGCCACATATTTTGCCTCTGTATAATACATGGCAGCATTTTTCCTGCTTCCACTAACAGTCTCCTTGCAGCCCACAACCAAAGCTAGATATTTCTGGCTACAATTATGGAAGTACCCCACATCTGTGTGTCAATTTATGTACCAGTCAGCAATTTGCTGTGTAACAAACAACCATAAATCTCCATGTCATACGACAAGATTTTTCTCCATTGAAATCCCTTTACATCTTCATTAAAAAATAAATTGGTGATTTATGTGTGAGGTTATGTCTAGACTCTGCTCCTTTACATTGTTTTATGTGACTATTCTTTCTCCAACACTATACTGTCTTGGTTAATGTAGCTTTATAGTAAGTCTTGAAATGAGACAGTTTAAATCCTCCAACTTTGCCTTTTTCAGAATTGTTTCAGCTCTTGTAGTTCCTTTGATATTTCCGTATACATTTTAGAATTAACTTCTCAATTTCTACAAAATATCCTGCTATGATATTAAAATTGCATTGAGGGAAAATTGACATCATAGCAACATTGAGACTTTCAACTTATGAACAGGGTATATCTCTAATTTGTTTAGGTCTTTGATTTCTTTAATCAATGTTTTGGAGATTATACACAGAGTTTGCTAAATTTTGGTGTTAAAATACACCACAGTATTTTATATTATTTGATGTTATTATAATGGCACTATTTGAAAATTCTCAATTTTGGTAATATATAAACTATATATAGAAATGCAAATGATTTTGTAAATGGAACTTATATTGGCCTTCTATCCATTGACCTTGCTAAACTTACTAATTAGTCCTTGTGACTTTCTCATGGATTCTTTGGCATTTTCTAATATACAATCATGTCGTCTGTGAAGAGAATTACTTTTATTTCTTCCATTCTAATTTGTATGCCTTTATGTCTTTTATTTCTATTTCTTCTCTTATTGCAATGAGTAAAACGTTCAGTATGAAGTCATATGCAGTCTTGAAAGTGGACTTCCCAGCCTTGTTCCTCATACTGTTCTTGATTTACCCTTTCAATATTAACTGTGGTGTTAGCAGGCCATTTTATAGATACTCTTCCTCAGTTTGAGAAAGTTCCCTTCTATTATTAACTATCTGAGGGTTTTTACTAGGCATGAATGCTGAATTTTGTCAAATGATTTTCTGCATCTCTTGGGATGAGCATATCTATTTCTTTTATCTACTGATATGGTGAATTAACTTGATTGACTTTTGGATTTTTAACTTTCCTTGCATGCTGAGATAAACCTCACTTTGTCATGTTGTATTATCTTTTTAACATAATGTTGGATTTCAATTGCTGGTATTTTATTGAAGATCTTTGAATCCATGATACTGAGGGATATTTGGTATCTAGTTTTCTTGTACTGTAAGTTTCTAATATCAGGTAATGCAGGCTTTAGGAGGTGAGTTGAGAAGCATTCCCTTCTCTTTTATTTTCTGGAAAAATTAGTGTACAATTATTAAATGTTTCAGAAAACTTGCTGGTGCAGCCATCTGGGCCTAAAGTTTGTTTTTTCCTGGAAGGTTTTTAGGCACAAATTTTATTTTTAAAGTATGTATTAGATTATTCAAGATATCTGTTTCTTCCTCATGTGTGCTTCATCTTTATGGTCATAACTATCTGTAGGATCTGCAATGATGTCCCCTCCTTTCTTCCTAAAATCGGTAATTTATGTCTCCTCTCTTTTTTATCTTGGCCAGTATAGCTAGTCAGTTAATAATTTTTTTTTCAAAGAACCAGTTCTTTGTTTCTTTCTCTGTATCTTTTAAGATTTTTCCATTTCTTGTTTTTGTTATTTTGATTATTTCCTGAATCGCTTTGCAGGAATCAACACTCTAGGTCATTGTGTTTTAAACTTTAAAAAACTGTGAATTGCAATAAATACTCATTATATCACATCTCCATATGGGCAACAAAGAGCCCTCATGCATATAATTAAAACAATCTTTCTTGTATTACCTGTGATAAATGTCATTTTCCCCCAATTCCATTCCATTTTGTTCCAGCCTGGCTGTATTCTCTTTTGCTAAGATAAAGCTGTTCACAACCTGCCAACTATATCCACTGCCTATTAATAGTTAGTGATATGCAGTTTGAGAAACTTTGCTGAAGATGATTCTAATAACAGGTCACATGTACACCAGTTTGTGAAGTCCTATACCATTTTTGATCCATGTCATTGATAAAAATGAAAACAAGATAGGGCACATTATCTAGTCCTACATCATATCCCTAGAATTCTCTTGCCAGGTCGAAATGGACAATTATTGAACATACTTTGCATGTGGTAGTTTATGCATTCATCTGACAAATAATGAACCCAGGTATCAACTTAGGCACGTGGATATGGCACTGAATAAAACAGAGTCCTTTATCTATGATATTTCTATCTTAGTAAAAACCGTCAGTAAAATAGACAAGTATGTCAAATTATGGTAAGTGCAATGGCAAAAAATAGAACCAGATAAAGAAGAAAGGCATGGCAATGTCGTGCCATCTTATTTGTCATTTCTCTTAAAAGGTAATGTCTGTGCAAAGAGCTGAAGTAATGAGAAATAACTGGGAAAGAGCATTCCAAACAGAGGCAAGAGCAAGTGCAAAAGCCCTGAGGCAAGATCCTGCTAAGAACTGGAGAGGAGCCCATAGGGGGAGGGGAGTGATGAGATGGGGGCTGAGAGCAGGAAAGTGTCCAGGCCTCCAGATCACTGTGTAGCCATGGCAGTGACAGGAGTTCATCCTGAGAGAAAGGGGACGCTGTTTGAGGTGTTTTTGCAGCTGAGTTATATGATCCAACCTTACACTTAAAAAGAATTAATCAGTCTGCTGTGGGAGTGTAGAACACAGGGAGGTAAAGTGAGGGCAAAGGAAGGTGGTGGTGGTGACTTGGATCAGGGGGACAGAGCGACAAGGGTGGTAAGAAGTGGTTGGATTCTGTGTATTTCTCAGAAGGTAAAGCTCAGCAAATCTGACGGTAAATTGTACAAAAGCAGGCAAGAAGCCAGCCCCCACTCTCTATGATCCCATTTCATGTATTTTTATAACACTTGTTACCATTTAAAATTGTATATTTTGTCTGTCTTGTTTATTATCTTTTTGGTTGCTAGATGAGGCACCCAGGAGCTCAGAGACTACATCTGCCTTGTTCATAGCTATATTCCAGCACCTTAGGAACATGCATGGCACATATAGATGCTCAATAAATATTGGATTGTATGTATGAGTGAAAAGATAGGAATTTGAAATCTAACACGGAGTCCTTAATGTATTTCTGCCCTTTCATGTCTAATTCTACTTCCAGGAATCTATTTTGAGGAAATGCAAAGATTTATCCCCATAGGTATTTTTCAGAGCAACTGACCCTAATAGTGGAAAATTGAACACATTCTAACGGTTCAACAAGAAGAGAACTGGGGACATATCCCAAATGGCTCAAGACTTTGCCCATGTTCAGGGCAGGATGGTCAGTGGTGAGAAACTGCCTTCTCGGCCGGAGCCTGGCAGGCCCACGGGCACAGGATTATGCCAGCCAGACGGCAGGGTAATGTTAGTTCATTTCAAATCGAGCATTCTAATTACAACTCTTAAAATCTCAAGGGCTTAATTTAAAAAGTTTTACAGCAGGCTTTGAACCAGTTTCTGGGGCCTTTTTATGTCGGCTCTCTTCACCATGGCCCATGGATAGGAGGTGTTAAAGGAGGAAGGTGACTAAGGGACAAAAAAGAAGTGTATATGATAGAAACCCCCAAGGGAAAGTGGAAACGGGGCTTTAATTAAAACCCGGCTGGACAATTTGCATCCGTGAGTTTAGAGAAGAGGGTAGCCTTAGAAATTGCTGTGGGAATATGGGCTTGCTTGGCCCCTCAGAGGTGACATTTCCGTAGACACTGCTGAAGAGCTCATGGCAGGTACTCGCTGCCTTCCTGTGGGAACTCATGCCTGTGCGCACAAATGTGAACACACTGGCATTTACTGTTTTACCGATTAAAGAAACCTACCTTTATTCTGCTGAGTCTTGGAGAAAATAAGTGATATTAGTTCCTTTGAAAAAAAAACTTGCACAATGGAGTTCTGAATCCTAGTACCCATTACTAAATTTATTTATTCCCAAATCAAATAATTTATCAGCTGAAAAGTACTCAGACTATTTTGCCCTTTCATTTTACAAATTTTTCAAAAGTAGGTTTGGTGGTTCAGTTTAGTGTTACTAACCATTAATTCTTTCGTTTTTTTTAAATTAATTGCCCATTTTTCTAGTAAGTCAGTGGCTATATTGTGCTCAGGGGTGAAGATACAGGTAGCGCCCTTTTAAATCTTCTTTAAAACTTTAAAGTAGCCATTACTTGTTTAAACAATCATCTATTTTATAAAAGTATAAAAGTACCTTCCCTATAGTAACCTAGGTGGTTTCCTTCGACATTTATACAATTTGCCAGGAATTCAAGTATTGCAGATATCGAGGCTGCTGCCTCTCAGCCAGTGAGCGTGCAGCCTCGCCCCCGCCCCGCCCCCGCCGCGGACTACTCAGCGCCCGCGGCCGCCGCCTACCCACAGTGCAGCGGGCCAGCTGGGGAATTGGGGCCGCCGCCTACCCGCAGTGCAGCGGGCCAGCGGGGGGACCGTGGCCGCTGCCCACCCACAGTGCAGCGGGCCCGCGGGTGACCGGGGCCGCCGCCTCCCGCAGTGCAGCGGGCCAGAGGGGGTGGCGGGGCCGCCGCCAACCCACAGTGCAGCGGGCCAGCTGGGGAATTTGGGCCGCCGCCTACCCACAGTGCAGCGGACCTGCACGGGGTAAGGGGCCGCCAGGGTCTGCGGGCGCGGCGCCAGGGATGGGCAATCATGGTTAAAATTTTCCTAGGTTTGATAGTCTATAAATGGGCAATCATAAGAAATGGACCCCAATTACAAGAAATATACAGGCAGCTCCATCAAGGCACCACCTAACTGAATTTAATGATAATGACAAATAGAAAAATCAAGGAGGACAAAACTGACAGAGGAACGAGGACGACAGCACTTTTCTCGTAGGCAACAATGTAGACACAGATTCACATGAAGTATCATTAGTTTTAGTTTTAATCTGAGAAAAGTAAAGTACACACATTATCATCACTATGTTTCTAGTCTTCCTGGATGTTTTAATGTGATTTTTCAGATTAGCAATGGGACCACTCTATTTCTGGTTGAAAGGGAATTTCGTTTCCTAGTTTTGTACTATGGTTTTCATTTTATGCTCAGAAAAGCGTTTGTAAAACTACTTAAAACATTAGAGTACACAAGGAATGTAGAAACATAAAGAAAATGGGATTTTAAAGCAGCTTGTCCTATGGTTTCCAATTTTTTAGACTTCCTGTACATGCTATAACTCATACACGAAAACCCGCCTTCTAAATGCTGAGATTATTAATATACAAATGTCAACACCGACCTCTTAGAGTAACTGCAAGAAGCTCTTAAAGAATTTAGAGCTATTGGGATTATCTATCTAATCATCTATGTACCGACCTACCTACCTTACCTGTACTTTGAATAAAAGCAACAACTTCATCTAATGTGTTACTTTTGTCTGCTCTGAAACACACACACAAAAAACAAGTGAACATGGTGTCATTGTGGCATTACTTTTATGTACCTTATACTCTCAAGTCCACCTCTCAGTAGTAATATGACAGTATTTACATGAATGTTTTTAGAAACAAGAACACTAGTATTTTTAATTCCTGCTTATTGTCACAAAATCAAAAGCTTTTAATTGTGCAAAATATATTACTTAGGATATCATACTTGATTTCCTTTATTGTTATCACATGTGATATTGATGAGTGTTTTAATAAAGACTTTAGTTTTTTAAAGAAGCTTAAGGTTACAAAAGAACTGAGAGGAAGTTAGATACCCCAAATCTCCTCTACTCCCATACATGCAGTCTCCCCATTATCAACGTCCTGTACTACATTTGCTACAACTGATGAACCTACATTAATACATAATTTACCTTACCTCTTGCTGTTGTATGAACCCAAATATTCTATGGTTATTATATATCTGACATTAGAATACCACACAGAGTATTTCCACTGTCCTAAAAATCCTGTGTGCTCTGGCTATTCACCTTTTTTCCTCTCCTTTCCTGTGGGAAACCACTATTCTATTGTCTCTATAGTTTTCCCTTTGCAGAATGTCAAATAGTCGGAATCATACAGTATTTAGCCTTTTCAGACTGGCTACTTTCACTTAGTAATATGCATTTAAGGTTTCTCCATGTCTTTTCATGGTTTGAAAACACATTTCTTCATAGTATTGAGTTCTAAAAATTAAACAAAAGCTACAAACTATTCTAAGCTATTCTATCTGTAATGGCAAATGTATGTTTAAAATTTTATGCCACAAATTAGGAAAAGTTACACAAAATTAAAAAAACTACATTTCAGAAGGTACAACAATGTAATATAGAAATGTTTTAAAATGGGACTTAATTTTCAACATGTAGAAAACTAAAGAATTCTACTTAGTGCACTAAACAGATAACTTTCCTTACTTAAATCACTCTGTGGTAGCCTCTGCAGAGAAGATTAGTTTCTTAATATCTTATTTTACACCATACTGAATACTAGATATGCTGGAACTTAGGAAAAAAATGAAGCCAAGCATGGGGAGGATTTTGAATCTCAAAAGGATATAGACATGGACTTTTATAGGCAAATGGAAAAGATCAAATTAATGTAACCCATAAACAGATGATCATATAGAAAATAAGAATGGTAAATGTCAAAAAATGGAATTGGTAAGCATGTAAGAAATGATGTTCTTTGCCCATTTAATAAAATTTGCTGGGAAACTCATATGTACCACTTTGCAGAATTAATCTTATCTCTGCACCAATTAATACAGAGATAAGATTAATATAAAGGGTATTTTTTAAATGACTAAGAGACCTGGAAGACCCATTATTTCCAATTCAGCTTCAAACAAGCTGTACAAAAAACTGATAATGAATGAAAAAACATTTGAGTATTCATTTTGGGCCAAGTCCCTGACTAACCCCTGCATAGCAAATGTGCAGAATGGCTCTAAAGAAGGGTAATCAAGGCTTTGAAAACTTAACTGACATTGGAACAGTCACCCACATAAAATGATACAGAATTTGCTCTCTCAGCCTAAGTACTTATAATATTATAATATTGAAAATGAATCAGAAACAATTCTAAATTATCCAATAATCAAAGAATCAGAAAATGTGATCAATTTTAAAGGGAAGAGATAACCAACACATGTTCATGATGATGTAGATATTGGAATTTTCAGAAATTGACTTTAATACAGCTATTACCAACTGTAGTCTATGAGGGAAGACACTTTTGAAATGAGTGGGAAAACGGGAGCACAGAGAGATGTACAAACCATAAGAAGAACCAAAATGAAAAATTTAGACTTGAATTTAAAATAATCAGACTTTTAAAAATCATACATTGGGCCGAACAGGAGTACTGTCACTGCAAAGGAAAGATACACTGAACCTGAATGCAAGGATGTAGAAATTCAATCTGAAGAAGAGAACAAAATTGTAAAAAGGAATAAATAGAGTCTCCAAGGCTTGTGGGGCACCAAAAGTTCTAAAATTCATGCAGAAAATATCTGAAGAAATAATGGCCAAAGTTTTCCAAATTTGAGGACAGATGCATGTATAGATTCATGAAGCTCAGTGAGTGAGTTTTGTAACACATGAACAGGATCTGTATAATGAGAAATGCAGAAATTCAAGTACTGATTAAAGAACAACAACAAGACCCAAATAAATGGAGAGAAGTTACTTTCATGGCTTGGACTGCCCAACAGACTGAGGATCTCAGTTCTTGACAAAATGATTTGTGTGTTCTATGTGAACCCTTTGAAAAGCCCAACAAGATTATTTTCCACATAAATTAACAAGTTTCCCTTATACTTTATGTAGAAACACAAAGGAATTTGAATGGCTAAAACACTACTGGAAAAGCAGCAGGAAGTTATAAGGATCACAGGACCCGCTTTTTAAGATGTAGTCACCAGTATCTACAGCAAACAGTACAGCATGGGATAAATACAAGATCAGAGACAGAGTGGCAGCACCAGAAACAGACCCACACAAACGTGACAAGAGGATTTTTTGACCAAGGTTACAAAAGTGATTCAGTGGAGGAGGAAGAGCCAGCCCTTTTTCATAAAATGGTGCTGGGACAAGTAGACATGAATAACCAAGAATTATCCATCTAAACCTCACACCTCATACAAAAATGAACTGAAGTGGACCAGATTTGGAACTACGTATAAAATCTAAAAGTATAAACTTGAAAAGCGAGGAGAAAATCTTTGGGACTTAAGAGTTAGGTGACAAGTTCTTAAACATGACACCAAAGGCAGTCTCCATAAAGGAAAACAGCTGGTATGTCTGGTTCATAAAAATTAAAAATGTTTGTTCTGTGTATGACCAGGTCAAGAGAATGAGAACAACAAGCCACCAACTGGGAGAAAATATCTTCAAATTACATATACAACAAATAATTAATATCCAGAACATATTAAAAGCTCTATCAATAATAAGCAACCCAACTAATAGACGGGCCAAAAGCTTAGACAGACAACTCACAAAGGAAATATGCAAATGACAAGTACAGAAAAAGATGCTTAGCAACACTAGTCATTAGGAATACGTATGTTAAAACCATAGAAGCCACACACTACTGTGTTCTGTTAAAATGGCTTAAGAACACTAACACTATCACATACTGGTGATGATGCAGGCAAACAGAATTACTCATACATCAGTGGGAATACAGAAATGGTAAGGTCATTATGGAAACTGAGTTTTTAAAGAAGATACTTTCTTACCATATGACCAAACACTAACACTCTTACGCATTTGTATGAAAAAGACGAAAACAATTTATCACAAAAATCTCGACATTAATGTCACAGCTTAACCTATAATCAAAAATCTTGTGAAACAGCATAATGCCCTTGAATATATGATACACTGAACTGTTCTACCTCATGAAATGGAATACTCAGCAATAAAAGTAACAGACTATCAATATATGCAACAACTTGGCTGGGTCTTAAGGGTGATGTTTGAAATAAAAAAACATAAAAATCTCACAAGTTTATATACTAAATGACTCCATTTATATAAAATTCTTGACGTGAGAAGAAAAATAGAGATGGGGAGTAGGTAAGTGGTCTCCATTAGGGAAAGAAAGGGCAGATGAAACAGGAGCCACATGAGGGATTTGCTTTGAGGACAACATCTCTTTATCTTGATTGCAATGATGGGCATATAAATCTATACATGGTAAAATGTCATAGAAATATACATGAAAACATAAGCAGAATGACACCTGCCATAGTAGTGAAATCTGATTAAGGTCTGTAGTCTGGCCTATGGTATTGTTCCAAACAATTTCCTTGTTCAGTTAAATGCGCTGTGATCACGTTGGGGGAGCTGCCTCATGGGGTTTCTGCAACTTCTTGTGAGTTTATGTCAACATTTAAAAGGTTTTTTTTTTAAGTTTAGCAAATCTTAGATAATATAAACTAAAAAAATTAAAGACCCCATGCAGACACACCATAATCAAACTGCTGATTCTCAGAGGTAAGGAAAACAAATCTCAAAAAGGAATGAGAAATTATTTCCAGCCTCCATTTATGCCAGTCACTGTACTAGTTGCTTTTACCTGTGTCAGTTACCTTCACAATTCCCATTATTTTAGGTAACATTCTCTCCTCTTTGAAGACGAGAGCACTGACCCAAAAGTTTGCAAAACTACTAAGAGTTGGTAAAGAATTTAAGCCCAGGTCTACTCTACTTAAGTCCAATTTTTTTGTATACATATGTAAACCTTTTCAACACAGCTTCCTAACTAATCAAGGACATAGTATACATGCCAAGTGTAAGTATATACCCTTAATTGTTTCAGTACAAACTCAGAGGACTATAGTGTGCTACTCCTTTCTACCCTATACCATTTCAATGACTAAAAAGAAATTACCATGTTAAAGCTAATTTGCATCCGTGAAGATACATTAGATTACAACCACAGTAAATGACTGGCTAATTGAGGCAAAATGATTTACTGAAGGGTTAGTGAGGATGCTTAATCAATTAAAGTAACAGATAAAACAGCCAAGTCCTTCAAAAAAGAGGAGCTGAAAGGGCCAGTAGTGGTGGCTCAGTAGAGGCTGGCCTGCTTCACTTTCACTTTTCTGGGGCCTGATACGTCTGTTTACTTCCAGGAGGATGTCTTATTGCGAGAACGTTTTTGGTCTGGCAGGTAAACGTTCTCATCCTGATTTTCTCCTCCCAGCTCTCGGGCTCTCTTCTTGTGCTTGCTGAGCATCTCTGCAAAGGCACGGTTGAAAACATGGCAGCTGAAGCGCTCACAGGCCGCATTTTCCACGTGCGCCTGCAGGACCTCCAAGCTGCGGAAAACCTGGTAGCAGCCCAGGCACCTGAAGCCGCTGTCCGGGGTCCCCAGCCCCTCGGGTGTCTTGGCCCTGGAGCCCTCCTCCTGTGCTGGAGGCTCCCCTGCACTGCCAGCCAGCTCCCTCCCTGCAGGGCATTGTTATACGAGCTGCACTCCATGTCAGTGAGGCGTTTTGGTGGAGACACATAAGAGGGTCTTCTCAGAAAAGCATTCTGGCTTTCTGGTGTTAAAAAGGCCCCAGATGTTTTTTGGGCCGCTTGAGAAAAAACACACTGCACCAGTTTGGTCTTTTTGGACGCGGGCTCCAACACTTCCACCCCACCCCACCAGACAGTCACATCTCTTTTCAGAAAAACACGCCTGTAATAAATTTCCCTGATGGGTGCTGTGTCCATGTGTTGTGGTAACAGAGAGGACTCACCCTGCTGACTCACAGGGACTGGAGAGGAGGTAGAGGAGGAGGCGGAGGAGGAGGGAGAGGAGGAGGAGGAGGAGGGAGAGGAGGAGGAGGGAGAGGAGGAGGAGGAGGGAGAGGAGGAGGAGGAGGAGGGAGAGGAGGAGACAGAGGGAGAGGAGGAGGAGGAGGGAGAGGACGAGGAAGCTTCCCGCTCCTCCCAGACCTGGGGTGGAGTCATCTCAAGGGCCCCAACACGAGGAACATCTTCAGGTAACTCGGTGATTTCTGGGAAAAGAAGTTTCAAACAAGAAAATTAGAATAAGTGTGTGAAGTCTGTAGGAGTTCCGATGGTCATGAGAATATTCCTATGTGCACACATGGCCCCCAGGTACACATGTGTGTGAAGTCAAAGAATGCCGTGTGTGGTATATTTTACCTGAGGTATGTTTGTGGTATGATTCTGTGGGAATGAGGGTGTGGAGGTCTATGTATGTTCTGGGACATAGCTGGTGAGTGTTTCTCACATAGGTAAAGGGGTGGTGAATGACGGTGTACATGTGTGTGTGGTGAGACAATACACATGAACGGGGTGGTACACATTCTTATTGTGAAACAGATACGATGGAGTGGGTTGGAGGAAGTGTGCCTGGGCTCCCCAGAAGCGCAGCTCCCTGAGGGGCTGAAGGCTTTGAAGTGAAGGTTTCATGGGTGAGGTGGTACATGGAAAAGAAAGACTGCACATGAAAGTGCATTCCCATCAGGGCATTAGGAGTTTTTGAGCACGTACGATGGCTCTGAGGGAGCTAAAAAAAGCTACCAATGTGAAAGGATGTACATTATTATGGGTTAGTCTGTAGACAGCAGAGTCTGAGAATGATTGTGTGAGGAGGGAAGGCGCAAGTGTGTATCTGTGTAACACTTGTAGAGAATGGGAAAGACGCATCTGGAATGAAGGCATGTGCATATTAGAAAGTGAAAAGGAATAATGCAGCTGTACCTGGTATGGAGGAATATAGGGTGTATGTGTGTGTGTGAGACAGAGAGAGAGTTTGTGCTGATTTTAGGGAAGAGGTGGTAACTGAATTCCCACACTGTTATCAGCACAGCCCACTGCCTCACTCACAGCTGTCCCAGCGTGCACATGGGGAACTGTCCTACCCGTGAAAGCACACCCCCAATTTGTCCCTTCACAGAGGCCTCAGTCTTACTTCCTCTTCCCTGAAGCCCTTTCTTCTTTTTGAGGGGAAAGTAGGGATTGGGCTGAGCAGCTCAGCTACTCATCCTGTCCAACCTTTGTGAGCTTCCTTATCATCCTCATCAGCAACATGAAGCTTTCCTCTACATTTCCAGTAAATAGATTATGCCCTTAAATTCACAAACTTAAGTAATTAAGTAGGTAAATCATTATTCCTGACAAAATAACAAACACATTCAGCCCCTTCCCCTGTTTAAAAACTTCAGTTACACCTGCAAACCAATGTTTACTTCTCAAAATATATCCACTTTCTACTTTAGGTGGATTGAGAGTCTGGTGGGTTACATTGGTGTGGGGAAGGGAAAACTTAGTGTGTGTTGTTTTTTGAGAGCTCGTGTGCATACGAAGTTCGGCAAGTATAGTTTGATGTGTATGTGCCTGTCATGTTTCTTCAACAACTTTAGGTTGTGAGTCTAGAGATGAGATGGCCCAGTTAGGTGTGTGCGGGTGAGTGTGAGCAGCTGTGGGTGTGATGGAGGATCATGCCTGTGTGCTTATGAGGACAAGAGGTGGGTGGAGGCAAGAACTGAGAGGCCAATTTCAAATCTGCCACCACTCTTCATGCACAAGAGGATGCACATGAAGCAGCTTTGCTCTCCTCTGTAAGACAGGAGGAAACTATGGGTTCCTGCATGGGTGCTTCATTCTGGACCTTCCTGGATCCCTCCAGCTGATTGTGAGAGATTTGTGACACTGTGACCATGGAGCACATCTGCTCAGGTTCAGCCTGAGTTAGTCTGCCCGTTTCTCTGTCACTCTGTCAGCTTCATTACCTTTTCCAATACGGCCCTGTCTGATACCCTTGCACTTTTGGGCACTTGTCCTTGTTGAGATTTCCCTTGAATCTCAAGCTTGTGCCTTATGTACCTGCATTGACTCTCACCGAAAGCAGAAAGAAACGTTGTCATCTTTCTGTGTTCTCTCATGTCTGGACAGGGGTTTGTTTCAGCTTCTATCTCGTCGACCAGGGAATCTCAGGCTGATCTCTGGGCCATTCTCACACGTCCCTTTACCGCCTCCAGGTTAAACACCTTTACTTACCGCTATTCTCGTAGTCAGAGAGAGAGGAGGAGTAATCTGAGGTAGAGGTATTTTCTAATTCCTTCTGGGGAAGATTACCAGGCTCTCCAATATGCTTTTGTTTCTTGAAGATCTCTGTTAAATTGAACGAAAAGTAAAGGAATATAGCTTTGGTTTTTTTTGCTTTTCCAAGTTTTTTTTTCCTTAGGTTTACCCGACTACATATGTCATTGGGTTAAACACATTATGTTTTCATTGTCACAGTCTGAATAAGGTCCCCCGCCCATATTCAATTCCCCAGAACCTATGAATGTTAACTTTATGAGGCCATTGGGACTCTGCAGATGTGATTAAATTAAGGAAGTATTTGAAATGAATTCCTTTCAATGGCATGGAAACAGAGCCCTAGGCTCCCAAGTTGCAGAGGAGGAGACTGCGAATGGGCCAAAAGTATACCTTTCTCTCTGGCTGAGCAGAGACACTGACATAGATTTCTACAGGTCTGATCAGCCTAGAATTTAGCAGCTCTTCCCTTTTACTCACCAACACAAGAGGCTGAGTCAAGAGAGGAGCCAGATGTGTAGTATTCGGATTCACAGGGTCCATCATTTCCCTCGGGACCGACAGTTTCTTCTTTCAAATACCAAGGCAGTGCACCCGCTGCCTGGAGCTTTGAGGCTCCTGGAAAATGGAGCAAAGAAACAGAGTAGCTGGTTCCATTCTGTTCCCTCCTACTCTTTCTCCTAATGTACTTTCCCCACTTTCTCTCCCTCATGGAAATACTCATTTTGCCCTAAACATTTACCTTTGGCTTGGACAGAGAATGGGCCTATTACAGCTTTCCGGGTTACTCTCTGGAACCTGTAGTCCAGGCTCCTCACACTCACTCACCTTGCTTAAGACTTTTGGTACCAGTTGCTTTCCTCTACCATTTTTTTGTGTGTGGGTGTGCCCTTTGCACTCCCCCTCCTAGATTTACAATCTCACATGAAACAATTGGTGAATTTTTATCTTTGCAGAATTTATTTTATATTATTAGTCACTGTCTTTGTTTTGCTGACCAAGCTCACTTTTCCTCAGTGAATTAAAATAACCTTCATCTCCGATGAATGTGTCAGGTGTGTGCATCGTGTGCACATTGTGGCAGAATGGTGTGATGAATGTCATGTGCATTGTGTGCATAAATTCTTAACCTGATGGTTTAAACAAGGTTAGGGTTTAATGTCTGACTGATCTGGGGTTTGCACAGTTGAATATGGAGTGAGTCCTGTGTGCGTGAGAATGGTATGTGGGCTTTGTGTCTGTGTTTTAGGTCAGCACGTATCTATGTGTGCAGACTGCCTGTCCTACGATTATGGATTTGCGTGTGCGTGTTTCACATGTTGTTAGGTGGCTTAGATGTGCAACAGAATTATTGGGAGTATTCTCTTTGAGACTAGTGGAATTAATGTACCTGTGAAATCTAAAGTAACAGTGAAAGAACAGAAGGATATGAGAATCAATGGCTGTAAGAGAAAGAATATATGAGTTTTCAGAATACAGAACTGTTTGATTCCAAAGTAAATGATGTCACAGGAAAGATCGTGCAAGAATAAATGTAGAGCAACATGTGATTGCATTACAAAGTAAAATCTTGAAAGATTGAGGTCTAAAGAGTTGAGATAGAATACGGACACTAAAGCCTAGCACTTTAACTCTGAGGCATTCACCAAACAGACATATGTCCATATAGCAAAAACATGTAATAGAATTTTCAGAATATCTCCTTTTAGAGTAACCCTAGACTGAAATGTAACCCAAATGCTCATAAAAGTATAATCAATAAAGACACTATCTATATGCCAAGAATGAATGAACTACAGTCACATATAACACGGATGATGATTACAAGCACAGGTACAGAGAGTGAAAAGAAGTAGACGTAAAGCATGTGTTGTGCACTCCTATTTACATAACATTAAAACATAGGGACAACTAATGCAGCACTTTGGTAATCAGAGGAATTATCACTCTTAGGTTGGGACAAAAACAGATTAGAGAACTTAGATGCATGTGAAAGATGACAAGAAAGTGAATGATGAAGACAGGGGGTGCTGATGGGTCTGTATAGGGTTGAACTTGAGAACATCAGCAATGAAAAGGTACCTCTGTGCTGGGGTCTTGGACCACGTGTGTCTATACTCAGTTCAGGACCTGAGGATCTTATGACGTTGGGCCTGTTTTAGGCTATTAGTGCTGTCACACCTTCTTGGTAATATAACCTGTCCTTGCCCAGTTCATACCGACATGTCCTTCCATGTTTCTCCGATACACCTCATACCCCTTAGGACCTCTTCCACCATTTCCTCAAATACCTCACTGCTCTCCCCTTGTCTCCTTGGGCTCGCTCCAATCCTTCTAAGTATTTTCCCTTGGAATTTACTACTTCTGCTGGGCATTATATTAACGAAGATGGAGACGCATTTTGAGTTTATTTCTGTACTGTGCAGCCTTGTGCTGACTGATGAGCAGAATCACTCAGTTCATCTCTGGACTCTGCCTAGATCCAAACTGTCCTTTGTATCCCACTCAATAGTCCCTTCTTACCAGCACCAGCAGGCTTCTTCTCACAAGGAACACAGGAGACGCACTCTGAAGCAGCAGCAGCAGCTTCCGTTGCTTTCGGACCTGGTACATATTAAGAAAGGCATTATGTTAGAAATTACTGTCTTCCCCTTGGCTTACTTACGCTATATATGTGTGTATGTCCGAACTGGTGTGAATGTGTTTTACATGCTTCATAGTTTACACAAAATACATCTCTGAACATGCACTATTTATATTGAAGCTGAATTGCAGGCAGACTCACTTCCCAAGCCTCCCCCCAAGGCCCCACTGGGCTGTGCTGAACCCCAAATATCACGTTCCCTTCATGAGCCCCCACTGGGACCCTCGGTTCTGGTCCTGATCTGTCCCCTCACACTGCTGAGCACTGGCTCTTCCTCATAGGACTTGTTTACTTTTTAAACCTCATAGTCATAACTATTTCAGTTTCCCATTTTTTCTAGAAAGAACCAAACTTTCTCAATTCAACCATCGTGGTTAAATGGTATTGTATGTACATATGTGTGCAAGCGCGTGTGTGTGTCCTGCTGGTTTCTTCCTTACATTTCATAAAGGAGCCTCACATTTACATCTCTATGCTCTGAGACAATGAAAGAAAGGTCTTCATGTTGGAGACAATCTAAGAAATCATGTCATTTTCTACCTGACTTCACACTCTCATCCCCACACCTCCAATTTTAGGTTCTCAAACTTTTTTCCTAATTACTTACCTCTATGAGCCACACATTCTTCATAAACTGGAAAAAGTATTATTGTAAAATGTATAACAATATCCACTTACTTAACAAATGCCCTCAGTTTTGTAAAAAAAGAAATAAAGGGAAATACATTATATAAGAAAAGTTATAGTAATCAATCACTACATCTGTGATACAGTAACCCAGAGCAGCACGATGTAGGGAACACAGGTTCTACACCACAGAGACAAGGACCTAGTCACAGGAACCTGCTCTTGACCCTCAGACGATCTAATCCCTTAGAAAGACCGGCGCACCCACACTTCTCCTTCCTCCAGCCTTCCTGCTCTTTCTCTCCCATAAGTAGGAATCCTTGCTCTTTTTCTTTAGAAGAGTTTTTAGATCCCCAATGCTCAGAGAATATCACAGACACACCTCCTGACATCCTGGCAGCTTTGAGGGAACGTGTGGTTTCAAGATGCTTCCTTGTCCGTTTACGCTTCATGGCTCAGCACTTCAGAGAAGTGTGCCTTCCTCCCTGGAACTCTGCTGCCAGAGGTTCAAGTATATCCAACAACAACCAACTGGAAAGGCTCTCTCCACACTCACTATCCAAGAACAACAAGCAACTAGAGAGGCTCTCTCCGCACTCAGTCACTCACTGGCCTGGCTGGTGCTTAAGTACACCAGGAGGGTCATTATGATGTGAGACAGGGATCCAGAACATTCTGACATGGGCATCAGAGCAAACCACTGAAAGGCGGGGGGGGGCCTTTTACCCAACACAAACTCTTATCAACTTGAATTTTTATCTTACACTTCATATCAAAACTTGGGAACCAATGATGTGGATTAAACAAAAGATCATTACTTTATGTATCTAGGGTAATCACATTGCTAAATTTCCCCAAGGGTGAGAATAAGGCATTACCTGAACCAGGCTTAGAACCTTCCTGCCACATATAACATGGTAACTGTCATACCTTAGCAGTACCATATAATACGTACACATAAAAGTTATATGTGGGGTGTATGTGTATAGTGGGTTTGCGAACACCTTGTGATTCCACACAGCTCCAGCATTTATTGAATTTTCCCCACTATAGGGAACAGGCTCATGTATTTCAACAACCCATTGTCTCTTTTGAAACTTTCTTTCCCATCACTTCCCCAGAGCCTTCAGGGAAATAGGAAGCCCCTGGATTTACATCCCATGGCCCTCATCGTGAATCCTGTGCTTGTCAAGCATGAAGGCTTCATTCGCCAGCTTCTGTTCTAGGCCCCAGTCTCCTGGAAACCAATGGGCTCTGCACAGGGCTTGAACTCTAGTTAGCTCCATTCTACTTTCAACTTCCCACTGACAGTCTGCTCCCTGAGGGGCAGTATGTATTTCCCCTCAAACTAAGCAGTTGCTCTAGAGTCAGGCAGTGATCCAGCCAGCTTCAGCCTTCTTTACCTCAAGCAGGTCCTGCCTCATGCTGTTCCATGCACATGGGCTCGGACTCTTGCAGTCACTAAACGGTAGGCACATTTCCCAAGACAGTAGCTGTGTTGGAGAACAATTAGTTAATATTTAATGAAATTAATTATACATATAACCTATGAGGCTATAATCTCATTCTATAACATGATCTTTACAAGGGTGATATTCACAGCATTATTTATAATGGAAGGGAAGTGGCATTTTAATTTCTAACTCTGAAAGAATGGATAAGCAACATATGGTTGATAAATACAACAGAATACATTTCCAAGAATAAAAGCCACGCCCATTATACTATATGCCTATAGGGCAGGGATCAAGAAGGAATTGTAGATCAGGAGCAAAAAGAAAATATAAATCAATGAAATAACCATAAGCTAGTGACTAAGGAGCATTCTTAAGTTAGTAGTCAATAATTAACTAAAGACAGAAAAAATCTTTCTCAAAAATAAAATGGTTCAGGTTAGGTCTAGAACTAAGCGAATTATTCTAAACATACCCTATAGTATAAGCTTCCTATTGCTGTTACAGCAGATTACCACCGTGTAAGGGGCTTAAAATACAAATTTCTTATCTTGCAGTTCTGGAGATCATAATTCCATTATGGGTCTTACTGCCTAAAATCAAGATGTTAGCAGATCTGGTCCCACCTGGAGGCTGTAGGGGTGACTGTGTTCCCTTTTCCAGGTTCTAGAGGCTGCCTACATTGCTGGCACACCTTCATTTCCTTCATTTTAAGAATATATCACTATAACATCCACTTCCACTGTCACATGGCCACTCTCTCTCTCTCTCTCCCCTACCTCCTCCCATAAGGACTCTTGTGATTACATCATCCCCACACAGGCAATCCAGGATAATCTGCCCTTTTCAAAACCTTGAAACAAATCCCACCTAAAAAGCCTCTTTTGACACTTGCAGTAACATATTCACAGGTTCCAGGGATGAGGAGGTTGACTTCTTTTCCAAGGGGGTGAGTGGAGAGAGATTTTTTTCTCAGCTCCCACACCAAGACAAGCACAGAGTGTCAGAGTAAATTCACCAGCAGTAAAATACAGTAGGCTGAGTGAGAATGGAAATCCCTCATTAAACAAGAGCAAAAGGAAAAAAAGAGACCATAGCAACTAGGTAAACATACTGAGGAAAACAAAATTGAATGAAATAAAGAAAAAAAAACCTTTTTGAAAAATGTAACCCAAGGAATAGACAAAGAAGTACATTAGCATTCTTCATGCCATAAAACTGGCAACTGGCTTCAGTACAACAAGAGCGTCAAGACAAGATGACAAGTCAAAGCAAGGAAATAATCATGGAAAGCCGGGGGGGGGGAGGATAAAAAAGCTAAACAAGGTCAAAACAGGAAGAATAAACAACTTAAGACCAGAAAGAAACAGAATAACAGAATAAATCTTCCAACTGAAAAACTGACATATCTACTTGAGAGCAGTTATAAAGGGAAGGACAAATACACAATGAGAAGACAGATAAGAAAAGAAAGGTGAAATGATGTAACATAACAATAAAAAGGTCAACCAACAAACCAGACAATTATGCAAGATATGCCACAGTAAAACACCCCTTGAAATGAAGACCTGAAACCACAAATTCCTAAATTGCATTTTTTTTTTCCTTAAAGGATAAAACAAACAGAATTCTTCAGGTATCCTAAGAGGAAAAGCAAGTCATGGCAAGTGCCAAACATCAAGCTGGCTTTACTCTTCCATAAAGCAACATACATTGCTTGAAAATAGTAGAGAAATAGTAGAGTACCTGCAGATGCTGAGAAAAAGAAGGTGTAATACTACGGCATGATCTGCAGACAAGTTGTTTTCAAGTGTAAAAGCAACTGGCAGAAATTGTCAAATGTGCATTAAAAAAATATTACAAGAGTCACTCGTGAAAAAGTCACTTAACTCTGCCATAGAGCCAACTCAAAACATGAATGGAAATGCCATGGAAAAGAAACAGAAACAAAACACAAATGCAATGCTTCATGCCAAAATACAGTACAATATTGACAATAAGTACCTGAGGGTGGAGATGGGAGTGGGAATTGATTGACCCAACTGCGTTGCACTAATTCCCTGTGCACCATGTTTGTCATCTCTGTGCTTATGCTCAGTGTTCCCACAGCTTGTGTAAACCAAGTGGAGAGTATATACACATGTGCTTGCACATGCACAGCCAGTAACCAGGATGATATACAAGAGCCTGGAATCTTGGTTGTCTGTGAAGGGGAAGCCCAGAAGCCAGGAACTCAGGGAGGAAGACACGCCCCCTTCTGCAATGCTGGAGTTTTAAACTTACAGGTATGCAATTCCTAGATTTAACAATATTAGAATTTTAAAAAGTAGGGCTTGAAAGAACTCTGCCTATAGAGCCCATACATACGGTCTATACAGAATAGGCTTTGAAAGGTGAACGGTCACTGCTGTCCCCAGCACTGGGGTGCCAGCACTCAAAAGGCGAATGAAGGGGGACTACGCAGGTGGAAGGCAGTGAGGATGCTATGGGCCAGACGGCGGCGCTACAGAGCACAGGCCGGGCCCCGCCTGTGGGGAGCAGCTGGTTCTCAGAAAGTGATGCTTATAGTTTCCGTAAACACTCAAAAGAGCTGCCGCATCTGATTGCTGTTCCCTTCAGAGCGGTCGGCTGACAGTCGGGATAATTTGGGGAACCCTTGAGCTCAGGTTCAGGGCTTAAAATATGTGTCAGGACCTCCTGTGGGACCCTCAGAGTGGAGCGCGTTACTCACTGGCGGCAAACACTTGCCTAGAGAGAAAGGACCCAAGCTTTTCAAACAGTCAGATTTGTCACCTGGCCACAACTTTGGTTAGAGAAGCGACAGATTAAGTCAGCCAATCTTTTAGTAAAAAAACAAAGCGTACAACCACAGCAGATGTGCCCTGATGCTTCCTGAAAATGGGCTCTGACAGCGAAGCCCTGCAAAGGCGCCACAGAGGCTGCGCCTGGGCAGCACGGCTGGAATGGGATAGGCCGCGTCAGGGAGCCAGCGCTCCCCAGGGGGCAGGGTCTGTCTGTCAGCGGGGGCGCGCGTGGAGGCCGGGCTGCTCGGCTCCTCTGGCGCGGCCGCTGCCCCTCAGGCGCCCGGGGTCGGGCTCCACGACGCTGGGCCAGAGGCGGCTGTCACTGGGGTGCCGGCCCGGGGCGTGGCGCAGGCTCAGGGCCGGCGGGAGGCGCCGCGGAAGCCAGAGCTCCTCCTCCCAGTGCCCGGCCGGGGCCGGCGGGCTATCGGGTCCCGGAGGTCGCGCTCGGGTTCCGCCAGAGACAGCCGCGGGGCCCTCCGACCTGTCCTCCTCGACCTCCGAGCCCTCGGCCGCCATCCCTGCCCTCTGCCTCTCTGGACCTTGTGGCCCTCCGCCCGGGAGGCCGTGCGGCGGGACGACCAGGGTCCGAGCACCGCACCTGCGACCGGGACGGCCCCTGCACAGCAGCGGCGGCGGCGCCCCCGAGCCAGGCTGCTCCGAGGGCGGGGAGCGGAGCGCAAGGTCTCAACGCCTCTGGGGCAGACCCAACAGGCAAAGAAATTCCCTTGCCTCCTGTGAGGCCAGGTGGGGGAGGCCTTTACCCCCCCAACTTTGAAGAGCAAAATACATCAACAGAACTGTTCCTGTGGCCAAACATGGAAGTTTATATTTAGGAATTTAAGAATTTTGATGTAAAAGCTTTCTAAATGTGTAGGCTTCTTAACCAACATGCAGAATCTAATTAGGTACCTCAGATATTTAATGGAATTAAGTAAGTTTACTGTTGCATATTAATTCCTAATCTAACATTTTTAGTGCCATTCCTGATGGAATTCACAAATTGCTTAAAAACATGCAAGAAAGAAATCTCCCAGATGAGCATTACTATCTACAGAGAAGAGCTACACTCTGGTAAATTACATAACAAATTTAATTTTAAATAAAACTGAATACTTCCCTCCCCACCCCTGACCACTATAGCTGTTATCATATTATTGAAAATACTGACTCCTGAAGAAGACACCTTTTGTTCTTAATAAAACAAAGTCTTAAAGTAAAGACATCATTTTACACTACATCAAATTGGCAATTAATAAAGTTTGGAGAATAAAAATGCTAAAATGTTATTTCTTTATTGCAGTTCTAATTGAACTAATTGGATAAATCTAAAGTGGACGGGTTTAATGTTTCAACAAGAATTCTCATTTCTTCAGCTATCTCTCATCATCTGGAATTTCTGATGATGACATTTTCTCATTTTTGATAGCTCCCTTTTACTACCTTCTGGGAGTGAAATAACAAGAGATGCTCAGGACTAACGTACTGAATTAGAACTCAGTAATGGAAAAACATAAAGTGTTTACAAGAATTAATAAGCTATGAGGCTACTTTACCAATTTAAAAGGTGGACATCAGTGACTCCTATTTAAAATCACTGTGTGCAATGAAACGGAACAAAAACATAGTATGACAAATAAAGTGACTACAACAGTGACAGAATCCTGATCAGGTCATGATTTGGAATAATTCAGTTCAGGGTTTTGTCAGTAGATGGACTTAAATCTTGAGATGGAACTAAATCTCACTGATCTTGAGCAATCCTTATCACTATACAATCTTAAGTTTCCTCATCTGTGATAGGAGAAAGTTGGGTCAATGATCTCTAGGTAATTATCCTGCTTTAATGATTTCCATATTTATCTGACAAATAATAACTTCAATAGGGTCTGTGAGCACAGCAAAACTTAGCTGAGTCTGATTAAATTCTTTCAGTATTGCTGTAGGGAGACAAATTTTCATAACTCCGTCATAAGACGTGTAATAAAAAAATGGAGTCAGAAATCTCAATAAAGTGTAGCACAATATAATCAAATTACATATTTGGAGAGTCATCCCATGGATTCTATGCTAAAATACACAAACCAATGTAATCCTATTTATATTAATAAAAAATAAAATATCTATTTAAGAATGATCTTAGAAGCCACTTCTCTAAACCTAAACCAATTCAGGAGGAAGGACATGAAGACCCAGAACCATGAAGAACTGCCTAGAGACAGAGTAAATGGCACCTTCACAGCTCAGATCCTGGCCTTTACATATCCTAAGTCATGCTGCTTTCTTTTTTTTCTACTTTATTGTGTTAACTCTACTTTCTTATAAATAAAGGCATACAAGAAACTGAATGGCCCAAATGCTATTGCTCTGAATTTAACTGGAAATTATTACATATAAAGTATACTACAAATTGTTCATGACATATGCAAAACCAGAACTGTTTAAATAATTTTATTATTTTAAATGACGTAATTGAAATGTGTTTTTCTATGCTCCCTCCTGAAATTGCAGTAAAGAGATTTAAGAAACAAAAATGCATAAGCCAAAAAGGACAGAGAACAGGAAAGGTGATTACAGAAATTAAATATAAAATCTGGAAGATGGATATACTAGTATTAGATGACTTAACCAAACTCTGGCCAGGGAAGAAATAGAGAGCAAACACTGAAGAATCAGAGAAAAATTAAGGACTTTGGAGGAACAGCCCCCATGAAACTGAGCTACAGATCCTCTGTCCTATCCTGTGGATAAAAAATCAATTTTCTCCCTCCTTAGAAGAAAATCAGAATTTTCCTCCTGGGGAGATTTAACAAGAGAGATGTGGAACTGGGAAACACATGGACACCAGTAAGGACGTGGAAACCAGACTGAAAGAGATTAAAGGAAATTCTTCCTATTAAACCATGAGATACAATGTCCTAACTTCTACTTGGCCTGAGAATACCAGCAGCTAAAGTTATGCCTTTTAAGTACTAGAGTGGATAATTTTTCTCCAGGGAATCTCACCAGCTCCAAAGAAAAACCTTAAGACAAAGAGAGTTGGTATTTGGCAATAAAAGTAAGGCCCAGACCTAATACCTACAATGAAGACCAGCAAATCCATAAGCTACAACCATGCCCAAAATTCCAATGGCCTATTTTAATGTTCCACGAATCTTTCTGAAAAAGTACAAAGACTAGATTAAATGAAGTTGGTGATTAGGTCAAAGCAATGATAAGACGAAAAGTGTTAAATGATTTACTAGCTTCAAGAAAATAGGGAAAGTAACACATCAGTAAAATTAAGTGGTATAGAAGGCTATAAGAACATCAGATTGTGGAAAATAACTTACTGAAAAGTTCAAAATCTAATGGGAAACATTTATATTTAAATACAATAGCTGGAAAATAAAGTTGAAAAAATCTATAATACCTTTATTCATTTGTTTAACGCTATTCAATGAACTCCTAGAGATATAGTAGTAAAGACACAAATTTTCTTTTTTGGGGGAACGACATGATCAAGGTAGAGAAAGGAAATAGTGTAAAGATAGTGTTAGAAGCTAAGAAGAAAAAAGAGGGAATATGACATTTTGGAAGAGGGCTGAAATTGTAGACTGAGTAGCCAGGGAAGGTTTCACTATGACTTTGCAGGAAAAGATCTGAAGGAAGAACCTAGACAATCTGGAATCCCGACATCTAAGATGAAAACATTGTACCAAGAGAGAGAAGAGCAAAGTATCCCAAGAGCATGGCTGGCCTATTCCAGGAACACCAAAAAGAAGTGTTCTGGAACTGAAAAAATGAGAGGAGTATAAACTTAGGGAGGTAATAGAAGACTGGTAAGCTCATCTGAACAGACGATGAAAGGGCCACACTGAGATGGAAGGAGAGGCAGAGTCAGTCTTGCTAACAGCCCTCCTTCCAGGACAGTGACCCACAGTGAGGAGGGAGCTCACACATGTGGAGCTCTCCACGGAGCAAGAGGTGTGTACCCCACGTCAGGTATCCAATCTTTGGGACCTGTACTGGAAAGATGACCCCCCAAAACATCTGCTTTGAAAACCAATGGGACTTATTTCAAAGAGACCCAAAAGGCTATAGGAAATTGAGATTCTGGTTTTCAAGGGTTCACACATAAACTCATTCACCCTGGGACCAGTGCAAAAGCAGCAGTTTGAAATATGTCCAGACTGTATGAGATGGTGATTCATTTGGTAACCTCAAATAGTCTGCTGGAGGAGCTGGGGCCTGGTGGGATTTTCTCAGGCAACTGAAAATAGAGTGTCTTACATACATGTGCTAGATTAAAAAATCCTGTGGCTTTAACTCTGTATCTGGAATTCTTTCCTTTGAGAAGAGGACACACACACACACACACACACACGCACACGTAGCTTGGCATATATGAATCTCATACTAACCACAAACCAAAAACACATAATAGATAACACAAAAAATAAAGTGGCAATGTTAGTGTAGGCAGTTAGAGAGACAGGAGCAGGAGAGGAGAGAGGAAGGCAGCTGCCCACCCAGTCTCTGATCAGAGACCGCCCTGTCTCCTTCAGACCAACCCATTCAGTGGTTCAGCACACTGATAAACAGAAGATATGGTCACTGGGACCTTCCTGATTTTAGAGCATATGCACTTACGAAAGACCTTGTTAATGACCTTGAAGCCACCATATCATTATTGTATCATTTACATTAAAGTTTTGACCCCCCCATGCATCTCTCTTGGATGTTCATGGGAAAAAATGACAAACACAAACTTGTACAAAGAGGCTGAAGAGGAGCAAACAAGGCATCCGAAAGACAGTGTGAGAATGAAAAAATGGGAGGGAGGAAACCAAATAAACCCCATAAAAGACACAATGAAAAGCTCAATGAGTGGCTACCCACCCTTGAGGTCAGCCTGCTTCTCTGTCTCAGGAGTGTACTGTCTTTTGCTTCGCTAAATAAAAACACCTTGCAGCTTTAACTGTCTATTGGGTCTCTAAACTGAATTCTTTCCTTCAAGACAAGAACCCAGGAGATCCACAATGCACACTGCCCAGTCACAAAAGGAATCCAGCCATAACATTAAAGAAAAACACCAAACCACAAAAGAGCAAGAGAAGAAAGGAACAGAGAAGAACTATCAAACCAATCAGAAAACAATCAACAAAATCGCAGTTAAGGGCATATCTATCAATAATTACGTAAATGTAAATGGCCTAAATGGCCCAATCAAAACACATAGGATTGCTGAATGGATATAAACAACACCCATCTCTCTACAAAAGATTGGCTTCATATCTAGAGATACACAGAAATTCAAAGTGAAAGTATGGAAAAAGTTATTCCATGCAAATGGAAATGAAAAGAAAGATGGGGTAGCAGTAATTATATCATACAAAATAGACTTTAAACCAAAGACTGTAAAAAAGACAAGGGCATTACATGATAAGGGGATCAATCCAAAAAGAAAGTATAACATTTAAAAATATTTATACACCTAATGTAGGAGCACCAAAATACATAAAGTGACAGTTAACAGTCATATAGGGAGAAACTGACAGCAATAAAATAATAGTAGGGGATTTTAATATCTCATGTCAATGGACAGATCACCTAGATTGAGAATCAATAAGGAAACATTGGCTTTAAATGACACATTAATCAGACGGACTTAACAGATACACAGAGTGCAGTTCTTCCAACAGCAGAACACATATTCTTTTCAAATGCACATGGAACTTTTCTAATGATAGACCACATGTTTGGCCACAAAATAGGTCTTCATAAATTTAAGAATATTTAAGAAGACCAACATCATATCATCTTTTCCAACCACAACAGAATAAAACTGGAAATCAGTTACAGAAGAAAACTAGAGAAAACACAAACATGTGGAGACTAAACCACATGCGCCTAATGAAAGGTTCAGCAAATAAAGAGAAAATAAAAAAAATACATGGGGACTAATGAAAACAGAAATGCAATGATTGGGATACAGAAAATCAGTTCTAAGAAGGAAGTTTATAGAAATACCTCAAAAAAAAAAAAAAAACCAAGAAAGATCTCCAATAAGCAATCTAACCCTGTACCCTAAAGGAACTAATAAAAGGAAAACAAAGCCCAGAGTCAGTAGAAGGAAGGAAATAATGAAGTGCAGAAATAAATGAAATAAAGACAAAAAAGCAATAGAAAAGGTCATTGAAACTAAGAGCAGGTTCTTTGAAAAGATAAACAAAACCGATAAGCCTTTAGGTAGACTCACTGAGAAAAGAAAGAGGACTCAAAAAAATAAGAGAAGACATCATAACTGATACCACACAAACTCAAAAGGATTGTGAGAAACAGCCACAATTATAGCTAACAAATTAGACAACCTTGAAGAAATGGAAAAATCCCTAGAAACATACAATCTTCTCAGACTGAATTCATGAAGAAATAGAAAAATTACTAGAAGGAGATTCTGAATCAGTTATCAGAAAACTCCCAACAAAATCAAAGGCCGACGACTTTGCGGGCAAATTCTACCAAATAATGAAAGAGTTAATACCTTTCCCTCTCATATTCTTCCAAAAAACATAAGAGGAGAGAATGCTTCCAAATTCATTTTATGAGATCAACATCACTCTCATACCAAAACCAGACAAGTACACCATAGAAAAAGACAACCATAGGCTAATAATCCTAATGAGCACAGATGCAAGAAATCGTCCAGAAAGTATTAGCAAAATGAATTAAACAAACATTGAAAAGATTATGCACCCTCATAAAGGGAGATATTCAGGGATGGCTTGATAAAATGAAGGATGAAAATCATATAATAATTTCACTGGATGCAGAAAAAGCCTTTGACAAAATTCACCCATTTATGATAGGGTTTCTGGGGACATAGGAAGACATGCGCTCACCTCTTCCCATAAACACACAGAATCTGCAGCCCCTGGTGCAACAACAATTTCTGAAATACACTTGCACACTAAGCACTCCTAAGTATGCGGCTAGTAAGAGACCGCCGCGTGGAAGCAGGCAGGAGAGGCTGGGACATGGTCTTGCCATGAACCCACTCTGGGGCGGGCAACCCAGTCAAGAACTTCTCTCTGAACACGAAGAGTTTGAACCCCATAGAGCACTGCTAAGTTTAAGACTTGCCACTGCCAGAGGCTCTCACAAAGCCCAACTCACTCCACTTGGAAACAAGCTACCGAGTGACACCTCTCCCTCCATGTGGCCCTCCAGCCAGACCTTGAGTTTCAGCAGTTTCATGCAGAGCCACCATGCAAACAGGCAAAGACACACCATTCCAGACCCAGCTGTGAGCACACAGTCTCCCTGACGCCAGCAAATCTGCCCGCGTGCCCCTGAGAGGCTGCGGATCCTGGGCAGAGCCCCCCGGCGCCCCTGGCCCCCCCGGCCCCTCAGAAAGGCTCTCACGCTGAAGGGCTCGCAGAGGAAGCCCCAGGCCGCCGCCTTCCCGGCTGCAGCCTCCTTAACAGAGCAGCCTTCCCTTTCACCGTCCCTGGTCCCCCGAGCTTTGGCCTTTCGAGGGCCAGGCAGCCAAACGCGGGCTGGTCAGCGAGCTGCAGCGGGAAGCACCGCTGAGGACACACTGCCACAAACATGGCGCCCTGGGAACCAGCCCTCGAGGAGAAGGCTCACAGCTTGGGAAGGCTGCGCGGGACTTACCCAACCCAGCCGCCGATCCAGGAGCGCTGGGCCTCTCCGCGGACGAGGCTCACTGCTCACCCGCCGGGCTCAGTCCGAGGGGCCGGCACCAGAGCCAGGACACACCCGGGGCCGCAGGCTGGCCACAGACTCTCTTCCCAGGTGAGCACCATCTTGACATTCTACGCGGGCGGGCGCCATCTTGACGCTCTACGCAGGCTGGCGCCGTCTTGACGCTATACACGAGCAGCCGCCATCTTGTCGCTCTACCCAGGCAGCCGCCATCTTGACTCTTTACAATGGCGGGCGCCATCTTGATGCTCTACCTGGGTGGCCGCCATCTTGACGCTCTACCCGGTCAGGCGCCATCTTAACGCTCTATGCGGGCGGCCACCATCTTGACGCTCTATCCGGGCGGCCGCCACCGCAGTTGTTGTAAAGACGAGCTTCTTTTTCCCTTCTTCAGGGAGCATCATGCAAACCCGCTCCCTCCGCGGGGCTGCAGCTCGCCGGGACCTCTGGTGGAAGCGTGTACTCGCCTGCGGGCGGGGTTTCACTTGCCTGTGTGCCTGTTCCGGAGCTTCACTGAGGGGCGATTTTCAGAATGACAGCCGAGCCCCCCGAAGCCATCTTGGTCGGCCCTCGGCCTTCTTCTGGCTTTTGTGGGCACATCCGGGATTCTGTGGCTGCTGCCACGTCCACCTCAGAAGACATGGCTCTGGGAGCCAGTGGTCTAGGGGTGGGTCCTGCTGGAGAGTGACCAGTGACCAGAGTCGTGACTCGCTCAGGCCTCTAGGGCGCAGTGCACTTGGAGCTCAGCCCTCCTAAAAAGGCACCCATTTGCTTATCAGCAGCAACAGCAGGGTGGGCTGCTAACCACACAAGACCACTCTCCTCTATTAGCCTTCACTGAGATGGGGACCATGGGCTGAGGCAGAGCCGGGTGAGGGCCTCCCGGGGGTGGGGGTGGGGGAACAAAGCAAGATGACACGGGATTTGCTGTAGACTGCTGGGGGGGCCAGCTTGTATTTTGACTTTACCCAGATGCTGCTTTTCCCCCTCCAACCCTAATCAAGTAATTTGCAACCTGGGCAATTGATTTAGCAAGCACCTAGTAAACAACCTAGTGAAAACAGGAAGGACTCCATCCTGAAGGTTGCACTTTAAAACCCAATTTTAAAATGTAACTTTGTTAACATACTCTTTAACCAGCAGACAATAAGTCAGCTCACCTTGGAAGCAAAGCAGGCACTCTTGATTGATACGCCCCCAGACTAGGAAGCTGCTAACCTGGGAGAAAATAAGAGCAATACGTTTCTTGTAAATAACCTGTAAAACTAACAAAAAAAAGTCTCTTCAAATATAAACATGTTGGGACCACTTAGCAGGTCTGCATCCCTAGCCCTTTGTCTCTCAACTGCATATAAATCCCCTAAACAGTGCACCACCCAGGGCTCTCTTTTCCCCTCTTGGCATGAGCCAGGAGCTCTACCCTCTCACTTTATCTCCAAATAAAAGCCTCTGACTTGCTCTGCTACCTTGAGTGCAAAGTTCATTCTTGGACTCTGCGAACAAGAACCCCAGCATCGTCATCACAGCTGCAACCTGAGGGGCAGGCTGCTAATTATACACACCACTGTCCAAACACCTGGGAGGACTTGCACTACCTTTGTGCTCTCCCCGCTCTGCAACGGAGCTCCATGAGCCTAACTAAAACTGTGTGCGAGCCTAACTAAAACTGTGGTAACAATACTATGCTCTCTGTGTGAGGGTAGCTAGGAGAGTGGACCTGGAATGTTCTCTTCACAAGAAAAAAAATATAATGTCTTTTTAGGAATGATAAGTATTATACTGCGTAGAAAAGAATACACATGTCTAAAGAAAGTTTCAACCATTTGTATCTGGTTCCTTGAAGGTAATTTTTAAGTCTTTTGAACATCTGGTCTAACAATGTTTTTTTGTCTACCAGAGAACATTGGGGACATGATAGATGATTCTAACTCTGTGATGTATGCTGAGGACCATGTGTCTTGTTGCTCTGTGTTTATTGAGGTTCATTTGACACACAACATTATGTTGGTTTCAGGTATACAACACATTGTTTCAGCAGTCATATATTTTATTAAATCCTCACCCCATCTGGTGTAGTTAGGGTTTGTCAACATAGAAAGATGTTATAGAACCACTGATTATGTTACCTATCCTATACTTTCATCCCTGTGACTAATTTATATTATATTGTGATTCTGTGCCTCTTTATCCCCTTCACCTGTTTCACCCACCCACCCCAAGCACTCCACCATGATAACAACCAGTTTTTCCTCCATTTATATAAGTCAATTACTGTTTTGATCATTTTGTTTTGTTTCATTTTTAGATACCATGTGTATGTGAAGTCATATGGTATTTGTCTTTCTCCACCTGGCTTGTTTCACTGAGCATAATACCCTCTAGATATATCCATGTTGTTGTAAATCAGAGGCTTTCTTTTCTTTTAATAACTGAATATTGTGTATATGTACCACATATTCTTTATCCATTCATCTATTGATAGACACTTTTCTTCAATCTCTTTGATCAAGACCTTATAGTTTCTATTGTATAGGGTCTTTCATCTCCTTGGTTAAATCTGTCCCAAAGTAATTTATTGCTTTTCAATACTATACCATTGTAAATGAGATTGCTTTTTAAATTTATTTCAGATACTTTAAGTTATAGAAATGTAACTGTTTTCTGTGCATTTATTTAATATCATGTAACTTTACTGAATGCAAATTTCTCTGACAGCTTTTTGGTATCGTCTCTTTAGGGTTTTCTATACAGAAAATCATGCCATCTGCAAATAGGCATAACAGGTGTTAATAAGGATGTAGAGAAATTTGAGCACCATACCTTTTTGGTGGGGATATGAAATGGTTTTGCCACTTTGAAAGACAGGCTTGCAGTTTCCAAATCATTAAATATAGTTATCATATGACATAGTATTTCCAGTCCTAGGTATATAGATAAAAGAAAACATATGTCTGCAAGAAATTTGTATGTGAATGTTTAAAATAGCATTATTCATAATGACCAAAAAAGTAGAAGTAACTAAAATGTTCATTGACTGATAAATTAATAAGAAATTAGAGTATTTTCATGTAATAGAATACTATTGGACAAGAAGGAAAATAACTTATTGATACATCCTATAACTTGAATGATACCTGAAAAACATTACACTCAGTTGAAAAAGGCAATTTATACAGCACATGTTGTATGATTTCATTTATATATTAGATAAAAATAGGCAAATCCATAGAGTCTGAAAGTAGACTAATGATTCCCTAGAATTAAAAGAAGTTTGAGGAAATTGGGAGTAACTCCTAAAGCATGTTGGGTTTCTTTTTGTGATTAGAAAATGTTCCAAAATTGATTGTGATGTTGGTTGTACAACTCTGAATTAAAACAGGAATATATACTATATATTAATGAATGATATATGAATTATACATCAGTAAGGTAGGGTCTTAAAAGTATAATAAGTCTATATAAATAAAATTACATTGGCTTATGAAAAACAAATATATGCCATTGGGAAATAGGTTTTCAATTCTCCTTTGGTTCACACCCTCAGGAGTCTCAGGCAGTTAACAGCATAGTAATCATTTCGGTCCTTCTGTGTCCTTTTATTTCTAAAGCCAAAATTCCTTATAGGCCTACAGATGAGGTAGTAGATTGAGGTATTTTAGAGTAAAAAACCTAACGAAGCTAAATATGCTCATTTCTCCCAATGTAAATGGACAAGGATGTAACCAGCACATATTCAGGGTTAGTGAGGTCTGTTATTAAATATATTTTTCCAGGAACCAGGAGTGTTTTCTATGAGCACTGTATTGATCCAGCTTATTCAATGGAACTGCCCAGTGTTCATTTGAAACTGGAACTTAAGCTATAGATATGGAATATTGAATTATTTTCATGGAGATTTGAAACAACTTTTGATAGGTAGCATGATCTGTTTTGCCTTGCATACTCTAATTTTACAATTAATGTGGATTACTTCCATGACTAAATATATATTTGAACAGATGATTAAATAATATAATCATTGTAAGGTCAGAATTCCAAGTATTTCTGGGATTATTCTGCCAGAAGAAAAACATCACCTTTTTAAAGTATAAGCAAAACTAGAGTATCTGCCATTCTTAGATGACAATCACAAATTTTCTCCTGATTTTGACTCTATCAGACTAGGTATAATAGTAATAACATTGATAGTAACAATTGTATTGGTAAATTTAAAGTATTATTGATTTTGACATAATTTTACTTTTTAAATTTTTAGGTAAAATTTACTAATAGTATACCTTCATCACCATATATTATAGAAACCCAAAAATAATTTACAAGTCATCTTAGATACTACTAAAAGACAGTTTAAAAGATACAAAAAAATACTAGAAACAGATTCTTTTGGAAGCTTAGGTCAGCATAAGCTCCACAAACATTACTGAAACGGAAATGATGCAGGTAACAGTATATTGTGATATTAAAAGAAAATTTCATTATTCAAAGAGATGTAGGGTCAAAATTTAAATAAATAGAGGAAAATAGATTTTTTTCTAATTGAAAAACATGTCTTCTATTGATATATTAAATATACAATAATAACACTTTCAAATCAACTTGATATGTCCAGAAATACAATAAAAATAGGCAAAAAGTACATTAAAATACCCGTAAGATAATTTCCACATTCTTATAAGTTATGAGGACTTCTAATACACTAGCAATCTGAAATGAAACTGAAATGAAAATGAGATGAAACTTTATAATTGCAAGAGTGGCAACTATTGGAAAGTTGTGTCTCACTTCCACCTCCCCTTTCGTAACTGCTAGTCCTTTCTTGGAGTCTGTGAGTCGGCTGCTGTTTTGTTCCTTCAGTTTTGCTTTGTTGTACTCCACTTTAGAAAAACTCACAGAGTCTTGCTGAGGGGAGTATAAATGGGTGAAGTTATTTTTACTTTTACTTAGGTATCACTGATATATGCTCTTATGAAGGTTTCACATGAAAACATTGTGGTTACTATATTCACCCATATTATCAAGCCCCCCACCATACCCCATTAAAGTCACTTTCCATCAGTGTAGTAAGATGCCACAGAGTCACTACTTGTCTTCTCTGTGCTAAACTGTCTTCCCTGTGAACCCCAAACACACCATGTGTGTCAATCATAATAACCCACAATTCCCTTCTCCCTCCCTCTCCACCCAACTTCCCCCTCCCCTCCCCTTTGGTAACCACTTGTCCTTTCTTGGAGTCTGTGAGTCTGCTGCTGTTTTGTTCCTTCAGTTTTGCTTTGTTGCTATACTCCACAATTGACTGAAATCCTTTGGTACTTTACTTTCTCCGCCTGGCTTATTTCACTGAGCACAATACCCTCCAGCTCCATCCATGTTGTTGCAAATGGTAGGATTTGTTTACTTCTTATGGGTGAATAGAATTCCATTGTGTGTATATACCAATCTTGGGTGAAGATATTTTTAGAAACAAAATTCTTCAGTAAGATGGGAGTTAGAATAGCTAAGGTGCTTATGGATAAGGGCATGAATAAATAATATGTGGCCCATGCTATGAGGTGTAATGCTATAAGAACAGAAGAAACAGATATACTTAAGCAGCTTTCAGTGACCCCTTGGGGTTAAACAAATCAAAACAGGAAGTGACACTTTTTAGTAACTTTTATTTGAATTAACAAAACGGAGATTCATGGATAGACATATTAATATAAATTCAGACCTAGCAGCAATTGTATTTGAAAGAGAACACCTAGTGGGTTTTGCTCAATTAGGGTCTGTAACAATGACCACAAAACTTTGTTAATTTTAAGATTTAATTCTGAGATTAGCATGTGGTTATCTATATATCAAAGCATCATGGAAAAAGCAAACACCCTTTTTCCTAATTTTAAATTCCCCTCTACTCCTGGAACAAAAATATTTAACTCAACACTGAAATAAGCATGATACAAGTAAAATTCATCCAGAGTTTTTAAGACTTTCTAAGATTTTGAGGGGAAAATCTATTTTCTATCTGATCAGGATTGTTCATGTGTGTTCCACTCTGTACTTTTCTCTGTGATATGAATTGTCAATCATTTTACTGTCCTGACTTTGGATTCTCCAAATCCCAGCCATCATGTGTTATCCACATTCAATGTACAGAAACATAAGTGACTTCATTCAACTCCCTTACGGTCAGGCTCTCATTCTTCATCCTATAAATATTATTTATGTTAAGCGTTAGAACATTATCAGAAGTTTGTGTTTCTTATGCTAGCATTGTGTGTTCTCCACACACTATTTGTATGCATTGTCCATTTTGATTTTTTATGGCTACAATAAAGTAATTATCTACTTGTGAAGCATTTGCACCAAATATCTTCTTTCTCTTTGATATTAACTCTGATGAATGGCAATTCTGAAATTGATTTTATTTTATGTTTATGCACATGAACAGACTTGTTTTGATAGAGATATTTCTCTCTTCTCTAATAAAATTATAGACTGTGTTTATACAAAAAATCCTATACTGACATAAAGGATCAAAGTGAAAAATTATTATTCTTGGGAAAAACTTCATATAAGGCATCTTTTTACAATTAGACTTGAGTGTTTATCAAATATTTGTGAACAAATCAATGTATAAATTGGGAAATAACTCATATTGTTCCAGGCCTTTATGACTTACAAAACAGTGGGAATATAAACAATAATTCACTAGATACCACATAAATTACATTCAAAAGAGTGGGTGTAAGAAATAATCATTCATTTTATTAAATTAAAACTTTTGTTCATATGATTACTAGTAATTTATGTATACATTATTCTCAATTTTTTAATAAAAATAAATGAATATACTTTAACATAATTTTTTTTGTGTGTGGTATAATTATTTCCCCAAACTGATTAATGAAATATTAATTTCCAGTAAGAAAAGCTCTTCCTGGGACCTGCACCTATTTATTAAACACTGTTTCCCAAGCACTTTTAATCTCCCTGTTTCTCAGGCTGAATATGATAGGATTTGTGAAGGGGGGCTCCATGGTGTAGAACATGGCCATGAGCTGGGTTTGAATCGTTGACACATTTGAGACAGGACCCTATACAGCAAATAATCCAAAAATTACAAACAGAATAAAAGTATCTATTTGTGGGGACCATGTCAGTAGGGCTTTGTTCTGGGCTTCTACAGAATTTCTCTGGAGCACTGCTAAAAGAATGTGAACATATGAGGTGAGAAAAATGACATAGAAGAGTAAAAAAATGACAGCACTCACAGCAAGGACCACAGTCTCAGAAAATTGAATATCTGAAGATGATAAGTGCATGATTTGAGACACATCACAGACATATTGATGGATCACATTGGACTCTGTGAAGGGAAGCCTAAACATGGTCCCTGTGTGGACAGCAGAATAGACCAGCCCACTGGCCCATGAGACACCTGCCACCTGTGTGCACAGATGTGGGGTCATGGTGAGCCCATAGTGCGGAGGGTGTCAAATGGCCACAAGGTCGTCATAGAACATGACCACAAGGAAGAAGATCTCTGTGGACCCAAAGAAAATAAATAGGAAGTTCTGAGCAGCACAAGCTGTGAGAGAAATCAGTTTACTGCCTTTTAGAGAATTTACAATGGAACTGGGGACAGTAACTGAGATGTAACCAAAATCTATGAGGGATAAATTGCCTATAAAGAAGTACACTGGTGAGTGAAGGTGTGTGTCCATAACAATGATGGTAAAAGAGAAAATTTCCAGCTAGGACTCCCAGGTAAATCATTAAAAACAGTAGACCTTGCAAGACTTGGAGTTTCTAGGAGCTTGAGATGTCCATGAGGAGGAATTCCCTGAAGAGGGTGAAGTTCTCCATGTTCACTAACATGCTCTTGCAACTTGTAGTCTATGGATAAAGTGATAAGATGTTCCTACAAGCAGAAATTTGAGAGGAAAAAACTCTTAATATGATGTACAAGCCCTGAAATGACTTGATTTATACACTTTAACTATGCATATCACATGTCTAATTGTTATAGAATTAGGAAGTAGTAATAAATTGATAAAATGAAAGGCTTTTATTATAGGAAAACATGAAAATGCTAATAACACTGAATGGTATCACTGTACCTTGGCAACTTGGTTTTCCTCAATCTGATAAAACAATCAAGCTGCAATCCCATGAGGAAATAAGCATGAAGAGCAAAAACAGATATCCCTGAAGAATGAGATGAGAGGTCTCTCTTCCTGCAATGAGCACTTGTGCAGACAGACTGATGAAATGCCCAATTCCATTACTCTTCAGTTCAATTCAGTGAGCATCATACAGAGTGTTCTTTCATGAAGGTGTGTTTGTTCTCTAAGCACAAGAATACATGTGTCTCAGGCCTGTCTGTTTGGTGAACGCTTTCTGAATTACACAGCTGAACTTGTATCTCTGATCATCCTCAGGGGAAGTAATTGCAGCCTCCTGAAAAAGGACAGGTCCTCCATGCTTTGTTTTCCATAGGCATTTTGGCCAATCCATTGAGATTAATTAGACTGGCAAGAGTATGATTTTTAGGAGATAAATTTAGAATAGGGATTTGTAAAATTTAAGAAAACATAAGCTCCCAAAAATGGCTTGTGAATCACTGGTGGCTATATATGTACAATGTAAAATATGTGTTAAAAATGTGAAGTAAAACTGCATCAATGAGTTCAACTCTCACTGTAATAACTAAATTAAGAGAAACTTTGTGAAAGTCTCAAAATCATCACAATTAATGGCTAATGCAATAACTTTGAAAATTGGAAGCCACAGAATGAGAATGGAAACTTGCTATTACCATGCTATTTAAGCTTCTAATCTAATGCTTAGGACAGTGTCTGACGGCTGACCCATGAAGAGTTCTAATAAAAAATGATAGACAAAAATGTCACAAAGTGATAGAAATCTATGGGATAAATTCAGGGAAAACAAGGTCACTGTGTGGAAAAGGACATAGGGGAGGACTCCAGTGACTCCCTGATTAGGGGAGATGGAGCAAAGTGACTGATGTCGTCGAGCAGAGCAGTGAAGGGAAGAAAGCTTCACTGAAAGATGTGTGGGGTTCAGGAGAAGATCCCCCTGCTTGAATTAATGTGAGGATGATTTCCCAGACCCATACAGGTTGTGAGTCTTGGTTTTTACAAACAACAAAACTGAAGAATTCATTTCAGATTGTTTTATATGCAGTAAGGGCTAGGAGCAATAGTTTAAAGTAACTAGACCAACACTGAACATTGTTTCAGAGCAGCCTATCAAGTCACAGCAAAAAGTAGAAAGCAGGTTCAAAATAATTGCCTGTATCCCAGAAAAATTCTGAAGTCTGTTCATAGGAATACAAATATATCCAGGACATGAAAAAAAAAAAAAAAAGGAATAATTTCTGGAATCCAAAATAACAGGAATGCAGTAAAGCAATGAAACACCACACATAAGGGAAATAATCAATCAAGCTAAACGAATAAAGAGTTAACACAGTTGTTTCTATTAGAAGCCCAGGCACAAAAATTGTATTGTATATGCATCCCATGTTCCCAAGTTAAGGATACTGGTCATAGCAGCATTGCTGTTTGATACTGCCTGTTGGGAAGCACATGAGACATATATAGAACATCACATCAAGCAGAGACATAGTACCAAATCTTCTCAAGCACACATAGAATAAATCATAGGTTAAGTACCTTCTAGGATAAATAATATATTAATTACAAAACAATTCTTAGCAAAATAAAGAAGACTAAAATAATACCAAGTATCTTTTTCAAACAGTGAAATGAAACTGCAGTAAATAACAGGAAGAAAACTGGAAAATTCAAAAGTCAATGAAAACCAAATGCAATATTCCTGAACATAAAATAGACCAAAGAAGGAATCAAAATAGGATAAACATATTTTGAGACAACTGAAAGTGGAAATACAATATACTAAAACTCATACGATGCTGCAAAAGCAGGTCTAACAAGGAACTAGACAGAAATAATTTCATAAATCAAGAAAAATACCTTAAATAAACAAGCTTTATATAACAAATAACAAAAAAGATTTTAAAAATTAGCACAGGGAAGGCAATAAATATTAGAGCAGACATAAATTCAGGACAGGAAAAGAACAAGAAAGTTTAACAAAACAGTTGGATCTTGAGAAGGTATACCAAAATAACTTTAAAGTACATTAACCTAGAAAAAAAGACATGAAAATATATGTAAAATTTGAAATAAATGAGAAATTATAAGTGATACTATAGAATTAGTATCAGGACACTTCTATGAATAACTATATATGACAAGAAATTAAACAACCTACAAAAATGGAAAAATCCTAGAAATATGTAAACTACCAACAATTAACCATGAAGTAATGGGGAATCTGAACAGATCCATAAGTAAGAGTAATAAAAACTTGCCAATGCAAACCCAGGAATAAATAGTTTCACTGGTGAATTCAACCAAACAGTTAAAAAAGAAAAATATCAATTCTTCTTAAAATCTTTCAAAAAATTAAGAGGAGGGAAAGCTTCCAATATCATTTTATGAAGCCAGGATTACTGTGTTAAGAACACTACTATAAAAAAGTCAATTTCTCAGATAAATATGCATGCAAAAATTCTCCAAAATTTATTAGCAGACTAATTCAATAACATATTAAAATGATCATACACCAGGATCAATTAGGATTGAACCCTAGGTTGTAAGAATTACTAAAGTACAGAAATCAGTAAATGTGATACATTGTATTAATGGAGTAAAACATAAAGTCTTATGATCATCTCAACAGATGCAGGAAAAAATCACTTTATAAAAGACAAGGTTCATCCATAATAAAAACTAGTAATAATGAGAGAAGAAATGTACCTCAACATAATAAATACCATCTATGACAAGCTCCAACTAAAATCATACCCAGCGGGGAAAGTTGAAACTTTTCCTCTAAGATCAAGAACAATAAAAGAATGTCCACTTTCACCACCACTATTCATGATAGTAATGGATGTCTTAGTCAGAGCAAGCTGGAAAGAAGGAAGAAAGGACTTTAAATCAGAAAAAAAGACAGGTAAAATTGTCTGTTTGCAGGTGACATGATTTTATATACAGAAAAGCCTAATGACTCTTCCACAAAAGTGTTTATCTAATCAAATAATAGAGTAAAATTGAAAGACATAAGCCATTCATTTAAATCACATTTCTATATATCAACAATGAATTATCTAAAAAAGAAACTACCCCCACTGTCAGTAGTAAGAAAAATAATAAAATATTTGGAAATTAATCTAGTAGGTCTGTCACTCTAATATATTACATATAATTTATCTATTATATGTAATAATTTATATATAAATAAATTATAAATTATTTTTTATAGACAATAAATTTAGTGTACACAGGATAGGGATGATGGTAGGTTATACACTGAAGAACATATTACCTGAACCTGAACGTATATAAATAGAAATTATACAAAATAAGACATAAATCATTTTGGAAACTAGAAAAATGTCAACTGAATGAAGATATATAGTTATATATGTATATATATGTGTGTGTGTATAGATATATAGACATATCATTTTATATAGATATGTAAATTTGTAGATCAAAAAAGAGAAAATAATAATGGCAGAGATATATTTGAAAAGTAATGGAGAGATTTCTACAAATGTGATGATGTTAAATTCACATTTCTAAGAACAATGCATTGCAAACACTAGAAACATGAAGAAAATTTCACCAAGTCAAAAAATAATGAAGTGATAAAGGAAATATCTAAAAGAGAAAAGACATAAATAGAAGAAAAAAGAAACTGCTATATATATAGAATAAATATAAAATGCAAAATATATTTCTCATTAAAACAATACAAGCTAGAAAATAATTCTTCCATAAGAATTTTATATTTTTACATATCTACACAGTAGATAAATAAATAAAAATTATCCCTGGAAATATATCCTGAAAAATACAAAGCAAAAACTACATCAAGGAAGACGTTAGAGTGCAGAGCCCCAGGAGTCAGGCCCTCAACCAAAGGATAAATATTCAGCTAAAGGCGTTTGGTAGAAAAACTATTTCCAAGCACCAGACCCTAGTCGACTACTTGCAGCATTCTGGAACATGCTTGATGAAGTACAAGGCTGGTAAATTCTGGTGAGTTTCATTTTTTACATGGAGGCAATCACCCCCAATAACCCATCCCATATCAGGTATACTTGGAAATATGATGCATGTTCCTACTGTAGGCTGTAGATGCTAAATTAAGTAATAAGGACTGTTCCATTCAAGAAACATGAATGTATGCTTTGTTTGACATTTGTGGTTCACTAGTGGACAAGCTTGGTGTGACCACTGTTTTAATAACCTCTTAAATAGCTTCTCAGCCAACATGTGATGAAAAATGTGCTTAACTTCACCAATCCAGTGAGAAAGAAGGCACATTATTCCAGAGTCAATACAGTACAATATTCAAAATATCCAGATGTCAACAAAACATTATAAACAATATCAATCACAGTCATAAATGTACACCTTCGACACAAGAAGTACAAAACATGGTCCTTCCTGGTGGAGCTAAATCTATGGATTCTTTTTTTAGTACAAAAGCTAGTATCATTTTGTTGACTTATAATACATTACTTGTGTCCTATATTATTTAAATGACAAACGCATAAAGCAATGGCAATAAATGTATGTTAATGACAATATAGTGTATAAAGTTTACTTAAGGCACTGATAACACAATTATGGGAGGAAGGAGCTGGATAAGAAGATAATTAATTCATGCGATTGAACCTGTTGATATAAATTCAAACTTCCTTGGTATAAACTTAAGATATTATTTGTGATCCCCTTTGTAAACATTAGTGAACAATTTGAAAATGTGCAGAATGGAAAATGAAAAGGAAAGAATAAAAACAGTATACTAAAAAATTTATAAAATACAAAAAAGGCAGTATTGGAGGAATCAAGGGGGAGAAGGCATAAGAAGTACAGAGAACAAGCAGCAACATAATAGAAGTAAATTTGTCTCTATTGAAAATTATTTTAAGTATAAAAGAATTAAGCTACACAATTATGACAGAAAAAGGAATAATAAAAAGTTAAAAATAACAGGAACTAAACATTCTCAGTTTATAAGAGATTCACTTTAGACCTAAAGATAAAAATAGGTTGCAAACCAATGGATAGAATAAGATATACTTTGAAAATAGTAACCAAAATAGAACCTGAAAGCCAATACGAATATCAAATAGAATCAAAGTAAGATTGTTATGAGAGAAAACAGTAAATGACATGTTGATAAACATTTTAATTCATCAAGATATGAAGATTACATACTATTATGCACCACATAACAGAGCCTACAAAAGAATGAAACAAGTATTCACAGAGCTAACTAGACATGAGTAATATAGAGATAACATTCCATCCCAAAAGAGAATACTTCTTTTTCTCATGAACATGGGACATTTTACAAGATTTATCATATTTTATACATTAAAACAACTTTAATATTTAAATATTATTTTTAAAAATATCTTCTCAGATGACAATGGGATAAAATTAGAAATAAAAAAAGTAAATCTCAAATATTTATAAATATGTGACAATTCACTACACTCTCAGAAAAACCAGTGTCATTGAAGAAATTACCAGTGAAATTAGAGAAAAATTATATAAAAATGAAACTAAACAGCCTGTCATACTCATGGGATTAAGTTAAAGCAGAGCTCAGAGAGAAAATTACAGATTTCAAGAACTATATTAAAAAGACAAGAGATCTTTTATCAATAAACTGAAGTTATACCTTGGAAACTAGGGAAAAGAAAGGAACAAATAGAGCTTAAAACCAGAAGAAGAAAATAACAAAGAATAAAGAAAAGATAAAACAGTAAATTGAACAATAGAGAAAATCAGTAAGACTAAAAGTTGATGATATAAAAAATTTTTCTAAAAATTATGAAAAACATAAATACAGAATCTGAAAATATTTTTTTTAATTCTCTTCAAAAAATGCCAAAACCTTAATGGCAATGTCTTTTACATTGGCACTGATTTGTGGAATATGACATCAAGGCAAGGACAACAAAGAAAAAAATCCACAAATAGGACTTCATGAAAAATTTTTAAATTTTGCACATGGAAGAGAATGACAGCAGACTAAAAAGGCAAGTGAAAAAATGGGAGAAAATATTTGCAAATCAATGTCTGACAAGGGATTAATGCTTAGAATATGTAGTGACTCCCAAAAGTCCACAACAGAAAGAACTCAGTCAAAAATGGGCAAAGGACTTGAAGAGCCTTTCTTCAAGAATATAAACAAATAAAAGTAACAGAAAAGATACCCAACATCACTTGCCATTAAGGAATTACAAGTCAAAATTATAATGAGCCATCAAAGCAAAAATTACGTAATACTGACTGTTGATGAGGATGTGGAGAAATAAGGAAATATTCCCTGTTGGCAGGAACATAAAACGGCACAAACACCATGGAAAACAGTGCGAGACTTTAACAAAGGTTGTTATTTTTTTAACAAAATTTTAACATTAGAATTACCATATGATGGAACTATTCCCCTTTTGAGCATGTATCTAAACAGTGGACAGCCAGGTCATGAAGAGAGATCTGTGTGCATGTTTTCACCAGCATTATTCACAACAGCTGAAACATAGAAACGTCATGTGTCCCACAGAGGAGTGGATAAAACAATGTGGCACATACCTAAAATTGAATAATCAGTAACAGTAAAAATGGAGGAAATTATGTCATAGAGTACGACATGGATAAACCTCGAGAATGTGATTCCAAGGGAAATAAGTCGGTAACAAAAACACACACTACATGAATCCACTTATAATGAGATACTGACAGTAGTAAAATCACAGACAGAAAGTAGGCTGTCAGTTTTACTAGATGATAACGTGATGGGATGGATGGTGATGGTTTCCCTGCAGTAGGAATGTTGTAGGAACTCTGACCTGTGCAGTTAAAAATGGTTAAGATATTAAATTTAGTTATGTGAATTTTACTACATTAAAAGATGAACAGATCAAAGTTGACAAACTCTAATTGGAGTGACTAAAAAAGGAGAGAGAAGATGCAAATAACAGCAAAAAAGAAAATGGGGGCACTATTACAAGTGGTTGGGTGAACAATTCAATGATTACAAGAGAATGCTATGAACATGCAACTGCCAACACATTTGATAATTTAGATGAAATGGACAAATTCCCCCAAAAACGTATATTACTACTATAGGCACAAGAAGACTTATAAAATATTAGTGGACATATAACACAAGAGATTGAGTTAGTACTTAAAAACCTCTCTACCAAACCAGTCCAAAGCAGATATCTTTGCTGGCATAGTCTAACCAATATTTAAGAATTAAGATCAATGGTGCTCTACATTATCAAAAAGAAAAGAAAAAACAAAAAATTGGCAAGAACACTTCCTAGTTCTTTGTACATTGCCTGAATTACACTGACAATAAAGATAGAAAATGGTATCAAGAAAAAAGAACACAGCAAAGCAATATGTTTTATGAATGTTAATATGAAAATGCTCAAAAAATACAAGTGTTTCAAACCAAGAGTACATTAAAGTAGTATACACCATAAGACAATGTTTAGGGATTTAGTATAGGATTGCAAAGGTTTTTCAAGGCAATAAAATCAGTCAATGTAATACACAAAAATAAAATGAAGGAAAAAATTCCAACAGATTAAAAAAATGAATTATATAAAATTATACACTATTATGATAAAAATACTCAATAAGCTAGAACTAGAAAGCAAGTTCTTTAAAATAATACAAGACATTTAATATACCCATGGCAAGTTTTTTATAATATTTCTGATTTTATTTTGTATTTTTATTGAAATATAGTTGATATACAATCTTATATTGTTTTCAAGTGTAAAACACACTCATTCCATAGTTACCCATATTATTAAATCCTCACACCAACTGGTGAATTTTCTATTTGTCAACATAGGAAGATGTTACAGAATCAATGGCTATATTCTCCATGCTGTACTACCAACCCTGTGACCAGCTTGTGATCAAGAATGTTTGTGCCCTACAGCCCCCTCACTTTTCCCACCCACCCACCCAAATCCTTCCACCTACAGTAACCACCAGTCATTTATCAGTGTCTATGAATCTGCTGCTATTTTGTTCCTTTTTTGTTGTGTTTTTAGATTTCACAAATAAGTGAAATCAGAAGGTATTTACCTTTCTCTACCTGGTATATTTCTCATAGCATAATTACCTCTACATCCATTAATGTTGTCTCAAATGGCAGGAATTCTCTCTTTCTTGGTGAAATAATATTCCATGGTGTATATGTACCACCTCTTCTTTATCCATTCATCTACTATTGACACATTGGTTGCTTCCATATTTTGGCTATTGTAAATAATGCAGAGATAAATATAGGGGTGCATATATCTTTTTGAAATAAAGACTATTTTCTTCCTGTAAATTCCTACAAGTGGAGTTACTGGGTTATATGGTATTTCTATTTTTAATTTTATGAGGAACCTACATACTGCTTTCCACAGTGGCTCCCCAATTTACATTCTCACCAGTGTCATAAGAGGGTGTGCTTTTCTCCACATGCTCACAAATGTCTGTTTTTTCTTGTCTTTTAGATAGCAGTCACTCTAACTTGTGTGAGGAGATATCTCGTTATGGTTTTCATTTGCATTTTCCTGATAATTAGCAATGTTGAGCATCTTTCATGTGTCTGTTGTCAATCGGTATTTCTTCTTTGGAGAAATGTATTCAGATCCTCTGCCCATTTTCTAATTGCTTTATTTTTTTAGGTGTTGAATTATATGCGTTATTTATATGTTTTGGAAGATAACCCCTTATTGGATAAATCATTTATGAATATATTCTGCCATAATGCAGGTTATTTTATTGTTCTGTTGATGGTGTCCTTTGCTGTACAGAAGATTTTCAGTGTGCTGCAGTCCACTTGTTCCTTTCTGATTTTACTTCCCTTGCCCAGGGAGATATGTACAGAAAGAGAATATGCATGCTTATGTTGTCTTTTAAGAGTTTTATGGTTTTATCTCTCACATTTAGGTTTTTAATAAAATTTAAGTTTATTTTTGTGTGTGGTGTTAGACAATAAACCCAGTTTCATTTTCATACAATGTAGCCCTCCAATTTTCCAAAGCCAAGTTGTTTAAGAGATTGTCTTTTCTCGTACATTCATGGGTGGTTTATCATATACTGATTGAACACATATTCATGGGTTTATATCTGGGATCTCTATTCTGTTCCATTCATCTATGGGTCTGTGCTAGTACAAAATTGTTTTGATTGCTGTGACTTTGTAGTAGAGCTTGAAGTTGGGGAGCATAATCTTCCTAGCTTTGTCCTTCTTTCTCAGGATTGCTTTGGCTCTTGGAGTCTTTTCTGGTACCATATGAATTTTAGGTTTATTTGCTCTAGTTCATTAAAAAATTCCATTGGTATTTTGATAGGGATTGCATTTAATCTGTAAATGCATTGGATAGAATGGCCATTCTGACAATATTTACTTCTTTCTATGCATCAGCATTCAATATATTTCCGTTAGCTTGTGTCTTCTTTAATTTATCTCTTGAGTGTTTTATATTTTCCATATTATAGGTCTTTCACTTCCTTGGTTAGTTTTATTCCAAAGTACGTTATTCTTTTTTATGTAATTGTAAATGGAATTATTTTCTTGATTTCTTTTTCTGCTACTTCATTCTTAGTATATAGGACTGCAACAGATTTCTGCATATTAATTTTGTATCTTGTAACTTTGATGAATGAAGTTATCAGTTCTAATAGTATTTTGGAGGAGTCTTTAGAGTTTTCTATATGTAGTATAGAATCATGTCTTCTGCAAATAGTGACAGTTTTACCTCTTCCTTATCAATCTGTATGCCTTTTATTTCTTTGTGTTGTCTGACTGCCATGACTAGGACCTCCAGTACTATGTTGGGTAAGAGTGGTGAGAATGGGATCGCTTACTGCGTTCGCCCCTTGTGGCGGTGACAACAGCGTTACGTACACAGACTTGGTTCACTTCAGTTCTTTATTGTTCTCGGAAGGCCGGGAGAAGGTGAGTGAGAAGAAGCAACAGCCGGGGGGAGCGAATGAGAAGAAGAATGAGGGGAGAGAGGAAGACAGAGATTGAGAGAGTGGGAGAGTGTTTCTCTTTCCTGCTTATGCCTTATATATAGGAAGCTGGCCTATGGTGATCAAGATCATGCGTGACCTTTAAGCTGATTGTTAGCATGCCTTCTGCATGAGTGGAGCACGAGCGCGGAAACATGGGGCAAGCCTATAGGAGCAACTTCCTTATGCTAATGCCACCAAACCAGGCAGGGTGGCGCCCAGGAAGTGTGCGCCATCTTAGGGCATTGGTCAACTAGAGTGGAAGGGCAGTGTTCAGCCATAGTGGGACTCAGCATCGGCTGTAGGCCGGCCCCTACATCTCCCCCTTTTTTATTTTTTAACACAATGAGGCTCGGGGACCATGCCTGTCTTAGGTTGTCAGGGAGGTGCAGCATCCTTACCCGTCATAGGGCAACAGACAGCTAAGGTCTGCACCCTGTCTTAGGTTGGTATGCGTACCTCCTGATCTTACCCGTCTTTGACTACTGGTCCAACATATTGTGCTACACCCTAGGGGAGATGCCTTCTTCTATAGCTGCCATGGCCTGCACCAGAGCCATCCGCACTTTCCGATGTTTCCGTTGCATGGAACAGAACACCCATGCCTGACCAGGCTTTGGTGGCATTTAGCACGGCTTCAGCAAACTGAGCTACAGACAGCGCCTCTAACTTTTGGGGACTAACATTCAATATTTCTAGCCGTAGCTGAGTGGTGAGCACGTCAAACTCACTGGACCAATTGGTGGATAACATCTTGCCTAATTCCCTGGACAGATTGGCAGCTTTAGAGAGGTTATGAAAAGGAATGCCAGCAACACATAGAGCTGTCAAAGGGCAGATATGGGAGATTAAGTGTACTATAGGTAGAGAAAAAGGCAGGAAAGGTATGTGCAGTTTCAGTCACCGGGAGTGGAATAGGCCAAGCCTTCACCAGACCCCATAGTTCTCTGGGTTCCGCTATCGCCTGCTGAAGAATCAGTAGCAGGATGAGCATCAGTGGCATCGGCATCTCGCACTTCCGTTTCTGGTCTTACCACTCTCCGTGTCAGGCGTTCAGGCACCCAGATGGGATTGTTTCGGTCCTGTGGGAAAACACAAACAGAGCCTTGGTTCCAGATTAACACTGGATCCGGGCCTTTCCATGATCCTTCCAATACATCCTTCCACATAATGGTGGGCATGTCTTTAGGCCTGGAACAGTGATTATGCCGCTCTGCTGCACTGTGGCCATCTTTGTCCAATGTCAAAAAATTTAAAATGAACAATATGATGTTAAGTTTGTCTCTGGGGGATCTGAAGTCTGCCCCTATTCCCCCTTTTTGTTTATAGAGAGCATTTTTAAGGGTCAGGTTGGCACGCTCTACCACACCTTGCCCTTGAGGGTTATAGGGAATGCCCGTGGTGTGGGTGATATCCATTGTTTTAAAAAGCTGAGGAGCGATTGGGATGTATATGCTGGTCCATTGTCAGTTTTTAAATGTTTGGGCTTTCCCCAGGCCGAAAACGTCTGGAGGCAGTGAGATATGACATCTCTAGATTTTTCTCCTGTATGGCAAGAGGCAAAAATGATGCCTGAGCAGGTGTCTACAGACACATGGACATATTTCATCTTATCGAATTCTGGAATATGGGTAACATCCATTTGCCAAATGTGACTGGGGAGTAGCCCCTTTGGATTAACTCCTTCTGAGATGGAGGGTAGGAGTGCGACACACCATTTGCAACTGACTACTATGGCTCTTGCTTGGTCTTTAGTAATATTATATTTTAGGCGAAGGGTATGTGCATTGACATGGAATTGTTTGTGAAATTGAGCAGCTTGTTCTACAGGGTCAAATAGAGCTAAGATGTTAAACTCATGGGTCAGGGCATCGGCACGTCTGTTTCCCTCAGCAATGGGTCTTGGGAGGGAAGTGTGGGCTCTTACATGTCCAATAAAGAAAGGTTCTGATCGAGTCCATATTAGTTGTTGTAGCTTTCTAAAAATGTTGGCAACAGGGGAAGACTGGCTAATATAACTTACATTCTCTAAGATGGACACAGCAGTCACTACATACTGACTATCTGCTAAAAGGTTAAAAGGTTCCTGTGAGAAAAGCATAAAGGCTTGTGCTACAGCCAACAGCTCTGTTTGTTGGGCTGAAGTGGTTGGAAAAGTGAATGTCCAAGATTGGTCACCAGTGACCACAGTCCCGATGCCATTCTTTGACCCATCAGTGAACACCACCTTGGCTTTGGGTATGGGATTACATCTTGTGTTTTTAGGAAAGATGACGGGATTAGAGAGGCAGAACTGTAGCCAAGGATGTTTTGGGTAGTGGTTGTCAAAGGAAGCATTGGTGATGGTGTAAGCAACAGCCCATGCATCACAGCATGCAGTAAGACATTCAATCTGCTCAGCAGTATAAGGCGTTATTATTATGTTTGGGGGAATCCCAAATGTTTTTATAGCTGTCCTGATTCCCTTGATGATCAAATCAGCTATACTCTGAGGATACCATCTTAATGTTTTTCCTGGAGAGTGGGCCAGATATACCCAGAGAATTGGCCCTTCCTGCCAAAGTACCCCTGTGGGGCTATTATTACTGGGTATCACTATAAGGAATAGCAATTTGCCATAGTCTATTCTATCTACCTGGGCAAGCTGCAAGCGGGATTGGACTAGGCTCAAGGCTTCCTTGGCTTGCTTACTGAGAGAGCACGGAGATGATAAATCAGAATCGCCCTTCAGTGTCTCATATAATGGACTGAGCTCTTCATCTGTAAGCTTTAGGAATGGCCTTACCCAATTTATATCTCCAAGTAGTTTTTGAAAATCATTAAGGGTTTTTAATTGATCTGTTCTTGTGGTTATTTTTAATGGCCTAGCAATAGTATCTTCCAATTTAATTCCTAAATACTGTTTGGTGCAAGTTGCCTGTATTTTCTCTGGTGCTAGTTCCAGGCCAAATATCTTAAAGTGTGCTTGCAAGAAGCAGAGGGCTTCTTCTACTTTACTATTCTTTTCATGACATAAGAGAATATCATCCATATAATGATAGATAATTACATCAGGGAACTTTTTTCTAATTTCTGCCAGGGCCTCATGCACATATAACTGGCACATAGTAGGGCTATTTGCCATGCCTTGTGGCAACACTTTCCACTCATACCGCTCATCTGGGCAATCATGGTTGATGGCTGGTACAGTGAAGGCAAACTTTTTACAGTCCTCAGAATGAAGAGGGATGGAAAAGAAACAATCTTTGATATCTATTACAATTGATTTCCAACCTTTTGGCAGGGCCATAGGCAATGGTAAACCTAATTGCACTGATCCCATGAGAATCATCTGATTATTTACAGCTCTTAAATAATGCAGCAATCTCCATTTCCCTGATTTCTTTCTTATGACAAATGTGGGTGTATTCCATGGGGAAGTAGAACTTTGAAGATGCCCTGCGGCAATTTGCTCTTGCACTAATGTGTGGGCTGCTTCTCTTTCTCTCTGGTAAGGGGAAACTGAGGAACCCACACGGGCTCCTCCGATCACCATTGTATTTTTAATTGCTGTCTTCCCTCAATGGCCCCGAGGAAAAACCCAGTCCTGGGCCTCCAATCCTACTGGGTACCACTCCTGAGAGTGGGATAAGTGTCTCTCTGCCAGTCAGGTTTTTTCCTATGCCTCCGGCTCCTGTATAGCCCTGCTTCCTCATAACGGACTTTGCCTGATTACTATAGAAGGTTTCTTTTGTTAGTTTAAGATTCATCTGTGTCAGTATGTCTCTTCCCCAGAGAGACACCGGTATGTTCAGCACATAAGGTTGAATTACTCCCTCATGTCCCTCCGGGTCCTTCCAGGGGAGTGTGGCAGCACTACATAATGGGGCTTGGGCTATGCCTAGCCCTCTTAAAGTCTGAGCAGCTCGGTTTAAAGGCCAATCTTTTGGCCACTCATCTTCCCTTATAATGCTGCGATCTGCTCCTGTGTCTAATAGTCCTAAGAAGTTCCTATCTCTAATCTTTAGGAGAAGTATAGGCCTGTCTCCCAGCTCTAATGTGAGACAGGTCAGAGGGGCCCCAGATGATCCAAATCCTGATTGACCTCTTTTCATGTTTTTATGCCCATACTGTCGATGCTTACTAGGAAGCATAAGAATTTGAGCAATGCGGTCTCCAGAATTAATGGCTGTAACGCCTCTTGGGGAGGAGACCATAATCTTTACTACTCCCTCATAATCTGGGTCAATAACTCCTGGGTGTACTATTAATCCTGCTTTAGTTGTGGAACTCCGGCCCAATAGAAGTCCCACTGTCTCTTTAGGCAATGGTCCTTTAAAGTCTGACTCTACTAACTGGACACCCATCTCGGGAGTCAGTACGAGTCTGGTGGTGGCACGGATGTCCACTCCTGTGCTCCCTGAGGTGGCTCTCCTTTGTTATTCAACTCCAAGCTGGATCCTTGTTCTGTCAGATGAAAATGTGTCCTGGGAATTTGTTGGATCACCCCATACATTTGAGGGCCCTGAGGTGGGGGGCCAGGCCTCCCATTTTTTGCCTGCTGCGGGGGTAGTGGGCATCCCTCCACATCTACTACTGATCTGCACTCTCTTGCCCAATGGTTTCCTTTTCTACATCTGGGACATAATCTCAGTTGTGGTTGGACGTTGGTCACACTGGCTCCTCCTCCGCCTAATTTTGGGCAATCTCGCTTTAAATGACCCATCTGCTTGTAATAGAAGCACGCCCCGGAAGGGGTAGCCCTGCTGCGCACATTTTGCAGTCCCTGAGTTATGGCTGCCGCCATTACATGCCCTTGCACTACAGTGTCATTGATGTCCCTGCAAACTTTGAGGTACACATTTAAATCTTTATTTTTCCAAGGCCTGATAGCCTCCTTGCACCATTTATTTGCTTGCTCATAGGCCAACTGTTTTACTAGGGGCATTGCTGTGTCAACATCTCCAAATATACTGCCTGCAGTTTGCATCAACCTTGCCAAGAAGTCTGCATAAGGCTCATTTGGTCCTTGGAGTACTTTAGATAATTGACCCTGTAAATCACCAATGCCCTGGAGTGTTTTCCAGGCCTTGACAGCTGCTGTAGCTATTTGCATATACACAGCAGGAGGGTAATTTATCTGATTATGCTGTCCTAGGTAAGGTCCTGTGGCCATTAGCATCTCTAGGTTCCACTGATTGTTCCCTGCGGCAGCGTTGCCCCGGGCAGTGTCTTGAGAAAGCTCTGCCCACGCAGTTTTGAATAGCAGGTACTGACCTCCAGTAAGGCATGCTCTGGCTACATTAGCCCAATGATCTGGTGTTAGATTCTGAGTGGCTAATGACTCCACTATGGCCACAGTGAATGCTGCTTGCACTCCATAGGTTGTGGCAGCTTCCTTTAGGCTTTTAACAAGCTTAAAATCTAGGGCTTGATGGTATCTCTGCTAGGTGTTTGGATCTTCTATTACTGGGAAGGCTGCATTCCCCTCCATGTTTAGCCATTCCCTCCATCTATTCTTTCCCAATTGTTCTTGGCACCCCTGGCCACCACAATATGAGTAACTCTGGTAAAGGGGTGGCTCTGCTCTATAGGTTGGAGAGCAAAATGGATAATTTGGGGCGGTTGGCACAATTTCTTCTACCTTACTGCTCTTATTGGGGAGAGGGGCTGAGCTAGTCTCTCCTTCCTCTCTGCTTATTCTCAGTCAGCTGAGTGAGGGGTACAATGTGGGCCGATGTCCTCTCTGAGCAGCCCTAACCTCTAACTCTTCTCCTGATAATTCTTGGTCCTCTTCCTCATCAGAGGACCCCCCCTGTGTAGATCCACTTTCAGATGCTCTCGCAGATTCTCTTTCCTCTTTCACTTCCTCAAGAATCTCCTCTCCCTCCCTTATGGCTTCTCTACAACTAGGTTTATTCTCCTTTAGGCAGCTCTTAACCAGCCCCCATATGGGGAGCGTCCCAGCCGGGAGCGGCTCCCTGCGATCTGCGTTGCGCAGATCCTCGCCTAACTTTTCCCACACGGGGGTAGTGATTCTTCCTGCATCTAGGAACCACGGAGCATGCTTCTCCACCGTGTGGAGGAAAGCCCTTGCGGTTTTTGTTTTTAATGAGGTTCCGTTGGCCCTCAGGAGTGCTCTCAAAGGCTCTTCTACTCTAATTCTAGACTCTTCAGATCCCATGTTAGCGATTAAAGGATAAAAGGCTACTTCTAAGTTTATGGGTAAAGGGTACTCTTATCACTAACCTGCATTCGTCGCTATACCGCGAACTTCCCTTGCTTCGTCACTATCCCGCGAACTTTCACTGGCGCCCTAACTTTTCATAACATTTTTGACAAAACAAAACAGAACAACAAAGAACACTATGACGGACAGACAAAACAGAAATCCCCACCACAGCCGCTTGCTATCTCCTTTCCTACTTCTACATTTGCTTTGCTCATTGGTCGACTCACCCTTCTCATCTGAGGCGCCTTCCCGAGCAATCCTTCCGAACAGGGTCCACAGGTACTGCTTCAGGGTAAGAATCTCTATGGCGTACGCGTCCGCCAGTTTCTCCTCTGGGTGTTTGGAGAAAAATTCCCGGGTTTTGGCACCAGATACCGCGTTCGCCCCTTGTGGTGGTGACGACAGCGATACGTACACAGACCTGGTTCACTTCAGTTCTTTATTGTTGCTTGGAAGGCCGGGAGAACGTGAGTGAGAAGAAGCAACAGCCGGGGGGAGCGAATGAGAAGAAGAATGAGGGGAGAGAGGGAGACAGAGATTGAGAGAGTGGGAGAGTGTTTCTCTTTCCTGCTTATGCCTTATATATAGGAAGCTGGCCTATGGTGATCAAGATCATGCGCGACCTTTAAGCTGATTGTTAGCATGCCTTCTGCATGAGTTGAGCACGAGCGCGGAAGCATGGGGCAAGCCTATAGGAGCAACTTCCTTATGCTAATGCCACCAAACCAGGCAGGGTGGCGCCCAGGAAGCGTGCGCCATCTTAGGGCATCGGTCAACTAGAGTGGAAGGGCAGTGTTCAGCCATAGTGGGACTCAGCCTCGGCCGCAGGCCGGCCCCTACAATCGCTGTCTTGCTTCTGATCTTAGAGGAAAAGCCTTCAGTATTTTAACTTTGAGTATAATGCTATCTGTGGGTTTGTGTATAAGGCAATCTTTATTATTTTAAGGTACATTCCCTCAATACCCATTTTGTTGAGTTTTTTTCGTGTATGGATGTTGAATTTTTTTTTATGCTTTTTCAGCATTTTTGCTGAATCATTCACACAATTGAGTGATCATATGACTTCATCCTTCTTTTTGTTAATGTTTTGTGTCATAGTAATTGATTTACAAATATCATACAATCCTTGCATCCCTGGAATGAGTTCCACTTGGTCATGGTGGATGATCCTTTTGATGTATTTTTGAATTTGCTTTGCCATTTTTTGTTGATTTTTTTTAACCAATGTTCATTTGGGATATTGATCTATAAGTTTCCTTTTTTAGTGTATTTTCTGCTTTTGGCAATAGAGTGATGCTGGCCCCACAGAATGAGTTTGGGAGAATTCTCTCCTCTTCTACTTTTTGGAATACTTTAAGAATAGTGGGTAATTTTCCTCTAAATATTTGATGGAATTCAGCCTGGTAGCTATAAGTTCCTGGAATTTGGTTTGTTGGGATTTATTTGATTATTAAGTCAATTTTGTTTATTGGTAGTTGTTTTGCTCAGAGCTTCTCCTTCTTCCTGGGACAGTCCTCAGAAGGTTTTTGTTTTATAGGAATTCATTCATTTCTTCTGGGTTCTCCATTTTATTGGCATATATTTTTTCATAGAATTCTCTAGCTTTTGTATTTCTGTGTTCAGTTTTGCTTTTTTTTGTTTCTTATTTTGTTTATTTGGGTTCTCTCTTTTTTATTGATGTCTCTGGCTAGGGGTTTCTGTATTTTGTTTATGTTTTCAAAGAATCAGTTCTTTGTTTCACTGCTTTTTTCTATTGTTTTATTATCCCCTACTCTCAATTTATTTCTTCTCTGATATGCCCTTCCTTCTAACTTTGGGGTTCATTTCTTCCTGTTTTTTTTAGTTTATGTTGTTGTGATTTTAGACTGTTTATGTGGGATTGTTCATGCTTTTTGAGGCAGGCCTCTACTACTAAGTACTTTCATTTTAGAACCATTGTGGCAGCATCCCACAAAATTTCCCACAGTTATATTTTCATAAACTATCACCAATTTATCTGAATTAAACAAAGAAATAATCAAATTTGTTTTATAGTAACATTTATTAAAAACAGAAGACAAAAACACATGCAAACAGCCACATTCAATATGAATAAATGTAATTATTGTATTGGAACGGGAATTTCTTGTGTGTTTTGCCTATGTGGTGCCTCAAATCATGAGGGTTACAGTTAATCCTTAATGAACATGGGTTTAAACTCCAATGGTGTTACTACGAGGGGAAAGTCTCGAGGCAAAATATCTTTGAAACTGAAATCAGTCAAAGGGAGAAATAAAGTGGGAGAAACCCATTTATTACCAATAAGCAGTCATCCACTCTGCTTGCCAGTGTCTCTTGTGGCCTGGCTGCTGAGGAAGGGTGTCCCACCCAAACTCTCTGATCCAGATATTCCTCACTTCACCTTGTAATTACCTACTGATATGGAGATGGACTACTTCTTTCCACCCCTTGGAAACACCTTTTGGTATGGAGATGCACTACTATGACCAGGCGAGAGATTCTGGAAATATTGCAGTTTTACCCACAACTTATGTGAAGATTTCTTTCATTAAATAAAATGGAAAACACTTTTGACATTCATATCAATTGGATTTTTTTCTTTTCTCTAGCATACTTTACTGTAAGAATGCATATATAACACATATAATACAAAGTCTGTGCTAATTGACTTCACTGTTACTGTCTAAATTGGTAAGTCTTTGGGTCAACAGTAAGATAATAGTTAAGTTTTCAGGGAGTCAAAAGTTATGCATTGATTTTTCAATCAGCATCATTAACTTACATTGTTCACATAATTTTTTCAGTTTTCTAGGGATACAATTCATAGGATATTGTTTAAGGTTGATTGATGCATTTATATATTTTTAAATCATTGCCACCATAACATTCACAAACACCTCCAATCCATTTCATAATTATCCTTATTTCTTTGATGTTTATTAGCTTTGATTATTATTAGCTGCAATCACCATGATGTACACTACATGTGCAGAACTTGTTATAGATGGAAAGTGTGTACCATTTAAACAATATCTGCCCATTTCCCTTCCCCTGAGCTCTGGTAACCACCACTCTCTTTCTATCAGTTCAGCATTTTTCAATTCCACATATAGCTGATATAGAAAATGTTTGTCTTTCTCTGACTTAGCATAGTGCCCTCATGTTACATCAAAGTTATTGCAAATGGCAGAATTTCCTTCATCTCATAGCTGAGTAATAATACATTATACATGTATTGTTTATCCATTCATCTGCTGATGGACATTTAGGCTGTTTCCGTGTAGTTTCTATTGTGAATATACTGCACTGAATATGGGGGTGTGGATATTCTTTGGGTTACTCAAGAGTGGGGCTGCATGATCATTTAGATCTATTTTTAATTTTTGTGCAAATTCCACACTGTTATCACCTGATGCATTCCCACCAACAGCACACAACAGCCCCTATTCCCCACAGCTGGGCTGACACTGGTCACCTCTTACAGCTGTGAGACGGCCCTTCTGACAAGCATGAGGCGGTGGCAGGTGGTCCTGTGTGCATGTCCCTCATGGCTAATGATGCCAAGTGCCTGTTCATATATCTATGGGCTACTATAACTGTGGAAAAATATGTCTATTCAGTGGTTCTGTCCTTTTTGTCCTGAAGTACAATTGATATACAATCTTGTATTAGTTTCAAGCATACAGCACAGTGGTTCCCCAGTTACCATGTTGTTATATCCTCACCCCAGCTTGTGCAGTTACTACTTGTCAACAGAAAAATGTTGAAAGTGGAGGTATTGAAGTCTACTACTATTATTATTGTTTGCCTTTCCCCTTCTGATCTGTTAAGTTTCTTTATATGTTTGGGTGCTATGATGTTGAGGGCATATTACCTTATCTGTTATGTCAATCACTTATACTTATTTCAGTAGGTTTGGTTTATGGTAATTTACCCTGTTTTTTGTTTTGACATATATTTCCCAATTCCTTCATTTTCCCTTCCCCGTTGTTTTGCTTTTTGTGAATTAAAAAGAGCCAACTCTCCCTGCCTTGAATGCTAGCATTGTTTAGGATAAACTTCACCATTCAGCCTGGCCTAAGATTATAAGTACCTATGAAATTTTGCATATGTCCAAACCATTGTCTCTTTTTTTAAGGAGTTTCCAGGAGATTAGGGTGTGCCAAAGTCTGTCAGTGCTCACAAGCAGCATAAATACCTATACATCCATTCAGGTTCCAGAAGGTGTGATAGTGGCCTGTTCCATGGGCTCCCTGATGCAGGCTAATTAGAAGCCTGATGGTGGACAGCCACTGCAAAATTCAAGATGTTAGGGGACCATTCTTGCTCCCAATGTGGAGATACTATGAGCTAGGTGATTTTTGCTACTCATGCTGTAACGATCTATGGGAATAGCCCCTACGAGCTCTTGTGCATCCGTATAAAACCAGCTCCTTGTTCTCTGTGGTCGTGGTGTCTCATGAATGCTGAGCACCGTAGCTGGCTAAGATAGGGGATACAGGATACAGGATCCAGTCTTTGGCTTGTGGCCATTAATGCTGGTTGGTAGGTGTTGGACAAGTTCATTTCAAGGAGACTATGGAGACTTAATTGCTGGGTGAGTTGGAAGGAAGCTCCCACACAGTGGACCAAGTTCCTGGAGAAATAATTATATGCCCCATCACTCCCAGGTGCAGTTTAGTTAGAAACTTAAAATCATGCATCAGCTAATCCTCATCCAGGGAGAAACTGTTGGCCTTATGTTTTTGCAGCTATTTCTCTGCTGAAATGGGGGATAGCTGTCAAAGTTGTTCGCACTTCGCTTTTTTTGCTATCATTAATGTACAATTACATGTCCCGTCCTGCGGGACTATCAACGAGGGCCAAAACGAGAAACCTGCAGAAATGAAACAAGCAAGGGACACAAAGCACGACCAGCAAGACAGGATGTCTGATCAAGCTGGCACAGTTTATTGTTTGCAGGCTCAATTTATACAGGTTAGCAAGGAAGGGGTGGGTCAGAAAATAATTGGACCTTAGGTGGCGCCGGCGGGAAGGTGTAGAGGGGTGATTGGGCCTTGGCTGGCACCGGCGGGAGCAGAGGACCCGGAAGAGAAGCGGGGAGTTCGCCATTTTGTGGGTGAGGGGTCCTTTTGTCCCCGGCATCTCCCCCTTTTCTATTCCTTTAGGAGGGAGTGGAGCACTTATTGAAGTGTTTTAAGCCATTTATCTTCTGGGCAGACGGTGCCTGTCTTAGGTCCAGAGGTTTTATACCAGGCCTCTGCTTCCAGGAGCTTGCCTCCTTCTGGAGTCGGCCTGGAGTTTTCAGGGTAGCTTGCTCTAATACTGAATTGGCCTATATGCATAGGAGCTTGCCCCAGTATTAGATCGGCCCCTAGAGGTCTTATGTTTGTTTGCTGGTATATCCTCTTAGTTACCCGTCATTGACTACCCATCTAATTGCCCAGGAATGTTTGTCAAGTAACCTTGACATGGCTTGTCTAGTTTTACTCCCTGGTTACTGTTGGATCTCTTCGGGTATGAGGCCCCGGTTAAGGATCTTCACCTTGGTCCGCCAAGTCAAGGCGATGATAATGGACTTGAATAGGTTTTGCTATAAGAGAGTCAATTTGCTGTTTGATCAACGTTGTAAGTTTTTTAAAAGCCCAGGGGCCAAAGGATATAAGCAGGATAAGACCAACCAAGGGCCCCAATATGGAAGGAAGCAAGGTAGATAGCCACGGAGAGACAGAGAACCAATTCTTATACCAAGATTCTTGTTGTTCCCGTTCCCTTTTTCTCTTCTCTAGACTATCGGTTACCTTTTTAAGACTATTTTCTATGAGGCCAGTTTTGTCTACGTAAAAGCAACATTCTTCCCTTAACGCTGCACAAAGTCCACCCTGCTGGAGGAAGAGTAAATCTAAACCTTGCCTATTTTGTAACACTACCTCTGACAAAGATGTAATTGAGTCTTTCAAATTCGCAAGCCCATCTCTTAGTTCTGCTAAATCTTTATCTATTGCTAAGCTAAGCTGGTTATAATTGTGGCTAGAAGTAACAAGGGCTCCTATACCGGTCCCGGCTCCAGCAGCTCCAAGCCCTAAAAGGACAGCTATTGTCATTGCTGTGAGGGGCTCTCTTTTTTGTCTAGGTCTATCTTGTAATCCTTTCTCCCAAAAGTTTAAGAATTCACTAGCTTCATGTATGGTGAGCTTGGGATATATGCGAACCAGCACACAGTAGTCCTTTTTTGTAATAAAGGTCCTGGTGGATATAAAGGTAGTCAAGCCCATGGAGCAGGCCAAATAGGTGTTATTATGTGCTTTCGCATAGTGAGAAGCTGTGGTAACAACTCGGGTTTTGTTACAAATCTCCAATAATTGCACAGGGGGAATCATGTTTGGTCCGAGGAGACAAGTGCCAAGTCCTGAAACCTCAGTAAGGGTTAATTCAACAGGCCCCCAGGATAACAGGGAGGTGTCATTGGTATAGGTAATATTATCAAATATGGCAATACCTTCATAAAACGGTGGGCCTGAGGAGTAACATATCCAGCACTCTGTATAGGAGGTGACATTAGTGGTAGCATTGGTCGCAGCTAGTAGAGCTTGCGCCGAAGCGTTAACAACTGCCATGATGAGGGACGCGGAGGAGGCAGGACCTGGGGGAATAGTAGGCTGGTACATAGTAGTTTTTGGGTGGGTTGAAGCGGTAGCACCCCCTGATTTTGGTGGGGTCCCGGGTTGGTGTAGTTGTTTATTGGGTCCCACTGAGGCCTGGTTCTGGACCGGAACTCCTTTTAGGAGTTTTATTTTAAAGAGTAGACCTTGATCATATTGCTGTTTATAAAGCCGTAAACCCCAGGTGAGAGGTCGAGAGGTCCACAAGCTCTCCTTTTTTCCATGGGAGGTAAAGTTAATTTGTAGGGGATTGCACCATCCTCTAATAGTGGGGGGTCCTGGGAAGCAATTCTCTGCAGGGACTTTCTGTTTCTTAAGTCCAACAATAATATAATCCCAGCTAGAGGAGGGCTTCCAATAGGTTATCCCTGTGGTCTCACATCCCCAGGAAGCACAGAAAAAATCATTTTCAAACCCACACTTCCAATTAAGGGAGCGGGATCGATGGGTGCCAGGGCATACGTAAAAACCAGTACCCTTTTTTTTTTTGATCATAATCAAGAAAATGGCTTAAATGCCTTCTTTTGAAGGAGTTAGCGCACCCTGGGCCTAGATGGTCCATTGGTGTAGGCTTATCTGTGTGTGTTCGTTGGGGAGCATTAGCTTGCGGCCAGAGAATATCCGGTGTTCCCCAATCTGGGCTGGCCCCCAAGGCTAATTTGCACAGGTCAACTTCTAAAGGATCCCATGAGGGAGAGTCTCCTAAGTTTGTTTTAGCTGAAACAACATCTCCCACTTGGTTAATTATTGTCCATGTGTAATTCCATATTTGATATGTGGAGCCAGCCCTGGGTTCCAGTCGCTGTCCCCCAATAGTGATGGAGCACGTCAGGATGGCAACCAGCAGCAGGATCATCTAAAACAAAACACAATACAAAGTACTTCTCAGGCGCCACCCTGGGAGATGGTTATGAGGCGTTTATAAAACTTTAGCGGTTTTTGGTTCTTGTTATCTGTTACTGGTTTATCAACAGGTTTTATTAATCTTTCAGGGAGCCATCTGGCTCCTCCTTCTTTAGAGTCAAAAACACAAAAGGACAGCTCTTGGAGGATTCTCCTCTCTGCGAAGTGTTAAGGTATTTTTTATTTCACAGTGGTATTGATGGGTTTGACAAGGCGTTCAGGTAACCATCGAGGTCCATTTCCCAGTGTATCATATACACAGGCGTGGCCTCTGCCCCAGATAAGAACTGGGTCGGGACCGTGCCACTTGGAGGTAAGTGGATCTTTCCATAGAACTTCTGCAAACTTTGTTTTAGTTTCAGGGTGCCACAGCTTATCTTCAGCAGACTTACAATGATCATCTAATTGCAGAAAATTAAGTGTGAACAAGGAATGATTGAGGAGGTTCTTTGGAGAGCCTTTTACAGGATACACAGTATTGGTTTTGAGTTTATTGATCATACTTTTTAAAGTTTGATGAGCTCGTTCGACTATTCCCTGTCCTTGGGGATTGTAGGGGATAACTGTGATGTTTTTAAATTGAAATTGATGGCAAAAATTTTGAAATGCTTGTGAGGTGTGTCCTGGTCCATTGTCTGTTTTAATGATTTGAGGTTTGCCAATAAGAGTAATGCATTGAAAAACATGGGCTATAACATTTTTGGCGGCTTCACCACTGTGGAGAGTGGCAAATATAAAACCACTGTAAGTATCAATGGTCACATGAGCATATTTAAGAGCACAAAATTCAGAAATATGAGTAACATCCATCTGCCAGATTTCATTAGGGAGTAGGCCTCTCGGATTAACTCCTAAATGAGGAAGGGACAGTGAGGTAACACACCCCGGCCAATTTTTTTTTTTTTTTTTATAAATAATTATTTTTTATTGAAGGGAAGTTGATGCACAGTATTACATTACATTAGTTTCAAGTGTACAACACGGTGGTAGAACATTTATATACATAATTCTAGGTTCCAGCTATCACCCTACCAAGCTGTTACAATATCTTGACTATATTCCTTATGCTATACATTACATCCCGGTTACTTATTTATTTTACCATTGGAAGTCTGTCCTTTTTTCTTTTCTTTTTTTTTTTTTTTGTGAGGGCATCTCTCATATTTATTGATCAAATGGTTGTTAACGACAATAAAATTCTGTATAGGGGAGTCAATGCTCAATGCACAATCATTAATCCACCCCAAGCCTAATTTTCGTCAGTCTCCAATATTCTGAGGCATAACAAACAAGTTCTTACATTTAGAACAAATTCTTACATAATGAATAAGTTACATAGTGAACAGTACAAGGGCAGTCATCACAGAAACTTTTGGTTTTGCTCATGCATTATGAACTCTAAACAGTCAGTTCAAATATGAATACTCATTTGGTTTTTATACTTGATTTATAAGTGGATACCACATTTCTCTCTTTATTATTATGATTTTTAATAAAATGCTGAAGTGGTAGGTAGATACAAGATAAAGGTAGAAAACATAGTTTAGTGTTGTAAGAGAGCAAATGTAGATGATCAGGTGTGTGCCTGTAGACTATGTGTTAATCCAAGCTAGACCAGGGCAATAAAACATCCACGTATGCAGAAGATTTCTCTCAGAACAGGGGGGGTGAGGTTCTAAGCCTCACCTCTGTTGATCCCCAATTTCTCACCTGATGGCCCCCCTGCGACTGTGCCTGTCTTAGGTTGTTCCTCCCTTGAGGAATCTTACCCGTCTCTGGCTAACCAGTCATCTTCCGGGGCCATACAGGGAAATGTGAAGTTGGTAAGTGAGAGGGAAGCCTTATTGTTTGAAAAGGTTAGTTTTTTACTTCTTTGCATATTTATGCCCTGTGGCTTCTATGCCCAGCATTTGTCTTGAGGTATCTTTACCACTTGGAAGAATTATGATACTCGGTAAATTTGATATGAGGCACGAATTCTATTTAAGGATTGTAATTAGGAAGGAAGAAGAAAAGCTATAGAAGTAGCAGGCAGAAGAAAACATGGGAAGATTGATTATTTCTTTGACATATCTTCTTGTAGAGTAACTTCAGCATGTATAGGTTTTAAGCTACTACATAAATTGCACACACTCATTAACATAATAGGAGTATAGTTACATAACCAAAGCATATCTGTAATTACCAGCCATCTCCAGTGAAACCAAGAAAACCAGTTAGGCACCTTAGGCATTTGTGAAAACTTATCTATGATATGGTGGATATTGTCCAACTGAACTTGAACAGTATGAGAGAAATCAGACAAATTAAAACAACCCATTCCTGGGGACTGTTCACATGCCATATGTTCTTTTAACAGTAAATAGTCTGTAGTTGTAAGACTTTGGAGCGCTACAATTTGCACTTCTCCAAATTCTTGGTTGAGTTCCAACAGTATAGATCCAGTCAAATTTGTTGTTTTACTGTATGCACAGGGCAGCTTAGCTATCTCCTTCCTCATTCCCATGGCAAGTCCAGGAGCTGGTGGGATGAGTGCATCTACAGCTGTAGCAGTGTGTGGATCGTTGTTGGGGTTTTTTGATGATCATCTTCTGGCATGAGTCTTCCAGAGAGTGCAGATGTTGGAAGTTCTTTTTCATATCGTATCTTAGTTCATTTTCAGGGTAGCCCAATTAGGCTTTGCTCTTCTGTATAAACACAAACAGACCCTTTGCCTACACTTTTATATGCCCTTTATACACGTGTAGAACTCGTTGGAGGTTACCACACAGGAACTGCCCTTTTTTTTTTTTTGCTTTTTTTTTGGTATCACTAATCTACACTTACATGACAAATAATATTATTTTTACTAGGCTCTCCCCTATACCAGGTCTCCCCTATAAACCCCTTTATAGTCACTGTCCATCAGCATAGCAAAATGTTGTAGAATCACTACTTGACTTCTCTGTGTTGTACAGCCCTCCCTTTTCTCCTACCCCCCCATGCATGTTAATCTTAATACCCCCCTACTTCTCCCCCCCTTATCCCTTCCTACCCACCCATCCTCCCCAGTCCCTTTCCCTTTGGTACCTGTTAGTCCATTCTTGAGTTCTGTGATTCTGCTGCTGTTTTGTTCCTTCAGTTTTTCCTTTGTTCTTATATTCCACAGATAAGTGAAATCATCTGGTATTTCTCTTTCTCCGCTTGGCTTGTTTCACTGAGCATAATACGCTCCAGCTCCATCCATGTTGCTGCAAATGATTGGATTTGCCCTTTTCTTATGGCTGAGTAGTATTCCATTGTGTATATGTACCACATCTTCTTTATCCATTCATCTATCAATGGACATTTAGGTTGCTTCCAATTCTTGGCTATTGTAAATAGTGCTGCAATAAACATAGGGGTGCATCTGTCTTTCTCAAACTTGATTGCTGCATTCCTAGGGTAAATTCCTAGGAGTGGAATTCCTGGGTCAAATGGTAAGTCTGTTTTGAGCATTTTGATGTACCTCCCTACTGCTTTCCACAATGGTTGAACTAACTTACATTTCCACCAGCAGTGTAGGAGGGTTCCCCTTTCTCCACAGCCTTGCCAACATTTGTTGTTCTTTGTCTTTTGGATGGCAGCCATCCTTACTGGTGTGAGGTGATACCTCATTGTAGTTTTAATTTGCATTTCTCTGATAATTAGCGATGTGGAGCATCTTTTCATGTGTCTGTTGGCCATCTGTATTTCTTTTTTGGAGAACTGTCTGTTCAGTTCCTCTGCCATTTTTTAATTGGGTTATTTGTTTTTTGTTTGTTGAGACGTGTGAGCTCCTTATATATTCTGGACGTCAAGCCTTTATCGGATGTGTCATTTTCAAATATATTCTCCCATACTGTAGGTATCCTTCTTGTTCTATTTATGGTGTCTTTTGCTGTACAGAAGCTTTTCAGCTTAATATAGTCCCACTTACTCATTTTTGCTGTTGTTTTCCTTGCCCGGGGAGATATGTTCAAGAAGAGGTCACTCATGTTTATGTCTAAGAGGTATTTGCCTATGTTTTCTTCCAAGAGTTTAACGGTTTCATGGCTTACATTCAGGTCTTTGATCCATTTTGAGTTTACTTTTGTATATGGGGTTAGACAATGGTCCAGTTTCATTCTCCTACATGTAGCTGTCCTGTTTTGCCACCACCATCTGTTGAAGAGACTGTCATTTCGCCATTGTATGTCCATGGCTCCTTTATCAAATATTAATTGACCATATATGTCTGGGTTAATGTCTGGATTCTCTAGTCTGTTCCATTGGTCTGTGGCTCTGCTCTTGTGCCAGTACCAAATTGTCTTGATTACTATGGCTTTATAGTAGAGCTTGAAGTTGGGGAGTGAGATCCCCCTACTTTATTCTTCTTTCTCAGGATTGCTTTTGCTATTCGGGGTCTTTGGTGTTTCCATATGAATTTTTGAATTATTTGTTCCAGTTCATTGAAGAATGTTGCTGGTAGTTTCATAGGGATTGCATCAAATCTGTATATTGCTTTGGGCAGGATGGCCATTTTGACGATATTAATTCTTCCTAGCCACGAGCATGGGATGAGTTTCCATCTGTTAGTGTCCCCTTTAATTTCTCTTAAGAGTGACTTGTAGTTTTCAGAGTATTAGTCTTTCACTTCTTTGGTTAGGTTTATTCCTAGGTATTTTATTTTTTTTGATGCAATTGTGAATGGAGTTGTTTTCCTGATTTCTCTTTCTGTTGGTTCATTGTTATTATATAGGAAAGCCACAGATTTCTGTGTGTTGATTTTGTATCCTGCAACTTTGCTGTATTCCGATATCAGTTCTAGTAGTTTTGGGGTGGAGACTTTAGGGTTTTTTATGTACAGTATCATGTCATCTGCAAATAGTGACAGTTTAACTTCTTCTTTACCAATCTGGATTCCTTGTATTTCTTTGTTTTGTCTGATTGCCGTGGCTAGGACCTCCAGTACTATGTTAAATAACAGTGGAGAGAGTGGGCATCCCTGTCTAGTTCCCGATCTCAGAGGAAATGCTTTCAGCTTCTCGCTGTTCAATATAATGTTGGCTGTGGATTTATCATAGATGGCCTTTATTATGTTGAGGTACTTGCCCTCTATTCCCATTTTGCTGAGAGTTTTTAACATGAATGGATGTTGAACTTTGTCAAATGCTTTTTCAGCATCTATGGAGATGATCATGTGGTTTTTGTCTTTCTTTTTGTTGATGTGGTGGATGATGTTGATGGACTTTCGAATGTTGTACCATCCTTGCATCCCTAGGATGAATCCCACTTGTTCATGGTGTATGATCCTTTTGATGTATTTTTGAATTCGGTTTGCTAATATTTTGTTGAGTATTTTTGCATCTACGTTCATCAAGGATATTGTTCTGTAGTTTTCTTTTTTGGTGGGGTCTTTGCCTGGTTTTGGTATTAGGGTGATGTTAGCTTCATAGAATGAGTTTGGGAGTATCCCCTTCTCATCTATTTTTTGGAAAACTTTAAGAAGAATGGGTATTATGTCTTCCCTGTATGTCTGATAAAATTCCGAGGTAAATCCATCTGGCCCGGGGATTTTGTTCTTTGGTAGTTTTTTGATTACCGCTTCAATTTAGTTGCTGGTAATTGGTCTGTTTAGATTTTCTGTTTCTTCCTGGGTCAATCTTGGAAGGTTATATTTTTCTAGGAAGTTGTCCATTTCTCCTAGGTTTCCCAGCTTGTTAGCATAAAGATTTTCAAAGTATTCTCCAATAATTCTTTGCATTTCCGTGGGGTCCGTCGTAATTTTTCCTTTCTCATTTCTGATACTGTTGATTTGTGTTGACTCTCTTTTCTTCTTAATAAGTCTTTCTAGAGGCTTATCTATTTTGTTTATTTTCTCGAAGAACCAGCTCTTGGTTTCATTGATTTTTGCTATTGTTTTGTCCTTCTCAATTTTATTTATTTCTTCTCTGATCTTTACTATGTCCCTCCTTCTGCTGACCTTAGGCCTCATCTGTTCTTCTTTTTCCAATTTCGATAATTGTGACATTAGACCATTCATTTGAGATTGCTCTTCCTTTTTTAAATATGCTTGGATTGCTATATACTTTCCTCTTAAGACTGCTTTTGCTGTGTCCCACAGAAGTTGGGGCTTAGTGTTGTTGTTGTCATTTGTTTCCATATATTGCTGGATCTCCATTTTGATTTGGTCATTGATCCATTGATTATTTAGGAGCGTGTTGTTAAGCCTCCATTTGTTTGTGAGCCTCTTTGCTTTCTTTGTAGAGTTTATTTCTAGTTTTATGCCTTTGTGGTCTGAAAAGTTGGTTGGTAGGATTTCAATCTTTTGGAATTTTCTGAGGCTCTTTTTGTGGCCTAGTATGTGGTCTATTCTGGAGAATGTTCCATGTGCACTTGAGAAGAATGTATATCCCGCTGCTTTTGTATGTATAGTTCTATAGATGTCTATTAGGTCCATCTGCTCTACTGTGTTGTTGAGTGCTTCCGTGTCCTTACTTATTTTCTGCCCAGTGGATCTATCCTTTGGGGTGAGTGGTGTATTGAAGTCTCCTAGAATGAATGCATTGCAGTCTATATCAACCTTTAGTTCTGTTAGTTTTTGTTTCACATATGCTGGTGCTCCTGTGTTGGGTGCATATATATTTAGAATGGTTATATCCTCTTGTTTGACTGAGCCCTTTATCATTATGTAGTGTCCTTCTTTATCTCTTGTTACTTTCTTTGTTTTGAAGTCTATTTTGTCTGCTATTAGTACTGCAACCCCTGCTTTCTTCTCACTGTTGTTTGCTTGAAATATGTTTTTCCATCCCTTGACTTTTAGTCTGTACATGTCTTTGGGTTTGAGGTGAGTTTCTTGTAAGCAGCATATAGATGGGTCTTGCTTTTTTATCCATTCTGTTACTCTGTGTCTTTTGATTGGTGCATTCAACCCATTAACATTTAGGGTGACTATTGAAAGATATGTACTTATTGCCATTGCAGGCTTTAAATTCGTGGTTACCAAAGGTTCAAGGTTAGCCTCTTTAGTATCTTACTCCCTAACTTAGCTCGCTTATTGAGCTGTTATATACACTGTCTGGAGATTCTTTTCTTCTCTCCCTTCTAGTTCCTCCTCCTCGATTCTTCATATGTTGGGTGTTTTGTGCTGTGCTCTTTCTAGGAGTTCTCTCATCTAGAGCAGTCCCTGTAAGATGTTCTGTAGAGGTGGTTTTTGGAAAGCAAATTCCCTCAGCTTTTGTTTGTCTGGGAATTGTTTAATCCCACCATCATATTTGAATGATAGTCGTGCTGGATACAGTATCCTTGGTTCAAGGCCCTTCTGTTTCATTGTATTAAATATATCATGCCATTCTCTTCTGGCCTGTAGGGTTTCTGTTGAGAAATCTGACGTTAGCCTGATGGGTTTCCCTTTATAGGTGACCTTTTTCTCTCTAGCTGCCTTTAACACTCTTTCCTTGTCCTTGATCTTTGCCATTTTAATTATTATGTGTCTTGGTGTTGCCCTTCTTGGATCCTTTCTGTTGGGGGTTCTGTGTATTTCCGTGGTCTGTTCGATTATTTCCTCCCCCAGTTTGGGGAAGTTTTCAGCAATTATTTCTTCTAAGATACTTTCCATCTCTTTTCCTCTCTCTTCTTCTTCTGGGACCCCTATAATATGGATATTGTTCCTTTTGGATTGGTCACACAGTTCTCTTAATATTGTTTCATTCCTGGAGATCCTTTTGTCTCTCTCTATGTCAGCTTCTATGCGTTCCTGTTCTCTGATTTGAATTCCATCAATGGCCTCTTGCATTCTATCCATTCTGCTTATAAACCCTTCCAGAGTTTGTTTCATTTCTGCGATCTCCTTTCTGGCACCTGTGATCTCCTTCCGGACTTCATCCCATTTCTCTTGCGTATTTCTCTGCATCTCTGTCAGCATGCTTATGATTCTTATTTTGAATTCTTTGTCAGGAAGACTGGTTAGGTCTGTCTCCTTCTCTGGTGTTGTCTCTGTGATCTTTGTCTGCCTGTAGCTTTGCCTTTTCATGGTGATAGGAATAGTCTGCAGAACTGGGACGAGTGACGGCTGGAAGGACTTCCTTTCTTGTTGGTTTGTGGCCCTGCTCTCTTGGGAGAACAGCGACCTCTAGTGGCTTGTGCTGCGCAGCTGCGCACAGACAGGGTTTCTGCTTCCTTCCCGGCACCTATGGGGTTAATCTCCGCTGTTGCTGTGGGCGTGACCTGGCTCGGGCAGCTACTCCAAAATGGTGGAGTCGCGTTGGAGCAGGAGCTGCTGGGAGGCTATTTATCTCCGTAAGGGGCCTCCCTGCTCCCTGCAGCCCAGGGGTTAGGGTGCACAGAGATCCCGGATTCCCTACCTCTGGATTAAGTGACCCGCCCTGCCCCTTTAAGACTTCCAAAAAGCACCTGCCAAAACAAAACAACGACCACCAAAAAAAAAAAGAAGAAAAATTTTTAAATTAAAAAAAAAAAAAAAGTTTGTAATTAAAAAAAAAAAAAAAAATGGTGGTCGTTCGTTTTTCTTTATTCTCCGGTGCCAGCCTCAGGCCTCTGCTCACCGGTCTTTCTGCCCTGTTACCCTAGTATTGGGGTCCCTATCCCTTTAAGACTTCCAAAAAGCGCTCGCCAAAACAAAACAGCAAAAAAGCAAAAAAAAAAAATGGTCACACGCTTTTCTTATGTCCTCTGTCGCCCAGCCTCCAGTGCCTGCTCACTGTTCTTGCTGCCCTGTTTTCCTAGTATCGAGCGCCCTGCACTCTGGCCCGGATGGCTGGGGCTGGGTGCTCGGCTGCCCTGGGCTCCGTCTCCCTCTTGCTCCGACTCCTCTTCTCCCGCTGGGAGCTGGGGGGATGGGCGCTCTGCTCCCGCCGGGCCGGGGCTTGTATCTTACCCCCTTCGCGAGGCGCTGGGTTCTCTCAGGTGCAGATGTGGTCTGGATGTTGTCCTGTGTCCTCTGGTCTTTATTCTAGGAAGGGTTGTCTTTGTTATATTTTCATAGATATATGTGGTTTAGGGAGGAGATTTCCGCTGCTCTACTCACGCCGCCATCTTCCGCCCCTCTCACCCTGGACAATTTTTCACAATTTGCCTAGCTTGTTCTCTGGTGAGTTTAAATAAAAGTCGAAGAGTGTGAGCATTCACATGATGAAGAGAATGGTATTGACTAGCTTTGGTGCCTGCATCGGTCATAATAAAATACATAAAGCGGGTGTTTTTATCTGCAAGGTCATTACCTTGGGAGAGGGGACTATGGAGGTCGGTTTGGGCTCGCAGATGGCCTATATAGAAAGGGGCTTGTCTAAGTAATATGTAGGTTTGGAGTTGTTGAAAGAGGGAAATGGCGTTGGTAGAGGGTTTAATGTAAGGAACAGTTTCTAAAATAGGAATTGAATATGCTATGTAGGCACTGTCGGTATACAAATTAAAAGGGATTTGGCTCACCATTTTGAAAACTTGTAAGATAGCAAATAATTCTACTAGTTGAGCTGATTTAAAGGGTGATTGGATACTGTAACTCTGTGAGCCAATAACATAGGCAGCGATGCCAGAGGAGGAGCCATCTGAGAAAACTAAAGAGGCATTTTCTAAAGGAGTGGATGAGGTTCTTTTTGGGAAAACAAAGGGATGTATTCGTGAGAATTGGAGGAGTTTATGTGAGGGATAGTGATTATCGATTTTACCTTGAAAGGAAGCAAGGGATATAAGCCAATCATCTACATTTTGGGAAAGCCAATCTATTTGCTCTTTGGTGTAAGGAATGATGAGCTGATCAGGATCTCTGCCAAAATGTTGGCGGCTTTTTACTCTGCCTGCTTTTATGATCTTTGCAACTAATGAAGGGTATGTGATAAGGACTTTAGGTGGGGAAGAGGGCAAATGGATCCACAATAAAGGATTACCTTGCCATAAAACTCCAGTAGGGGTGTGTTGCATATTACAGATGATGAGAGTGAAGGGCCTGTCATAGGATAAGAATGTAATTTGTTGTTGTTGTATAGCTGTTTCAATAATGTTTAAGGTTATCTTCGCTTCAATAGACAATTTCCGAGGGGATAGGGGATCAGAATCTCCTTGCAGTATATCAAAAAGGGGTTTTAACTCTCCAGTAGTTAATTTGAGATAGGGTCTAAGCCAATTAATATCTCCCAAGAATTTTTGGAAATCATTCAGTGTTTGTAAGTGTGATGTTTTTAATTGAATCTTTTGGGTAGTGATTTTGTTTGGAGTTAGTTCAAAGCCAAGGTAGTAATAGGGATCTGTTAATTGAACTTTGTTTGGAGCAATTTGAAGACCGAAAGAGGTGAGATGGGTGGTCAATTCTTGACTACATTTCAGGACTTCAGAGTTGGATGCCTCAGCCAGGAGAATATCATCCATGTAATGAATGATATAGATGGAAGGCCATCTGGGCCTGAGGGGATCTACAGCTTGAGCTAAAAATTTTTGACACAGTGTGGGGCTGTTCGCCATACCTTGAGGGAGGACTTTCCACTGGTAGCGATGCGTTGGCCCTTTGAAATTGGTGACAGGAATACTAAACGCAAAGCGTTCTCTATCTTGGGGATGGAGAGGGATAGTAAAGAAACAATCTTTAAGATCAATGATGATCTTAAAATAATTAGCTGGGATGGCTATGGGAGAGGGGAGACTGGGTTGAAGGGCCCCCATTGAGAACATGGTTTTGTTGATTTCTCTGAGGTCCTGAAGGAGCCTCCATTCTCCTGATTTCTTTTTAATTACAAATATAGGAGTGTTCCAAGGAGAGATGGTGGGTTCTAAGTGTCCAGCAGTTAATTGTTCCTGTACTAACTTAGTAGCTGCTGTGAGTTTTTCTTGATTTAAAGGCCATTGATCTACCCAGACAGGGGAGTCTGATTTCCATTTTATCTTATCTGCGTGGGGTACAGGAAAGTCAATGGCCATCATGGAAAATTTTTATTCCCTAATCCTAAACGATCAGTTTTGGGTGTGACAATAAGGGGTTCTTTAATGCCTTGACTATTTTTTCCTAGGCCCTGACCAGGCAAATAGCCTTGGTTAAGCATTTGTTGGGCAATAACATCATTTGGGCTGGCCATGACAAGTTTTAATTGGGATAAGATGTCACGTCCCCATAAGTTAATGGGTAATCCAGCTACTATGTAAGGTTGGACTTGTCCGGAATTCCCTTCTTTATCTCTCCAGGTTAAGATTTTAGAACTTTGTTTGGGGTTTGTGGATTGGCCAATGCCTTTGAGATGGGTTACAGTTGTACTACGGGGCCAACTAGGAGGCCACTGCTGGGCTGATATCACTGTAGCATCTGCTCCTGTATCAACTAATCCTTCAAAGGACTTGCCATCTAGTTGTAGGGTTAGCAATGGCCTTTCAGTGGTGATTTGTTGTACCCAATAAGCATCAGAGGAGCCAAAGGCAGCATTTAATCTGAAATTTTTATTATAACTTTTATGTGTTGAATCTAACGGGAGTAGTAGGAGTTGGGCTATTCATTTCCCTTTTGATATAGATATTGGACCCATAGGAGCAGAGGCTAGGAGGGTAATTTGTCCTGTATAATCATTGTCTATAACTCCTGATATAATATAAAGGCCAACTAATGCAGAGCTCCCTCGTCCTAAGATTAGACCAAAGGTGCCGGAAGGTAAGGGTCCATAAGTTTCTGTGGGGAGCAGCTGGACCCCTTGGTCAGGAATTAATATTGTGCTGGTGGCGGAACAGAGGTCCAATCCTGCACTTCCCGGGGTGGCACGGGAGAGGGAGTGGATGTCTGCGCAGGGAGAAACTGCTGCTGCTGAGCTGGGGGAACGAACCTGACAGCCCCTTGGTTCGCGCTTGATGGTGGGGCCAGGGGCTGGCTCCTCTGGGAGTTTCCCTGAAATGGTTGAGGTTGAAGGGGTGTGCCTTCAATAGTTGTCTTAGAGCGGCACTCTTTAACCCAATGATAGCCGCGCCGACATCTAGGGCAAACAGTTTTTGGGGGACCCTGGGGCAGGGGAGCTCGAGGCGGGTGAAGTTGAATCTCTGCGTGACACTGGCGGGCGAAATGTCCTGGCTGATTGCAATTAAAGCAAGTTTTTTGTTTTTTGCTATCTTTATTAATATTTTTTAGGGCCATCCCTATGGCCAGTCCAATTGTATGTGAAGTTCCTATCCTGGAACAGAGCTTAATATAATCAGAAAGACTCCCACAACGGTGGGGTCTTATGGTCTCTTGACAGGTCGGATTAGCATTTTCATAAGCCAGGTGTTTAACAAAGGCACTTTCTGTTTCTCCTCCCCCAACTAGTCGCTCAGCAGCATCTGTTAGACGACTAATGAAATCGCTGTAAGGCTCGTCAGGCCCTTGGCGGATTTTTGCTAGGGAGGTAGTAGCGGAGCCTTTAGGGGGAAGGCGCCGCCAGGCTTTCAAGGCTGCGTTTTGGACCTGAGCCAAAAGACCAGGGGGAAAGGCTGCTTGGGCTTCATTTGTTTCATAAGGACTTCATCCGAGTAATTTATCTCTCGTCCATGAGTGCGAGGTTTTACTTTCACTATTGCGCTGTGCAGTCTCACGGCAATTTTCTACAAAGTCAGTATGCCACAAGACATACTCTCCCCCGGACAATGCAGCTCGTGCTAAAGAGAGCCAGTCATTAGGTGTCAGCCACCGATCTTTCAGGCTTTCAATTAAAGCTAGTGTGAAAGGAGCTGTGGGGCCGTAACTGGTAACAGCTGCTTTTAAATCTTTTAAGTGTTTAAGGTTTAGGCGGCGGTATTTTTGGGTTTTAGCGAGGTTTTCTTTATTACTCTTAGGCTCTTCATTGTCTGAAGGCTCCCCCTCAGAATCCTGCTCTTGGTCTGGGGTATCTGGGTCTTGGGAGTCTGGGATGTTTTCGTCCTCGCTCTCTTCTATGGCTTCTGGGGTTGTTTCTGGGCGTCGACCACGGGTGAGCGGTCGGCCGCGGGTGACCGGAAAGGCAAGGACTGGGTCTTTTGGTTTTGCATTCTTTATGGGTTTTTTGGGGAGTGAGGGAGGTTGCGCAGGGCTCAACGATGTCAGCTCAGCCTCAAGGGCTTTGATCTCTTTAATGAGCTGAACATGCTCACGTTTTTGCAACAAAAGTTCTTTAAGTGAAGATACTTCTTTAGTTAGAGAAATTTTCGCTTGCCGGATGGGGTCAGATAAAAGGGGAGGGTAATAAGGAGGCTCTAGAGCAGGGATTTGAAGCATAGGGACACATTGGGGGGGAATAGGTTTCTATGGAGGAGGCTTAAGCGCTCATCAATGGCACCATAAAGGACTGGCGCTGTGAGACGTCAGGGGTTTTCATGTCCATGAGAATGGGCAGCTTGGTTTCTTAATGTCTCATTTTCTGGGTTTAAATGATTGTCTTGACGTCTTAAGGACGTGAGTGTGGGGTAAATGGAGGGGATTTTGGGGGAATGAGATTTGCCAGGTTTACTTTCAGGTTTATCTTGGGGATCTGGAGTATTTTGTTCAGATTGGGGCTTGGGAGTTTCTTCGAGAGAAACTGCGGGATCTTCAGGAATATCTACAGTTATTGAAGGACAAGTAGAGGGTGGTCGGGAGTTTTTTCTAAGGGCTATTTCTCCTGTTTCTATAACATTTTTGATATCAGGGTCTTGTGAATGAACTTTAAGGATATCATGAATGAGGTTCCAAAAGGAGAATGCTGAGACAAGGATCTTTCCAGGTCAAAAGGTCTGATAAAAATCTTGGAGGGCATCACCAACTCTTTCCCAGCGTTTACAACTGATAGTGCCCTCTAGGGGGAACCAAGGACAATTTTCATGTACGAAGGAAAAAAAGTGTCGAAGATCTTTTTTCTTAACGCTTACACCTCGTGTCCTGAGAGAATCCTTAACTCCGTTAAGAAATACCTCGTGGGAGTTCAGAGAATTGCCCATTGCTATGGTTACAACCTCCGCTAGGCCTAAATTTAAATTCCTCCAAATCAGCCGCGACTACACTAATGTCTTGAGTCAGTGAAGCCACTCTCATCAGCTCAGGAGAGCCCTTGCTTACGTAGGACAGCCGGCAGGTATAATCCGCCTGCTCGGACCCTCTAGGGCAGGGACTCCGTAGTCAGAGTCCCCTGGGTTTGCCTTCGAGGTGAACGGCTGTTAGCCCAAAGTAAGCGCAAGGTTTTCAGAGAGGGACACCCAGAGGACAAAACAAGGGATAAATCGCGGCGGGAGACTGGAGGGAAGTGATAAAACCAATTAAATTACTACATCGAACTCACAAGGGGTATTTTGAAATGCTTGCTTGTGAATGCGTCTACTCACCTCTCACGGATCTGTATTACGGACGGGTGGGCCGCAGTGATCGTCAATGCAGAGTCGGTGTCAGGCTCCTACCTGCGCGATGTCTCAAATGAGTGCCTGGCCAGGCCTACAAGTAGACGTTTCAGCAGGGCGCGCGTCCCTGTCTTGCCCCACGTTGGGCGCCAGTTGTCCCGTCCCGTGGGACTATCAACGAGGGCCAAAACGAGAAACCTGCAGAAATGAAACAAGCAAGGGACACAAAGCACGACCAGCAAGACAGGATGTCTGATCAAGCTGGCACAGTTTATTGTTTGCAGGCTCAATTTATACAGGTTAGCAAGGAAGGGGTGGGTCAGAAAATAATTGGACCTTAGGTGGCGCCGGCGGGAAGGTGTAGAGGGGTGATTGGGCCTTGGCTGGCACCAGCGGGAGCAGAGGACCCGGAAGAGAAGCGGGGAGTTCGCCATTTTGTGGGTGAGGGGTCCTTTTGTCCCCGGCAATTACATGAACAACATTGTGTTTAACAGATTCCCCCTACCATCAAGTCCCTACCACATTCCCCATTATAGTCACTGCCCATCAGTGTAGTAAGATGCTATAGAATCAGTACTTGTCTTTTCTGTGTTATACTTCCTTCTCCATGTCCCACCCACCTACATCATATGTCATACTTCTCTTTTAAACTGCCTCTTATTTTGATGTGGTCCCAGGGCACTTGCAATTTCAGGACCCACATTCAGCCTCAGGAATTGGTGATTTGGAATCCATTTCCTCAAGTGACAGCCATAAAATTGGGGCACTAGCTGTGTGGACAAGCTCCTTACCTTGGAAACTTTTGTTTTTATCCAGAGAATATGCCAGCAGAAGGAAGTCTGGAGAAATTTCCACAGGCCTCCCAGGTTCCTAGAGAGCCCAGTAACCTCCTCCATATGGGCTGTAGAACTGTCTCCCTCGGGGACACCTGGGAAAGCAGGCAGTCAAAACCCTTTGAGGGAGAAGCTGGGGCTGGGCTTTTTACCTCCTATCCTTCTGAACAGTGTCTGTGAGGACGTCTAAGGGAAGTGCCTGCACTTCTGCTAACAAGGGCCTCTTTGTAGAAGGTAGTCCTGGGACACTCAAGAATGCCAAGCCCATTGGCTCTCGGAGCTGGATGGTAAGGTGGTAGCTATAAAGGTCGGGCTTCTTGATATTCGGACACACTCCTTTAAGGGAGAAGCTTGGACTTGGTTTTGCTGTTGGAATAGTCCTGGGTGAAGAGGTCTGAGAATATATCACTACCCTTTATGGCTCCACGGAGGATTGCAGTCAGCTTCAGAATGCAAGATAATTAGAAACCGACCCTCAGGAAGTAACTGGGATAATAGGCAATCTAACTTGTCCTAGGGAGAAACTGGGAGCTGAGCATTTTTGCCTGCTCCCTCTGCACTGAGGCCAGGACAGTAGTCGCAGGATGTGTTTCCATGTGTATTTAAAGATATCCCTTTTTAGTGTGGTCTTGGGGGCTCATGAGTACAAAGATAATTGGCTTTTAAAGCGGAGGGGTTTGGAAGTCATTCCTTTCATGTGTAACTACATAAGTAAGGACACTAAGTGTGCTGTCCTCAGGCAGAGTCTAGAAGATGATGACAGTTCCCTCTGACTATAATGTGCTTGCTGTTTGACATTATTATGGCTCAGATTTCCCCACCCATTTATTGTACTTTTTTATTTTGGTATCATTAATCTACAATTACATGAAGAACATTATGTTTACTAGGCTCCCCCTTCACCAATTCCCCCCACATACCCCTTCACAGTCACTGTCCATCAACGTAGTAAGATGCTGTAAAGTCACTACTTGTCTTCTCTGTGTTGTAGAGCCCGCCCTGTACCCCCTCCACATTATACATGCTAATTGTAATGCCCCCTTTCTTTTTCCCACCCTTATCCCTCCCTTCCCAACTATCCTCCCCAGTCCCTTCCCCTTTGGTAACTGTTAGTTCATTCGTGGGTTCTGTGATTCTGCTGCTGTTTTGTTCATTCAGTTTTTCTTTGCTCTTATACTCCACATATGAGTGAAATCATTTAGCACTTGTCTTTCTCCGCCTGGCTTCTTTCACTTAGCATAATACTCTCTAGCTCCATCCATGTTGTTGCAAATGATAGGATTTATTTTCTTCTTATGGCTGAATAATATTTCATTGTGCATATGTACCACATCTTCTTTATCCATTCATCTACTGATGGACATTTAGGTTGCTTCCATTTCTTGGCTATTGTAAATAGTGCTGCGATAAACATAGGGGTGCATCTGTCCTTTTCAAACTGGAGTGCTGCATTCTTAGGGTAAATTCTTAGAAGTGGAATTCCTGGGTCAAATGGTATTTCTATTTTAAGCATTTTGAGGAACCTCCATACTGCTTTCCACAACGGTTGAACTAATTTACATTCCCACCAACAGTGTAGGAGGGATCCCCTTTCTCCACAACCTCGGCAACATTTGTTGTTGTTTGTCTTTTGGATGGTCCCCACCCATTTTTATACTGGTATTTTCTCATTTGCTGAAAGTGTGAGGGTCCCTTAACTAGAGTCTGGGTTTATCTCAGAAATAATGGATTTTTGTGTCACTGTATATTTAGTGCATCTGTACGAGAAAGCAGGCAGGAGGCCCCTATTCTACCATCTTGAAGGTGTTACAACTACTTAATTTTTAGTGTGCTTTTCTGTGGGGTTATCCTTGAATGAGGTGGCCGAGGACATCCTAGGCTGCACTGTCTGTGTGATATGCAGGCTAATGAATGGTACAGAATGCAGAACAGATATATCTATATCCTAGAAAAATGTGATTATAATATTGTTTTCCTTCAATTGGCAGTTTTATTTTTATTTTTTAACTTTCTGAATTATATTATTTCCATTATATTATAAAAGTAAAAATTTTTGTTTTAGAATTATTTTTATATTGACTCATGTTTTGACCCATGTATACACTCATGTAACCTTCACCCAAATCAAGATTTCAACCATTCTCTTTCATTTTCCCCCTTTTAAGATTTAATCCATCCCCCCTCATGGCAACCACATTCTGTCCTCTATGTGAGACTATTCCTGTCTTATTTATTCATTTGTTTTAACAGTCCACATATAAGTGAAATCAAATAGTAATTTATGTTTCTGTCTTTTTTAAGTTAGATTAATACCTTCTAGGTCACTTCATGTTGTTGCAAATGGCAAGATTTCATTCTTTTTTTATGGCTGAGTAATTTTCTACTGTATATATGTTCCACATATTTCTCCATTCATCTATTGATGGACATTTAGGTTTAGATTGCTTTGTATTTTTGCTATTGTAAGTAACACTGCAATGAACATAGGAGTGCATATCACTTTTGAAATTAGTGATTACCTCCTCAGGTCTATTCTCAGAAGTGGAATTGCTGGATCATATCATATATGTAGTTTGAGTTTTTTGAGAAACTTTCAACTGTTTTCACCCATGTGCATTCTCACCTGCAGGGTACAAGGATTCCATTTCCTCAACATCCTCTCCAGCAGGTTATGTTGTGTGTTGGTGGTGTTAGCCGCTCTGACTGGTGTGGTCATATCTCACTGTGCAGTTGGCCTTCTGTGACCACACAGACGGACCCAGATTATATTATGCTAAGTGAAGTAAGTCAGACAGAGAAAGACAAACACCACAAGATTTCACCTGTATGTGGAATCTCAAAAAGAAAGAAAGGAACAAACACAACAGAAAGAGACTCAGAGACATAGAGAACACATAGGTGTTCGCCATTGGGTAGCTGAGTGAGGGAATGGGTGTTAAAGGTGAAGGAGGAAACAATTCAGTGAGATTATTTCATACCTTGATCTTGGTGATGCTCACATGAATGTCCTCACATAGAAACGTTCACTGAACAATGCACTGAGATTCATGCATCTTTTTGTATTTGCCACAGAAACAAAAATGACATAAATAAGAACCAGAAAATATTTTTGACAAAATTTTTATCAGTAAATGAAATAAGTAAACTCACATGAAATAAACCTTCATACAAAAATTAATTACATTTTTATACACTGATAATGAACTATGTATAAGAGAAATGGTTCCATTTATAGTAGCCTCAAGAATATATTTAGAATACATTTAACCAAGGAGGTGTAAGACCAGTACACTGAAAATTATAAGATTTCAATGAATGACATGCAAAAAGACACCAATAAATGTAAAAATACCCAATGTTCATAGACTGGAAGAATTCATATTGTTAGAATGTCCAAACTACCCAAAACCATCTATAGATTTCTTCTGTTGAAAGTATTTTATCTTTTATAGTTTACTCTTTATGAAAATAATAACAGATGAAGTGAGGTAGTAAGGAATAGAAAGAAGGAAAGATGATGGAGAAATGGAGATTAAGAAAGGGGAATAAGAAGCAAAATCAAAGAAAAGAAAGATGGAGGGGAAATATGTAACTAGAGTGAAAAAACTAGAAATTTAGGAACAGGGTCTATAATAAATTTTTTAACCATAAACCAATGAACCTGTTGGTAGTTTTACCAATTTTCCTATAAAACTACATATGATAGATGTTTGTTATTTTCCAACATGAATTATCTTGGTAACCTTAAATTCATCTGAGATTCTCCCATGGGGATTTGTTCATAAATCTGGTTGGCATCCTGGGACTTACAGAGCTAAAGCTTATGACGGTAGTGTGCAGAAAGATGGTGGAGTTGAAAAGTAAGGCAGAAACACCCCTGCATGCACACTCCAAGGAAGCAACTGCGGAAAATACAACCAAACTGAGAAATAACCTGAAGACCACAGAAGCCGTCGTCTATCTCCAGTGAGGAGGAGAGGACCGCACTGCAAAGGGCAAAGGGCCAAAAAGGGACGGACGGAGAGCGACGGGCCGGGAAGCCCCCTCGGGGCCGTGCGCACCGCCGCCGCCGCGGCCAGCGGGCTCCACGATGACGTCCCGGGCGGCGCCGCCGCGCTTGCCGCCCCGCTCGGGGAGCGAGAATCGCGCTGCCGGCCCCGCGGCGCTGAGCCGCCCGCCCCCGGCCCCCGCGGGCCGGCGGGCGAGCCCCCCACCGCCGCCGTCCGCGGACGCCGAGGGAGAGCGGGATGGCGAGGCGCGGCGGGGAGCGCGGGGAACGGGGAACGCCGCGGCGGGGACGGTGGGCTGGGCGCCTGGAAGGGCGGGGCGGGGCGCGGGGACGGGAGGAGCGGGAGGGGCGGGGCGCGACGCCGGCGGGTCGGGGCGCGGGAGCTGCTGGAGGGGCGGTGCATCACCGGCGCGTTCGGCGGCCCCGCGGCCGATGCCCGAGTGAACATGACGGGGCCGGAGCAGGTAGGAGAGAACGGAGATGGGGGCGGCGGTTCCACAGCAGGTCGCACTGCGGAAGGAAGCCGAGAGCGTGTCAGACCCGGGCAGCTCCGGTCCGTTACAGGAGCGTCTACAGCGGTTTCAGGCAGGTGCAAAAGCGTAGCCACGGCCTTTGGGGAAGACCTGTAGGTCTCCCCGAACAGAGAGAAGTGGGTGCAGCAGATACAGCCCGGGTGCAAGCGCCTCAGGTGATTTGGTCTCAAGTAGCACATTGGGCAAGAACATTGAAGATCTTGAAAAGGAAGTAGTAAGAGAAAGGCAAGAAAATTGAAGACTTGTGGGACTAATGCAAGATGAAGAGTAAATGATCGGAAAACCCAAAGAAGAAATTGATTTGTTAAATAGAGACCTAGATGACATCAAAGATGAAAATGAACAACTGAAGCAGGAGAACAAAATTCTTTTGAAACTTGTTGGGCAGCTAACAAGGTAGAAGAAACAAGGCTCAATGTGGAAAAAATATTTTAAAACTACTGATTGAATGTTATGGTTAGTGGTAGGACAAAATTCCTATACTGCAATACATTAAGTAAGTATATTTAGTTCTAGAAAATAGTGGATATTTATTTTCAAAATATTTCTATGTCATTATTAGTTTAGAAAAGTCAACCTATTTCACAAATAAATAACACCTTTCAGTTATTAAAATAATAGATTATCCGTCTTTTGGTTTTGTGTGGTATTCAGATAATATACAGTTTTTACAATCATATGAATATATATTATCTAAGGTAATGTATTTTCTTCCATAAGGAATATACATAGTCTTTGTTTACATAAATTCAAATACTTGTGGGGAGTTATCTGCAAATGCTTTATTGCTGCTGTGAGCAACCTTTTATGTGTTGCTGACATAATCATAAAGGTCTCTGTCTACTGTCATTTGTTCTTTCAAATTATAAGCAATTTAGGGTAATAGAGAATCACACTATTTTGTCTAACAGTCACCTTTAAAAAGGAAAGCTGTTATAAAAAGTTACTTAATATCATGTACTAATAGTTGGCTGAATATAAAATTTAAGATGGAGGCAGAGCCAACATGGTGGCGTGAGTAGGACAGTGGGAATCTCCTCCCAAAAACATATATATTTTTGAAAATACAACAAATACAACTAATCCTAAAAGAGAGACCAGAAGACACAGGACAACAGCCAGACTACATCCACACATTCAAAAGCCCAGCACCTGGTGAAAGGGGTAAGATACAAGCCCCGGCCCGGCGGGAACGAGCACCCCACACCCCAGCTCCCGGCGGAAGGAGAGGAGTCCGAGAGGGGAGGGAGAGGGAGCCCAGGACTGCTAAACACCCAGCCCTAGCCATCCACACCAGAGCGCAGACACAGTGCATGCGTGGAGGGCTGTAAACTAGGGAAACAGGGCAGCAAGACCTTTGAGCAGGTCCCGATGCTGATGCCCCTGTGACAAAGAAAAGCGAGTGCTATTTGAAAGTCTAAAAGGGACAGGGATGCAACAGCTGGACGGAAACAACCCAGGTCACAGTACAGAAGCTGGAAACTCCAGGGAAACCCTGGCGCACTTATTCCCTGGTAAACAGCTCTGAGACCCCTCACAGAGGTAAACAGCCTAACAGCCCCCAATCCATTACCGCTCCGGGGCACAGCAATAGCAGAGAAGCAGCCTGAGCCTGGCCACCCCCTCAGCAAGGGAGCTTCTTCCATACCAGCTGGGCAAGACACAAAGACCCAGTCTACATGCAATTGCCCAACACAAGCCACTACAGGTCACAGTTGTCCTAGTAAAGAAAGGCCAGTAGCAAGGGGAAAGTTTGGATCTCCCAGCTGACAGTAAGTAGCACCTCTCAACATGAAAAGGCAAAAAAATTTGATCCAGACAAGAATAACCCAGACAGCTTCGGCATCTGCTACATCTTCCCCTGAGAAGGAACCTGGGGAGATAGATTCAAACAGTCTTCCTGATAAAGAATTCAAAACAAAAGTCATAACCATGCTGATGGACTTGCAGAGAAATATGCAAGAACTAAGGAAGGAGAATACAGAAATAAAACAAGCTCTGGAAGGACTTCAAAACAGAATGGATGAGATGAAAGAGACCATTAATGGACTAGAAAACAGAGAAGAGGAATGCAGAGAAGCTGATGCAGAGAGAGATAAAAGGATCTCCAGGAATGAAAGAATTCTAAGAGAGCTGAGTGACCAATCGAAATGGAATAATATCTGCACAATAGGGGTACCAGAATAAGAAGAGAGATAAAAGGGGATAGAAAGTGTCTTTGAAGAAATAATTGCTAAAAACTTCCCCAAACTAGGGAAGGACGTGGCCTCTCAGACCACAGAGGTAACAGAACTCCCATGACAAGGGATCCAAGGAGGGCAAAACCAAGACACATAATAATTAAAATGGCAAAGATCATAGACAAGTACAAAGTATTAAAGGCAGCCAGAGAGAAAAAAAAAGGTCACCTACAACGGAAAACCCATCAGGCTATCATCAGACTTCTCAACAGAAACCCCACAGGCCAGAAGAGAATGGCATGATATACTTCATGCAATGAAACAGAAGGGTCTCGAACCAAGACTACTGTATCCAGCACGATTATCATTTAAATATGAAGGAGGGAATAAACAATTCCCAGACAAGCAAAAGTTGGAATTTGCTTCGCACAAACCAACTCTACAGGGCATCTTACAGGGACTGCTCTCAATGGGAGCACTCCTAAAAAGAGCACAGAACAAAACACCCAACATATGAAGAAGGCAAGAGGAGGAATAAGAAGGGAGAGAAAAAAAGAATCATCAGACCGTGTTTATAATAGCTCAACAAGCGAGTTAAGTTAGACAGTAAGATAGTAAAGAAGCTAACCGTGAACCTTTAGTACCCACAAAATTAAAGCCTGCAATGGCAATAAGTACATACCTTTCAATAATAACCCTAAATGTAAATGGACAGAATGCACCAATCAAAAGACACAGAGTAATAGAATGGATAAAAAAGCAAGATCCATCCATATGCTGCTTACAAGAGACTCACTTCAAACCCAAAGACATGCACAGACTTAAATCAAGGGATAGAAAAAGATATTTCATGCAAATAACAGAGAAAAAAGCAGGTGTTACATTACTAGTATCAGACAAAACAGACTTCAAAATAAAGTAACAAAAGATAAAGAAGGACATTACGTAATGATAAAGGGCTCAGTCCAACAAGAGGATATAAACATTATAAATATATATGCACCCAATACAGGAGCACCAACATATCTGAAAACAAATACGAACAAAACTAAAGGAAGAAATAGAATGCAATGCATTCATTCTGGGAGACTTAAATACACCATTAACTCCAAAGGACAGATCCACCAGACAGAAAATATGTAAGGACACAGAAGCACTGAACAACACACTAGAACAGATGGACCTAATAGACATCTACAGAACTCTACATCAAAAAGCAACAGGATACACATTCTTCTCAAGTGCACATGGAACATTCTCCAGAATAGACCACATACTGGGCCACAAAAAGAGCCTCAGTAAATTCCAAAAGATTGAAATCCTACGAACCAAGTTTTCAGACCACAAAGGCATTAAACTAGAAATAAACTGTACAAAGAAAGCAAAAAGGCTCACAAACACATGGAGACTTAACAACACGCTCCTAAATAATCAATGGATCAATGAACAAATCAAAATGGAGATACAGCAATATATGGAAACAAACGACAACAACAACACAAAGCCCCAACTACTGTGGGACACAGCAAAAGCAGTCGGAAGAGGAAAGTATATAGCAATCCAGGCATATTTAAAGAAGGAAGAACAATCACAAATGAATGGTCTAATGTCACAATTATCGAAATTGGAAAAAGAAGAACAAATGAGGCCTAAGGTCAGCAGAAGGAGGGACCTAATAAAGATCAGAGAAGAAATAAATAAAATTGAGAAGAATAAAACAATAGCAAAAATCAATGAAACCAAGAGCTGGTTCTTTGAGAAAATAAACAAAATAGATAAGTCTCTAGCCAGACTTACTAAGAGGAAAAGAGAGTCAACAAAAATCAACAGAATCAGAAACGAGAAAGGAAAAATCATGACGGACCCCACAGAAATACAGAGAATTATTAGAGAGTACTATGAAAACCTAACAAGTTGGGAAACCTAGGAGAAATGGACAACTTCCTAGAAAAATACAACCTTCCAAGACTGACCCAGAAAGAAACAGAAAATATAAACAGACCAATTACCAGCAACGGAATTGAAGCGGTAATCAAAAAACTACCAAAGAACAAAACCCCCAGGCCAGATGGATTTACCTTGGAATTTTATCAGACATACAGGGAAGACATAATACCCATTCTCCTTAGAGTTTTCCAAAAAATAGAGCAGGAGGGGATACTCCCAAACTCATTCTATGAAGCTAACATCACCCTAACACCAAAACCAGGCAAAGACCCCACCAAAAAAGAAAACTACAGACCAATATCCCTGATGAATGTAGATGCAAAAATACTCAACAAAATATTAGCAAACCAAATTAAAAAATACATCAAAAGGATCATACACCATGACCAATTGGGATTCATCCCAGGGATGCAAGGAAGGTACAACATTCGAAAATCCATCAACATCATCCACCACATAAACAAAAAGAAAGACAAAAACCACATGATAATCTCCATAGATGCTGAGAAAGCATTTGACAAAATTCAACATCCATTCATGATAAAAACTCTCAAGAAAATGGGAATAGCTGACAGGTACCTCAACACAATAAAGGCCATTTATGATAAACCCACAACCAACATTATATTGAACAGCGAGAAGCTGAAAGCTTTTCCTCTGAGATCGGGAACTAGACAGGGATGCCCACTCTCCCCACTGTTATTTAACATAGTACTGGAGGTCCTACCATGGCAATCAGACAAAACAAAGAAATACAAGGAATCCAGACTAGTAAAGAAGAAGTTAAACTGTCACTATTTGCAGATGACATGATATTGTACATAAAAAACCTAAAGACTCTAACCCAAAACTACTAGAACCGATATCGGAATACAGCAAAGTTGCAGGATACAAAATTAACACAGAGAAATCTGTGGCTTTCCTATGCACTAACAATGAACCAACAGAAAGAGAAATCAGGAAAATAACTCCATTCACAATTGTATCAAAAAGAATAAAATACCTGGGAATAAATCTAACCAAAGAAGTGAGAAACCTATACTCTGAAAACTACAAGTCACTCTTAAGGTAAATTAAAGGAGACACTAACAAATGGAAACTCATCCCATGCTAGTGGCGAGGAAGAATTAATATCGTCAAAATGTCCATCCTGCCCTAAGCAATATACAGATTTGATGCAATCCCTATCAAACTACCAGCAACATTCTTCAGTGAACTGGAACAAATAATTCAAAAATTCATATGGAACCACCAAAGACCCCGAATAGCCAAAGCAATCCTGAGAAAGAAGAATAAAGTAGGGGGGATCTCACACCCCAACTTCAAGCTCTACTATAAAGCCATAGTAATCAAGACAATTTGGTACTGACACAAGAACAGAGCCACAGACCAGTGGAACAGAATAGAGACTCCTAACATTAACCCAAACATAAATGGTCAATTAATATTTGATAAAGGAGCCATGGACATACAATGGCGAAATGACAGTCTCTTCAACAGATGGTGCTGGCAAAACTGGACAGCTACATGTAGGAGAATGAAACTGGACCATCGTCTAACCCCATATACAAAAGTAAACTCAAAATGGATCAAAGACCTGAATGTAAGTCATGAAACCATTAAACTCTTGGAAGAAAACATAGGCACAAACCTCTTAGACATAAACATGAGTGACCTCTTCTTGAACATATCTCCCCGGGCAAGGAAAACAACAGCAAAAATGAACAAGTGGGACTATATTAAGCTGAAAAGCTTCTGTACAGCAAAAGACACCATCAATAGAATAAAAAGGAACCCTACAGTATGGGAGAATATATTTGAAAAATGACACATCCGATAAAGGCTTGACGTCCAGAATATATAAAGAGCTCACATTCCTCAACAAACAAAAATCAAATAACCCAATTAAAAAATGGGCAGAGGAACTGAACAGACAGTTCTCCAAAAAAGAAATACAGATGGCCAACAGACACATGAAAAGATGCTCCACATCGCTAATTGTCAGAGAAATGCAAATTAAAACTACAATGAGGTATCACCTCACACCAGTAAGGATGGCTGCCATCCAAAAGACAAACAACAACAAATGTTGGCGAGGCTGTGGAGAAAGGGGAACCCTCCTACACTGCTGGTGGGAATGTAAGTTAGTTCAACCATTGTGGAAAGCAGTATGGAGGTACATCAAAATGCTCAAAACAGACTTACCATTTGACCCAGGATTTGCACTCCTAGGAATTTAGCCTAAGAACGCAGCAATCAAGTTTGAGAAAGACAGATGCACCTCTATGTTTATCACAGCCCTATTTACAATAGCCAATAATTGGAAGCAACCTAAATGTCCATTGGTAGATGAATGGATAAAGAAGATGTGGTACATATACACAATGGAATACTACTCAGCCATAAGAAGAGGGCAAATCCTACCATTTGCAGCAACAGGGATGGTGCTGGAGGATATTATTCTCAGTGAAAAAAGCCAAGCAGAGAAAGAGAAATACCAAATGATTTCAGTCATCTGTGGAGTATAAGAACAAAGGAAAAACTGAAGGAACAAAACAGCAGTGGAATCACAGAACCCAAGGACGGACTAACAGGTACAAAAAGGGAAAGGGACTGGGGAAGATGGGTGTTAAGGGAGGGATAAGGGGGAGGGAATAAGAAGGGGGGTATTAAGATCTGCATGTATAATGAGGGGGTGGGAGAAAGGGGACGGCTGTGCAACACATAGAAGACAAGTAGTGGTTCGACAACATTTAGCTATGCTGATGGACAGTGACTGTAAAGGGTTTTATAGCGGGGACCTGGTATAGGGGAGAATCTAGTAAACATAGTATTCTTCATGTAAGTGTAGATTAATGATAACAAAAAAGAAAAGAAAGAAAGAAAAGGGGGATTACTCCCTGATAAGATATAACTAACTGTTAATCAACGATTAATGCAAGCTTTAAATATCCTTAATTTTGATCACTTTTAGGTTGTCAGATGATCAGCTATGAACGTACATTTTTCTGATAATATTCCTTTCTCTTAAAAAAAAAAAAAGCAGTTCCTGTGTGGTGACCTCCAATGAGTTCTACACAATGGTATAAAGGGCAGATCAAAGTGTGGGCAAAGGGTGTGTTTGTGTTTATACAGAGGATCAAAGCCTAATTTGGCTACCCAGAAAATGAACTAAGATACGGTATGAAGAAGAACTTCCAAATCAGAACTCACTGGAAGACTAATACCATAAGATGATCATCGAAAAACCTCAAGAAAGATCCAGGCGCTGCTACAGCTGTAGCTGCATTCATCCCAGCGGTTCCTGGACTTGCCATGGGAATGAAGAAGGAGATATCTAAGCTGGCTGTACATACAGTAAAACCACAAATTTGACTGGATCTATCCTGTTGGAACTCAACCAAGAATTAGGAGAAGTGCAAGTTGTAGCGCTCCAAAATCTTACAACTACAGACTATCTACTGTTAAAAGAACATATGGGATGTGAACAGTTCCCAGGAATGGGTCGTTTTAATTTGTCTGATTTCTCTCAGTCTGTTCAAGTACAGTTGGACAATATCCATCATATCATAGATAAATTTTCACAAATGCCTAGGGTGCCTAACTGGTTTTCTTGGTTTCACTGGAGATGGCTGGTAATTATAGATCTGCTTTGGTTATGTAACTGTATTCTTATTATGTTAATGTGTGTGCTCAATTTAATTAGTAGTTTAAAACCTATATATACTTAAGTTACTCTACAAGAAGATATGTCAAAGAAATAATCAATCTTCCCATGTTTTCTTCCATCTGCTACCTCTATAGCTTTTCTTCTTCCTTCCTAATTACAACCCTTAAATAGAATTTGTGCCTCATATTGAATTTACTGAGTATCATAATTCCTCCAAGTGGTAAAAATACCTCAAGACAAATGCTGGGCATAGAAGCCACAGGGCATAAATCTGCAAAGAAGTAAAAAGCTAACCTTTTCAAACAATATTGCTTCTCTCTCATTACCAACTTTACATTTCCCTGTATGGCCCCAGAAGATGACTGGTTAGCCAGAGAAGGGTAAGGTTCCTCAAGGGAGGAACAATCTAAGGCAGACACAGTCACAGGGAGGCCATCAGGTGAGAAATTTGGGTTCAACAGAGGTGAGGCTTAGAACCTCACCCCCCCATTCTGAGAGAAATCTTCTGCATATGTGGATGTTTTATTGCCCTTGTCTAGCTTGGATTAACACATAGTCTACAGGCACACACCTAATCATCTACATTTGCTCTCTTACAACACTAGACTATGTTTTCTACCTTTATCTTTCATCTACCTACCACTTCAGCATTTTATCTAAAATAATAATAATAAAGAGAGAAATGTGGGATCCACATATAAATCAACTATAAAAATCAAACGAATATTCATATTTGATCTGATTGTTTATAGTTCATAATGCATGATCAAAACCAAAAGTTTCTGTGATGACTGCCCTTGTACTGTTCACCATGTAAGAACTTATTCACTATGTAAGAATTTGTTCACCATGTAAGAACTTGTTCGTTATACTTCAGAAGATTGGAGACTGATGAGAATTAGGCTTGGGGTAGATTAATGATTGTGCATTGAGCATTGACTCCCCTATACAGAATTTAATTGTTGTTAACAACCATTTGATCAATAAATATGAGAGATGCCCTCTCAAGAAATAAAAAAATTAGATAATACTTGAATTATGCTATAGTAAATTATAATGTGCTATTTTGTATTTGAATATTTTAAAAAATTTATATCACTGTAACTTCTGAAAAGTGTACAGTTATAATTTGAATATAGCATTTCTTATAAAGGTACTTCCTTTTCTATTATTATAAAGTTTATAAGTGAGCATGGGTATTTAAAAAGTTCTATATTCACAGGCTGTACAATTTCAATGTATAAGGAAAAAACCCCATTCTTTTAATTATCATATGCATTAAAATAAAAATGAAAATATTTATCCACACTTAAAACATTTATACTTATATTAACCAAACAGTACATAAACAGATACAGTACTGAAACACTTTGCTTAATTTCTAACTTGGAGAGGAACTCTGTGCCACTGTTTTTCTCATGTGAGAGAATTACTCCCCTACCTGACATTTAAGGGATTGTCTTCTTAACATTGGATATATAAAATATTTATTTTGAAGAATTACACAGATTTTCTTTTCTATAAATATCATTAATGCTTAGAGTTGTCTCAATGACATCGTCATATTGAATAAGGGGACCCCTGTCTTTAAAATACATTAACAGTAAGAAATGTCTGCCTTATGATTGAATCTCAAATAGTATACAATAGTTTTTCTTAATTAATGTACATGAGTGGTCTTATGCGGTAAAATCCATTTGGGGTGCCCTATTGACTCTTTCCTTCACTTGTTAAGCCCCTTCAATATTCACTATTAGAAAAATAGGGAAGGCGAGACAATTAGAAAAAATGTGGAATAATTGAAAAATATCAGATGTTAGATTCTAAATCTCTGTAGTGACCTAGCTTGGCTCCCCCACATTCCAATTCAAAGTTTCAACTCTGGCTGATCATCCGAATCACTTGTGCTGCTTGAGAAGAATTCCCTGGCTGTAGTTCATAGATAGGCTTAGGCTGAGACCCTGGACAGAATTCCTAAAGCCTGCCACCTGGTGACTCTGACCGCAATCGGGGTTTGGAACCAGCTGCCCTTACAACCTCTTCCCTCCTGTGGCTTCCACTGGAGACTCTGCAATTAACATCATTTTAACCACCGGCATTTTTTTCCCTCTTAGTTTACTTAATAATTAACCTGGTCTCTGGAGGAATTTTCATATATCCATGTATATGTATCAGAAAGTTCCCTATTAGATTACCAAATGAGAGAGCTGCAGAACTGCTGCCTTCAAGCCTCCTTTTTGGAGAATATTCCCTGGCATGGGAGCAGTGATCTGCTGCCCATGTGCCACATGTTGCACCAGGTTCAGGCACCAGCTTCACTTGCAAGATACTCATCCCCCTTTGGCTACCCTTATCTAGGAAATGCTAGTATTGCCCAGTTGCCCATCCACACTTTGGACGTTGTGAAAATTCTGTTAGTATTCACCCTTAAAATATATTAACTTATTCATTTTTCAGTAAAAGATTTGGATTTTCTATTTAATGCAAATATAATTAAAGGAATATTTCATTTTCCCTTTAAAAATTACACCAGTTATTAATGCTTTTAAAGACTGATTTAAAAAATTTTCCTTTTGATCAGTTTATTGTGAAAATTTCCAACAGTGATCTTTTACATAATGGTGCCCAGTTCAAACACAAGAGCCTGACAACTGAGGCAGAGCGGTTCACAAGCAGTCATTCCGTCCTTAACACATATTTTCATGTTACATATAGGTTTTTACACTGACACTGAAAAGTAAAGTAGGATCTGTTACAAGTTCCCTTTAATATTGATCAGAACCATTGAGATTTTTTTTAAAAGATAACTTTAATATGTACACTACCTTAGAAAACTTGGGTGTTGTCAATAAAGTGCTAGTATTTGTGAAATTTTTAGTCCCGTTTAGAGAACATTTCTTATGTTTCCTGGGAATCTGTGGCATAATAAAGCATATTCAAAGTTTTAAAAAAATGATTGATTGAGACCCACGCCCTGCCCCCTTTCCTGCCCACATGCAGGAGGGAGAGGAATGGAGTGGGGAGGAGATAAACATGCAGGAACCCAGCTCACCTGGCCTTGGATATCTGCTCCATGAACATGAGTCCAATTTGTGCTGGGAAAAGGATTTTCTTAAGGCCAGAAGATGCTAATAGAGGTGTGTGATAGCTAAAAACACAGCAATATTTCCATAATAGGGATCCCAGAAGAAGAGAGAGACAAAAGTTCAGAAAGTCTCTTGAAAGAAATATAGGTGGAAAATTTCACAATCTATGGAAAGAAAAAGACATCTAGGTTCCTGAAGTACAGAGAACTCCTAACGAAATGACTCACAGGAAGACAACACCAAGACATATAATAAATAAGATGACAAAGATTAAAGATAAAGAGAGAATCTTAAAAGAAACGAGAGAGGCACACAGTTACCTATACGGAAACTCCCTAAATGTATTAGCTGAGTTTTCAGCAGAAACTGTACAGGCCAGAAGTGAGTGGCATGAAATATTGAAGGTACTGAATGGAAAGAAACTGCAACCAGTAATTCTCTACCCAGCAAGGTTATCATTCAAAACTGAAGGATGGATTATAAGTTTCCCAGATAAAGGAAGATGGAAAAAATTCAGCACCACTAAATCTGACTTACAAAATATGATAGAGGGATTCCTTTAGATAGAAATGTTTTTAAGTTCAAATATTTTTCATCAGGAAACAGAAACCTACAGTAAAGACAGTAGACCAATTGTTTCCAAAGCAACTTTGAAGTTAAGGAAACAGTAGTAAAATAAACTGTACACAAAATTAGTCAAGGGATACCCAAGAGATATAGATTACATCATCTTATAAATAAAGTGTGGAGGAAGAAGCATAAAAAACTGTTAATTCAGAATGTGACTCAAAGTCACATCAGCAGTCTCCATTTGACTTCTTTCACTTGGTGTAATGTCCACTAGATGTATTCATAGTGTTGCATTGACAGGATTTCATTATTGCTTATGGCTGAGTAATATTCCATTGTGTGTGTGTGTGTGTGTGTGTGTGTGTGTGTGTGTGTGTGTGTACTACATATTTTTGTATCCATTCATTTATAGATAGAAACAGGCTATTTTAATAATGCTAAAATAAATAAAGGATTTCATATACATTTTTGAATCAAGGGTTTTGTTTTCTTTGGTTATATTCCTAAAAGAGCAGTTGCTGAGTTGTATGGTATTTATATTTTAAGCTTTTTAAGGAAACTCCATTCTGTGTTCCAAAGCGGTTATACCGATTTACATTCCTTCCAGCAGTGTAGGAGGGTTACCTCTTCTCCACATCCTTAACAACACATTATTTCTTGTCTTTGGGTTTGTGGCCTTTCTAACTGCTGTGAGGTGATAGCTCATTGTACTTTTGATCATCTCTAATGATTAGCTACATAGAGGATCTTTTCATGTGCCTGATGGCTATCTGTATTTCTTCTTTGAAATATGTCTGTTTAGGTCATCAGCCATTTGCAACAACATGGATGGACCTGGAGGGTATTATAGTAAGTGAAATAAATCAGTCAGAAAAATACAAATACCATATGATTTCACTTGTTTCTGGAATCTAAAAACAAAGCAAAACAAAATGAACAAAACAGCACTACACTCAGAGACAGAGAAGTGACTACTGATTACAATGGGTGAAGGGTTGGAGTGGTTGGGTGGGGTAGTAGGGGGATAAAGGGACACAAAACCTCAATCATAATTTGCTTCCATATACAAAATGTTGTTGGAAGATATCATAAAACATTAAATGGAAAGGCATGCCATGTTTCTGGACTATAAGAAGCAATAAAGATATAATTTCTTACCCTATTGATCCATTCCTTTATTTAAATGCCAGTCAAATCCCTGTGACTTATGTACATCTTCGCAAATTGAATGTAAATCTTATGTGAGCTGGGCAACTAAAATATAATAGACAATGTGACTTTGCAAAAGAATGTACTTAGTTGCATCATTCTATCCATTTTCAAGACTTCTACTAAGGGTAAAGTAATTAAGACTCTGGTGTTCAGGGATGTATAGAGAAACATGTATATGCACAAGAGTTCAGAAATAGACTCATGCATATGTGGCCATTTGATTTTTGTAAAACATATATATATATATATATATAAATGAATGGACACTGGTTAGTCTTCTGAAAATTGTCATTAGAACATATGGACATCCACATGCAAAAATGGAATTGTTAACTAGCACTCAGATTTCATAAACAAAGTCTAAAAATAAACCATAAAATTATAAAACCTTTAGAATAAAGCACACAAAATTATAAAAACATGATTACACAAAGTGCTTAACAGGATACAAATGCAAAATCCATAAAAGGGGAAAAAGTGCTTCATCAACATTGAGAAATAAATGATCTAATGACACTAAAGGCACAAAGTATGTAAGTAGAACTTCATTAAAATTTGAAATTTCTACTCCCCCAAAAGACAGTGTCATGGTAATGAAAAGGCAGTCCATGAACTGGGAGAAAATATGTTGTAAAGACTTAGCTCACAAAGGCCTGTCCTCCAAAAATACAAGAACTACTTAAATTTGAAGAAAAAAATAACTAGTATAAAAAAGAGTATGAAGACCTAGCACACTATAGCATAGAGAACATACAGTTGGTAAATAAGCAAATGAAAAGATGCTGTACATCATATGTCATTTTGAAAATGCAAGTGGAAGCACTGAGATACCACCATGAACCTGGTGGGAGAGATGAACCCAGAACACTGGCAGTGCCCAGCACCAGCAAGGGTGTGGGGCTCACTCACTGGGGCAGAAACACAGGATGGCACAGCTGCCTTGGAAGGCAGTTCGACGGTTTCTCACAAAATTGAACACACTGTTACCATGTGATACAACTGTGCTTTGGAGCTGAAAACATCAACAAAAATCTGCCCACTGGTAATTATAGGAGCTTTATTCATCGTTGTCAAAGGGAATCAGCCAAGGTGCCTTTCGTAAGTGAATAGTTAATACATTGATGTACATCCAGACATCAGAATACTACTCATGGTTGAAAAAAATGAGATAGTAGGCCTTGAGATACAATGAAGAGCCGTAGGGACATAATAGTAAGTGAAAGAAGCCAATGTGTAAAGGATACAACTTCTATAATTTCAACTCCAAGAGATTCTAGGGAAAGCAGCATGGTAGAGACAGTGAAACACATGCAGGGGTTGCCATAGGCTGTGAGGGCATAGGGCTGAATAGGCACAGTTTATAGGCACTGAATTACTTCATATGATGCTATGATGATGCATACTTTTGTCTTGCAATTCAATTCTTGACCCATATTGTTTATTCTTATCCTAAACAGTTACAGCAAAATTTCACTCTTCTATAATTTAGCTTTTTTTATATTAAATTTAGTAAACATAAAATTAGTAAGTGCCTATTATTATTAAGTGCCCATAATTAGGTTGGTAGCAATTTATATTTGTGAAGACAAGAATATTCCCTATAGAGTACTTACTATAATATTTTTCCTTAGAGAAAACATGACATCATTTCAACTATAGAATAAGTTACAATAATCATACTGTACATGAGTAAGAAATTTTCTGTTCATTTTGATGCTTCCTTTTCTTTGGCAAGATCATTTTGCATTCTCACTGTTTAGAGTTTTTAATGGTACTGAGTACTCTCAGACTGAAAAGGTATTGCAAATGAAAAGTGAATTCTGGACTTCTTAGTGTAAATAATTCGATATTTGTAAAGATATTAAAATGGTGTAAAGATGTGTACTTTAAGAATTTGCATTTAAGAGATGCAAATTAAAGATATTAATATGGTGTAAAGATTTGATAAATTAGTTAAAATTGAAAGCTAAACCAGTATGATGAAGGGTGTGGAATTTTAAATATTATACAGTATATGTGTAAATAATGCTTTTAGTTGTTTAATTTCATTGCTAGAAATTTTGCATCCCTCTGTAAGTGTGTATCCAGATTCTCTGTATGCAGAATTCTGCTGTGTCAAATGAATTTTTCTGACTGAATGACCTGAATGTATGTTCCTTACAAGAATGGTCCATGACTCCTAATAGGCAATAAGGATGTGCCAAAGCAAATGTAGAAGGACATTTTTGATTGCTTTAAAATCTTAGCTGTCAATCCACTTAGTTAAAAAGGAAGGCTACTCACTTCTTCCTTATCTATATAGCCTCAATAAGGCATATCCTCCTATTCATAAAGAAATTTTACTTGTAATTTTCCTTGATATTGACATACTGAAGTAATTATAAAATTTTAATTATCTTAAGATCTGAAATTTCTCAGTGATTATTTTTGCTTGAATAACTAATTTTCTTTTTTGCCACATAGTAGATCCTTGACCTAAACTATTTGATATAGAAGAGAGAGTTCATATGTGGTTTGTTTCATTTTAAACATAGTAACAAGGGTAAGTTATATACATAATAAGAAAGCTTGATTTCTGGATAATTTCCAAGAGAAAGATAATCTTAGCTCCACATCCCTTCCTCCAATTCTCATTATATGTTTGGCAGTTTCCAAACAAAATGAAAAACAAAAAAACTTGATTTTAACTTGTGTTTTTCATATACTCATATTCTTATGTTTACACCAATTAATCTCAAAGAGAAGGTGAGCTATTGTGCTTCCTAAGAATTTGTTGGAATCTTTAGTATATGTGCTATCAGTCTCTTGGGTTAATAACAATGTTATAAAAGTTCTTCCTCTTCAATATGTTACCAAGAAAAGTATCATTCATCTTTCTCATGAGATGCAAATTCTTAAGATCTCATTATGTTTGATTTTAAAAAAGGGTATTGTTGATATGAATACAAGTTTTCTTCCCAAGTGAACAAACCCTACATGCTAGAAGTTTGATTTAAAATGTGAACAACGAAGTAATAAATATTTGGAAATTTTATTGTGTTTTGAGGGATGCATAGTGATTAAGGAAACTGATGTAGAACAAGGTTACATATTTATCAGGATGTTTTGACTTATTTGCCATAATACATATTAAAACTAAGAGTGAAATTAATGTGTGAGTTCAGAGGAAAATGAGCATTTCATATAGAACTTAATATTTAATATCACAAGGTATAACTTTTCTTATATTAGAAATTATGTTTTAAACTTTCATAAATTTACTGCAACATTTTTAAAAATTAATATGTAAAGATGCAGAAAAGTGAAATTGTACAGCTCTGTAGAACCTAGAAATTTGAGAATTTGTAAACTGACCAGTAGATGTTGTTTCTAACATTTTAATTCATTCACTAGACACCAGCTTGCATAATGATATCCAAGCAATTTGTGGTTAATATAGTGATTTTCTTTCTTAAATTTCATGATTAAATATCAAGAAAAAAATTTTTATTTTCCTCCCAAGCATGAAACAGACCTGGTTCTGCTTGCAGAAAGAAAAATATCATTCTCAAGGTAATATCAAAGATCCTTATTTAATAGTACATGGGAGAGGACCGTGAGAATGTGGGCAAAGTTGGGGCAAGAGATAATTGCTGACTTCCAAGTATAAAATAAATTCATCACAGGGATGAAAGGATGGCAAAAGGAATACAGTCAATAATATTTAGTAACTTTGGTGACAAATGGTAACTATACTTACTGTGATGAGCATTTAGTGACATATGTAAATATAGAACCACTATGTTGTGGACCTGAAACCAATATAATAATGCCCATCATACATTTCAGTTTTAAAAAACGGTAAGGAGCAATAGTTCTCGAATAGATGTTCTAGAGCTTATTGGTTTTGTGAAGTATAAATAAAATATTAAACTTGAAAACAGTTTACTAATGAATAATTTCTGCATTTTTATTAAAAACAAAAAATTAATATAAATAATTACTTCATGGAAAAACATGTGATAAAAAATAGTTTCATTCCATATGTTTAAACAAATCATTACATATAATTGTATTATTGATACTATGCATTTTATCTGAGGAAAGAAATCATTAGCAATTTTCATGAGGCAAAAGTAAATATAGAGGGGGAGCCATTGAAAATTCCTTTAAAATTTTCTTTTCTTTTCTCATATCCCTTTTCTATTATACACATTTGATATTAAAAAACAAATACAGTTTCCAAAGTGAAGAAGTAATCCACAAAAATACTGACTTTTAGACTTTCAGTTAAAGTGATTTTAAGAAGTTCTCTTGAACTTTATGATTATGAGGATCATTAAAATACATCAATTGCAATTCAAAAATTAAAAGTTATGGCCAACAGCTTCAATCATATATAACATTGAAAATCCTTTATTTCCTTAAATAATTAGACACATGATCAAATCTTTGTTTTAAATAAAATACGAATTAAATATAATATGAATGTATTGGTTTCCAGTTTGGGATACCTTTACACACTATCCACAAAGTTGTATCCTTCCTTTTTTTAAATATGATTTTGAAGTACAGTTGATGTGCAATATTGTATTGTTCTCAGATGAACAACATAGTGATTTGACCACTCTATGTACTACTGATACTCACCCTTGTAAGTGTAGTTACCATCTGCCACCAAAGACATAACAATATTATCTATATTCACCATGCTATACTGTAATCCCGGTGACAAATTCAATGTATGATTTGAAGTTTGTACCTCTTTATCCCTTTCACCTAATTCTCCTGACCTCCCCACTCCGCATGGTAACCAGCAATCTGTTCCAAGTGTTTTTGAGTCTTTTCCTGCTTTGCTTGTTTGTTCTTTGGTTTTGTTTATATTTTATAGGCACATTTTATTTATTAAAGTATAATAATTGTGGAAAATAACTATTAAATTTCATACTTAACTGGTCATGATTCAGAATCTATAAGAACATTTCCATATGTATTGTTATCAATAATTACACTTTGTCTAAGAAAGAGCCACACCATTCATTCTTTCACATAAAGCTTATTTAGATAATTTTTATTTTATTATGTGTTTGCTAGTTTTTAATAATTATTAAAATGACCCACCATGCAAAATACATGGCTTCTACCCTTAAGGGATGTACAATTGAGATAGAGATAGTGCATAACATTGTGCACATTGAGATAATACAAAGCAAAGCAAGGAATTGCCCAAGGAGGTGTGAAAAACACACAGGAAGCTACCACTGAATTGTGAATCCCAAACACTGGTGAAGGGTCCATGATGGCTTTTACTGAGGAGATGAATTTTTACACATCTCCTTAGGGTCCCAGAGAGCTATATCCTGAAATGGATTGGAAGATGAAAATTTCAAGAAACAAACTGCGTAGGATATATTTTAAACAGTATTTCTAAAAACTGAAGTCTCTAATTAGAATAGAGCTAACGATTCATATCAACTACACACCAGTTTTCTGAATCTTATCACTGAGATCCTTGGCTTTTTAATCTAACCCATTTGTTGGCTTCCTTCCCTCCAGAGAGACCCCCGTGGAGAGAGGGGATGGACGGCTTCAATCTCACCACTGTGACTCACTTTATCCTCATGGGGCTCTCTGACCTCCCCGAGGTGCGCTATCCTCTCTTTGTTGTCTTTGCTGCCATCTACTAGGTCACCTTGGTGGGAAACAGGGCCATTCTCTTGGCCGTCTGGATGGAGAGGAAGCTGCACACACCATGTATTACTTTCTGGGCAGTCTGTCCCTCTTAGACATATTCTGCCCAACAGCTATCATCCCCAAGATGCTGGACAACCTCCTGACTGGGAATCACAGCATTTCCTTCCTGGTCTGTGCTTTGCAGGTTTACTTCCTGGTGGCCCTGGTAGGGACTGAATTCTTCCTTCTCAGTGTCATGGCTTATGACCAGTATGTGGTCATCTGCTTCCCCCTTTGATACAATCTCATCATGACTGAGGCTCTCTGTGCCCTGCTCACAGCTGGGACCTGGGCAGCAGGGTTTCTCAATTCCCTTCTTCATACTGTGTCCACCTTCTGCCTGTCTTTCTGCAAGTCCAATCGGATTAACCAGTACTACCGTGACATCCCCCTACTGGTGGCCCCCTCCTGCTCATCCAAGTCCCTGATAGACATGGTCGTGTTTGTGGGAAGAGGGATTTTGGGAATTGGTGCCTTCCTGACCACATTAATCTCTTACATCTACATCACATCTGCCATGCAGTTATGATGTACATCATACATCCAGTCAGTGGAAGGGAAGCACAAAGCCTTCTCCACATGTGCTTCCCACCTCCTGGTGGTCTGCTTGTTCTATGGCACAGCCATCTTCACCTACATGCAACCCTCTTCCAGGTGGACACTCTCCCGCTGGCCACAGCCTCATCCCCATGCTCTATGGGGTTATTACCCCAATGTTAAGCCCTATGATCTACAGCTTGAGGAACAGAGAGGTGAAAGGCACAGTCAGCAGGGTCTTCTGTCATGGAGCATGTTTACAGGAAATGCAACAGTAAAAGAGAATGTCTTAATGCTTACTTTTAAATAGGACAAATTCATAGAAAGTAATTTTCAATTGATACAGAATATACATACAATACACAGAAATTTATAGATACTCACATACATATAACTTTATACCTATATCTGTATGCATCTTTATCTCATTCCAATTGAAACATAATATCATTCAAAAGTAGGTATTTTCAGCTGTATACAGAGAACTGTTAATGATCACACAAGAGGTGTAACTGAGCGTGTCTTTTCATTTAACTGGGGTGTGTGTTCACATCCACATCGGTACCTATACCTGTATCATCTGTATATTTTATGTCTGTTTTTAAACCTATATCTGAACATTTATCCACAGGTCTTTCCCTTCTTTCCACTGTGATACCAGCTGCCTAGGCTGATACGTCTCTCTAACGTTATGATCTCTCTCACCCTGTCTTTCAGCTTTTGCTCCCACACACTCTGTATTCCTCCGCTGCTCCCCCTTTTCTGGTGACCCTATCCATTTTCAGTAAAACCTGTGTCTTCAAGGAGAGCACTGTCTTTTCCTGTCTGATTTAGATATCTAATTCAGTATAAAATATTACTGCCCTCTTAGCTTCAACATGTTCAAGACTGAAAGCACCTTCTAACATACACACAAACACACACACCTTCTAATCAGCTGCCATGTATTCTTGTTACCAGTTTTCCCCAGGTACATAGACTAAAATCCCTGAAACTAGACTCTGCCTTGAAATTAAGCACTTCCATTCAGGATCACTAGACAGCTGCTGTTGTTGAGGGAATGGTGAAGCTTTCTCACTCCATTCCATTTTCCTGTCACCTCAGAGAAAGGAACGTTTTCTCTATGTTTATGTAATACACTGCTTTTGTTTTTTTCTTCATTTTATTCTAACAGAGTATGCATGTGGTATTAAAAATTCAGTTCTTCATTGTATAAAAACCCATAGATTTTGTTAAAATGTAATACTATATAAAATTGAATAAAATCTTAAAAGCACAGCTAGTTGTCTATTTTAGATAACAAACATTCATATGTTTGCTTAATATTTTGCCTTTTATTTGTATGTAATATTATTTGTGGTGATGGTGTCACATCTGTGTTACACAAACCACCCTGAAATATAATTATCTCTTAAAAAACAGTAGCTATCTCACATTTTTTACCCAATTCAGGTCTTGGCCAACAATAGAAAGATTTTTGGATAATGGTTAAAAGAAGGAAAACAAAGGACTAAATTTTCTGTGCCTTTTTTTATAAACATTAAATCATGGCAAATTAAGTTTCTTCTTATTAGGTGTAAAAGAAACCATGGAACTCTTATGAAAATAATGGGTTACTCTGTATTCTGTGAGATTATGGGTGTACTACACAAAACTTAAAATATTTTTAATTTAAGTATAGTTGATGTATAGTATATTGATTTAAAGTATATTACTTAGTTGATTTGATCATTTTCTACATTACTAAATGTTCATTCCAACTAGTGTAGAGTCTGTCTACACAGAAAGATGTTATAGGGCTATTGACTAGCTTCCATATGCTGTACCTTAATCCCTGTGACTAATTTATATGATGATTGAGATTTTGTGCCACTTTATCATCTTCACCCGTTTCACCAACCCACCCCAGCCCCTCCCACATGGGGACCATCAGTGTGTTCTCAGTGTCTATGCCTATTGTTATTTGGTTCATTTTGTTTGGACTTTGGCTTCTTTGGGGTTTTTCATTAAAAATTCAATTTAATTTCACTTTGTTTTGTTTTTAGATTCCACATATAAGTGAAAACATATGGTATTTGTCTCTCTCCACCTAGCTTGTTTCATTCAGCATGATGACCTCTGGTTCCATCATCCATGTTGTTGCAAATGACCAAATTTCTTTCTTTTTACGGCCGAATATCATTACATACATTTGTCTACTGATGGGCATACTAGTTTCTCCCACATCTCGGCTATTGTAGGTGATGTTGCTGGCAACACAGGAGCGCATTCATCTTCCCAAATCAGTGATTTTGTTTTCTTTGGGTAAATTCCTAGAAATGGAATTGATGGTCATAGGTGATTTTTATTTGTAGTATTTTGAGGAACTTCCATACTGATTTCCATGTCTTCACCAATTTTCAATGGTGACTGCACCAAAAACAGGGTTGCCTTTTCTCCACATCCTCACCAACACTTGTTTTTGCAATGTGTTCATTCTGACTGGTGTGTGGCGTGACATCTATGGTGGTTTTGACTTCCATTTTCCTGACGTTTAGTGCTATGAAGCATCTTTTTATGTGCCTGTTGGTTATTTGTAAGGTATGATGTTGGCTGTGAGTTTGCCATATATGGCCTTGATAATATTGAAATACATGTCCTTTTTAATATTCGTTGAAAGTTTTTATCATGAATGGGTGTTGAATATTGTCAAATGCTTTTTCAACATCTGTTGAGATGATTTTTTTCTTCCTTTTGATCATGTGGAGTTTCCCATTGATTGATTTGCAGATATTATACCATCCTTGCTTCCCTGTGATTAATCCAGCTGATCGTGGTGAATGATCTTTTCAATGTATTTTTGAATGTGGTTTGAAAGTTAAAATACAAAAGTAGCAAAATCAACTGCTTTTTCAGATTACTTAAAGGAATCCTGAAGTTAAAGTTGATAAAGTAGACATATACATATCTATATCTATATATTCAGTGGAGGAGGGGGAAACAGAAATGTAGGCTGTTAGAAGGTATTCAAAATTAAGCCACTAACAAAGTAACATGGGCTGCTATTTATGTAACATATCATATATAAAACACATGGTAACTACAAAACACACACCTATAATAGATATACAAACACAGAAAAAGGAATACAATATAGCAAAAAGTTAAGCCATCAAACAATAATGTTTTAAGTAGGAAAAAAGGGAACTAAGAGATGAGTCTTTGAGAAGATAAATAAAATTTTTAACTAGGCTATCAAAACAAAAATACAATAGTAGATGTAAAGAGAAACATTACAACTAATCCTACAGAATTACAAAGGATCATAAGAGACTAACATGAACAATTACATGCCTAAAAATGGTCTAAACAAGAACAAATGGATACATTTCCTAGAAACACTTTCCACCAAGAGCGAATCATGAAAATCTAGAAAATGCTAACAGACCAATAGTAAGATTGAATCATTAATAATAAAATCTTAAAAATAGGAAACTCCTAGGACTAATGTATTTATTAGTGTATTCTAGCAATTATTAATGAATTAATACCAATCCTTCTCAAGAGCTTGCAAAAATTTTAAGAGGAGAGAACATCACCAAATCCGTTTCACAAGGACATAATTACTCTGATACAGAGCAAGATAAGGAAACTACAAGGAAGAAAACTGCCATCAATATCCCTGATGAACATAGATGCAAAAATCTCAAAAAGGTTCTGACTTTTGTAACTTCTATTCAACAAAACATTGGAGTCGTAGCAAATAGGCAAGACAAAAATTTGCAAATATCCAAATAATAAAAGAAGTATTAATGTTGTCTCTGCAGATGATGTATTTTTTATAGAAAAATACTTAAAATAAAAAAAAAAACAGAAATTGATTTTTGCATTTCAACAAAATGGATTGACCAGGAGGGTATTTTGCTAAGTGAAATAGGTCTCAGAGAGAAAGAAGAAAAAATACCATTTTTCACACCAAAAGGATTTCACTTACCTGTGAATTTTAAAAACAACACAAACACTTCAGAAATAGACTCATGGGCCCAAGAATGAGACTGGTGGTTGACATAGTGGAGGAAGGAAGGGGATTGGATGAAATAGTTCAAAGGGGAAAATTAATGAGATTATTAATCCTAATCTGGGTGATCATTACATAAACAGAAAAAAATCAAAATTCATCTATCGGTGCAGTAAGAAATGTGCATTTTAGTGTATGTGCATTGATTAAAACTGACATAAACAAGAGAAAGAAAATCACTAAGATTCCACCAGAAAGTATTAAACAAAAAACTAAACTCACAGGATACAAATCTACATATAAATATCTAATGCATTTTGATACATTAATAATTTATGTATAAAAGATATGAGATGTATCTTACAATTGCATCAAAATTATACTAAGACTAAATTTAGCCAAGGAGGTGTAAGGTCAATAAACTGAAAATTATTAGACATTGATGAAATAAATTTTAAAAAGATACAAATACATGTAAATATCCCATCATGTATAAGAAGAATTCATATTGTTAAAATGTACACACCACCCAAAGTTATTTATAGATTCAATGTAATTCCCATCAAACTTCCAATGTCGGTTTCCACATAAATAGAAATCAAAACTTTTATCATATGGAATAAAAAAGAACCTTAAGTTACAAAAACTACTGAAAAAAATACAGAGTAGGTATCACTCTTCTTTACCTCAAACTATATTATGAAGCTATATTATGAAAAAGAGTGTGGTACCAGCCAGCAAAACCTTATAATAGACACATAGACCCACGGAATAGAATTAAAAGCCAGAAGTAAACATACATATATGGGCAGCTAATATCTGATAAGGCAGCCAAGAAACACAATGGAGAATGGATAGTGTCATAAAATAGAGGTGGTAGATGTGTTAACCAACCTTATGGAGTCAAATATTTTGCAACAAATATATCAAACTATCATTTAGCACACCAAACTTATATGACATTATATGTCAACTCTATCTCAGTAATGATGGGGAAAATGATACAATTATAAATTATGTGTGTCCATTTCTCCATAACAGTTACTATATCTAAATGAGAGACTAGTTTCAGGGATTTTAGTCCCTGTAGCTGGAGAATACTGATACTAAAAATACACAGCAACTCATAAGGAGTGTTTGTGGTTTGTGTATGTGTGTGTGTGTCTATGTTAGAAAATGGTGCTTTCAGTTTTGATCATGTTGAGAGTAAGATGAGAGTACTTTACTGAACTAAATTAGATAACTAAATCAGAGATAAAATAAGTCCTCTCTTTGGAGAGACAGGTAGGTCTAAGAATGTACAGGGTCACAGAAAGAGGGAGAAAAGCAGATAAATACATAGTAAGTGGAAGCAAAAAAAAAAAAGACAGGATGAGCAAAAGGATAATTTTACGGAGAGAGCACAGGCATTCGATCACATGAGGAAAAGAAGAAAAACAAACATCTATGAATAGACATTTAGATATAGATGTAAATGTAGATATAAAAATATATAGGAGGCGGAGCCAACATGGCAGCGTGAGTAGGACAGTGGGAATCTCCTCCCAAAAACATATATACTTTTGAAAATACAACAAACACAACTAGCCCTAAAAGAGAGACCAGAAGACACAGGACAGTGGCCAGACTGCAGCTACACCAGCGAGAACCCAGCGACTGGTGAAAGGGGTAAGATACAAGCCCCGGCCCGGCGGGACCTGAGCGCCCCTCCCCCCAGCTCCCGGCGGGAGAACAATAGGCAGAGCGGGAGGGAGACGGAGCCCAGGACTGCCGAACACCCAGCCCCAGCCATCCGGGCCAGAGCGCAGACACAGTACATGCCCAGGGGACCCTGGATACTGGGGGAACAGGGAGTAAGACCTCTGAGCAGGTGCTGAAGCTGATGCCCCTGTGACAAAGAAAAGCGGGGGCTTTTTGAAAGTCTTAAAGGGACAGGGACTTAACAGCTTGACGGAAACAACCGAGGTCACAGTACAGCAGCTGGAAATTACAGGGAAAACCGGGTGCACTAACCCCCTGGGCAACAGCTCTGAGACCCCTCACGGAGGCAAACAGTCAAGCAGCCCCCCCATCCATCACCCCACCGGGCGCTGCGAAAGCAGAGAAGCAGCCTGAGACAAATTCCGCCCACAGAAAGGGAAATTTCTCCCTCCCGGCCAGGCAAGACACAAAGACCCACTCTACACGCAATTACCCAACACAAGCCACTAGGGGTCGCAGTTGCCCCAGTAAAGAAAGGCCAGTAGTAAGTGAAAATTTTGGCCTTCCCAGCTGACAGTCAATAGCACCTGTCAACATGAAAAGGCAAAAAAATATGATCCAGATAAGACTAACCCAGACAGCTTCAGCATCTGCTACATCTTCCCCTGAGAAGGAATCTGGGGAGATAGATTTAGCCAGTCTACCTGAAAAAGAATTCAAAACAAAAGTCATAACCATGCTGATGGACTTGCACAGAAATATGCAAGAACTAAGGAAGGAGAATTCAGAAATAAAACAAGCTCTGGAAGGACTTCAAAACAGAATGGACGAGATGCAAGAGACCATTAATGGACTAGAAAACAGAGAACAGGAACGCAGAGAAGCTGATGCAGAGAGAGATAAAAGGATCTCCAGGAATGAAAGAATTTTAAGAGAGCTGAGTGATCAATATAAAAGGAATAATATAAGAATCATAGGCATTCCAGAAGAAGTAGAGAGAGAAAAGGGGATAGAAAATGTCTTTGAAGAAATAATTGCTGAAAATTTCCCCAAACTAGGGGAAGAAATGGCCTCTCAGATCACAGAGGTACACAGAACTCCCATGACAAGGGATCCAAGGAGGGCAACACCAAGACACATAATAATTAAAATGGCAAAGATCAAAGACAAGGACAAAGTATTACAAGCAGCCAGAGAGAAAAAAAAGGTTACCTACAAAGGAAAACCCATCAGGCTATCATCAGACTTCTCAACAGAAACCCTACAGGCCAGAAGAGAATGGCATGATATACTTAATGCAATGAAACAGAAGGGCCTCGAACCAAGACTACTGTATCCAGCACGAATATCATTTAAATATGAAGGAGGGATTAAACAATTCCCAGACAAGCAAAAGTTGAGGGAATTTGCCTCCCACAAACCACCTCTACAGGGCATCCTACAGGGACTGCTCTAGATGGGAGCACTCCTAAAAAGAGCACACAACAAAACACCCAACATATGAAGAAGGGAGGAGGAGGAAGAAGAAGGGAGAGAAATAAAGAATCATCAGATTGTGTTTATAATAGCTCAACAAGCGAGTTAAGTTAGACAGTAAGACAGTAAACAAGCTAACCCTAAACCTTTGGTAACCACAAACTTAAAGCCTGCAATGGCAATAAATTCATACCTTTCAATAATCACCCTAAATGTAAATGGACTGAATGCACCAATCAAAAGACACAGAGTAATAGAATGGATAAAAAAGCAAGATCCATCCATATGCTGCTTACAAGAGACTCACCTCAAACCCAAAGACGCGCACAGACTTAAAGTCAAGGGATTGAAAAAGATATTTCAAGCAAACAACAGAGAGAAGAAAGCAGGTGTTGCAATTCTGGTATCAGACAAAACAGACTTCAAAATAAAGAAAGTAACAAAAGACAAAGAAGGACATTACATAATGATAAAGGGCTCAGTCCATCAAGAGGATATAACCATTATAAATATATATGCACCCAATACAGGAGCACCAACATACCTGAAACAAATATTAACAGAACTAAAGGAGTAAATAGAATGCAATGCATTCATTCTAGGAGACTTCAACACACCACTCACTCCAAAGGACAGATCCACCAGACAGAAAATAAGTAAGGACACAGAGGCACTGAACAACACACTAGAACAGGTGGACCTAGTAGACATCTACAGAACTCTACATCCAAAAGCAACAGGATACACGTTCTTCTCAAGTGCACATGGAACATTCTCCAGAATAGACCACATACTAGGACACAAAAAGAGCCTCAGTAAATTCCAAAAGATTGAAATCCTACCAACCAACTTTTCAGACCACAAAGGCATAAAACTAGAAATAAACTGTACAAAGAAAGCAAAAAGCCTCACAAACACATGGAGGCTAAACAACACGCTCCTAAATAATCAATGGATCAATGACCAAATCAAAATGGAGATCCAGCAATATATGGAAACAAATGACAACAACAACAGTAAGCCCCAACTTCTGTGGGATGCAGCAAAAGCAGTCTTAAGAGGAAAGTATATAGCACTCCAAGCATATTTAAAAAAGGAAGAGCAATCCCAAATGAACGGTCTAATGTCACAACTATCAAAATTGGAAAAAGAAGAACAAATGAGGCCTAAGGTTAGCAGAAGGAGGGACATAATAAAGATCAGAGAAGAAATAAATAAAATTGAGAAGAATAAAACAATAGCAAAAATCAATGAAACCAAGAGCTGGTTCTTCGAGAAAATAAACAAAATAGATAAGCCTCTAGCCAGACTTATTAAGAGGAAAAGAGAGTCAACACAAATCAACAGTATCAGAAATGAGAAAGGAAAAATCACAACAGATCCCGCAGAAATACAAAGAATTATTAGAGACTACTATGAAAACCTATATGCTAACAAGCTGGGAAACCTAGGAGAAATGGACAACTTCCTAGAAAAATACAACCTTCCAAGACTGACCCAAAAAGAAACAGAAAATCTAAACAGACCAATTACCAGCAAAGAAATTGAAGCGGTAATCAAAAAACTACCAAAGAACAAAACCCCCGGGCCAGATGGATTTACCTCGGAATTTAATCAGACATACAGGGAAGACATAATACCCATTCTCCTTAAAGTTTTCCAAGAAATAGAAGAGGAGGGGATACTCCCAAACTCATTCTATGAAGCTAACATCACCCTAATACCAAAACCAGGCAAAGACACCACCAAAAAAGAAAACTACAGACCAATATCCCTGATGAACGTAGACGCAAAAATACTCAACAAAATTTTAGCAAACCGAATTCAAAAATACATCAAAACCATCGTACACCATGACCAAGTGGGATTCATCCCAGGGATGCAAGGATGGCACAACATTCGAAAGTCCATCAATATCATCCACCACATCAACAAAAAGAAAGACAAAAACCACATGATCATCTCCATAGATGCTGGAAAAGCATTTGACAAAGTTCAACATCCATTCATGATAAAAACTCTCAGCAAAATGGAAATAGAGGGCAAGTACCTCAACATAATAAAGGCCATCTATGAAAAACCCACAGCCAACATTATATTGAATAGCGAGAAGCTGAAAGCATTTCCGCTGAGATCAGGAACTAGACAGGGATGCCCACTCTCCCCACTGTTATTTAACATTGTACTAGAGGTCCTAGCCACAGCAATCAGACAAAACAAAAAAATACAAGGAATCCAGATTGGCAAAGAAGAAGTCAAACTGTCACTATTTGCAGATGACATGATACTGTACATAAAAAACCCTAAAGACTCCACCCCAGAACTACTAGAACTGATATCGGAATACAGCAAAGTTGCAGGATACAAAATCAACACACAGAAATCTGTGGCTTTCCTATATACCAACAATGAACCAACAGAAAGAGAAATCAGGGAAACAACTCCATTCACAATTGCATCAAAAAAAATAAAATACCTAGGAATAAACCTAACCAAAGAAGTGAAAGACTTATATTCTGAAAACTACAAGTCACTCTTAAAAGAAATTAAAGGGGACACTAACAGATGGAAACGCATCCCATGCTCATGGGTAGGAAGAATTAATATCGTCAAAATGGCCATCCTGCCCAAAGCAATATACAGATTTGATGCAATCCCTATGAAACTACCAGCAACATTCTTCAATGAACTGGAACAAATAATTCAAAAATTCATATGGAAACACCAAAGACCCCGAATAGCCAAAGCAATCCTGAGAAAGAAGAATAAAGTAGGGGGGATCTCACTCCCCAACTTCAAGCTCTATTATAAAGCCATAGTAATCAAGACAATTTGGTACTGGCACAAGAACAGAGCCACAGACCAATGGAACAGACTAGACAATCCAGACATTAACTCAGACATATATGGTCAATTAATATTTGATAAAGGAGCCATGGACATACAATGGCGAAATGACAGTCTCTTCAACAGATGGTGCTGGCAAAACTGGACAGCTACATGTAGGAGAATGAAACTGGACCATTGTCTAACCCCATATACAAATGTAAACTCAAAATGGATCAAAGACCTGAATGTAAGTCACAAAACCATTAAACTCTTGGAAGAAAACATAGGCACAAACCTCTTAGACATAAACATGAGTGACCTCTTCTTGAACATATCTCCCCGGGCAAGGAAAACAACAGCAAAAATGAACAAGTGGGACTATATTAAGCTGAAAAGCTTCTGTACAGCAAAAGACACCATCAATAGAACAAAAAGGAACCCTACAGTATGGGAGAATATATTTGAAAATGACACATCCGATAAAGGCTTGACGTCCAGAATATATAAAGAGCTCACATTCCTCAACAAACAAAAAGCAATTAACCCAATTAAAAAATGGGCAAAGGAACTGAACAGACGGTTCTCCAAAAAAGAAATACAGATGGCCAACAGACACATGAAAAGATGCTCCACATCGCTAATTATCAGAGAAATGCAAATTAAAACTACAATGAGGTATCACCTCACACCAGTAAGGATGGCTGCCATCCAAAAGACAAACAACAACAAATGTTGGCGAGGCTGTGGAGAAAGGGGAACCCTCCTACACTGCTGGTGGGAATGTAAACTTGTTCAACCATTGTGGAAAGCAGTATGGAGGTACATCAAAATGCTCAAAACAGACTTACCATTTGACCCAGGAATTGCACTCCTAGGAATTTACCCTAAGAATGCAGCAATCAAGTATGAGAAAGATCAGTGCACCCCTATGTTTATCGCAGCACTATTTACAATAGCCAAGAATTGGAAGCAATCTAAATGTCCATCGATAGATGAATGGATAAAGAAGATGTGGTACATATACACAATGGAATACTACTCAGCCATAAGAAAAGGGCAAATCCAACCATTTGCAGCAACATGGATGGAGCTGGAGGGTATTTTGCTCAGTGAAACAAGCCAAGCAGAGAAAGAGAAATACCAAATGATTTCACTCATCTGTGGAATATAAGAACAAAGGAAAAACTGAAGGAACAAAACAGCAGCAGAATCACAGAACTCAATAATGTACTAAAAGGTACCAAAGGGAAAGGGAATGGGGAGGATGGGTGGCCAGGGAGGGATAAGGGGGGGAGAAGTAGGGGGGTATTAAGATTAGCATCCATAGCTGGGTGGGAGAAAGGGGAGGGCTGTACAACACAGAGAAGACAAGTAGTGATTCTACAACAGGTTGCTACGCTGATGGACAGTGAATGTAAATTTGTATATAGGGGGGACCTGGTATAGGGGAGAGCCTAGTAAACAAAGTATTCGTCATGTAAGTGTAGATTAATGATTTAAAAAAAAATGCAGTTCCTATGTGGTGACCTCTAATGAGTTCTACACAATGATATAAAGGACATATAAAAGTGTAGGCAAAGGGTCTGTTTGTGTTTATACAGAGGATCAAAGCCTAATTGGGCTACCCCGAAAATGAACTAAGATACGATATGAAAGAGAACTTCCAACATCAGCACTCTCGGGAAGTCTCATGCCAGAAGATGATCATCAAAAAACCCCAACAAAGATCCATGCACTGCTACAGCTGTAGATGCACTCATCCCACCAGCTCCTGGACTTGCCATGGGAATGAAGGAGATATCTAAGCTGGCCTGTGCATACAGTAAAACAACAAATTTGACTGGATCTAAACTGTTGGAACTCAACCAAGAATTAGGAGAAGTGCAAATTGTAGCGCTCCAAAATCTTACAACTACAGACTATTTACTGTTAAAAGAACATATGGGATGTGAACAGTGCCCAGGAATGGGTTGTTTTAATTTGTCTGATTTTTCTCAAACTATTCAAATTCAGTTAGATAATAACCATCATATCATTGATAAGTTTTCACAAATGCCTAGGGTGCCTAACTGGTTTTCTTGGTTTCACTGGAGATGGCTGGTAATTACAGGTATGCTTTGGTTATGTAACTATACTCCTAATATGTTAATGTGTGTGCGCAATTTAAGTAGTAGCTTAGAATCTATACATGCTGAAGTTACTCTACAAGAAGATATGTCAAAGAAATAATCAATCTTCCCATGTTTTCTCCCGCCTGCTACTTCTATAGCTTTTCTTCTTCCTTCCTAATTACAACGAATTCTTAAATAGAATTCGTGCCTCATATCAAATTTACCGAGTATCATAATTCTTCCAAGTGGTAAAGATACCTCAAGACAAATGCTGGGCATAGAAGCCACAGGGCATAAATATGCAAAGAAATAAAAAGCTAACCATTTCAAACAATAAGGCTTCTCTCTCACTTACCAACTTAACATTTCCCTGTATGGCCCCGGAAGATGACTGGTTAGCCAGAGACGGGTAAGATTCCTCAAGGGAGGAACAACCTAAGACAGGCACAGTCGCAGGGGGGTCATCAGGTGAGAAATTAGGGATCAACAGAGCTGAGGCTTAGAACCTCACCCCCCTGTTCTGAGAGAAATATTCTGCATACGTGGATGTTTTATTGCCCTTGTCTAGCTTGGATTAACACATAGTCTACAGGCACACACCTGATCATCTACATTTGCTCTCTTACCACAGTAAACTATGTTTTCTACCTTTATGTTGTATCTACCTACCACTTCAGCATTTTATTAAAAATAATAAAGAGAGAAATGTGGTATCCACATATAAATCAAGTATAAAAATCAAATGTGTATTCATATTTGAACTGACTGTTTATAGTTCATAATGCATGAGCAAAACCAAAAGTTTCTGTGATGACTGCCCCTGTACTGTTCACCATGTAACTTAGTCACTATGTAAGAATTTGTTCTCCATGTAAGAACTTGTTCGTTATGCTTCAGAAGATTGGAGACTGACGAAAATTAGGCTTGGGGTGGATTAATGATTGTTCATTGAGCATTGACTCCCCTATACAGAATTTTATTGTTGTTAACAACCATTTGATCAATAAATATGAGAGATGCCCTAACAACAACAACCAAAAAAAAGTACACACTTCCAATTGTAAAATAAATAAGTAACCGGGATGTAATGTATAGCATAAGGAATATAGTCAAAATATTGTAACAACTTGGTATGGTGATAGCTGGTACCTAGAATTATCATGTATATAAATGTTGAATCACTGTGTTGTACACCTGAAACTAATGTAATGTAATACTGTGTGTCAACTACCCTTCAATAAAAAATAATTATCTAAAAAAAAAAAAAAAAAAAGAAAATTAGGCTTGGGGTGGATTAATGATTGTGCATTGAGCATTGACTCCCCTATACAGAATTTTATTGTTGTTAACAACCATTTGATCAATAAATATGAGAGATGCCCTCACAAAAAAAAAAAAAAAAGTATACACTTCCAATGGTAAAATAATAAGTAACCGGGATGTAATGAATATAGTCAAGATATTGTAACAGCTTTTTATGGTGATAGCTGGTACCTAGAATTGTCATGTATATAAATGTTGAATCACTATGTTGTACACCTGAAACTAATATAATGTAATACCATGTGTCAACTACCCTTCAATAAAAAAATAATTATCTACAAAAAATATATATATATATATATATATATATATATAGTATAGGTTTAGCTATGGATATGGATATGGCTATGAACATAAATTCTAATTACCTTAAAAGGTAGGCTCTGTTTATCCTTATATTACTGTAACTAGTATTCTCTGCTACTCATGAAAAGGATTATTTTGGAGTTATATACTTTAAGTTCTCATTGCATTGAGATACAACATATGCATATATAGATATGTAGGCTTTCAGATAAACTAAAATCATGTGTATGTTTGCATGTTTATAAATGTCATTGTGCATAAGTGCATTCTATGTGTCAAATAAAATTATTGTCTATGAATTCTCCTTATAAATGTGTTCTAAAATGAGTACGAACTTTTTTTGTTTTACTCTTACACTCACTGTAAACATGCTCAGTGACATAAGACCCTGCTGAGTGCCCCTTTCACCTCTGTGTTCCTCAAGCTGTAGGTCATGGGGTTTAGCATTGGGGTGATAACCCCATAGAGCATGGCGTTGAGTCTGTCCCTGTCTGGGGAGTGGTGACTTGAAGAGGGACGAATGTAGGTGAAGATGGCTGTGCCATAGAACAAACAGACCACCAGGAGGCGGGAGGCACATGTGGACAAGGCTTTCTGCTTCCCTTCCACAGACTGAATCTTTAGGATGGTGGATAAGATGTAAATGTAAGAGATGATGGTAATTAGGAAGGCACTGATTGCCAAGATACCTCCTGCCACTAAAACAAGCATTTCTGCCATGTAGGTGGATGAGCAGGAGAGGGCCACCACTGGGGGGTCATCACAGTAGTACTAGTTAACCCGATTGGACTTGAAGAAAGACAGGCAGAAGGTGGACACTCTGTGGAGGAAGGAATGGAGAAACCCTGCTGCCCTGGTCCCAGCTGCCAGCTGGGCACAGCGAGCCTTGGTCATGATGAGGGAGTAACGGAGGGGGAAGCAGATGGCCACGTACCGGTCATAAGCCATGACAGCGAGAAGGAAGACCTCAGTCCCTGCCAGGGCCACCAGGAAATATAGCTGCAAAGCACAGCCCAGGAAGGAAATTCTGTGATTCCCAGTCAGGAGGTTGTCCAGCATTTTGGGGATGGTAGCTGATGGGCAGAATATGTCTAAGAGGGACAGACTGGCCAGAAAGTAATACATGGTGTGTGCAGCTTCTTCTCCATTCAGACGGCCAAGAGAATGGCCCCGTTTCCCACCAAGGTGACCTGGTAGGTGATGGGAAAGACCACAAAGAGAGGATAGTGCACCTCGGGGAGGTCAGAGAGCCCCGTGAGGATAAAGTGAGTCACGGTGGTGAGATGGTAGCCATCCACCCCCTCTCTCCACGGGGGTCTCTCTGGAGGAAAGGAAGGCAAAAAATGGGTTGGAGAAAAAAGCCAACGGGACTATTGATTAGGAATTTGGCAAGTTATTGTGTGTGGTTGGTGATGAATATGTTACTTATATTTTAATGAAAGATTCCATTTATTAGAACTGTTGTTAAAAACATCTCCTGACTTCATGCACTTGCTTGGAATACTCATCCTCAGTTCTGTACCATGAGAAAGCCCTCTTGAGACTTTAAAGAGATGTTTAAATATTCACCTCCTCATTAAAACCATTGTGGACCTTTCACTAGCATTTGAAGTTTCACAACTCAGTGATATAGCTGTTTTGGATTCTTGAAACTGATGGGAATTTACCTTATTTTGCTTTTATTATTTCAATGTTTACAATTTTATGCACCATCTCAATTCTAAGTATCTCAAAGGCAGTAGCTATATATTTTACAATGTATGTAATTTTGGGGGGCTATTGTTCATGTACATTATATTGGTTTCAGATGTAAAACAAACATAGTGACTCAGTACTTACCCACATTCCCAACGAGTCTTGCCATGGTCCATTTACACCCCACTACCAACCACCATATTACTGTGTTATTTTTTATAATCCTTTTTTTTCACTTCGATTCCTATGCCCAATTCATTTTATAATATGAAGTCTGTACCTCTTTATCTGTCACGTTTTCAACCATCTTCACACCCCCATTTTACTTTATGTACAAAAAAAACAATAAAAAACAAATACATGGTAAATAATTTTAATAAATTTTACCAATGAACATACAATAAAAGAATAATTTATTTTTTTGTATAGGTGCAGAAGAATAAATGGTGCATCTCCTGGTTAGACAAATTGTATCTGCTGTTAAGAATAAATACGGAAATGTTTTTTATAATAGAATCACAGTAATTTAAGAATGAATTTTAACAGGTATTCTCAGAATTAGTATAGTTTGATAAATTTATATAGCATACAAATTATAAACTAAACAAGCTAGAAAACAGAAACAGACTCATAAACACAGAGAACAGACTGATGGTTACCATGGACAGGGGCAAATTAAATAGGTGTATTAGATAAAGAATTACAAATTTCAATGTATTAAATAATTTAGTCACAGGGATGGAAGTACAGCATAGGTAATACAACTATAATATTGTAATATATTTTTTGGTGACATATAATCACTACACATCATGATGAGCACTTGGTGATGTATACAATTATTGGATCACTTTGTTCATTTGAAACCAACACAATATTGTATATCATCTATTTCAATAAAAAATTTTAAAGAATAAAGGACTAGTAAAATGTTTGATAGTGCCTAAGTATGATGAAAATTAGAAACAAATATATTCACATGATACTCAGTTCCCATTCTCCTTAAAATAAATATTTCAACATGTGTCTAATTGTTCTGAGAAATATGAGATCACAAAAATTAGGTGTGATGGAAGCTCTTGGACATTGTAACTCCGTTGATTTTTAAATTACATTTGTATGTATTTTAAGTCCTCATAATCATGTTCAAAACTATTTAAAAAAGCAACCTAGCTGAATTTCTAAAAATCAGTACTTCTATGGATGGTCCTGTCACACTGAAAACTACTTTTTTTAATATTAAATGTGTATGACAGAGAGGGAGATGATTAGCTAATAAAATATAACCATCATTTCAGTGCTTCTGCCTCCACATTTATTTTGTCTACTAGAAATTACTGATGATATATTGGCTCAGATAAAATGTACAAATAACACAAATTTATATATAATGATTTATTTTTACAAATGGAATAAAAGTTTCTACCACCTTTCTTTAATGCAATATTTGATTACTTCCTTCTTATCCGTCTTCTGATTTCTTTGTTTCTTTTTGTCCTTCCTTCCACCCTTTTGTCTGTCTTTTGAAAACTGCAGAAGACATTCAGTTGACAAATTTTTCTGTTTTATTATTTCTTTTATGTTTCATTAAACTAATAGGCTCTTGAATATCTTCCTGTGGGCTACTACCCCTTAACTTTAATTGAAATAAAGTTAATTGAAATATAGTAAATGTACATATTATACTGCTCTCAGTGTACACCATAGTGATTTGAGAATTATACACTTTGCTAAATGTTCACCATGATAAATGTAGATATCTGTAGATAATATCATACAAATATTCCACAATATTATTGACTATATTCCCTGTGCTGTGCTAATCCCTGTGGCTACTTTATTTTATAATGGGAAGCCTGCACCTCTTTGACCCCTTCTCTCACTTAGGCCATCCTCCCGCCCCTCTCCTCCATGTGATGTATATTTATGCAAGAATCACTGATGTTACTTGGATGATTTTATCTTTTATATTCTCAAACCACCCCGGGTCTGTATCATGCTTTGGAGGAAAAAACAATTTATTTTTGTGATATTAAAGTTATGATATTTAGGAAAGAAAATTACAGTACTGACCAGAAAGTGTTTGGATATAATTCAATCTGCAGCTGTTTAGTGGCTAAATGAAAATGACTGAACAAAAACACCCACCTTCTCAAATGTCAAGGTGCTGTAAAGCTGCACAATTTCAGTTCTCTACATCTTTATACATTCATTTTTTTTGGTATCATTAATCTACAATTACATGAAGGACATTATGTTTACTAGGCTCCCCCCTTCACCAAGTCCCCCCCACATACCCCTTCACAGTCACTGTCCATCAGTGTAGTAAGATGCTACAGAGTCACTATTTGCCTTCTCTGTGCTGCACTGTTCTCCCTGTGATCCCCCACACCATGTGTACTAAACATAATACCCCTTAATCCCCTTCTCCCTCCCTCCCCACCTATCCTACCACATCCCTCCCCTTTTATAACCACTAGTTCCTTCTTGGAGTCTCTGAGTCTGCTGCTATTTTGTTCCTTCAGTTTTGTTTCATTGTTATACTCCACAAATGAGGGAAATCATTTTGCACTTTCCTTTCTCTGCTTGGCTTATTCCACTGAGCATAATGTCCTCAAGCTCCATCCATGTTGTTGCAAATAGTAGGATTTGTTTCTTTTTTATGGCTGAATAGTATTCCATTGTGTGTATGTACCACATCTTCTTTATTTATTCATCTACTGATGAACACAGGTTGCTTCCATATCTTGGCTACTGTAAAAAGTGCTGCAATAAACATAGGGGTGCATATGTCTTTTTGAATCTGAGAAGTAGTATTCTTTGGGTTAACTCCAAGGAGTGGGATTTCTGGGTCAACTGGTATTTCTATTTTTATTTTTTTTAGGAACTTCCATATTGCTTTCCACAATGGTTGAATTAGTTGACATTACCACCAGCAGTATAAGAGTGTTCCCCATGTTCCCCTTTCTTTGAATCCTTGCCAGCATTTGTTGTTCTTACTCTTTTCGATGCTGGCCATCCTTACTGGTGTGAGGTGATATCTCATTGGGGCTTTAATTTACATTTCCCTGATGATTTGTGATGTGGAGCATCTTTTCATGTGCTTTTGGCCATCTGAATTTCTTCTTTGGAGAACTGTCTCTTCATATCTCTGCCCATTTTTTAATTGGGTTATTTGCTTTCCTTTTTGGGTGTTGAGGTGTGTAAGTTCTTTATATATTTTGGATGTTAACCCCTTGTCAGATATGTCATTTACAAGTATATTCTCCCTTACTGTAGAATGGCTTTTTGTCTGTTGATGGTGTCCTTTGCCATACAGAAACTTTTTAGTTTGATGTATTCCCATAAGTTCATTTTTGCTTTGGTTCCCTTGCTCAAGGAGATGCGTTCAGGAAGAAGTTGCTCATGATTATATTCAGGAGATTTTTGCCTGTTTTCTTCTAAGTGTTTTATGGTTTCATGACTTAGAGTCAGGTCTTTGATCCATTTTGAGTTTACTTTGTGTATGGGATTAAGCAATGATCCAGTTTCATTCTCTTGCATTTAGCTGTCCAGTTTTGCCAGCACCAGCTGTTGAAGAGGCTGTCATTTCCCCATTGTATATCCATGGTTCCTTTATCGTATATTAATTGGGCACGTATGCTTGGGTTAATATCTGGACTCTATTCTGTTCCACTGGTTTATGGGTCTGTTCTTGTGCCAATACCAAATTGTCTTGATTACTGTGGCTTTGTAGTAGAGCTTGAAGTCAGGGGACATAATTCCCCCTACTTTATTCTTCCTTCTCATGATTGCTTTGTCTATTCGAGGTCTTATGTGGTTGCATATGAATTTTAGAACTATTTGCTTTAGTTCGTTGAAGAATGCTGTTGGTATTTGGATAGGGATTGCACTGAATCTCTGTAGATTGCTTTGGGAAGGATGGCCATTTTGACAGTATTAATTCTTCCTATCCATGAGCATGGGATGTGTTTCCATTTATTGGTATCTTCTTTAATTTCTCTCATGAGCGTCTTACAGTTTTCAGGGTATAGGTCTTTCACTTCCTTTGTTAAGTTTTTTCCTCTGTATTTAATTCTTTTTATGCAATCATGAATGGAATTGTTTCCCTGATATCTCTTTCTGCTAGTTCATCATTAGTATATGGGAGTACAAGATATTTCTGTGTGTTAATTTTGTATCCTAGAACATTGCTGTATTCAGATGTTTGATTTAGTAGTTTTGGGGTGGATTCTGTAGGGTTTTTGTGGTATGTGATCTATTCTTGAAAATGTTTCATGTTCAGTTGAGAAGAATGTGTGCCCTGTTGTTTTTGGGTGGAGTGTTCTGTAGATGTCTGTTAGGTCCATCTGTTGTAATTTGTTGTTCAGTGCCTCTGTCTCCTTACTTATTTTCTGTCTGGTTGATCTGTCCTTTGGAGTTAGTGATGTGTTGAAGTCTCCTAAAATGAATGCATCACAATCTATTTCCCTCTTTAATTGTGTTAATACTTGTTTCACATTTTTAAGTGTTCTTTGTTAAGTACACAGATATTTGTAATGGTTATAGTCTCTTGTTGGACTGACCCCTTTATCATTATCTAAGGTGTTCTTTGTCTCATTACTTTGTTTACTGAAGTCTATTTTGTTGAGTACATGTACTGCAATGCCTGCTTTTTTCTCCATTATTTGCATGAAATATTTTTTTTCCATAACTTCAGTTTTAGTCTGTGTATGTCTTTGGGTTTGAACTGAGTCTCTTGCAGGCATTATATAGACAGGTCTTACTTTTTGTCCCTTCAGTGACTCCATGTCTTTTGATTGATGCCTTCAGACAACTTACATTTAGGGTGATTATCAATACGTATGTACTTATTGCCATTGCAGGCTTCAGATTTGTGGTTACCAAAGGTTCAAGGGTAACTTTCTTTCTATTTCAATGTCTAACTTAACTCATGTAATGCTATTACAAACACAATCTAAATGTTATTTTTCCCCTCCTTTTCTTCCTCCTCCAGACTTAGTATATTAGGTGTCATAATCTGTACTCTTTGTCTATCCCTTGTCTGACTTTGGGGTAGTTGATTTAATTTTGCATTTATTTAGTAATTAATTGTTCCACTTTCTTTACTATGGTTTTGTTTGTTCTGGCAACAGCTATTTAGCCTTAGGAACAGTGTGGAGATGGTTTGTGGAAGAAGGTAAATTCTCTCAATTTTTGCTAATCTGGAAATTGTTTAATCCCTTCTTCAAATTTAAATGATAATATTTCTGAGTAGAGTATTGTTGGTTCAAGACTCTTCTGTTTCATTACATTAAATATATCCTGCCACTCCCTTCTGGCCTGTAACATTTTTGTTGAGAAGTCTGATGATGGCCTGATGGGTTTACCTTTGTATGTGATCTTTTTTCTCTCTCTGGCTGCTTTTAATATTCTGTCCTCATCCTTCATCTTTGCCCTTTCAAATATTGTATATCCTGCTGTTATCTTCCTTGAGTCCTTTTTATTGGGAGATCTGTGCTCTTCTATAGCCTGTGTGACTTTCCTTCCCCAGACTGGGGACGTTTTCAATGATTATTTCTTCAGAGACCCTCTTTATCCCTTTTCCTCTCTCTTCTTCTGGTATCTTTATAATGTGAATATTTTTCCTTTTGGATTGGTCACGTGGCTCTCTTAATATTCTTTCATTCCTAGAGGTCATTTTTTCTCTCTCTGCCTCAGTTTCTTTTTGTTCCTGTTCTGTAGTTTGTATTCCATTGAGTCTCCTGTCACTCTTGTAATCTGCTTTTGAATCCTTTCATTGTATGTTTCAGTTCAGCTATTGTATTTTTCAAAGTCTCTATGTCTGTCTTGAATTGTCTGTGAAATCTTGAATATGTTTTTGTAGCTCTGTGAGCATGTTTATGATTTTTACTTTGAATTCTTTATTGAGAAGATTGGTTATCTTGGTTTCACTCTCCTTTCTGGTGTTTTAGGGATATTGGATTGAAGAAGGTTCTTTTGAAATTTCATTCCTTCTTGAATCCTATGGCATGATAACTTTGTGTAATTCACTCCCTCTAGTGACCAGGATCTTACTCTCTTGGGTATTAATGTTGGTTGCAGGCTTGTGGTACTGGTGCCTGCCAGGATGATGGAGCTCTTTCCTGATTCACAGCCACAGTGTCTGCCTGAACTGCGAGGGCCAGTTGGTCAAGCATGCAGGGAGCAGCCTCTGTGTTACACCCCTTTAGCTGCTCTATTGGTCACTGCCCTCCTGCTGACCCAGCGCCATGGCTGGGGTAGCAGGTTTGTGAGCAGGTGCTGGCCAGGAGGAAGGAGTGGCAAGCTGTTTATGGTGGTGGGGGGCCTCGAGGCTGCCTTCTCAGATGGGGATGGAGCTCCGGAAACTCCTGAAAGTTCCCATCCTGATGGGCTGAGTGTGCTGGGACAATTTTGTCTACCGATCCTTCCTCCTTAGCAGCAAACTCTGTGTAATCCTTGCCCCTTTAGCAGCCCTCTTGCTGTTGGGAAGTCTTTCAATGCATCTGCCTTTGTCTTGTCCTGTAGTGGCTGTTTTTGGGTTCTTGTTCTATATAAGTGGCTGGAAATTCAGTCTGCCCAAGTGTTCCACATCTCCCTGCTTCCAACCCCTTTAATTTGCAGAGCACCATACAATGTGGGTTCGTGGTTGTAGAGCAGATCTTCAGGGCTGGGTATTTAGCAGTCCTGGGCTTCTACTCCCTCCCTCCTCCATTTCTGTTCCTCCTTCCTGTGTGCTGGGTTTGGGGAAAGGGCTTGGGTTCTGCCCGATTGTGGCTTTGCTACTTTTCCCTTTTCCTTGAGGTCTTCTATTTTCCCCAGATGTAATGTCTATTGCTGTTTCCTTCTGGTCACTCTTTCAAGATTAGTTTTATTTGCTGTGTTTTCATGTTATATGTGGTTTTGGAGTTTATTTCTGCTTCACTTCTCATGCTATCATCTTTCCTGCTCTCCTCAAGGGTATTCTTTTTATAACCACTGAATACCATTATCATATCCAAGAAATTTAATAATATCATCTATTTCTATATTTAAATTCTCCCAGTTGTCCTAGTAATATTTTTTGCAGCAGATTTTTTTTTCTTGGTCCAAAAGCCAAGAAAATAATCATGCATTGCATTTGCTTGTCATTCCTTAGTCCCCTTTAATCTAAAACAGTTTTTGCTACCACTTCTTAAAAAAATTCACGAGTCCAGTTCTGTAGAGTCTCATTTTCTGGATTTGTGTGATTATTTCCTTATGATTGGATTTGATTTAAAAGCCATTACCAATTTTGGTAATGGCATTGTATAGATGATGTTCCTTCCCATTTGGTCATATCAGGAGTGTACTAGTGCCAGTTTGTCCTGTTGTTGGTGATGCCAACCAAGTCTGATTACTTAGTTAAAATGATAGGTAATCTATATGATGATACTCTATAGTTTGACTCTAATAATTTATCCTTGCCCCCTTTTACTTGGAATCCTTGCCTGAATTAGTGAATATGTTATCTGTTATTATCATTAATTTTAATGCTCAAATTTTCTCAAATTTTGCCAATTAAAATTGCTTTAGTGCCCTGACCACTGCATGTTTGAATACTTCCTTGCTCTTTATTACACACAATTACAGGTCACCTTGTGCTTTTCCCCAGCCCTGTACTCAGCATTTTCTCCAAGGATCACTGTTTCCTATTAGTGAGAAATAATATATTTAGGAAGTAAGTTTATTGATACTGGAGAGTCATAACTTCTAGATTTTTCAGTGGACAGATTTTGGAAACCATCGTCAGTCACTCCATCCATCCATCCATCCATCCATCCATCCACTCACCCTTCCATCCATCCACAGAGTTCATACTGATATTTCAGTGTTATTTTTTAAAAATTGGTATATTTGAAGCTTTATTTACTGTATAGAAGAAAACTAGAATACCACTTCAGGTCTTTAAAATATTCTAATAGTGGAGAAACTTAAAGTAGCTGGAGGTAAATAACAGCTTTTCTTGGTGAATCAAGTATATAAGTTTGTTATTTAGTGAGCTATTATTTCTGTTATTAATGTAGTTTTGGGGCAGTGCCATGACAACATTGAGCCAAAAAAGCTGCCTGTCACTGAAGAGGATCAGATTTACCCTTGGGACACATGTGCAGCTGTTCATGATGTAAGGCTTTCATTATTACAGTGTTATTTTAAGGATGAAAGTACTCTTTTTTTCACATGTATTTTTTTCTGCAAAATTGATGGTTATTTCTCTCCAGAGTGTTATTCTATATTTTCCTTGTATTAAATGTCATTGTAATTTGGAATCTAGACATTTGTAAGAAAAAAACTTAATGTGTGGATTGTAAGGAAATAGAAATTTTTAAAAAGTAGAAGAAATGGATTGTAAACAATAAATAAAATTTTCAGGTTATAGATGTTATACCTTTGTTTTAAAAGTTATTTATTATGAGGCATACAAATTTAGTTCAATGGAATGTAAATATTTATAAAAACTTTTGATATGGGCAGAGCCAAGATGACGGCGTGAGTAGAGCAGCGGAAATCTCCTTCCCAAAACCACATATATCTATGAAAATATAACAAAGACAACTCTTCCTAGAATAAAGACCAGAGGACACAGAACAACATCTAGACCACATCCACACCTGCGAGAACCCAGCGCCTCGCAAAGGGGGTAAGATACAAGCACCAGCCAGGCAGGACCCGAGTGCCCCTCTCCCCAGCTCCCGGCGGGAGAAGAGGAGGCAGAGCGGGAGGGAGAGGGAGCCCAGGACTGCTGAACACCCAGCCCCAGCCATCCGGACCAGAGCACAGACACACTGCATGCACGAGGCCCTGGAACTAGGGAAACAGGGCAGCAAGAATGGTGAGAGGGTACCGGAGGCCTGGTGCCAGAGGACATAAGAAAAGTGAGCGGCCATTTTGTTGTTGTTGTTTTGTTGACGTGAGTGCTTTTTGGAAGTCTTAAGGGAACAAGGACCCCAATACTAGGGAAAAAGGGCAGCAAGACTTCCGAGAGGGTATCAGAGGCCAGTGCAGGAGAACAAAAGAAAAGCGAGTGGCCATTTTTTATTTTTATTTTTATTTTTTGTTGTTGTTTTGTTGAGGTGAGTGCTTTTTGGAAGTCTTAAAGGGATAGGGACCCCAATACAAGGTAAACAGGGCAGCAAGACCAGTGAGCGGGTGCCTGAGGCTGGTGCCAGAGAATAAAGAAAAACGAGCGGCCATTTTAATTTTTTTATTTATTTATTTTTTTTTGGTGTTCGTTGTTTTGTTTTGGCAGGTGATTTTTGGAAGTCTTAAAGGGGCAGGGTGGGACACGTAGTCCAGAGGTAGGGAATCAGGGGATCTCTGGGCACTCTAATCCCCTGGGCTACAGGGAGCACGGAGGCCCCTTAAGGAGATAAATAGCCTCCCGGCAGCTCCCCTTCCAAGGCGACTCCACCACTTTGGAGCAGCAGCCCGAGCCAGGGCACGCCCACAGCAACAGCGGAGATAAACTTCATAGCAGCCGGGCAGGAAGCAGAAGTCCTGTCTGCCTGCAGCTACCCAGCACAGGCCACTAGAGGTCGCTGTTCTCCCAGGAAAGGAGGGCCATAAACCAACAAGAAGGGAAGTACTTCCAGCCATCACTCGTCCCAGCTCTGCAAACTATTCCTATCACCATGAAAGAGAATTACAGGCAAACCAAGATCACAGAGACTCCAGAGAAGGACACAGACCTAACCAGTTTTCCTGACAAAGAATTCAAAATAAAAATCATAAACATGCTGACGGAGATGCAGAGAAATACGCAAAAGAAATGGGATGAAGTCCGGAGGGAGATCACAGATGTCAGAAAGGAGATTACAGAAATGAAACAAACTCTGGAAGGGTTTATAAGCAGAATGGATAAGATGCAAGAGGCCATTGATGGAATTGAAACCAGAGAACAGGAACGCATAGAAGCTGACATAGAGAGAGATAAAAGGATCTCCAGGAATGAAACAATATTAAGAGAACTGTGTGAACAATACAAAAGGAACAATATCTGTATTATAGGGTTACCAGAAGAAGAAAAGAGAGGAAAAGGATGGAAAGTATCTTGGAGGAAATAATTGCTGAAAACTTCCCCAAACTGGGGGAGGAAATAATCGAACAGACCACGGAAATACACAGAACCCCCAACAGAAAGGATCCAAGGAGGACAACACCAAGACACATAATAATTAAAATGGCAAATATCAAGGAAAAGGAAAGAGTTTTAAAGGCACCTAGAGAGAAAAAGGTCACCTATAAAGGAAAACCCATCAGGCTAACATCAGACTTCTCGACAGAAACCCTACAGGCCAGAAGAGAATGGCATGATATATTTAATGCAAAGAAACAGAAGGGCCTTGAATCAAGGATACTGCATGCAGCACAACTATCATTTAAATATGTTGGTGGGATTAAAGAATTCCCAGACAAGCAAAAGCTGAGGGAATTTGGTTCCCACAAACCACCTCTACAGGCCATCTTACAGGGACTGCTCTAGATGAGAGCACTCCTAAAAAGAGCACAGAACAAAACACCCAACATATGAAGAATGGAGGAGGAGGAATAAGAAGGGAGAGAAGCAAAAAATCTCCAGACAGTGTATATAACAGCTCAATAAGCGAGCTAAGTTAGGCAGTAAGATAATAAAGAGGCTAACCTTGAACATTTGGAAATCACCAATTAAAAGACTGCAAAGGCAATAAGTACATATCTTTCAATAGTCACCCTAAATGTAAATGGACTGAATGCACCAATCAAAAGACACAGAGTAATAGAATGGATAAAATAGCAAGACCCATCTATATGCTGCTTACAAGAAACTCACATTAAACCCAAAGATATGTACAGACTAAAAGTCAAGGGATAGAAAAACATATTTCTGGTAAGCAACAACGAGAAGAAAGCAGGGGTTGCAGTACTAGTATCAGACAAAATAGACTGCAAAACAAAGAAAGTAACAAGAGATAAAGAAGCACACTACATAATGATAAAGGGATCAGGCCAACAAGAGAATACAACCTTTCTAAATATATATGCACCCAACACAGGAGCACCAGCATATGTGAAACAAATACTAACAGAACTAAAGGGAGAAATAGACTGCAATGCATTCATTCTAGGAGACTTCAACACACCACTCACCTCAAAGGATAGATCCACTGGGCAGAAAATAAGTAAGGACACAGAAGCATTGAACAACACAGTAGAGCAGATGGACCTAATAGACATCAATAGAACTCTACATCCAAAAGCAACAGGATATACATTCTTCTCAAGTGCACATGGAACATTCTCCAGAATAGAACACATACTAGCCCACAAAAAGAGCCTCAGCAAAATACAAAATATTGAAATTCTACAAACCAAATTTTCAGACCACAAAGGTATAAAACCACAAATAAATTCTACAAAGAAAACAAAAAGGCTCACAAACACATGGAGGCTTAACAAAATGCTCCTAAATAATCAATGGATCAATGAAAAAATTAAAATATACATCAAGGAATATATAGAAACAAATGACAACAATAACACAAAGCCCCAACTTCTGTGGGACGCAGCGAAAGCAGTCTTAAGAGGAACGTATATAAAGATCCAGGCACACTTGAAGAAGCAAGAACAATCCCAAATGAATAGTGTAACATCACAATTATCGAAATTGGAAAATGAAGAACAAATGAGGCCTAAAGTCAGCAGTAGGAGGGACATAATAAAGATCAGAGAAGAAATAAACAAAATTGAGAAGAATAAAACAATAGCAAAAATCAATGAAACCAAGAGCTTGTTCTTTGAGAAAATAAACAAAATAGATAAGCCTCTAGCCAAACTTATTAAGAGAAAAAAAGAATCAACACAAATCAACAGAATCAGAAATGAGAACAGAAAAATTACAACAGACTTCACAGAAATACAAAGAATTACTAAAAGCTACTATGAAAACCTATATGCCAACAAGCTGGAAAACCTAGAAGAAATGGACAACTTCCTAGAAAAATACAACCTTCCAAGACTGACCAAGGAAAAAACACAAAAGTTAAACAAACCAATTACGAGCAAAAAATTGAAACGGTAATCAAAAAACTACCCAAGAACAAAACACCCTGGCAGGACGGATTTACCTCGGAATTTTATCAGACACACAGAGAAGACATAATCCCCATTCTCCTTAAAGTTTTCCAAAAAATAGAAGAGGAGGGAGTACTCCCAAACTCATTTTATGAAGCCAACATCACCCTAATACCAAAATCAGGCAAAGACCCCGCAAAAAAAGAAAATTACAGACCAATATCCCTGATGAATGTAGGTGCAAAAATACTTAATAAAATATTAGCCAACCGAATTCAAAAGTATATCAAAAGGATCATACACCATGACAAAGTGTGATTCATCCCAGGGATGCAAGGATGTCACAACATTCGAAAATCCATCAACATCATCCACCACATCAACAAAAAGAAAGACAAAAACCACAAGATCATCTCCATAGATGCTGAAAAAGCATTTGACAAAATTCAACATCCATTCATGATAAAAACTCTCAGCAAAATGTCAATAGAGCAAGTACCTCAACATAATAAAGGCCATATATCATAAACCCACAGCCAACATTATACTGAACAGCGAGAAGCTGAAAGCTTTTCCTCTGAGATCGGGAACTCGACAGGGATGACCACTCTCCCCACTGCTATTTAACATAGTACTGGAGGTGTTAGCCTTGCAATCAGACAAAACAAAGAAATAGAAGGAATCCAGATTGGTAAAGAAGAAGTTAAACTGTCACTATTTGCAGATGACCTGATATTGCACAAAAAAACCCTAAAGACTCCACCCCAAAACTACTAGAACTGATATCAGAATACAGCAAAGTTGCAGGATAGAAAATTAACACACAGAAATCTGTAGCTTTCCTATACACTAACAATGAACCAATAGAAAGAGAAATCAGGAAAACAATTCCATTCACAATTGCATTAAAAATAATAAAATACCTGGTAATAAATCTAACCAAAGAAGTGAATGACCTATACTCTGAAAACTAAAAGTCACTCTTAAGAGAAATTAATGGGGACACTAACAAATGGAAACTCATCCCATGCTTGCAGCTAGGAAGAATTAATATCATCAAAATGGCCAACCTGCCAAAAGCAATATACAGATTTGATGCAATCCCTATCAAATTACCAACAACTTTCTTCAATGAACTGGAACAAATAATTCAAAAATTCATATGGAAACACTAAAGACCCCGAATAGCCACAACAATCCTGAGAAAGAAGAATAAATTAGGGGGGATCTCACTCCCCAATTTCAAGCTCTACTATAAAGCCATAGTAATCAAGACAATTTGGTACTGGCACAAGAACAGGGCCACAGACCAGTGGAACAGACTAGAGACTGCAGACATTAACCCAAACATATATGGTCAATTAATATTTGATAAAGGAGCCATGGACATACAATGGCAAAATGACAGTCTCTTCAACAGATGGTGCTGGCAAAACTGGACAGCTACATGTAGGAGAATGAAACCAGACCATTGTCTAACCCCATATGCAAAAGTAAATTCAAAATGGATAAAAGACCTGAATGTAAGTCATGAAACCATTAAACTCTTGGAAAAAAACACAGGCAAAAACCTCTTAGACATAAACATGAGTGACCTCTTCTTGAACATATCTCCCCGGGCAAGGAAAACAACAGCAAAAATGAACAAGTGGGACTATATTAAGCAGAAAAGCTTCTGTACAGCAAAAGACACCTCAACAGAACAAAAAGGAATCCTACAGTATGGGAAAATATATTAGAAAATGACACATCCGATAAAGGTTTGACGTCCAAAATATATAAAGAGCTCACACGCCTCAACAATCAAAAAACAAATAATCCAATTAAAAAATGGGCAGAGGAACTGAACAGACAGTTCTCCAGAAAAGAAATACAGATGGCCAACAGACACATGAAAAGATGCTCCACATCGCTAATTATCAGAGAAATGCAAATTAAAACTACAATGAGGTATCACCTCACACCAGTAAGGATGGCTGCCATCCAAAAGACAAACAACAGCAAATGTTGACGCAGCTGTGGAGAAAGGGGGACCCTCCTACACTGCTGTTGGGAATGTAAATGAGTTCAACCATTGTGGAAAGCAGTATGGAGGTTCATCAAAATGCTAAAGACAGACTTACTATTTGACCCAGGAATTGCCCTTCTAGGAATTTACCCTAAGAATGCAGCAATCAAGTTTGAGAAAGACCAATGCACCCCTATGTTTATCGCAGCACTATTTACAATAGCCAAGAATTGGAAACAACCTAAATGTCCATCAGTAGATGAATGGATAAAGAAGATGTGGTACATATACACAATGGAATACTACTCAGCCATAAGAAGAGGGAAAATCCTACCATTTGCAGCAACATGGATGGTGCTGGAGGGTATTATGCTCAGTGAAATAAGCCAAGTGAAGAAAGAGAAATACCAAATGATTTCACTGGTCTGTGGAGTAGAAGTACAAAGGAAAAACTGAAGGAACAAAACAGCAGCGGAAGCACAGAACCCAAGAATTGACTAACAGGTACCAAAGGGAAAGGGACTGGGGAGGATGGGTGTGTAGGGAGGTATAAGGGGGAGGAGGAAGAAGGGGATATTAAGATCAGCATGCATGGGGGGGTTTGAGAAATGGGAGGGCTGTACAACACAGAGAAAGCAAGTTGTGATTCTACAACATTTAGCTATGCTGATGGACAGTGACTGTAAAGGGGTTTATAGTGGGGACCTGGTATAGGGGAGATCCTAGTAAACATAATATTCTTCATGTAAGTGTAGATTAAAGACAACAACAAAAAAGAAAGAAAGAAAGAAAGAAAGAAAGAAAGAAAGAAAGAAAGAAAGAAAGAAAGAAAGAAAGAAAGAAAGAAAGAAAGAAAGAAAGAAAGAAAGAAAGAAAGAAAGAAAGAAAGAAAGAAAGAAAGAAAGAAAGAAAGAAAGAAAAAGAAAGAAAGAAAGAAAAGGTGGATTACTCCATGATAGGATAAAACTAACTGTAAATCAACGATTAATGCATGCTTTAAATATCCTTAATTGTGATCACTTAAAGTTTGTCAGATGATTGGCTATGGAGGTACACTTTTCTGATAATATTCCTTTCTCTTAAAAAATAAAAAAAGCAGTTCCTGTGTGGTGACCTCCAATGAGTTCTACACAATGGTATAAAGGGAAGATCAAAGTATAGGCAAAGGGTCTGTTTGTGTTTATACAGAGGATCAAAGCCTAATTTGGCTACCCAGAAAATGAACTAAGATGCGATATGAAGAACTTCCAATATCAGCACTCTCTGGAAGAGTCATACAAGAAGATGATCATCAAAAAACCTCAACAAAGATCCAGGCGCTGCTGCAGTTGTAGCTGCATTCATCCCACCAGTTCCTGGACTTGCCATTGGAATGAAGAAGGAGATATCTAAGCTGGCCTGTGCACACAGTAAAACAACAAATTTGACTGGATCTACACTGTTGGAACTCAACCAAGAATTAGGAGAAGTGCAAGTTGTAGCGCTCCAAAATCTTACAACTACAGACTATCTACTGTTAAAAGAACATATGGGATGTGAACAGGTCCCGGGAATGGGCTGTTTTAATTTGTCTGATTTCTCAGACTGTTCAAGTTCAGTTGGACAATATCCACCATATCATAGACAAGTTTTCACAAATGCCTAGGGTGCCTAACTGGTTTTCTTGGTTTCACTGGAGATGGCTGGTAATTACAGATCTGCTTTGGTTGTGTAACTGTATTCCTATTATGTTAATGTGTGTGCTCAATTTAATTAGTTGTTTAAAATCTATACATACTTAAGTTACTCTACAAGAAGATATGTCAAAGAAATAATCAATCTTCCCATGTTTTCTTCCGTCTGCTACCTCTATAGCTTTCCTTCTTCCTTCCTAATTACAACCCTTAAATAGAATTTGTGCCTCATATCGAATTTACCGAGTATCATAATTCTTCCAAGTGGTAAAAATACCTCAGGACAAATGCTGGGCATAGAAGCCACAGGGCATAAATCTGCAAAGAAGTAAAAAGCTAACCTTTTTAAACAATATGGCTTCTCTCTCACTCACCAACTTTACATTTCCCTGTATGGCCCCGGAAGATGACTGATTAGCCAGAGACGGGTAAGATTCCTCAAGGGAGGAACAACCTAAGACAGGCACAGTCGCAGGGGACCATCAGGTGAGAAATTAGGGATCAACAGAGGTGAGGCTTAGAACCTCACCCCCTCTGTTCTGAGAGAAATCTTCTGCATACGTGGATGTTTTATGGCCCTTTTCTAGCTTGGATTAACACATAGTCTACAGGCACACACCTGATCATCTACATTTGCTCTCTTACAACACTAAGTTTTCTATCTTTATCTTACATCTACCTACCACTTCAGCATTTTATTAAAAAAATAATAATAATAATAAAGGGAGAAATGTGGAGTCCACATATAAATCAAGTATAAAAATCAAACGAATATTCATATTTGGTCTGATTGTTTATAGTTCATAATGCGTGATCAAAACTGAAAGTTTCTGTGATGACTGCCCTTGTACTGTTCACCATGTAAGAACTTATTCACTATGTAATAATTTGTTCACCATGTAAGAACTTGTTTGTTATGCTTCAGAAGATTGGAGACTGACGAGAATTAGGCTTGGGTGGATTAATGATTGTGCATTGATCATTGACTCCCCTATACAGAATTTTATTGTTGTTAACAACCATTTGATCAATAAATATGAAAGATGCCCTCTCAAAAAAAAACAAAAAACTTCTGATATGATACAAATATTTTTTAAAGATTTTTGCCTTCTTTTACTTTTACTTAAAGATACACAGTATACTCCCATTACGATACTTCTAAAATGTAAAGTAGGGTCATATTTAATTCATGCTTTTCTGGTGTCTTGTTGTGAGCTTTTTTTTTTTCCAGCTCTTTGCACCTAGGGGCTCTAGCCCTCAGGCATCCTAAACCTCGAAGATCAACTTTATTTATTTAGTAGCACTAGCATTGTTAACTTCTTTGTCAAATTTCCATAACACTTCTAGTGTTTCCTGAGGAGATTACCAAATGAAGTGTTCTTTCACCTGTTTCGTTTTGGATCTACTGTGTTTTGAATTAAGTAAACATACAATAATAACTTAAAATGCTTAAAATACAAAGTGCAACATTATTTTTGGTTAGCTAATGAGATTCTTGCTCATAATACACTAGATTAATTATAAGAAACTAGTAGTATAGGTGGAAGAAAGATTACTTAATCAGATGAACAGGAATTGGCCTAGTGATGTTAACAGTCAGAGTGGTACGGTTCTGTTGGGTGGACAAGAGGAGAAAAATTTTGGTGGATTCTTGAGGAGATGATGTCTCTAGTTACAGAGGTGTTGTATAGATTATAAAGAGTCCCAGATCAGAAAAAGTGGGTTGTCACTCTGCTTCTTCCATTTCTTAGCAATATGAGCTAGGCTATATAAACACGGAAGGGCTCAATTTCCTTATCTGTAAAATAGGGCATATTGTGGTCTTTGATGCAGTAACCCACCAGGTTAGAAATTTCTTTAGATCACTTTATACATCATGAATGTCAGTATAAATGTAAAGTGTTGTTTTTAATATTCAAGGTAGCCCATTTAGGAGTGCTCAGGTTAGTCTTTATAATGCAGTTTGGGTTAGGTAATGAGGATTATGCTTCCACATATTTTCAGAAGCTTTTAAATGAAATTTTCATTATTTTGAAAAAGGATGCTTTTCATAAATTTGTTGCAGGTTGAGTTCATTCTCCTGAGTCCTTGTCCCCACTTGCAGGAAGAATTGAAAGGCGGAGACACAGTAGCAAAGCAGAGGACAAGTTTTATTTGAATATACTCCAAGGGAGGAGTGGGCCAGAGTCAAGGTAGATAAAGGCCTCCATTTGTTAGGTGGGGGGCTTGTGTATTGAATTCTGGTTAGGAGGCACCTGTTTGACTGGCAAGGTGGGATTATTTGATTTATAGGTCCTTGTATATAGTCACCCCTCTCAGAGAGCATTTTTAGTCTGTTGTGATCTGGTTGGGGAGGGGAGGAAGTTATCTCCCTGAAAAGCCTTTGCTGTCTCCACATGGGACCCCCTCCCTGGGCAGAGTTTGGGCAGCTTCTTCTTTGATCCTTATCTTCCCATTTTCTGGCTGCTCCTGTCTGTCTTTCTACCTAACATTCCTAACACTTTTTTCTTGATTATTCCTTTGAATTTTTGAAAGCTTATATATATTATTTTATTATTCAGACACTAACAGATATCTTCATTTTAAAGATAATTGTACAGTTGTGCTAAGTTCTGCTTTTGCAGAAATTTACTACAACCTTCATTTAGATTTTAGTTTCCTGCCACAATTCTGGTTTTAATTTTATCATTTTCAATCACTTTAGAGTTAATGAGTAAAAGTGAATCCTAAAGCCAAATAGAAAGAAAAATAACTTGATTCAATCAAAATATGATCCAGACCCAGGAGTAAAATAATTTTGAGGGAAGGTGTGATCTAATAATGGAGAGAAAAAGTAGTATCCTTTTTTGCGTCAAGGATAGTTACTCATTTTTAGAAAAAAATCTTTTTGTAAAAAGGCTCTGAATTTGTCTGATTCTCTGTTATATTTCTGCTAGTGATTGTGAGAGTCTCTTCTTGTATTAATACTTTTATATACATTCATAATGGTTATTGTATTTATATATGGTGTGCTCCCTGGACTTAGGGCCTCTGGACGTTTAGGGCCATTTCTTATATTTGTTTTATATTCCATTCAGAGAGTAGCATATGCTACATGTGTTATAAATGCTTACTGGATTTCTTCTTGAATTACTCTAGCATAGATTACCAGAGTTTTGTAGCCAGAGATACTGCTCAGAGCAGTACCAAAGGGCACTGGTCCTGATTATGGAATTACACTGTGTAGATTCTGCTTTCCTCAGATCAAATTTTATAAAGTTGACATGTAGAATTTTAGTCATGGAAGACTGTGAATTTATGGTCGACACTAGAAGCATTTTATATGAAAGAAGTGACGTAGTAGCAAGGGAACCTGAACTTTAGAGTCAGATAGACTTGGGTTTGAAGTTGGTCTCTATCACTTATAACTGAGTGATATTGGTAAACTTTTATTCCTTTTTTGTAAACAAGGATAATACCACAAGGTTTTAATAAATATTGAGGTTGTGAAGATGTTGTGTTAAGCAGTTAGCACAGTGGTAGTTGGGCATATCATTGAAATCTTCCTAAAATATTTGTCTCATGTTAGTAAGTGTTTTCATGCTTCTTTTTGACCCTAGCAGATTTCAAATAAGAAATCTAAAGCTGCACAGACAAATGACATGCTATTTTCAGTTTTAGAAGCTAACTGCTTTAATTAAAATGATTAATTACATTTTAATAAGACATTACAAAAGAGAACAGCTTGTTTACTAACTGACTACCAACTATTCTAAAATGAACTAATCCCAGTATCTGCTTCTACTTCAAGCAGCTCTGAAGCATAAAGCAGAGATGAACAGGTCTCCTATTGTTTTTCTGATTTTTAACATTAAAAGCTAGCCCACCTGCTGTGAGGATTTGATTTCTCTGGCTGCACATCTTTAAATCAACTGGGAAGGCATTTTGCACTGTGTAATAATTTCAACTTTCAGATGCTTATGAAGAGTCTTGATTTAATGAAGTAACTTTGTTTACTATTGTTTAAAAATGATTTGGTCATCTTACATCACCATATGTTTCTTTTCAACATAAAAATAAAATATAAAGGTTTACTCAGTTTTGATGTCTCTCAAGTCTTTCTTCATATGCGGTCTCATGTCAGACCTTGAGCCTAATGTTGCTCTGGCTTGGCCATGTACATACTACAGACTCAGGGAGGTGAAGTCAAGTTCAGGCCCAAATGCTGTTTGACAGAGGCTAAAGGAAAATTCAAAGGAAATCATTTTAGGAAGAAAAGTTTAAGCCTGTTTATAGGTTTAAAGGGAAGTAATTATCAGGGAAGGAGGAGAAGAAGGCAATTAACTTTCGAAAGGCTATGTATTTTGCTTACATAATCTTGGTCTCTTTTTTGTGCATATTGTATGAAACCCTTTTTAATGTTAAGATAATTTTTAGGGTTATTCTTATGAGCACATTTTTACTTTAGAAAGATGTGTGGAGGACACATCATGGAGAGCAGAAATTGGAGTCAAGGAGACCAGATATGGAACTTTATTTGAAAGAACTGCCTCCCCCACAACAAATGATACAGACTTGAATGCTATAGTGAGAATGAAGAGAGGTCAAAATCTGTGGCTGGAGAACTAGTATATATAGTTGTATTAGTGTAAGGAAAGGATGTGATTATAGAAAATAACTCTTAGTTTTCTGATTTGGTGACTTAATAGATTGTAGAGTTTTTAAACCAAAAGGAAAAGAAAGGTGCATGGAGAAAATGACAAGTTTTTGACACACTGGTTTTATATTATCTGAGGGACATCAGAGTGGAGATTTCTGGTTGGCAGTTGAGTTTTTTTTTTTAGTTCTGGAGAGATCTAGGCTTGGAAGATAGTTAAATTTACTGATTAAATCACTCAGGGAAAATAGTTTGAAGGAGAAGGGAGTAGCACTAAGAATAGAACTTTGAGGAATATAAACATTGAAGGGGCAGGCAAAGAAAGAGTCTTAAAAGGAGGTGAAAACTAAATGGTTAAAGAAATTGGAGGAAAGTCAAGAGAGTAGCACTGTAGAAGCCAGAGGGAAATAGGCAGGCAAAGAAAGCTGTTAGTGTCAGCTGCTGTAGAGTGGGTAAATACCACTTAGACCATGTCAAGTGATCAGCAGCAGTATAGTTCACACTGAATTGTGGTATAACATGGGGAGCTTGTATTTTATGGGGTGGAGAAAGACTAATAGAAAATTTTTCTTTCATTATGTACAGAGATATTTGGAAGCTAAAACTTTATGAAGGTTCAAGTTTAAAGATACTGGCTTAGGGCTGTCAAGTCAAGTGTTCTGTCACAAAAATACAAAGTTCACAGTAGTATAATAAAAAATCATTCAGAGGTTTATGTGGGTATATTTAGGTTTGTTTAAACTTCTTTAAAATTAATTGTATTTTTCTGTTTTCTTTTTATTTTTTTTAAGAGTTCTTGTCTCTTGGCAGTATCAGTTGGCTGGGAAGGAGGTATTTATGTACAGACCCGTGGCCACACATTGCATACAGATTGTCATAAATCTTACATGGAATCTTTACAGGTAAGTAGAGTGAAACATTTCTGGTGCTATGTATCTTTCTAGGTATTAGATATTTTTACAGCAAATACATCCCATTTCCTCTTGAGTGATTTTTCACTGTTTGAACTATCCAGCCTGAGAATTCCTTGCCTCTACAACTTCAGGGATTTCATTTTTTTACTTCTCTTTACCAACTGACTTCTGTAACTATAATTTTAGACTTTGCTACTCTAGCTTTGAAATACTGTTTTAATACCATGCCATATCCTCTTATTATATGATTATTCCTCACATTCTCATTTTCACTGTCAAATGTTTTGTTGCTTCTGACATGAAGCTCTCTAGTCCTTTAAACCCCTTTGCATTTTTCCTAGCATTAACTCTTCCCTAAACTTACTTTCTTGTATTATCCCCATCCTGTTCTTAATACTAGTCATTCAAACTACCTTCTTTGATTTTAGACCCAGGCAGCTAGTCCTGCTAGTAAAATTATAAAACTAGGTGAGCTGGTACCTCTACAAGTTTGTAGTTTCCTATAATAGTAGCTTAGACTAGGATCCCGGCCTGTAGATACTACTTATCAATTCATTTGCCTGTCTTTGATCAGTTCTCTCTCCTATTTCCTCAGCAGCTATTGCAAACCTTGCCCTCCCTCATCCCAGACTCTTTGCCTAAACTCCAGGAGAGATTGTTGTCTCTCACATACTACCTCAGCTTCTTGCCTTATTATTCTGTTCTTGATAAATGTCCCTGCATCCCAACCAAACCTTTCCTTTTTACTCCTTGAGGCAGTAGTCCTTCTTCTGTTCAGGAATAATATTTTTAATAATGTTTTACTACTACTTTTTCCCCATCACCTCAGAGGCCTTGATCTATCAGTAGGTAACCTATTTTTCTTCTGTATCTCCAGTTTCTGCCTATTCTGTCCCTTCTTTTCAGCTCATAAAGACACTCAAGTCCCTGCTATTCAAAATTCCTTTGCTTGACCTTACATTCCCTTGTAGCTGCAGTCTTTCTCCTTCTCTCGGATCATCTTCCTAACAGCATTTTCTACTCTGATCTTAGATCGCTAACTCAGAAACAGTGAATTTCTGCTTTCCCCTCCCTATTTCTTACATCTCACGTTCAGTCACTTACCAAATTCTATTGATTCTATCTCCTATATTTTACTTGAGTATATCATATCTTCGTTATTCCCACTTAGGCTTTTTGTATATGCCTTCATCTCTCATTTTGACTTTTGCAATTGCTTTCTTACCAGTTTCTTTATTCCAAGTATAATTTATTCACTACATTAGATCTTTCTAAGATGTAAATCTGATGACATGTCATTGGCTTAAAAATCCTTTGCTGACTTCTTCCTGACATGATAAAATTTCATTCTTCTCTGAATGACATTCGCAGCACTCCATGATCTGGGCTTACCTATTGCTTTCCTTTATCTTCCATCAGCTCAGCATTAATAAGCTAATTAATAGCTCACTAAGCACATTATGCATTTTTCATACCTTTGTATCCAATTTGTTCATTTAACAAATATTTATTCAGTGCCTGCAGTGTTCCAGATACCATGATAGACACTGGGAATACAGCAGTGAAAAGACAGTTTCTTCCTTAAAGTAGTTTAGTATGTACTACATGAGACAGAAATAAACTGTTGCAGTGTATTTGCTGAGTATTATGAAGTGTGCACAGGGTCTTATTCGAACATCTGCCAAGTGTTGGAACATTTGATGAGTGATGAGAGAGAAGACGGGGGAAGTAAGTAGGGGTCATATTGTAAAGGCCTTGAGTACCCTGTAAAGAATTTGGACTTCAGACAGATTATTTACAGAGAGCTTTTAAAGACTTGTAAGCAGAAATAAGACATGTTCAGAAAGGCCATTGCAGCAATTGTATATATTGCAGGGATTGCTGTGGGATTGTAGGAGAGTAAAAAGAATGTGGTGATATCATTTAGAAGATAAGAGGTGATGGTGGCTCAGGCTTAGTCAAGGCAGTGGAGATAGTGAAGGGGTTAGAGATTTGAAATATATTTAAGAGAAGAGTCTTCTGGACTTGGTGAGAGAATGCATGTGGAGCATACAAAGAAAAAGTAATTACTGTGAGAGACAATGTTGATCCTTGAAAAACTGTGATTAGGAAAAAGAGTCTCACATTACATAGATCATATTTGCAGTTGTGTGGTTGGGAGACTAGTTAGGAGATTGCCAGAAAAGGGGGTAGAAAGAAGAATGTGGATGGAAAGGCTGATGGGAGTGATTAATTTGATATTTGAGGAATCTGGAGTTACATGACTTTGTTCTTTCTGAAGTAGGAAAAGTAGCTTTATTCAAGTAAAAAGGGGCAAGGCTTGGGTAGGTGAAGGGACTTGACAAGTGAAGTGGTTAGAAATGGGGATTAGAGAGTGCTTCAGAAGATGTAAGGGAAGATTGCCAGGCAGTATTCATGGCTTAGTTGAGGATGGAAACAGGTTATAACAAGAAGTTATTTCAATTTTCTCTAACAGCACTCAGTTTGCATGCAGAATTGAAGTCATACATTGGATTAATGTTGTGTGAAAGTTTTGTTAGATACATGTGATAAAAGGACATATGGATGGGGAACGAGAAGCATTGACGAGAGTTTTTGAAATGGTAGATCATGTTGTGTAGGCAGGATAGGAAAGTCCTGATAAACTGGGAGAAAAAGGACGGACTATAGGCAATAGGGGAGTTGGCTATCAGAATGTAAGATGTTTGAATTTTGTATTTCGAGATATGGACAATTGGAGGTCATTGTAGGACAAGGGGATGGTCATAGTAATAGGTTCTGGAGTAGGAGGCCACAGCTATAGAATTTGGTGAGGTCAAAGAGCTGACCGACTAAGATACAAGATTGATTGACCACATACAGACATATATACATGTACAGGAGGATGGCAGGTTTGGAGTGAAGAGGAAAACTGATCTAGGCACCAAAGTGTTCAGGAATTGAGGGCAATGGATTTCAGTGAAAATGAAGGAAAAGTGTGGTATCGTTAAATAAAATAAGCCGCAAAGACAGAACAATGCAAGAGTAATAATCTCCAGCCTGCACTGGAGATGAGAAGGACACTGAGGTGTGACAGATGTAGGGGAATGAGTAATGCCTAGTTGAGAGGGCTTGTGGGGAGGCTTCAAGAAACAACCTCCTGTCAATCAAGGCGAAGAGGAGGATATAGCCTTCTTTAAAATTAAGGCCCTATGGAAACTTAACACAGAATGTCCTTCAGTGACCAGGATCCTTGCCCCAACCTTCTAAAAACACTCTTCTTGTGTATTTTTAAAACTTAGCTCACAAGTCTCCTTCTCTGGAAAGCTTTCTCTGTTGTGTTTATTACACTCTTATTAAAATATTTTTGTTTCTGTTTGCTTTTAATTGGTTGATACTTTAAGTGAAGATGTGTCTTCCTTTTTTATATCATCACAGCATTTGACACATGATAGGAGCTTAGTAAATGTTTGTAGAAGTGGATTTAAAAAGACATGGTGTCACATTTTTAAAGATTTGAAAAAATGTCAGAAGGTAAAAAAAAATAGAATTCAGTTATTTTTAGAAAAAGTTTTTGAGATCCAAAATATAGTCAAATGAGCACCTAGTTAAGAGTTGGGAAACCTAAGTTCATTCTGATATCATTAACTACCTTTGTAACCATAGGCAGTAATTCATTTTCTTTTCTTTGTGTCAGTCTCTCTCATTATTTTTGTCTTATTAGTAGTAATGCTCATATTGTAGGATTCATACATATACATCAGTGCATTAAATACAAATTTTGAGATAAAGCATTTGGCCAGTGGCAAAATAAGAGACAGACTACCTGGAAAAGATTAATATAGATGTTAGGACTACACAATAGCAATATTCTTAAATTGCAAAGTAGATGAGGGGTGGTGTCAGGCAAAAGAAAGGAACAGATGTAGCAGGCAGAATTCCTGCCTTAAGTTGTCTGTTTAGTCAGCATACATTGCCATCTCTTATGAGCAAGAGTTTCCTCCTAAGTGTGTGCACATTATATATCTGTTTCAAAAATTATTTTTCTTCCTCTTGCTATCAGAAGCATGTGAAGTAGAAGTATTAAATTAATTCACCTCTTATCACACGTATGTTCTAACTAATTTAACTAAATCTTCCCCCTATCAATTAAACCTAAACCCACTGCATAAAATCCAGTCAGTTTAGTTCAGCAATTAGTCACCTTAAATGACACAGCACATTGTTTAGCCTTAATGTACTCTCAAACACTGTCTATCCTATTTCAAAGAATATGGGTACTAGGAGAATCTTCCCAGTAGTGATTATAGACTGTGAAAACAGGGGCATGTAGTAAGAGGAAAGAGATCCACTTTAATGTGCCCTACTTCTTGAGTTATTCTTTATCTAAAATCCACATTTCAGATTGATTGAATGATGACTTTAATGTCTTATCCTGAATGAAGAGCAACTAAATAAGAGATTTTGTTTGTGTTTTTATGACATGTATTAGATGTATCTTTTTTTGTGCGATTCATTTTATTTGCTATAAAATGTAGCAGTGTCAATTTTATTTGTGGAATGGTATTCATCTTATATCCGTATGTTTATTTCATTTTTTAGAATGACCAGGTTCTCCAGGGCTTCTCAGTGGACAAAGGAGAATTCACGTGTCCTCTCTTTAGGCAGTTTGTTAACAGTGTCCTTCCTTGTTATCCTGGAGGCAATGTGGAAAATAACCTCTGGCAACGTCCTAGTAACAAAAGCATCCAAGATCTCATACAGGAAGTGGAGGAGCTGCAGGGACGGCCGGGAGCCTTCCCAGTAAGCATCAGTGTGAGGCTGAAATATCCTGGTTGACTCAGCTCTGCTTTTCAGCTTTCATTTTCGTTCTGTTTCTAAATTACTGCAGAACTTTGTACATTTAGTAGAAATTGCTGTTAGAGGCTCTTCTCCTCTGTTTGTGGTTATTAAAAACAAAAATAAGAGTAACAGAACAAATTATAGAACCAAAGGCATTAGAGCTAAGGGATATGCTTTTCTGTATTCTGAATTGTTATAGTTTTAATATATATCTTCCAGATCATAAAATCCTATCAGCTTAGATATGGTTATACTCTTTTAAGATGTTGAAATATTTAACAACAAAGCCAAACAAACAAATTACATATATGTACCTTGCAATGTAAAGCACAATCTAAATACATAAAAATATATGAATTAGGCACATTAGATTAAGATGATATATTTCCACACACATGCATACTTTATGTGTGGGCAATTATAGATTTACACACGTGTGAGTGCATATCTTTGTAATGGAGAAATAATTGTATACTTGATTGAACCATTTACCGTAAGTCAGTCAATTTTACTGTGGGATTTGGTGTAAGTGAACTCCTCTTTAATCTCATCCAGTAAGATTTGTTTATTTGATTTAAATTCTTAAATATTTCACCTTCATTACAGATCTGTGATATGGTCCCTGACAGAAGTGACAGCTGTGTCTGTTCTGTGGAGTAAATTTATGAAAGCTATGAATATTTGACTTTTGAAACAGAAATTCATCATTGAAATCTGCTCAGAAAGCTTTCTCTCCTGGCAGTTCCTTTTCTCAGTTGAAGACTGTTCTTAGAGTGTGTGTGACTTTTTTCTTCATAAACTGAAATTTTTGTGTTAATCATAGGCTTAAAAGTAAGGGATATTGATATTAGTCTTTGAAAAATGAATTCAAATGAAAGTGGTTTTTTATAAATATGGAAACTGTTCTAAAATATATTTTTAAAGACATCCACTTATTTGTTTAGGATTAAATTTATGTGGTTAGTTCATGATTGGATTATAGTGTTACTAATCACAATGTAGAATTATAATGAAAGATCTCTAAAATAAGAGAAAATGTTTCTTGATCTGTTTTACCTTTGTGCACTAAATATAGTAGATAGCTAATATACATTGGACATTTTAATTTCCTAGTGTGTTCATATGATAAACATTGTACTGTTAAACTATTAGAGAAAATGAATATAAATAAACTTTACATGTATGTTTGCATTTTTTGCAGTCAGAAACCAACTTTAGAAATGGAATCTGTAATGAATGACATCCAAAATACCACTCAGAAGAAATACAGAGACTATAGCAAGACCCCAGGCTCACCAGACAATGATTTTCTCTTTATGTATTCTGTTGCTAGGTAGATAATAATACTATACACTTCTGTATTTAGTTACTAGAAGTAATTGGTTTTATTATTTTCATTCATATTTATTTGAAGAAAGGATGCTTTTTTTTAATGTTGGTTGACATTATGACTAGTTTTAAAACTTCCTAAAAGTATGAAAGTGTAGTCTTCCTTCATTTTCTGAAGTTTTTATTTTAATGAACTATTAGGTTAAGCTTTATTAAACATTATAATACATGTGGGAAAAAATATATTAGTAGCATTTGGGGACAGATACCTATCTCAACGCATGTGAATATTATATATACAGTGTGTTGTTAAGAAATCCCTATTGAAGTACTGCCCAAAAGTGGTAATACTGAGAATTAAAAGATTGTAATACGTAAACCACTTTAATTTATTTTTAAAATAAAAAAATAAGAAGATCTTACTTTGTTTCATTTAAGCTAGTGAAAAATCTAGTAATATCCAAAAATACTACAGGTAGTTTAGAAAATCAGGTAAGGGAGAAAAGCAAGAGAACTGGCATGTTCTAACCCTCTATTAGTAGCCAGCAGCAGGCTCAAGAAAACAGAGGTAAGTACTTTTCATTTTTCAAATTCAGTAGGATTAGTCTGATTGACTGAATGTGTGTTCAGTACTTAAGAAACAGTTCCAAATAGGAATTTTAGAAAACTTAATTGAATGAGAACCATAACAAAAATAAAATTGGGGAGAAGTAGGCACAGTTAAGAACTTAAAAACACATTCTGCCAGCATCAGCATTGCAGACCCCTGGATATCTCTAGATACATACTTTGTGTTTTGTCCAAGTACTATTTATTACATAATAGGTAAAATGAAGAGAGATAATGTGATTTGAAGTCATGCAGCAAATTACTGGTAGAATAAGACTGGAATTCAAATCTTGAATAAAGGTCTAGTTTTCTTTCAATTACTATCCTTTTTCCTCTCCTGTGTTCTGCTTTTTATGGGTCACGTGCATGCAATTCATCATGGACATTCTCTGCCTTATTCCCGGAACAGAGGGTAACGAAAGAGTAGATGAACTATGTATATGTAGTCTTTAGAACCCAGGAAAAAATGAAATCAGACTTAGGGAAACTGCAGCACACAAGTTACAGCTCAGCATAAGGAAACATTAACTTTTGGTCTAAGGATGTGAATGCTGGATACAGATTGATGTAAAAGGATCTAATGGATGGGAATATAACTTTCCAGTCTGCCATTCCTGGACTATTGTTTTTATTGTGAATAAATAAAAACAATATTTGGGGGAAATTGTACTGGTTAATTTAACATTTTGTTTCTGGAGAGTTACCAGTTGCATACTTGGAACAAAATATACCTCATGTGAAAACTAAATTGAATATAATTTAATTTTTCCAAGGTTTCAAGTTGTACAAAATTTATGTACAGTATTATGGCAATGTTATAGAAGATTTTCATATAACTGAAGACTACCTCGGTTATGCTATACACGTTACATGCACACGCATCTGTGTTGCTTATGTATTTATGCCTTTAATTTTATTAAGATGGACCTTTTATTAAGATTGACCTTATAAGAAAATCCTGGTTGAATGGAAATGATCTGTGCATGGAATTATTCCATAGCATGATGTATCAAATAATTTGATTTAAATTTAGTTTAGTGGAAGTTCCTGTTTCTTGGTTTAAATATATATTTTATAGAAGAAAGCATATTGTGATAATGGGAGACTTTGATTCAGCATTTTTCAGTTTTTCTTTTATAGAAGAGCAGAGACAGATATCAAATGTCATTTACTATGGGTGTATATAGAGAAACAAAATGTGTTCTCTCCTCTCCAATTCTTCTCTGATCCCTAATGATAAAGTCTAAAGCAGCAACACAATGAGTCTAAAAGAGAAAGTTTAAAACCCTTAAAAACCTCATTATCCTTTGGTTAAAATTAAAATTACCCAGACCATTCATTGCAGGGTTCTCACAGTGAGATTGTGTGCCTTCTTTTAAGTTTTCCTTAATCATTAAAAAGAAAACAAAAAGCAAATTGACTGAAGAGTCAAAAAAACATGAATTGAAAGAAAGAAGTATGTGTATCCTATTTGAATACGATGTAGTTTTTGCAAGCTAGGTAACCAGGTCTTTATTTTATGCCTAGCATATAACCTAATTTCATAAAATATCATGATTACAGATCATGATTATATAAAATATTCTGAAATGAACTTAATTTTAACTATTTAAATTTTGAACTAAATATGATTCTTTAAAATGTACTTCATTAGATGTCTGTGTGTTTGTATTTGAAATTAGTAATTTGAATGGAATACATCTCTAGTTTCCCAGAACTGAATACTCCAAACTGAATAAATAACTTTGTTTGCTCTTTCAGAGCTAAATTCTTTGATGTTTAGAAACCAACTATTTCTATTGGGTAACTAGCTTGTAAAACTGTTTTCTTCAGTGCTTGTTTTAGAGCTGTTATTTTTTTTTATTTGTAGGACCATATGTATCTCTATCTCACTTTATTTGCATGCTGAAGCCTTGGAAGATTTTCTGAGGGTAGCAGAGAAGAATTTGTCAGAATGATATTTTTTGTGGTTTAAAAATTAATTAAAATCACTATTCAAGTTTTAACATATTTCTAAAAAACCTTCTGTTGCAAATATGTATCATTCAAATGTATTATGGAAAGTTAATTTTAGAGTAGAAAGCTTTCCTTACTTCAATGCCAATTCAGTTTTTCATTATTGAAACAAAGAATGACACTGATTTTTCCAAGGGTTTTGTATGAAAGTTACATACAGACTAGAGGTATTGGTGACTAACACTTGGCCTTCATATAGTCAGAAACATGGAAATGGAAAGAAAATAAAACATAAGTAGCTGAGATGTAGATGGGGAAACATCTTTAAATCACAGTGGGTGACCGACTCAGTAGAATGAATGGACCTTGCTTTATACATTAGTTAAATTGTAAGTTTAAACTAAACTATATGTGAAATAAAAGGAATGCTAGCTAGAATACCAAATTATGAATCCTTTTTAAAACTAAACATTTATTTTGTAAAAACAAATTATCTCCCCCTGTTCCCTACCCCTTTTTCTTGTTGGTTCACCGCTGGGTTTAAGGGAATGGAAGGAAGGATCATCAAAAGAAAAAATGAAGTGGGGACTAAGCAGAATCTTATCATTGGTTACATATCAAAACAAAGAGGTTGTTGTCAGTTCCTAAGAATTTTTTGAACAATTTGCTAGTTACCATCAGGGATTTAGAAGCTGTTACCTGAAATGGTCTCTGCTCTCTGGGAATTTATATTTGGTTGGACAGACAAAACTAATAAACACCAATTTGTGTGAAATGGAATATAGTTTGTTAAAAAAATATATCATATTGAAAAAGTGAAGATCTTCAGAAGCAAAAATGAGCAAATTGAAATATAAAATATGTGGAAGTGCTTCTTTCCTGTCCTAAGAAGAAGGGGTTAGTTCTTGCTAACTCCTGAAGGAGTTAGCTTGAGCTGAGTCTTGTATGGATGAAGATATTTTTTTCTCTGAAAACCAGTAACTGGTTCAGACAGTAGGTGGTAAGCTCAGGCCTTGAATCAATACTATACCAGTATGTGTTTGAGTGTCTCTGTGTGTGTGTATGTATACATACCCATTTCTTTTTCAAATTATAGCTCTAAAAATAGAAGTTAGTGCCGACATGGGGTTAGAAGGGAAAAGCAGACCCTGGTCATGTAAATAGAAGCTGGGACATGGAGGAGTTTTTGTCTGGGATTTCTAGGTGGCCACTATGGGAATCTGTAAGCAGTCTTTCTCGTCATTCTTTCCAATGTACACATTTTCTCTTTTTTTCCCTTCCAAACTAATTTGAAGGTTTTTGTGTTAGAAAATACAGAAAGTAGAGTCTGTTTTTCTCTGAGAACAAAAAGGCCCAGAACACTCCTGCTCCCAGGGCATCTTATTTTTACAGCATCCATCCAGGGGGACAGGAGCCGAAGAATGTGTTGGGATTTTCAGCAGTGAGGGAAAATCAGACGTGGGGCATGTGCTGCAGTTGTGTTTTTTCCTCCAGGAAGTGTCAAAGGAACAATTTTGATGAAATGAAATATGGGCAGGCTGATGGGTAGGACCTCTGACATACAGAGTTTTATCCTTTGGATAGGTAGTTTTTGTGTTTTTAACTCACATGAAAAGTTGTGTTGGAGATCTTCCAACCATAATCATAAATAATTACATTTAGTAGTTAGTTTTCTTTCAGTTATTCTTTAAAATAAAATTCGTGGTAACATGTTTGTCATCCTTTAAAATATCTTACTTGATGATTGAATAAGCAGAATTGTTCTTGTATTTATATTAAAATGAATGTTTTTGCAAAGTAGGTTGAAATAAAGGTTGGCATTCTGGTTCTGACATTCATTTATAGTAATTGATCATTTATCTGTAGCTCTTGTAAAAGTACTATCTAGGAAATCTTAGTTTTTATAAGACAATATAGCCATTAATTTTTTTCTACAGATTAGGCAACAGAAGGTTTGTGAAAACAAAATGTATTGTTCTCATTTATATTCCCCTTGATGAAGGAACACATGCTGGTCTCCGCTCGCTTTCTGTCCACTGATATGAAATCCTTGTCCCTGCTCCCTTGCTGGTAGGTTTTAGAAGTTCAGGGAGCAATGCGAATCACCTGAAGGGTGGAAAATTCCCTGGTCACACAGATGCCCTTATCGGCAGCAACCAGATGGAGCTCTGAGCAGGAAAATTATCAGTATTAAATTGTCCCCCCCACCCAGTAGAGAGCATTAAAGCATATCTTCAGAAATGGGTGGCAAACATACAGACTTAGGAATATTATTTTTAACAGTTTGTATTTGTAAGTAAATACATGAAAATAACATTTCAGACATTCTGTGTTCAAAATAAAATGAAAACAGTTCAAAATGTTTTGTTTTAAATCAAACACATTATCTTTCTTGAATTCACTTGCAAAGTGCAAGCTTGAAACTTTGCCCTTTTTTGTTGTTAAGATGGGGGATGTCTAACCACTACTGTTAAATTCATATCTTTGATATAAACTAGCTTATTCATCTTTAATTGTAAATGTGTGTTTTTTATTAGTTGAAGTAAAAATACAACTTATGTTTCTGAATTTTCATTTATTTTGGTAAAATTGGCTATTTTACTGTTACTGTTTTTGTATAAATCTGTGAATTCTGCATCAATTTGATTTTTGAAATGTCAATTTAACAATTATTTCTATCCTGTAAGCTAATAATCACTAAGTATTATAAATTCAGATCTGTATGAACGGTACTGATGTTTAGCAGTATTAATAGTTACACAGTATATTTTAATTAAACTGTAATATTAGAGGTCCATAAAAGAGACTGTCGTTAATTAAATGTGTTGTTCATAGCTACTTTAGTTTTAGTGATTTTGTTTCTCAAAGCTGATTTCTAGATACTATCTAAGCTCCAGTGAGTGACAACCATTTCTCTGCTAGGCAAATTGGTATGCCTTTGTGTCTTATGTGACAGAAACTACCTAATTAGTGGCTAACACTTGGAGTGCAAATGCTTTCATCTGATTCATATGCAGGTTTATGAAATATGTTACAGCATTTTTTCTTAAGGCCTACATTCTAGTATTTGCCAACAGCTGTGGTTTTGCAACAGTTACACCATAACGTGTGCAGTTATGCAGGTATAAATATGAACATGTAAGTAAGGATAGATGAACTGTTTCCCTTTTTAGTTCTAAATACACAAAATATGATTAGTACTGATGTGCATATACTGTACTTCAGCAAATAATAAAGTTGATGAACTTTACTATTTGGGTTGATTCAGACATATCAATAAAATAAATTTTAAAATATTGCTTCAGCCTAATGACTAAGATATATTTTAATGTTTTACTTACAGAACCAGTTTGGAACTTGAATTAATTCATCAAGGAGGAAATCTGTGCTCAGGTGGTGCAAGCACAGCTGGCAAAAGGTCTTGTTTAAGTAAGTATTGAAGAGAGCTACCTTCTTAAAATGTCTAATTACATCACTTTCAAAGTATATACAGGCAAAGGTTTTTTTTGGTTTATTTTCAACTTACCTTTATGTTATAATCAGTTTTACTAGTGATTTTATGCTTTAAATGATTAATCTTGTACTTAAAAGAGTCATATGAATATTTAGCTCTTTCTATACTATGATTACTAAGTAAATTGATGTCATACTAACTAATCAGATTTACATTGGTTCAAAATAAAAAATAATGTAGTATTCTCAGCTGCAATTGTCCTCAAACATAAGTTGTTTTGAAGAATTTTTAAATTGTGTGGATTTAAGAATATCTTTTTATAAAGACAATTTCTGTTCCCTAAACATTCCTGTAGATATAGCTGCTGTTAATTAATGAAAGTGTACTGTATTTTGATGTGCACATTAAAATATATTAAAATTGTGGATGTTTGCTTTTGTTTATGAGTATATATTATAAAATGAGCATGATGATTCAATACTTTTTGTAAGGGTAAATTTGAGAGAAATGCCATTTAGAACTTGAAGTAGATTTTTCATGAGTATGGTTTTGATAAAATCACTAATTAGTCATTGTTTAGAGAATTAGTGTGAATACTAGGAGTAATATTATTCAATGTCCTATACAGCTAATTACTGGTCCCAAATCACTGACATTAAAATATTAACTAATGTGATTGGTATAGGAAATAAAATTATTTAAAACAAATAATGTATTCTTTCTAAAAATTGAACATGTTTTCTTAAGTATTAAATTATTAGTTATTAAATATTACTAATACTTTTTAAAATTAGTATATTTTTAGAAGATATATATCTTTTAATTTTTGGAATGATTTCAAAGCAAAAGACTGGTCAAAAACATCTTGCATTTTCTAACATAAAGATACAGACTTCTGTGTGATTTCAACTGAGTTACTTTAAAATATTTAATCAGTTGTATTAGATTTTGATATTTTATTTGGGGTTATCACTTGATTCCTACATGTTTAAGGTTTTGGAAGTTATTTTTTACTGAGTATTCAGTCTTTAATGATCCTTTGATGTATACACTTAAACTCTGCTTAATCAGTGATTTAGTATTATTTTTTAAATAAAGGGGAAGGTGCTGACTGCTAAGCGCTTTAGCTTCAAAGTCTGTTTGAATTAGCTGAAACTGTCATTGCACTTACATAAATTATTATTTCTTGTTGATTTATTCATACTTGATGTTTTGCATTGGATGATAATATTCCAGAAAATGCTACATTAGGAAGCATTTAGTAAGGGAATTTCAGTTTTATGTTCAAACACTCTTTCATATTTATTTTCTCTGAATTATTCAAATTTATACAGAGGCTTGTAAATTATTAATTTATTCAGAAACCTAAAGTAGTAGTAAAATTCTAGCAGCAGCCACTTCAGTCATCATCCTCAATTTTTAATTTAAATTATTAAATTGATAGCTATTTTCAGATTTCTTCTTTTTATTTTCCCGTTAGGTAATAAGAGATTACAGTGTACCAATATAGAAAAAGTAGTGATGAAGCTCATTCTAAATATAAGTTAATACTGTTTTTAGTTTTCTTTTCTTTTCTTATTAACTAATACTAGTTCTTTTTTTTCCCCAACTTTGTTGAGGTATGATGGACAAAGAAAAGTTTATGTGTTTAGGATTCACAACATAATGTCTTCTTTCATTTTCATCTGATTTATTGTTCAATAGCTCATGTGTTATTTATCCTAATACTTTTAAAAGCAATCATGTATGTAGAATATATTGCACAAAATCCCACTATTTTTTTGCAAGTGTATAAACTTAAGCACTTGTTTTTCACTCATGCTTAACTCAAACCTCATTTACATTGAACACCAGAACTTAAATGGATGGTGTTTCATAGGATGCTAGGTCAAATATCTCATTTTTTTCATCTTCCAGTAGAACTTTAATGGTACTATTAAACAAAAATTTCTGTCTTTTCTCTAGAGATTCCTCATATGTCAGTATTTTCCTCTTCCCATTCATTGCTCTTCATTACCTTTTATTAACTATGTCATTTTAAATGTGTCTTTTTAAAATTTCATAATATTTTGAGAAAAGACTGAAAATGATTCACTAATTAAACAAATGAAAGGGAACTTAGATTTTTTGAATACTCCACAACTTCTTGATGAAATTGAAGGTTAGTTTAGTCAAGGTAAGATTTAATAAATTTTGTCTGGAATGGCTTCAGAGGACTGACAGGTAATTAATAGACACACACACATCCACAGGGATGGGGTGAAGAGGGGTCAGAGTTGGACAGGAGATCAAGGATTGTTCTTTCTACATAATAAAAGCAGAAAATATAATAGCTAAATTCATACTGAGAAATCAAATAATATTATAGTGGAACAATACCCTTCAACACATTTATATTCAAATAGATTTTTTAAGTTTTATGGTAAAATGATCACTATCCAATCATAATAAAAGTTCATTCTTAAATATGGGTCTGCAAAATTTTCCACATTAAAAAAAATAAGCAAAATTAATTTACATAGCAGAATACTCTGGTATTTTAATAATACCTTACATTTGTATTCTTAAAGTTGTAAAGTACTTTCACATAAATTATTTATTCTTTAGAATGACCATGTGAACAGGTGTTAATCTCTCTCTCTTTTGTAGAAAAGGAAACTGAAGTTCAGAGTGATTGCCTTGCCAAGTCATACAGCTAGAAAATGTCAAGCTCATACTTCACCCCAGTTCTTCTGACTCTAAATTCAGTTTTGTAAGACATATTCCTTCCCCTTAAGTGTTCCAAAGGATGCAGAATCTTTAGGGCCTTAACCAATGGGCTTGGTCAAGGACTGAGCTGCACTGTTTCCATGGGATCTTTCCAGGCTCTGCCATGCTAACCCTCCTATGACCTTCTCTGTTTTCTCTTACCAGCCTTTCTCTGTGGATCCTATTTTTGTGTTGGGCCACTCCTTCAGATATTTTCTCAAGTCCTGATTCCTTCTTCCCTGAATACCAGTTTGTTCTTCCTTATTTTTCACCAGTTTGGTGACTGATTCTTCCTCGCTTCTTCTGTGCACCGTCTGTGTCACTTCCGACATATAGCTCTGCTACTGAGTCCTGCTTCAGAGGCCTAGACCTCCTGCTTATCCACTAGAAGATCAGATTTAAGGACCTTGGGTTCAGCAGATAATGCTGGTTCTAGATCATTTATTATAAGGTAGAAAGTGTTAAGTTCTAAAGAGGGATATGCGTAAAGTTCTAGGGAATTTGGAGGTTTGGGATCATATCTAGCTGGTAAAATGAGTGAAGATTATGGTAGACATGGGAGATGAACAAGACTTTGAAATATAAGTGAATTTAGAGTTTTTGTTAAATATTGGTGTATATGCTGGTAAGTACTACCAACATGGTTAGCAACTGATACAGGACAAAGTTATAGAAAAACGGAAGGCAAAATTTTTATTAAGAATAATGTCTTATGGGGATTAAACAAGACTGCTGTATGAGAAGTGAGGCAGAAACCTCCTCCCAAAACCACGTATAACACAAAAATACAGCAAATACAACTAATCCTGAAAGAGCTATCAGAAAGAAGAATGCAACAGACAGCTTACATCTGGGGAAAAGAGAAGACCTCATCTAAAGGGTAAAGGAACCTGTGATCCTGTGTGACACAAGCCCTCTCTCAACTAAGCTCATGAGTGGGAGGAAGAGAAATGGAGGGTGGGAGAGAGTAGAAGCCCAGGACTGCTAAATAACCATCCCTGGAGATCTGCTCTGGGAACATGAACCCACATTACATGATTCTCTGGAGATTAGAGGGGTTGGAAAGCAAAGACAGGCAGAATACTCATAAAGACTAGATTCTAGCTACTTGTGGAAAACAGGTACCCACAACTGGCTATGCTGGGACAAAAGAAAGGCAGGAACTTTGAAAGACTTCCTAACAGCGAGACGGCTGCTAAAGAGACAAGGATTATACAGAGCTTGCTGCCAGGAGAAAAGACAGGTGCACAAAATCATCCTGGCACACACAGCAGAGCAGATTGGGAACTTTGAGAAGCTCCATGCATTTCATCCCCCTGGCTGACAACACAGTGCCAAGGCCTACCCAGTGCAATATGAAGCCTGTGGCTCCTTCTTCCCAGCCAGCACTAGTTCACAAACCTGCTGACCCCACCATCATCCCAGGCCAGCCAGAGGGCAGCCCCACCTACAGCACCAACAAGGGTGTAGCTTTTAGAATCCATCTTGCACTCTTGGCCCACTGGCCCTTGCATGGGAGGCAGGCACTGTGGCCAGGAAGATGGGAAAGCGGTCTTTTTCCCAGAAGGCTCTGGCCCTGTGGACCTGTGACCCCCAACTTTGCTCCAAGGGCTGGACTGCTCTAGAGAGAGAACTTCTGGTCACTAAAGGCCACTGCCTACATAAAGTTATTATTCAGTAGGATTCATTAGAAATATGAAATTTCAAAAAACCTGGTACAAACCCAAATCCCTCAAACACCTGAAAGAAGGCTAAGTGAAACTGAATCACCAATATTCCTGATAAAGATTTCAAAATAAAAATCATATACATGCTCACAGAGCTACAGAAAAATTTTCAAGACCTCAGGGAGGTTTTCAAGAAAAGACAGAAACTTTGAAAAATATAGCATCTAAATGAGACATACAATGGAGGGATATAAAAAGCAGATAAGATGAGGTAAAGGAGATGATTAATGAAATAGAAATTAGGGAACAGAAATACAAAGAACCAGAGGTGGAGAGACCAAAAAGGATCTCTAGGAATGAAAGTGTATTAAGAGAACTGTGTAACCAATCCTAAAGGAGCAATGTTCATATTACAGAGGTACCAAAAGGAGAGAAAGAAAAGTAAAAAAGGACAGAAAGTGTCTTTGAGGAAATATTTGCTGAAAACACCCCAATCTGGGGAAGGAAATGTTCCCTCAGGCCATGGAGGTGCACAGATCTGCCAACACACAAGGGACCCAAGGAAGACAACACCAAGACACATAATAATAAAAATGGCAAAGATCAAGGACAAGGACAGAGTATTCAGAGCATCCAGGGAGAGAAAAAAGAATAGATAACAAAGGAAAACCCATCAGGCTGTCATCAGACTTGTCAGCTGAAACCTCACAGGCCAGAAGGTAGTGGCATGATACATTTAATGCAATGAAACAAAAGGGCCTCAAATGAAGAATACTCTACCTGACAAGATTTACATTTAAATTTGATGGAAGTATTAAACCATTTCCAGAAATGCAAAAGTTGAGGGAATTTACCTCCCAGAAACCAAACCATCTCTCTGGTGCATTTCAAAGGGACTGCTCTAGATGGGAGTGCTCTAAAGGAAAATAAAACCACAGTAAAGAAAGTAGACCAATTAATTGCTAAGCAAATGGGAAATTAAATCAACTACCCTCAAAATCAGTGAAGGGATACACAAAGAGTACAGAGTATGACACCTAGTATATAAAGAGTGGAGGAGGAAGAAAATGGAGAAAAAAATGCTTTAAATTGTGTTTGAAATAGCATGATAAGCAAGTTAAGTTAGACTTTTAGATACTAAAGAAGATGCCCTTGAACCTTTGGTTACCACAAATCTAAAGCCTGCAATGGCAAACTACATATCTATCGATAATAACCCTTAATGTAAGGACTGAATGCACCAAACAAAAGACATAGAGTTACAGAAGGGATAAAAAAAACAAGACCCATACATATGTTGCCTACAAGAGTCCTCACTTCAAACCCAAAGACCTACACAGATTAAAAATCAAGGGGTAGAAAAAGATATTTCATGCAGCTAAATAGGGAGAAAAAAGCAGGAGTTGCAGTAATTGTATCAGATAAAAAAAGACTTCAAAACAAAGGAAGTCACAGGAGAAAACAAAAGAAGGACATTACATAATGATAAAGGGGTCAGTCCAACAAGAAGATATAACCATTAGAAATGTCCATGCACCAAACATAGAGCTCCCAAAAGTGTGAAAAAATGCTAACAGAATTGAAAGGGGAAATACAATGCAATGCATTCATTTTAGGAGACTTGAACTCACCACTCAATACAAGGACAGATCAACCAGACAGAAAATAAGTAAGGAGACAGAGGCACTGAACAACATATTAGAACAGATGGACCTAAGAGACGTCTATAGAACATGCCACCAAAAAGCAACAGTATACAAATTCTTCTCAAGTGCACATGGAACATTTTCAATAATAGATCATATACTAGGCCACAAAAAGATCCTTGGTAAATTAAAAAAGATTGAAATTGTACCAAGCAGCTTTTCAGACCCCAAAGGTATGAAATTAAAAATATATCCTGCAAAGAAAACAAAAAATTGCACAAACACATGGAGGCTTTACAACATGCCCCTAAATAACCAATGGATCAATAACCAAATTAAAACAGAAATGGAGAAATATATGGAGGCAATGAAAACAATAATTCAGAACCCCAAAATCTGTGGAATGCCGTGAAAGCCATGTTAAGAGGGAAGTATATTGCAATACAGGCCTACCTCAGGAGAGAAGAACAATCCCATATGAACAGTCCAAACTTGCAGTTAACGAAACTAGAAAAAGAAGAATAAAGGAGACACAAATTCAGTAGAAGGAGGGGCATAATAAAGATTAGGGCATAATTAAACAAAATCGAGAAGAATAAAACAATACAAAGAATCAATGAAAGCAAGAGCTTGTTCTTTGAGAAAATAAATCAAATAGATAAACCACAATTCAGACTTATCCATAAAAAAAGAGAGTCTACACATATAAACAGAATCAAAAATGAGACAGGAAAAATCATGAAGGACACCACAGAAATACAAAGAATTATCAGAGATTGCAATGCAAAATAACATGCTAAAAAAATGCATAATCTAGAAGAAATAGACAACTTTCTAGAAAAATACCACCTTCCAAGGCTGACCCAGAAAAAAACAAAATCTGAACAGACCAATTACCAGCAACGAGATTGAATGGATAATCAAAAAACTAAGATGAAAATCCCTGGACCAGATGACTTCACTGCTGAATTTTAATCAAACATTTACTGAAGACATAATACCCATCCTCCTTAAAGTTTTCCAAAAATTAGAAGAGGAGGGAATACTTCCAAACTAATTCTATGAGGCCAGCATCACTCTAATATCAAAACCAGGCAAAGACACCACAAACAAGGAAAATTACAGATCAATATCCCTGATGAACCTAGATGCAAAACTACTCAACAAAATATTAGCAAGTTGATTTAAAAAATACATCAAAAACATCATCCACCATGATCAAGTAGGATTTATTCCAGGGATACAAGGATGGTACAATATTTGAAAATCCATCATCAGCTACCACATCAACAAAAAGAAGGAAAAAACCACATGATCATCTCCATAGATGCCTAAAAAGCATTTGACAAAATTCAACATCCATTCGTGATAAAAACTCTCAACAAAATGGGTATAGAGGGCAAGTACCTCAACATAATAAAGGCCATATATGACAACCCACAGCCAACATCATACTTAATAGTGAGAAGCTGGAAGCCTTTCTTTTAAGTTCAGGAACAGGACAAGGATGTCCCCTCTCTACACTTTTATTCAACCTAGTTCTGGAGGTCCTCTCTACAGCAATTAAACAACACAAAAATAAAGGGCATCCAGGTTGGTAAGGAAGAAGTTAAACTATCACTGTTTGCAGATGACCTGATACTGTACCTAAAAAACCCTAAGGAATCTACACCAAAACTACTAGATCTAATATCTGAATTAAGCAAAGTTGCAGGATAGAAAGTTAACACACAGAAATCTGTTGCATTCCTGTACACTAACCATGAAATAGCAGTCACAATTGCATCAAAAAGAATAAAATACCTAGAAATAAACCTAACCAAGGAAGTGAAAAACCTATACTCTGAAAACTACAAGACACTCATGAGAGAAATTAAAGCAGATACCAATAAAAGGAAACACATCCTGTGCTCATGGCTAGGAAGAATTAATATTGTCAAAATGGCCATCCTGCCTAAAGCAATCTACAGATTCAATGCAATCCCTATCAAAATACCAACAGCATTCTTCAACGAACTAGAGAAAATAGTTCTAAAGTTCATATGCAACCACAAAAGACCCCGAATAGCCAAAGCAATCCTGAGAAGGAAGACTAAAGCTGGGGGGATTACACTCCCTGACTTCAAGCTCTACCCAAAGCCACAGTAATCAAGAGAACTTGGTACTGGCACAGGAACAGACACACAGACCAATGGAACAGACTATACAGCCTAGATATAAACCCAACCATATATGGTCATTTAATATACGATAAAGGAGCAATGGACATACAATGGGGAAATGACTGCCTCTTCACCAAATGGTGTTGTCAAAACTGGACAGCTACATGCAAGAGAATGAAACTGGATTATTGTTTAACCCCATACACAAAAGTAAATTTGAAATGGATCAACGACTTGAATGTAAGCCATGAAACCATAAAACTCTTAGAAGACAACATAGGCAAACATCTCCTGAATATAAGTATGAGCAACTTCTTCTTGAACCCATCTCCTCGAGAAAGAGAAACAAAAGCAAAAATGAAATCATGGGACTACATCAAGCTAAAAAGTTTCTGTAAGGCAAAAGTCATCATCAACAGAACCAAAGGCATCGTGCAGTATGGGAGAATATGTTTTTGAACAGCATATTCAGACAAGGGGTTAACATCCAAAATATATAAGAAACTCACACATCTTAACATTCAAAAACAAATAACCCTATGAAAAAATGGGCAGAGGATATGAACATGCAATTCTCCAAAGAAGAAGTTCAGAGAGCCAACAGTCACTTGAAAAGATTCTCCACATCACTAATCATCAGTGAAATGCAAATTAAAACCACAATGAGATATCACCTCACACCAGTAAGGATCGCCACCATCCAAAAGAGAAACAACAACAAATGTTTCCGAGGATGTGGAGAAAGGGGAACCCTCCTACACTGCTGGTGGGAATGTAAGCTAGTTCAATCATTGTGGAAAGCAATATGGAGGTTCCTCAAAAAACTGAAAATAAAAATACTATTTGATCCGGGAATCCCACTCCTAGGTATTAACCCAAAGAATACAAGTTCTCAGATTCAAAAAGACATACGCACCCCTATGTTTATTGCAGCACTATTTACAATAGCCAAGAAATGGAAGCAACATAAGTGTCCATCAGTAGATGAATGGATAAAGAAGAGGTGGTACATATACCCAATGGAATACTATTCGGCCATAAGAAAAAAACAAATCCTACCATTTGCCAGAAAATGAATGGAGCTGGAGGATATTATGCTCAGTGAAGTAAGCCAGGTGGAGAAAGACAAGTGCCAAATGATTTCCCTCATTTGTAGAGTATAAAAAGAAGCAAAACTGAAAGAACAAAACAGCAGCAGACTCGGACCTCCAAGAAAGGACTAGCAGTTACCAAAGGGGAGGCATGTGGGAGGGCAGGTCAGGAGGGACACAGAAGGGGATTTAGGGGGATTATGTTTAGTACACATTGTGTGTGGGGTCACAGGGAAGGCAGTGTAGCACAGAGAAGCCGAATAGCGAATCTATGGCATCTTACTACACTGATGGACAGTGACTGCAATGGGGTATGGGTGAGGACTTGATGAATGGGTGAATGTAGTAACCACATTGTTTTCTCATGTGAAATATTCATAAGAGTATATATCAATAATACCTTAATGAAAAGAAATTAATATGGAACAAGAAAAGACCCCGAATCGCCAAGCAATCCTGAGAAGGAAGAATAAAGATGGGGAAGTTACGCTCCCTGAGTTCAAGCTCTACTACAAAGCCACAGTAATCAAGACAATTTGTTACTGGCACAAGAACAGACCCATAGATCAATGGAACAGGATATACAGTGCAGATATATACCCAATCATATATGATCAATAAATATACGATAAACAAGCCATGTATATACAATGGGGACATGACAGCCTCTTAAAGAACTAGTGTTGGCAAAACTGGACAGCTACATGTAAGAGAATGAAACTGGATTATTGTCCCACCTCATACACAAAAGTAAACTCGAAATGGATCAAAGATCTGAATGTAAGTCATGAAACCATAAAACTCTTGGAAGAAAGCATAGGCAAAAATCTCTTGAATATAAACGTGAGCAACTTTTTCATGATCATTGCTTCGGCAAGAGAAACAAAAGCAAAAATGAGAAAATGGGAGTACATCAAGCTAAAAAGCTTCTGTTCAGCAAAGGACACCATCAGTAGAACAAAAAGGCATCCTACAGTATAGAGGATATATTTGCAAACGATGTATCTGTAAGGGATTAACTTCCAAAATATATAAAGAACTCACATGCCTCAACACCCAGAAAGCAAATAAACTGATTTAAAATGGGCAGAGGATCTATATAGACAATTCTCCAAAGAAGAAATTCAGATGGCCAACAGGCACATAAAAAGATGCTCCACATTGCTAATTATCAGGGAAATGCAAATTAAAATCACACCGGATGGCCACCATCCAAAAGACAAGGAACAACAAATGCTGGTGAGCAGGTGGAGAAAGGAGAAGCATCCTACACTATTGGTGGGAACGTAAGTTAGTTCAATGGTTGTGGAAAGCAATATGGAGGTGCATCAGTAAACTAAAAATAGAAATACCATTTGGCCCAGGAATTCCACTCCTAGGAATTTACGTGAAGAAAAAAGATCCCAGATTCATAAAAACATATGCACCCCTGTTTATCACAGTGCTATTTACTGTAGCCAAGATTTGGAAGCAACCTAAGTTTCCATTAGTAGATGAATGGATAAAGAATATGTGGTACATAATACACAATGGATATTATTGAGACATACAAAGACAAGAAATTCTACCATTTGCAATAACGTGGATATATCTAGATGGTATAATGCTCAGTGAAATAAGCCAAGTGGAGAAAGACAAGCACCAAATGATTTCACTTATTTGTGGACCGTAACAATGAAGCCAAACTGAAGAAATGAAGCAGCAGCAGACTCTCAGGCTCCAAGAAGGGTCTAGTGGTTACCAAGGGGAAGGGGGTGGGATGGGTGAGTGGAGAGGGATAGAGAAGTGGATTAAGCGATATTATAATTAGCATACATAGTGTCGTTGGGTCATGGGGAAGGCAGTGCACCACAGAGAGAACAAGTAGTGAATCTCCCATCTTACTATGCTGATGGACAGTGACTGCAATTGGGTTTGTGTGGAGGGGGACTTAATAATATGGGTGAATTTAATAGCCACAATGTTGGTCATGTTAAATCTTTGTAAGATTGTATATCAATGATACCTTAAAAAAAGGAATATCTTATTAAAATTACTCAGTTAATTTCTTCATTCAAGTAATTAGAACGTCGACATGAAACTCCATAGATTTGTAGGCTTTCAACACTTTTTTGCTATAACATTCTCATGAAGTAATTGTTGAAACCAGTGGCTGGAGGAAAGATATGTCATTTGGTAAATTATTAATATTAAAGGATAAGTTTTAAAACGTTATATTTAGATAAAAAAGCATCTTTGCACATGGTTGGGTGAGACTTTCTGCTTATTACTGTAGTTTTAAGAAGTCTCAATTTGTATCACAAATGGATTTCATGATTTTATGCAGAGATTTAAAAATGAAACTTTAGTTAAGAGAGAGTAAGCAAACCCTCTCTTTGACATTTTCATTTGAGAAGTTTTAACTTATTTGTGATATAAGTTACAATCTTATCAAGAAATGATGCAAATATGAAAAACTGACCCCTGTATTTGTTTTTCATGGAACACAATCCATGTTAAATGTGTGCAGGCAAGTTAAAGTAGCTTTAGTTGCTCAAAGAGTGAATTTTTTGTGAGTTCAGAGTATGGAAGATTATTTTGATGTTAATTTCACCCTGCAGTAAGGCTGTATAAAGGTCTTGTTGAGTAAAATCCCAAAATTGCTCTTAAGTAGTCTGACCTTATTCTTGAACACTGGTAAAATTCTGGTATATATGGTTTACTAAGTTTTTATTTTCAGATTTAAAAATTATGAATTCTGCAAAAATGTTTAATCACAACTTCTGTTCTTTTTGTTATCCCATAACTAGTGGAGAGTTTGTCCCCCAAATTTTATAAGTCAGTGTGCATAAATTAATAGAAAAATATGGAGTTTGCCTCCTAACACCATTATTTATGGTAGACATGGTTTAGGTGTGAGCTTTTTCACCTCATCGATTCTGTTCCTTATAGTCTTCAACCCAGAAGATCGTTATATAAGACCTCAATTTTACAGTGTATATTTAAGTCTTCATAGATTGTAATCTCGACCATTACTATTTCTGCTATTTCAACACTACCATTATCAAATTAGTGATGGTGGTGGTGGTGGTGGTGATGAGACCAGAAGCAAGATGAAAGTTAATTTTTAACTCCTTTTTTTTTTTAAGATTTCAACATTCTTTCAATCTGTTAAGAGATGATGTTAGAAAGGACAGAATGGGATTTATTTCCAAAGACTGAAATAGCTCATCTGTTTGGTTAATTTCAGGGAATTTTTATCTTTAAAATTTGGGATCAGAGTTGTGGCTTTGACAATTCTTTAGTCTTTCTGAAGGTCCTTTGCTTTGTGGCCCAGGAAGCCAGTACTCCCTGCATTCATCACTCATGACTTCCATATTCTGGGACCTGAGTACCACATATAATAATTTCTGCTGTCAGGGCATAGGCACAAGGCATCCAGCTCCTCTTGTCTTCAGTGTGAGTAGAACTCTATTCTCTGTCCCTCAGTTTTAAATGAGGTGCTCCAATTAGACCTGGATTCATGAAGTGTGCCCTCTTTGGTAAGAAGTAAATTAGGAATCCTAAGAACTGGCCTGTTTCTTTACACTTCCTGGGGCTACCTATACTTGGAAGCAGAATTGTGCCCCTCCCCACCCCTAACATTTTACCTTATTTTGGGAATGGGGATGATGATATCTGTGTTGATTATCTAACATACCATGATTAATGAAAGGTTCAAATGGTATTATCTAATGCTATATATCTTATGAATTAAAGTATTTTATATATATTACTTTATTATTATTACTATTATTACAAAAATTTTAACCCTTTAAAATTCCTACCATGACTGCCACTTTATTGTCTGCCCTGCCCTGCCCTTTCTGGAGTGGGGAGGAGTGGCATGGGGAAAGTTCCTGTCACCCAGTGGCATGAGCCTCCTATTTCTTGGGAACCAAGAGGAGAGCTGCAGATCTTTGCTCCTTAGAGTTGTTCCCAGACCTCAGTTGAGGAGCTCCCTCCCATCTTTCCATGGCTGATTTCACATGGGTGTGTAGAGGAACCAGGGGAAGCTGACTCTGCTGAGAGAGGATACCCACACCTGTTACATTCACCTTTTGGATAAATGGATCAGAACCATTTCCTCACTTTCATTATTCAGTTACAGAGAAACTGAGATTTTTTTTTCCTCATGGTGATTCAGAAAGTCTTTTGGCTACTTGAGATTTTTTTCACTGACAATTATTTAACCAGTGACAACTGTATTGATAGGACTAAAATCCTGAGTGGTCTGGAAATGCAACCCAGTTAATTTCACCTTAAGTAAATTTTAACAGTGGTACAACTTAAGATGTAAAGCTAAGTGAGCACTCAGTTGAGTAATCCATCTGAGAAATGATGGTCATAGTGGAGTGGAGCAGAGGATGGATCAAGGGATGCAGGACCAGTAGGACTGGTAATCAGTTGGCTATGGAGGATAAGGATGCGGAAGATGGCTCCCAAGTTTTTCCTTGGATGTTTGCATGGCGGTGATGTCATTAACTTGAGTAGGGATTATAAAAGGAAATGAACATTGTAGCTAGATTGGGCTATTTAATCAGTCTAGTTTTGGGTATATTGATTTTATGGTACCTATTGCACATCTGAAGTGCTAGAGAAATTTGTGAATTGTAAACTGATAGAAGTAGAAGTTGAAGTTAAGTGAAGTAGTGTGTGTAGAGCAAGAGGGAAAGGGGACTAAGAAGAAATTCCTTATCCTTTCTTACAGAGAATGCCACCTTTTAGGGTTCAGTAGAGGAAGAAGAGTGTGTAAAAGTAACTGAGAAGGAAATGGGGGAGAACCAGGGAAGAGTGGTACTAATAGTTCCGGGGAGGAGTGAGAAAGAGTTAAAAATGCATGTTAATATTTTCTGTGGAGTGGTAGTTTTATGTGGACACCTGATGTTTCTACTGTAGTTATAATCTCTAATTTTAGTTCTAATATCTCGTTTATAAGTATTAAATTTACTACTTGGAATTTAATCTCAAAAACCATATGTATATACATGTATGTAAGCATACCTGTCTATACACTGCAAATGTATGCTATTATGGTAATCGCTCTCACTATGTAACAGGCCAAAAGGGGATATTATCCCCATTTGACAGATAGTAAGACTAAGGTGATTTTCCCTAGGACACATAGGGCCAGTACAGAGCTTGGATTCAAATCCAGGACTTTCTGGCTTCTGCTAGACAGTGGTGCCTCCTATACATGTGTTGAAAGCACAACACACCCATAAGTTAATTTAATAATGTTTCTTATTTCCAAACTCTTTTATAAATATTTATCTAACTTCAGAGGTTTAAAATGTGTCCTTCCAGAGAAGGAGTTATCCTTTTATTTTACTATTGTTCAAATTTTAATAATATACTTTCTTGATATGATTATTTTCAACTTTTTAAGACCATGCACATAGTTGATGTTTAATACATCTTCTCATTATTTTTTAGTTTTTAACTTTTTGATTACAATCTTAGGGGTTTCCTTATCCTGTGTGTACTACTGTCAATATTTGTTTAGTATTAGAGACATTTTTGCAGCTAACAATATTAGAGTTTAGTCTTGCTAATAGGTCTCAGACTAAATTTTGAAAACAGTGTATTGTATAAACACAGTAAAAGGTATTGATTGTTACTTGGCCAATTCTGTTTCCTACTGAAGTTATCTGCAATTTCTAGGAGTGTTTTTGGAAAGTACATATAACTTGTTAGATATGTTGTTATTCTTCAGTTCTAGTTAAAGCCAATACCAAAGATTTTTGTCATATATTGTTTGAATAGCTTTAGAAGATGCCTCAGGGTTTTCATAGGAATAGAAAGGTGTGTGTGTGTGTGTGTGTGTGTGTGTGTGTGTGTGCATATTAAAAAGGAATTTTGTACTACTCTTTTAATTATAAAAACTCCAAGGAGAACTGGACTGGGAGTGGTAGAAAGAACTAGGAAGTAGCCAATCCTGAATTCTGTTTTTTCTTTTCCTATAAATACTATGATAACTTGGCAAGGTACTTCCTTTCTCTTGGCCTATTTCCTCACCTGCAGGATGATGGAATATAAAAAGGTAAAAAGTTTCCTTCTAACATTTATGTTTCTTTAATTATGGTGGAGGCTAGGAAAATAGGCAGATTGCAACATTATTTGTATGCTGGCTGTGATTTTCAGTGTGAAACAGGTTAATAAGACTGCAACTTCTATGCTTTTGATTTAATTAGATACTTTAAGGTAATTGATCTTGAAAGGAGATATTTTTTAAAGCTGTTTGATTTTGTTAACACTTATATAAACAAATTGCAAAGCTCCCCATCTTGCAACTTGATTTAATATTTTTCTGTAAAAGGAATTTAGGTATTTTAAAAATACTTTTAGGTTTTAAGACAATTTAAATAGTGTATGCTTGATCCAAGCAGTCTCTTATGTGTAATTGAACTGAAATAAAATAAAAATGATCAATATATCTTTCATTGTATTATTTCTCTACTAAAAATGACTCTTGTTCTCAGTGTAGTCAGTGGAACCAATGGAACCAGGTTACTGGAAAAACTAGAAATTTGGGAGACTTGTCTCACAGCAGGAGATAACACTATTACTTAACCTGGTAGAATTTGTGTGAAAATTAATTGAGATAACCTGTGTAAAGTGATTATTAAATAGTGCTTGGCACATGATAGATGCTGAGCTACTGTTAGCTGATAATGGGATAAAGAAATTTTAAAAGATGATTATAGACTATACACTGACTTAGAGACAGAGGTGAGGCAGGGTGAAGTATTTGGATTTTTCTGTTTGTTATAGACATATCAGATTGAAACATAAATTTGTGTGTAGAGTGTTAAGATTCAGCTGTCCCGCCCACCTCCTGTGTTCTCTGCCGTGCCCCACAGAGTAGAACATTTATTTTGTTCATCTTAGAGCTCTCATATGCCTTTCAATAGCTTCCCAAAGTAACAACTACGGCTACCACCACCACTACCATATACCACCAACATAGAAGAAGAATACTGATGGATCTTAAGTTAATCTTAAATATCGTTGATTTCTAAGTTAAGTGCTCAGAGAAACAAAATCTTGTTTAGTTTTGATTATTTTAATTTAGAGAATAAAGGATGTATGCTTGTGCCATATGGCTAACTATTTTTCTTCTGGTTTTAATAATTAATTTCAGTCATATGTCAAGAACTGTTTGTTATCTGACTTTCTAGAAAATGTCTTTTGATTCAGGAATATTTTTGAGTATTTGTGGTAAAATAATTTAATTCATCCTGTCCTATATACCAAAAAAAAGATGTGATATGAAAGCAAAATTCAGGATTTTTTTTCCTGAATAATTAAAATATTTTCAATAAAATTTTTTCTTCTAAATGGTGTGAGCAGAATTTTGTTGAAAGTTAAGACAGGTAGATTATCATGGTTTAGATAGAAGAAATGAAAATAGCAGAGTAAGTCCTCCTAAATACTTTTATTTCAATTACTTTTTCTTTATGTTGAATCAAAAGATGATGAAGTCACAATTCAGTCTAAAGAGGATTTAAGAGAAATTATTAGGTAAAAAGAGAAATTCAGCTAACAGTGATTTATATGGATGTTATTGTCCATATAACTTAGGGTAGGGTATGGAAAATAATAGTAATATTGGTTATGAGGTGACCATGATAGTAAGAGTTTTTGCAAGTTGTCAAAGCTGAATCATAAAGCCAAGGAAAAGTAAGTCTTGGACAGGAGATGAGAAAAACATTCCTGTGTTAAGACTGAGCATAAGGACAGTTCAGACTCTAGTAGAAATTATTTGGATCTATATTTCAGTTTACTGTAAAGAGAGCATGAAGTAATTTGTACTTAAACTTGAAGAATTATAAAGATAGGAAACATTTCCCTATGAATTAGCTGGAAATTGTATCTGATTTTTTTTTCTGTAGGAATTGTGTGCATTTTACCTTTTCTTCAATTTATTTAGATCAGCTGTTCCATGTATTTGCCTTGCACATGCAGCTCTATAGTATTGATTCTGAATATAATCCCTGGAGAAAGCTTACACAGTTCCTAGAAGACATGAATTCACAGTAAGTATTATTGAAAAATTTAAGTAAATTAAAACTGTTTTTCAAAAATAAGTATAAAAATAGATTGAAATTCTTCATAAAAGTTTGAATTTTCCTTGTAAACACAGAAATATTTAATAAAAGTTGAAGGCCATTATACCTTTTGTAAAAATTGCTTAAAAATTCCTATCAAGTGAGAAAAATTTTTAAAGAATCCCATTGGTTTTTATCCAGATAAAACATTCAAATGGAGGCACATAATGGCTAGTTGTCTCTCTTTTTATGTCAGAATTAAGCAGTGGGTTCAGGTAGCCTTAGTCGAATCCCTCTGTTGTAAAGTTCCCCATCAGCCTTTCACCTAATGATTTTTGCAAGCCCTGATGATTCTTGCCTAAATGCAGTATTTCATTAGGTGCAACAAAATAAACAACAAAAAGGCTTCCTTCTGATTTATTAGCTAAAATGTTATTATAAAGAAGAGTTGTCCATATCAGCTATTTGGTTACCCTGAAATATATTGGCTTAATTATTCCCAATTTGTGAATTTTCAAAGAAATAAGTTGATGCCCTGTTAGTCATCTATATGTCTTCTTTCGAAATATGCCTATTTGGATCCTCCTCCCATTTTTAAATTGGATTTTTTTTTGCTGTTGAGTTACATCAGTTCTTTGTATATTTTGGATCTTAAACCCGTAACAGACATATTTTAATATTTCCATGGCTTCAGTTTTTACATTTAGATCTCTAATCATTTGGAATTTTTCATAATGTGTGATATAAGAAGTGGATACAATTTATTTTTTTTCCATATAGCTACCTATCAAATGTCCTACTACTTTGCCTTTTCTACAATAGTAAATTAAAACAGAACTAAAAGAAAAGAAAGGTGATAAAGTACTTTGTATATTGATATAGAAAGATCAACACCAATACAATGTTAAGAGAAAAATCTGGGAGCAGAAAATGTGTACTTTATGCCACTACTGGTATAATCAAAGGAGGATGAAAAAATAAATTTGTATAAGCACGGAGAAGACAAGTAATGACTCTGTAGCATCTTACTATGCTGATAGTGGCTGCAATGGGGGAGTGAGGACTTGATAATATGGGTGACTATTGACACCACAATGTTGTTCATGTGAGGCCTTCAAAAGATTGTATATCAATGATAAATTTAATGAAAAAATGAAACAAAATTATATTTACTTGTTAAGCTAAAACAAACCAAACTCACACATATCTGAATATATCCTAGATGACACTGAGGAGCTGTGGGGGAAGCATAGTCTTTATCATGAATGGTGATGAGTTAATTGGATATTTATATGAGAAATAATTAATACTGACTCCTACCTTATACAGAACGTATTCAGATTTTGTCAGTTGTTTCTGTAATGTCCTGATAAATGCAAAGTCAATGGAAAGAAAATTCAAGATTGAGCTTATATTTAGTTACCATGTTTTATTTCCTTTGTTCCTGACTTCTTCTTTTTCTGACATTGACTCTTTTATTTGAAGAGCTCAGCTGTGAATTTATTTTTGTGTGATATTTTCTAATGGTTACATTCAGTTTATAAACTTTTGGCAGAAATACCATGGAAGTAATGTTGCATTCTTTTCAGTGTATCATATCAATAGGCCCATGTTACTGATTTGTCTTGTTATTGATGAAATAACTCCCATCATTTGTGTAACATGGTATCTGCCAGAATTTTCCACTGTAATGTTATTTTTTTCCTTTGTAGTTAGAATCTTGTGGGGAACTACTTTGAGGCTATTTGTATACCCTCTTACTTCTCAAAAAAAAAAAGCCAAAATAAAATTTTACGTGGTATTTTTTTTTTTAGACAAAATTGGGAAGGTATGAGTATTTTGCATGTTATGGCCAACGAAAGTCACTTTTCTTGATATTAGTGATTTTCTTTCCCCTGTAGACTATAAACTCAAGGACAGGGATGGTTTGCAAATAACATATGAGAATGCCTAACTCTGAGTCTAAAGATAATCAGCAAACAAAAGATTTATTAAGTGTAGTATCGGTGAATTAAAGTTTAAAGAACAGCGTAGGTCCTGTGCTTTCCATGATACTGATTGCTGGGTTGTATTCTTCTCAAGTCCTGTTATGTAGTACTCAATAGGATAGTAGTAAAGCTGTGAACATGTAGCCGGTGCTTACTTCATGCTAGGCATTTTTCACCATAACTGTATGCATTAGGTACCATTATATTCCAAGTTTTACATAAGAGGAACCTGAGGTTTAGAACATTAGTTAACATGTTCTTTAGGGGCAAAAAGCTGTTAAAAGAGAGCTGGCATTTGAATCAAATCTTTCTCATTCCAGAACCTAAGTTCTTAATTTTTACTGGGTGCTTCCTTTCCTAGAATGAAGAAATCAGGAATTTCAAGAAAGTTTGGTTGATTTTTGTGCATAACCTCCCAACCCCCTCCATTTGTTCTCATTTTATAGTTCATTAGTTCTCTATCTTGTAATATAATTTATTGTAATATGTCATCTGTGTTTCATATCTGAATCTTAGATTCTTAAAAAATTAAAGTATCTTTTTCAATTTTCTCACTTAAAACTTTTCCAACATAAAATTCTATGTCTGATAATACAAGTTTCTCATATATACTTTTTCCAGTAATCCTCAAGAAAATTTTTTCCTTATTTCCTTTTAATTTAACTGTATTGATAATCACTTTATTTTAAAATGTAATGGTAAAATTAGGCCTATTAACTCTAATCTGTCCATTTCCTCTTATCATCCATAGAGTTTACTAGTTTACAGTTTCTAGAGTCTGGATTTTAAGATTACCTAAAAGATTTAAGAGATAGAAACAATTTCATATTTTAAAATATTAAACATTTTATAGGACAGTATCACAATGATGGCACTAAATCCCACAGTCAAAATCTTTGGTTCTTTTCTCTACAGTGGGTTATATCCATTCATTCATTTATTCCGATTATGTGCCTACCATGTGCCAGGAAAGATCCATTTCTGTGTCCTCAGAATGGTTGTTTTTATCTTAGTAGCCAATAAGCTCTAGGTTACTGCTTTTGTAAATTTTTCTCTGATAATAAAAATTGAATTTATTGTATAGTGTTTAGAATATACAAAAATATCGAAGAAAAAAGTGAAATACTCTAAAATCTTATAACCTACATGTTACATATAATTTATTACAATTTAATAAACAAATGAACCACAAAAGTGAGAGTAAATATGAGAGAAAACAATCAACTATATTTTCCAGAATTCCCCTAATATTGTTAACATTTTCATAAATTTCTGTCCAGTCCCTTTTTTTTTCTGTGTGTATATTATGGATTTTAAAATACTATTTGAATCATACTATATGTTTTAGAATCTGCTTTTTAAAATTCACACATATCAACCAAATTCTTACATCATTAAAAATTCTTTAAATGATGTCCTTATTTATTGACTTAAATTGCTTCTCCTTTTCCAGCATAATATCAGTTGATGTGTTAAGCAGTTCTTAACATTCAGATGTGACCCCAGAACTTACAGAATAACATGAAAGCATATAAATGTTCTATATTTTCAGTCATTAATTTTATAAATATTCACTGAGTGTCAAGTACTGTGTCACATAGTGCTACAATACTTTCCAGAAATATGGTATACATAAACTTTCACAGGCAGTGTAGGAATGTCTCCATTTGTCAGTCTGCATATTATCACCTAAAAAAAAATTTTTAGAGGCTAATTTGGTAGGTAAAATGGGATCACAAAATAAATTTATTTAATTTCTGGTGAATTTAACTTTATGCAAATATTTCATGTTTATTAGCTATTTGTATATACTCTGTGAATGATCTATTCAGAAAATCTATCCATTTTTCTGTTGGCATTTTATTTAAAAAAGTTATTTGATTGATTCTTTGTACCTTAAAAATATTAAACTATCATAGGTGTTGAGATTTTTTTCCCAAAAATATGTTTTGCTTTTTAATTTTATACTTATTTTTCTTGACATTAAAGTTCTAAATTTTCATGCAGCCAAACCAATCAGACCTTGTATTTCTTGTTTTTCCTGATTATTTTGATACTTAAAATGCCTATCTATCCCTTCCAAGATAATGATGTTTACCTTCATAACCAGTTTTATGTTTCTCATCTTAGGACTTGCAATATCTACCTATATATTCTTTGTAGAATTTTCTTCTGGGATGATTTTTTTTTAATGCATAATCTACTCAAAGTTAATTTTCATCAGTACTAATGGGTGAAGATTTAATATTTATTTTATAATATCTAGCTAATTTTTTAGCAGTTTTATATCCTACTTTTTTATATACTAAGTGTGTGTTTATTGTAGTTTTTATTAGAGACTTTTCCCTTTGTTCTGTTGACCTACAAGCCTATTTCTGTGACAAAACCATGCTGTTTACTTACTGAGGAAATATGTGTATACCTCTAGTTGGGCTAGGTTCCTCTCATTCTTTCCTTCATCTCCCAGTTTTTCTTTGCTATTCTCACTTATTTTTCCAGGTGATCTTTAGAACCATTTTCTAAATACTTGTGATTTTGATTGAAAGTATTTTAAACTCATAAATTAATCTGGGAAAATTAGTTACCTATAGTAGACAGTCAACTCAAACCTTTCCCATTCTTTCATTTTTTGGTGTCATTGTAGTTTGAAACACTGGTTAATTATACATTCTTAATTGTATTTAATATAAAAGTTGCTGAATTAAAACAAGGAGTGTAAAAATAATCATAACAGGATATAATTTTTGTATAGGTTTCCATGAATATGGGGATTTAGAATGATTTCAAATGAAATTGGAAGGACACTGCAATAATAATAGAAAGCAAATAATCCACCTCCAATTTTGAGAAAGATTGATTCTATTATAAAAAACTGTTGACATGATAAGAAATGAAAATCTAGAATTGTTAGTCCTTTAAGCTTTTCAGTTGCTTGTAATATCCCTATTTTAAGAAATTATATTTAATTTACTTGTTTGGGAATGCTTTTCTGTATCTGAAAGCTCTGTAATTTGTTGGTCTTTAGGTTATGATGCAAGAAGTTCTCAAGCCTCTTTGATTTTTGTGCAGTAAAGTGGATCCTTGCGTAAGGGTGAGATTGGCCTGGTTTAAATGGATCCATACAGTTCCTTATAAATCTGAGTCTTAATCAGCTGTTAAATTTATAATGTAGGATTTGATAATCCAAAATCATTTTTATTCTAAGTAGTTTTTAAAGGACCTGTTTATTATTACCATTTTCTTTTTTATTCATAGTACAGCAAGGGTTTTTCAATTTTACTTTCCTCTTACTCTTTTTGCCCCTTTGTTCAGGTCTGGTTTCACCCTTTCTGCATATTTCCTTTTGAGTCATTTAGTTAATTTCGTTAAAGGGACTGTGATAAAACCACTGAAATACAAAAATGTGTAGGACTTATGGGCCCTGGTATCAATAAGGTTGTAATTTACTATGATGTGTCTTCCCTTGGTTTGTTTTGTCAGTCTCATTATGCTCTAGTGTAGCTAAGCTAGTCTAGTTTTTGTTTCTTTTGCCACCTGTTTGTTCTTTTGTCCATCCATCCATCCATCCATCCATCCATCCATCCATTTTTCATTTATTTGTTTATTTAGCAAGTTTTTATTAATTGTTTTAATCTGGACATCTAGGAAATAATAGCAAACAAGATACAGTTCCTATGGAGGCTTTTTTTCAGGGTACTAACAGTATAAAGGATGAATTGGAGGGACATAAAATTAGGGGAGATTGAGTACTTAAACAGCCATAGGGATGGCAGAGTCATTAGGACTTACTGCTAATTAAATATGGGGCGAGTGAAAGGAGATGGGTTTGGGATGTCCCAAGTTTCTAGCTTATTTATTCATCACACTTTTAGTACATTTCAGGCATGTGTTGAATACTAAAATATATAATAAATAAGCCACATCAAGACTAAGACTATAACAGGGAGAGCATATTGATTATGACTCGGATGGGATTGCATGTGTGGATAAAATGGAATGATGATGAGTTCAGTTTCAGGCAATGTTATGGTTAAGCTGTCTGTCAAATGTACAAGTGGATATTCAGATAGAGTGTTCAAGAGGGTCATTCCTAGAGATACAGACTTGGGATACAGCTGGTGATTGAAGTCATGGGCTATGGGGTCTTTCAAAAAGAGTCCTTCATACTAAACTAGAGGGAGAATTGGAGCCTTGGGGAACAGCACTACTTCTACTGGTCAGAGGAGAAGAACCTATCAAGAAGATTAAAGTGGAGTAAACAGAAAGGTAGAAGGGAAGCTGAGAGAGTGTTTCACAAAGCCAAGAGAATTTTCCAGACAAGAGTGTTCAGCTATATCCAAAGTTGAGGATCAGTACGATAAGGATTGAAAAATGTCCACTAAATTTTTAATTATAGGATCGTTGTTCACCATGTGGAAAACCATTTCTGTGCGGATCTGAATAATAGGTGAAGAAGAGGTGCCCCTCCATACATATTCTTATTTAACAAAGAACTTTTGGGCTTGTAAAGAAGCCCAATTGTAAAGAATTGGCTAGAGAGACTCGAAAGGCAAGAAAGAGAAGGAGCCATTAGCATTAATGGAAGGTTGGCTTCAGAGAGGAAGGCAAATAAATTAACGGGATATCTGTAGAGAATAGAGATATTCAGAGACCTGTCTTCCTCTGGCAGCTATAAACTTCATACACCAGGTTTTAGTTTATTCGCCAGTGTATTCAGTGCCTGACATAGTAAGTAATTTGTAAGTATTTGTTGAATGATGGACCTAATAAAAAGAGCAATTTTTGTTCATCCCAAGTCTAGTCAGAAGGGTAGCTTTAGAATTTAGCTAATTCTGGAAGCTTAAGATTTATTTTTGTTCTCTGACATTAAAAATTAAACCTATGATCAAAAACTTTAACCTTCTAAAGAAGTTTAAAAAATTTCAGAACAAAATATGCTGCATTACATTATATCCTATGTTTTTCATAGTATGACATTCCTAAGGTTTAATCCTTTGTCTTTTATAATGTATTTTAAGTTCTGCTTTGGTTATTATTATCTTTTTGAAACTTTGAAGATAAATGTTAAAGATTTTATTTGAAATTTATGTTAATTATAAAGTTGAAACAACTTTTAAATGACACATTAACCAAGACTTTTCAGTGTAACTTCTTTGTGAATTGTATTTGTTCTTTTCTTATAATGTGAAATTTACTCCTTAGTGTGAAGTTTATGATAGCAAGCATCTTATGTGCCACCCCATCTGTGGTGAAACTAATTTTAAGTTCCATTTAATGCTTCATTTGATTTCTGTAATATAAGAGATCAGAAAGACTCAAGTCAAGGTAAAATATTCCAGTTGTTTACTTTAGTAAGACCTAATACATTTTCTATGTAGTTTTTCTATTTTAGGGAGAATCAAAGAAATAAATGGGTTAAAAAGATTTTATTTTGAGGCAAAAAATGCAGCCCCTAACTTTTTCTTTTGAGAGTTCTCAGTTGCTCATGAAAGTTTCATTTCAGTTCCATAGGCATGTATGTGAAATATAAAATGAAATTAGAAAATATGTACAATACTATCTAAAGTGGCTATGCATTTTTCCTTTAGGCAGGGAAATGAAGAACAACAGCCTGAGGTTCCAATTCTTTACCATGACGTTACATCCCTCTTGCTCATCCAGATCTTAATGGTGCCACAACCCTTACACAAAGGTATGTCTTTGTAATACAGGTTCTTAAATTATATAGTATATATGCTGAATATTCTAAAAATGTTGGGGACCAATATAGCAGTAAGTCTGATGGAAATGTTTTGAGGTAAATGACATTATTGTTTACCTATTATTAGTAAATAGTAATCATATATATCAAAAGAAGATGACAAGTAAAGGTTTTTTTTTCCCCCTTGTGGGTCTATTCTTTTCACCTTTTAGTCAATAATAAGAAATAAGGAAAAGACATGGGGAAATGACTCTGAAAATCTTTGTTTAAAAACAGTGATAATACAAAAATGTGAAAAACAGAACAAACTGTTAGCCTTAATGCCTCTACCCTGTCTACATACATACATATTTTGATAAAGTAGCAGTCATAGTTATTTAAACTGTGATATCCCATCATTTTTAGTTATCATAATATTATGATGTTATTATATTATGACACTAACAGCATTAACATTATATTAGCAACATTTTAACTATTGTTCCATGGTCTTTGTACTTTTCATTTTGAGATGCTTACAATATTGTATCATTCAGCAAACTTGCAGGATACAAAATTAATACACAGATGTCTATTGCATTCCTATGAACTACAGCAAACTAGCAGAAAGAGAAATCAGGAAAACAGTTCCATTAAAATTGCATCAAAAAGAATAAAGTACCTAAGAATAAACCTAACCAAGGAGATGGAAGGCCTACACTCTGAAAACTATAAGCTACTCATGAGAGAAATTAAAGAAGACACAAACAAGAGATAATCTAGCCCATGCTCATAGATAGGAAAAACTAATATTGTCAAAATGGATATCCTACCCAAAGCAATTTACAGGTTCAGTGTAATCCCTATCAAAATATTGATGACATTTTTCAGTGAACTAGAGCAAATAATCCTAAGATTCATATGGAACCACAGAAGGCCCTGAATGGCCAAAGCAATCTTGAGAAAGAAGAACAAGCTTGGGGGTATTATGCTCCTTACTTCAAGCTCAACTACAAAGCTACAGTAATCAAAATAGTATGGTTCTGGTGCAAGAACAGAGGCCTAGATCAATGGAACAGCATAAAGCCCAGAAATAAACCCATGCTTATATGGTCAATTAATATATGATAAAGGAGCCATAAATATACAATGGGAAAAGAGTCTTTTCAATAACTGGTGTTAGGGAAACTGGACAGCAATATGCAAGAGAATGAAACTGGATTACTGTCTAAGCCCATATACAAAAGTAAACTGGAAAGACCTAGATATAAGACATGAGACCATACAACTTTTAGAAGGAAACATAGGCAAAAATATCTTGAACATAAGTGTGAGCATTTTTTTTTCTGGATATATCTCCCCAAGCAAGGGAAACAAAAACAAAACTAAACAAGTGGGACTATATCAAACTAAAAAGCTTCTGTACAGCAAAGGAAACCATCAACAGAACAAAAAAGCAACTTAGAGTATGGGAGAATATTTTCATAAATGATTTATCCAATAAGGGGTTAACTCTGAGATACATAAAGAACTCATATGACTGAACACCAAAAAACCCAAATAACCTGATTAAAAAATGGGCAGAGGACATGAACAGACATTTTTTCCAAAGAAGAAGTACAGATGGCCAACAGTCAAATGAAAAGATGCTCCACATCGCTAATCATCAGGGAAATGAAATCAAAACCACAATGAGGTATCACCTCTCTCCATTACCCAAAAGACAAGAAATAACAAGTGATGACGAGGATGCAGAGAAAAGAGAACTCTCCCACACTGTTTATGTGAATGTAAATTGGCACAGCTACTACAGAAAGCAATATGGAGGTTCCTCAAAAAACTAAAAAGAACCATACAATCCAATATTCTGCTTCTGGGAATTTACTGGAAGAAAACAAAATCCCTGATTTTAAAAGATATATGCACCCCTATGTTTATTGCCATATTATTTACAATAGCCAAGATATGGAAGCAACCAAAGTGTCCATCTATAGACAAATGGATAAAGGAGGTGTGGTTACTATACACAATGGAATATTATTCAGCCATAAGAAAGAAACCCTGCTATTTGCAACAACATGGATGGACCTAGGGGGTATTATGCTCAGTGAAGTAAGCCAGGGAGAGAAAGACAAATACCATATGATTTCACTTGTTTGTGAAATATAAAAACAAAACAAAATGAACAGAATGGCAGTACACTCAGAGACACTAAGAAGGGACTGGTGGTTACCCTGGGGGAGGGTTTGGAGTGGGTGGGAAAGGTAGGAAAGGGCACAGAAATCTCAATCATAGTATACTTTTTTCATGGGGATGGAAGTGCAGCATGGAGAATATAGCCAGCGGGTCTGTAGCATTGTTCTGTGTTGACAGGTAGTAACTACACTAGTTGTGGTGAGGATTTAATAATGGGTGTAACTGTTGAAGCATGATGTGATATACTCAAAACCAACATAATAATATGTATCAACTATGCTTCAATTAAAAAAAAGTTCTAATGTGTATCAACTATACCTCAAATAAAATTCAGTCAAATAATTGACCATTCTTCTTTAGTGGAAAACTATATTCTTGTGCTACATTATAAGTTACATCACAAAGAATATCTGTGGGTATGTAAAGGATCATTTATTTTAAGTACAGGCAAATTGATATTCAAATTCTGGTATTCTGTAAAGAGTTGAATAATGTCATTAGTAAACAAGCATAATTATTTATACTATAGCTGTGAATTTTGGATTAATATATTTAATTATAAAATTCACAAAACATAAAATTCACTATTTTAATGATTCCAACTGTACAATTTGGTATATTCACTATATTGAGCAACCATCACCATTATCTAGTACAGGAAATTTTCATCATCCCAAAGAGAAACTTTGAACCCATTAAGCAGTCACTCCCCATTTCCTTCTTCCCCGAAAGCCCTGAAACCACTAATCTGCATTCTGTCTGTATGGATTTACCTACACTGGATATTTCATATTAATGAAATTAAACAATATGTGGCCTTTCATGTCTTCCTCCTTCCACTTAGCATAATATTTTCAAGGTTCATCTTTTTTGTAGTATGTGTCAAAGTTCATTCCTCTTTATGGCTGAGTAATATTCTATTGTATGGATATACCACTTTTGTTTGTCTTATCCATTCATCTGTTGATGGACATTTGGACTGTTTCTACTGTTTGGCTTTTGTGAGGAGTGCTGCTATGACACTCATATGTAAGTTTTTGTTTAAATACCTATTTTCAATCCTTTGTGTACATAGCTAAAAATGGAATTGCTGAGTCATGGTAATTCTATGTTTAACTTCTTGAGAGACTGCCAAACTTTAGATATTTTTGAATGTCACCTTTTTGGGATTTGGCTATGTGTATTAATTTAATCATTTATTTTGCAGACTTGAAAGTATAAACCTATCAAGGGGCCTTACTGAAATTCATCTCTTTGCAGAATTATAAATTGTTTAGGTTTTTTGTGTTACCCTGCTTAGTTTTTCTTAGTTTAAAGAAATAGTTGCTTTGGAGTTATGCTGGTTTACCTTGACTGTGCTCTTCTAATTATACTAGTAGTAGTAGTAGCATTTCAAAATATATAAAGTATTGCTTTGCTTTCTAATGTCTTCAAAATAGTTAACTATTTTATTTAAATATATATTATAATTGAAAGCATAATTATTACACAAACCTGAGAGGCTAAAAGTGAGAGAAACTTGATACATAGAAGTAATTTTATTTCTATAATCAGTATTTATCTAAAGAGAAAAATATTTCATTTAATTGTAAAGGACCTTTTGTATTGGTGTTTGAGATCTGTAGCTGGTGTATCTTCCCCATCATTAGATAACTGTTGGCACTATGTCTCAACAGAAGGTGAAGTCAATGCTGAAAGTGGGTATAATACATTGAATTAACTGAACTTAGTAAATTAAATTCAGTAGGAACACATCCTAAAATTATTTACTAAAATATAAGTCAAGAAATTTGATCTACTTAATTTAATAATAGTTAAATGAATAGAACAGATTCAGGAAAACATACATAAATGTTTATAATACTGTTAGTAACTATAATCATTTAAAAAGTGGTGGGCAGATTTAATCAAGCAAATATTTTTAATTTTTTATTTATTTTATTTTTAAAACTAAAATATCATTAATATACAGTCTTATGATGGTTTCAAATACACAGTGGTTCAACATCCCCCCATAGTATCAAGTCCTCACGCCCTCTATTGAAGTCACTATCAACATAGTAGAAATTAGAGTCATTAATTGTTCTCTGTACTGTATTAGCATCCCCGTGACCCACCTATATTGTGATTGTGAATTACAGTGCCTTTTAATCCCCTTCTCCCTTCCCACCCATCCTCCCTAGTTCCTTCCCTTTGGTAACCACTAGTTGCTTCTCAGTGTCCATGAGTCTACTGCTATTTTGTTCCTTCTGTTTAATCAGCAAGTGTTTTCTAGTTGGTTGTCAAGTCATTGCTTGATTCAAAAAATATTTAATGAGTACCTACTATGTGCCAGGTGGTTATGCTTGTTTGCCAGGTGGTGGAGATACAAAGCTGAATAAAACATGGACTTTGCCTTTGGGGAACCAGAGAGCTAAATATTTAGCAGTGATTAACTGCAGTCAAATTAAAATTACTTCTTAAAGCCTATGATTTATATTATTTCTTAAAACTTCATAATAATTCTAGATTGGATGATCTGCATTTTTATAAAACAACTTGAAACACATTGTGTAATATATCACTTGCCATCATTGCAGTGACGAGCACTTTTTAAAAATCTAGGACCAGAAAAAAATTGCCATTCTTTATTAAATTTTTTCAGTCTTTCACATATTGGGAGCTGGATAGAGACCTTTATTTTAACTTTATATTTAACTGGGTATAGATATGTTTTTGATTTCTGGGAAGTTTAGAACTTGATTATATTAAGTTATTTTAATTTTCCTCAGATAACTTTTTTTCCTAAGGTGGGAATTTGTACATTAGGGAAGGTAGAGTTGTTATGTAAAATTTTCTTTTCTACCCCCTTTTGACATGAAGTGAACAATTGGTGGTCTTTACTATACCTGTGTTTTTATTCTAAGAATATGTATTTGGTTACTGGTATTTATTAGAAGAAGAAAGGAAAGAGAAGGAAATAATACTGTTTGTATATATTGGAATGTTAAATGATTCCCTGGTTTTATCTGAAACTAGTGACACAAAAACCTACCTTAAGCTTTGCAGTGTTCAGTACCATGTTCAGTTTTTTTACACCAATTGTCCCATTAGAAGCTTGAATTAATATATTAAAGACAACTATTTATTTTCCTTTCATCCTTTTTTATGTCCTTGTACCTTCTTCATTATAATACCCATCACTTTACTGGCTTCCAAAGAATAAGCTTTTAAACAACTTCTGATGCATCACTGTTTTTCAGGTATTCATGTTTATTTTTTTTATAACTCAGGGTCGGGTTTGGCTGTATATAAAAGAGAAGAAACCCCAAATAACACAGTAGCTTAAGTAAGTGAGAAGTTTATTTCTTTCATGTAGAAAGAAGTCTGAAGGTCAGGTCCTTCTGTGTTACAGCACTGTATTCCTTATGGTGCATCTCTGCTTCATGTTCCTAGATAGTTGCTAGATTTCCAGCCATCACAGTCTTAAAGCAGCAGGATGGAGAGGCGAAAGAGGAGCTTTACCCTCTTTTTAAGAAGCCCCCTTGGAAGTTCCACATAAAATTTATACCTCTTTGGCTAAAACTCTTCCTTCTTTCTGAACCTCCAGGATAAATATAAAATCATCATCTTTTTTGGGATGGGTCAGTTACTCTGGTTCAGATCATGTTGCTGGTCTTTCCCACCTGTCACTGAGGAGTTTTATGATTCTGTTCAAATCATGCCCTGTAGGGCAGAGATTCCAAGATTCTGTGAAACAACTGGTACTGGGGATTATAGATTATCTTCTGTTTCAAAGCCCCAATAAGCTAGAAGGATGATTATTATTTGACTTTCACTTTAAGAAAGGAAACATCTCAGTTTTGATTTCTTATAAATCAAGGTTTTAAAAAGAAACTTTATTTTAGAATATCTCAAAGATATGTATAACAATAAAGAACAGCGTTTAATGAGTCCCCATGCACCCACCCATTATCAACTCACTGCCAATCCTCTCTTATCTATACCTTCACCTAGTCTGTCCTCCTTCCTACCCTGGATTTTTAAAGCAAATCTCAGACATGATAGCATTTTTTCCATAGTCTTTATTTAGTATATATCTGTAAAAGAGAGAGATTCTTTAAATAAACATAACCACAATACTATGAACCCTTGTAAAAATGGCACATTGCCTTAATATCATTAAATGTTCAGTCAGTGTTCAGACTTCTGTAGTTGCTTCTTATAAATGATTTCTTACAGTTGGATTCAAACAAGGCCCGCACATTGGATTTGGTTGTTTCTCTTTTAAATCTTTTGGTTTTCTCCCTGTGCCTCTTCTTCCCTTACGTCTTATTTGTTGGAAGAATCTGGGTCTTTTGTCTGCATTTTGCCAATGTATCCCCATGGTATCATGTAATAACACGATCTGCCCCCATGTGTTTCCTATAGACGTAAATAGATCTGGGGAATTTTATTCATTTTCATATCTCCTTTTGCAGAACTGTGTCATGGATGGTGACACATACTTTCATCAGGAAACTGTTTCCAGTTTCTCTCTTTGTGACATTAGAGGGTATTGGTGATTGCCTGGGTTTGTTCTTTATTTAATTTGTTAGGTGGAATTCTTAACAAAGAGATTTTTCCATATCACTATTTGTTCATCCAGTGGTAAAGTTGGTATAGGAAAGCAATTTAAATATTTGATTTTTATTTACAAGTTCTCGAAAAGTGAGTGTTTTTAAGGCATCCTCCAAAAGATTGCTTTTTTGTTTTTTAGCTGTATTATAAGTGCATGGATTTTAACAAATCTGATGTCTCTCAGCCCCAGTGTACAGCAACTATTTAAACACATGTGTTTGGTTTGTGTTGGCCCCACAGCCCTTAATAGCTTCTTTCAGACCAAGGCTTTTTAAAAATCTGTGGGTTTATTAGTGGCTTTCATTGAATCTATTTATCTTCTAAAGTAATATAGGAAAACTTGGTATGTGTCTGTGCTTTTTTATAACTCCGTAGCTCTTACCAGATTTTCAAAAGGATCTTAAACCTTAAAAGTGAGTTATTTCAAATTGTCCTGAGGATTCCTGGTTATGGACAAATAAATAGTTCTGTAATAAGGAGTAACAATAAGAAAATGGCCTTGTGTAGTTGTAGAATCAGAAGCAGATTACAATGGGTTGGGAAATGAGAAGAAGATAAGAGAACAAAGATAGAACTGTCAAGAATGAACTTGGAGCAAAAGCAAGATCTATATGGATATATTCAAAGGTGTTATTTTTCATTTTTAAGGTAGAAATGTGAGATATTTGCCATTTCTCTTTTATTTCACTTAATAACTCCAGGTGGTACTTTTACCTTATATGTTACCCTTTCCTAGAAGGCTTTTGATTAATTGTCCATTTTTTCCTTTCCCAAAACTTGTCCAGACTTCTATTTTGGATGCTTGTCTCACAGTCAAAATAGTAGATTTTATTTAATAGCTCTTTCTCTAAGCTACCAATTCCCCAGGATCATCATTTAATGTGTATCCCTAGTGCCTACCTGGTACATAAATATGCTCAGTAAATGTTTCCTGAATGGATAAGTTAAATGTCTAATTGTCTTATTTTTCTGGTAAATTGCTTATTTTCTGTTTTGAAACTCAAGAAAGCTATTGCTTTGATTTGAATCTTTATATCTTATATTGTGATTACTTGTATATAATGTTTTTTGAAGATGTTGGCAGTTTATCAGACCCAAGCCATGACTGCCCTGAAGTATACCCAAAGGAACAACTTTAACTATCTTATTAATTGTTAGACAGAGTTGGGATATTTTCTCAGTTCTGTGTTGATTAAGGCAAAGAAAGTCTTTTTAAACTGATTGGGTTTTTCACTCATTAAAGGGAAAATAGACTTGAGCATATCACACAAATCACACCACAGATTGATTATTATTGTAGACTAGACTTTTTGGAGAGAGTCAGAGCACATGAAACTCAGATCATAAGAAGGAAGATTAAGAAGATTTGATGTTTGCATGGATGTGTGCAAAGTGCCTTATGGAAACAGAGGGATAGTAAGTTTTTTACAAAAATTTTTCATGGTAATTTTAGGAAAAGAATGTCTAATAACATCCTCAGATGATATTCAATTTTGTCACCTGTTTTTTCTCTTATGGTTTTATTATTTTACATATACTTTACCTTGTCCTAAAAGAAACCTGGAGCATTTTTATTGCATTAAACTCTAAAACATCTTATGGGAAAGGAATTTATGCAAGCATCTGAATCCTGTTTGTCTTCTTTTTTTTATCACCAACACTAAGCACAATACCTATAGACAAGCTAGTAAGTTTATGTTTGTTGAATAACTGCCTTCCCCCAGGAGATTATAGATTCCTTGGATTACTCTTGAAAAATCCAGTGTAAATGCTATTGCATAAGGAGAGTACTTAACTAAATATTTAGTTGCCCAACTTATGAAAATTTCTCATAATGTTTTTATGCCTTACTGAAGAAACTCTGGTTCACTCAAATTTTGTTGGCATCATTCCAGTCATGGTGTTGTCTCAGTTAATATCAGTACCCTTTGACCTTTTTATTCCTCTTTTTAGGATTTTATCTTGATGAAAATTAATCAAAAATATGGTCAAAGATTTACACATGGTATCTAAAATATTTTAATTTCATGAGTAATAGTATTTCAAATTTCTTTAAATGATAACTTGCATATAAATAACAAAATTCATGACTTGATCTTCTGAAATACAATGAGGTGGATGTGGCACCTAAAATATTTAGTAGTTCAATCCTCATAGCAGTTTCGAATAGGAAGTAAAAAATACAATTTTCATTTGTGTTTCTCAGGAAAAATTTACTTGTTAACAAGCCACGTGCTGATATTTCTACTGTGCCAAACTTATATATCTTACATTATCTGTTTTATTATTACTGAGCAGCCTTGAAAGTACAATGCTTTTCCCCCCTCCCTATCCTGCCATGCTAGCCTTATACAACTTAGAATCTGTGCCACTGTTTACAGCCTGTTTGCTTCTAAGGCATTTCAAGTAAGCAGTGATCAGCCTATGTTCACCATCAGGTGGTTTGATAGTGGATATTTTATTTTGTTGTTTTTTAAAACACTATGGCTGAGAGTAGATGTCCAATTTTTTTCTCCTTTTTAAATTTGAAGGGCTTTGCTCCTTTGCAGCCTTGGAAGACAGCAGCCTGTTGACCTAATACACACCTCATAGGAGTGATTCTTTGTTTTTTTAAAGTCCCTAAAAGGTACTTATTTCATACATTGTAAGCATTCAGTAAATAGGTATTTATTAAATGAGTGAGAGAATTTGAGAACTTAAGTTGTGACCTTAAACTGCCACTTGAATTAGTTGAAAAATGATGATAAAGTGACTGAAAACAGAAGTTAGTACTTTGTTACAATGAAAAGCTAAATTTATGCCTCTGGTAAGTATTATTTTTTTAAATGCATTAACTTTGTTTTAATTTAAAAAATAATTTGTATAGTTTGTAATGAAAAGAAGCTACATGAGTGGTTTTCCTCAACAACATTAAATGACTTCCTGATTAAGATCATTTTGTTTGTGCTTAATATTAGACAAATTCTGTACTTTTCTCATTCTACTAAAACATTTATTTATCAACTTACTTATTTATTTATTTTTTATTTATTTATTTTTATTTTGGTATCATTACTCTACAATTGCATGAGGAACATTATGTTTACTAGACTCCCCCCACCACCAATTTCCCCCCACATTCCCCATTGCAGTCATTGCCTATCAGTCTACAAGATGTTGTAGAATCACTACTTGTCTTCTCTGTGTTATACAGCCCTCCCCGTGCCCCCCCCCACATTATACATGCCAGTCATAATGCACCCTTTATTTCCCCCCCCACCTTATCCTTCCCTTCCCACCCATTCTCCCCAGTACTTTTTCCTTTGGTAACTGTTAGTCCATTCATGGGTTCTGTGAGTCTGCTGCTGTTTTGTTCCTTCAGTTTTTGCTTTGTTCTTATGCTCCACAGATGAGTGAAATTATTTGATACTTGTCTTTCTCTGCCTGACTTATTTCACTGAGCATAATACCCTCTAGTTCCATCCATGTTGTTGTCAGTGGTACGATTTGTTTTATTCTTATGGCTGAATAATATTCCATTGTGTATATGTACAACATCTTCTTTATCCATTCATCTACTGATGGACACTTAGGTGGCTTCCATTTCATGGCTATTGTAAATAGTGCTGTGAGAAACATAGGGGTGCATCTGTCTTTTTCAAACTGGAATGCTTCATTCTTAGGGTAAATTCCTAGGAGTGGAATTCCTGGGTCAAATGGTATTTCTATTTTGAGTTTTTATGAGGAACCTCCTTACTGCTTTCCACAATGGTTGAACTAGTTTACATTACCACCAGCAGTGTAGGAGGGTTCCTCTTTCTCCACAACCTAGCCAACGTCTATTCTTGTTTGTCTTTTGGATGGTGGCGATGCTTACTTGTGTGAGGTGATATCTCATTGTTGTTTTAATTTGCATTTCTCTGATGATTAGTGAGGTGGATCATCTTTCATGTGTCTGTTGGCCATCTGAATTTCATATTTGGAGAACTTTCTGTTCAGTTCCTGTGACCATTTTCTGATTGGATTATTTGCTTTTTGTTTTTTGAGGTGCGTGAGCTCTTTATATATTTTGGATGTCAACCCTTTATACGATCTGTCATTTGTGAATATATTCTCCCATACTGTAGGATGCCTTTTTGTTCTAATGGTGGTGTACTTTGCTGTATAGAAGCTTTTCAGTTTGCTGTAGTCTCACTTGTTCATTTTTGCTTTTGCTTTCCTTGCCTGGGGAGATATGTTCAAGAAGAAGTCACTGATGTTTATGTCCAAGAGATTTTTACCTATGTTTTTTTCTAAGAGTTTTATGGTTTCTAAGAGTTTTATGGTTACATTCAGGTCTTTGATTCATTTCAAATTTACTTCTGTGTATGGTGTTAGACAATGATCCAGTTTCATTCTCTCACACGTAGCTGTCCAGTTTTGCCAACACCAACTGTTGAAGAGGATGTCATTTTCCCATTGTATGTCCATGGCTCCTTTATCATATATTAATTGTCCATATATGTTTGGGTTAATATCTGAGCTCTCTATTCTGTTCCACTGGTCAGTGGCTCTGTTCTTGTGCCAATGCCAAATTAACTTGATTACTGTGGCATTGTAGTAGAACTTAAAGTTGTGGAGCGAGAATCCCCTGCTTTATTCTTCCTTCTCAGGATTGCTTTGGCTATTAGGGGTCTTTTTTGGTTCCATATGAATTTTAAAACTATTTGTTCCAGTTCATTGAAGAATGCTGTTGGTATTTCGATAGGCATTGCATTGAGTCTGTAGTTTGCTTTAGGTAAGAAGGCCATTTTGACAATATTAATTCTTACTAGCCAAGAGCATGGGATGAGTATCCATTTGTTAGTGTCCTCTTTAATTTCTCTTAAGAATGTCTTGCAGTTTTCAGGGTATAGGTCTTTCACTTCCTTGTTTAGGTTAATTCCCAGGTATTTTATTCTTTTTGATGCTATTGTGAATGGAATTGTTTTCCTGATTTCTCTGTTAGTTTATTGTTAGTGTATAGGAATGCCAAAGATTTCTGTGTATTAATTTTGTATCCAACTTTGCTGAATTCTGATATTAGTTCTAGTAGTTTTGGAGTTGAGTCTTTAGGATTTTTTATGTACACTATCATGTCGTCTGCAATTATTGACAGTTTGACTTCTTCTTTACCAATCTGTATGACTTATGTTTCTTTGTTTTGTCTGATGCCATGGCTAGGACCTCCAGTACTATGTTGAATAACAGTTGGGAAAGTGGGCATCCCTATCTTGTTCCCAATCTTAGAGGAAAAGCTTTCAGCATCTTGCTGTTAAGTATGATGTTTGCTGTGGGTTTGTCATATATGGTCTTTATTATGTTGAAGTAGTTTCCCTGTATACCTATTTTCTTGAGAGTTTTTATCATGAATGGATGCTGAATTTTGTCGAATGCTTTTTCAGCATCTATGGAAATGTTCATGTGGTTTTTGTCCTTCTTTTTGTTGATGTGGTGGATGATGTTGATGGATTTTTGAATGTTGTACCATCCTTGCATCCCTGAGATGAATCCCACTTGATCATGGTGTATGATCCTCTTGATGTATTTTTGAATTCAGTTTGCTAATATTTTTGCATGTATGTTCATCAGGGATATTGGTCTGTAATTTTCTTTTTTGGTGGGGTCTTTGCTGGTTTTGGTATTAGAGTGATGCTGGCTTCATAGAATTAGTTTGGAATTAATTCTTTTTTCTGGACAACTTTAAGTAGAATGGATATTATGTCTTCTCTATATGTCTGATAAAATTCAGCAGTGAATCCATTTGTCCCAGGGATTTTGTTCTTGGCTAGTTTTTTGATTACTGATTCAATTTCTTTGTTGGTAATTGGTCTATTTAGATTTTCTGTTTCTTCCTTGGTCAGTCTTGGAAGGTTGTATTGTTTTAGGAAGTTGTCCATTTCTTCTAGGTTTTCCAGCCTTTTAGCTTATGGATTTTCATAGTATTGTCTAATAATTTTTTGTATTTCTGTAGGGTCTGTCATGATTTTTCCTTTCTCATTTCTGATTCTGCTGATGTGTGTAGATTCTTTCTTTCTTTCTCTTAATAAGTGTGGTTAGGGGCTTATCTATTTTATTTATTTTCTCAAGGAACCACCTCTTGGTTTCATTGACTTTTCTCTATTATTTTATTCTTCTCAATTTTATTTATTTCTTCTCTGATCTTTATTATGTCCCTCCTTCTGCTGACTTGGGCCTCATTTCTTCTTTTTCCAGTTTCAATAATTGTGAGTTTAGTCTATTCATTTGGGATTGTTCTTCCTTCTTTAAGTAGGCCTGGATACCTATACACTTTCCTCTTAGAAGTGCCTTCACTGCGTCCCACAGAAGTTGGGGCTTTGTGCTGTTGTTGTCATTTGTCTCCATATATTGCTTGATTGCTGTTTTAATTTGGTCATTGATACATTGATTATTTAGGAGCATGTTGTTAAGCCTCCATGTGTTTGTGAGCCTTTTTCTTTTCTTTGAACAATTTATTTCTAGTTTTATGCCTTTGTGTTCTGAGAAGTTGGTTGGTGGAATTTCCATCTTTTTGAATTTACTGAGGCTCTTTTTGTGGCCTAGTATGTGCCCTATTCTAGAAAATGCTCCATGTGCACTTGAGAAGAATGTGTATCCTGCTGCTTTTTGTTTTAGAGTTCTGTAGATGTCTGTTAAGTCCATCAATTCTAGTGTGTCGTTCAGTGCCTCTGTGTCCTTACTTATTTTCTGTCTTGTAGATCTGTCCTTTGGCGTGAGTGGTGTGTTGAAGTCTCCTAGAACGAATGCATTGCATTCCATTTCCTCCTTTAATTCTGTTAGTATTTGTTTCACATATGTTGGTGCACCTGTATTGGGTGCATATATATTAATAATGGTTATATCCTCTTGTTGGACTGACCCCTTTATCATTATGTAATGTCCTTCTTTATCTCTTGTTACTTTCTTCAATTTTAAGTCTATTTTGTCAGATAGAAGTACTACAACACCTGCTATTTTCTCCTTGTTATTTGCATAAAATATCTTTTTCCATCCTTTCACTTTTAGTCTGTGTTTGTCTTTGAGTTTGAGGAGAGTCTCTTGTAAGCAGCATATAGATGCGTCTTGCTTTTTCCTCCATTCTGTTACTCTGTGTCTTTATATTGGTGCATTCAGTCCATTTACATTTAGGGTATTTATTGAAAGATATATATACTTATTGCCACTGCAGGCATTAGATTCATGGTTACCAAAGGTTCAAGGTTAGCTTCTTTACTATCTAATTTAACTCTCTTATTAAGCTATTATGAACACAGTCTGATGATTCTTTATTTCTCTCCCTTCTTATTCCTCCTCCTCTATTCTTTATATGTTAGGTATTTATTCTGTACTCTTTTGTGTATCCTTTGACTTCTTTCGTGAGTAGTTGATTTTATTTTTTGCCTTTAGTTAGTATTTAGTTGATCTGCTTTCTTTGTTGTGACTTTATTTTCTCTGTTGACATCTATTTAGCCTTAGGAGTGCTTCCATCTTGAGCAGTCCCTTTAAAATATCCTGTAGAGGTGGTTTGTGGGAGGCAAATTCCCTCAACTTTTGCTTGTCTGGGAATCGTTTAATCCCTCCTTCATATTTATATGATAATCGTGCTGGATACAGTATTCTTGGTTCGAGGCCCTTCTATTTCATTGCATTAAGTGTATCATGCCATTCTCTTCTGGCCTGTAAGGTTTCTGTTGAGAAGTATGATGATAGCATGATGCATTTTCCTTTGTTGATGACCTTTGTTCTCTCTCTGGCTGCCTTTAATACTCTGTCCTTGTCTTTGGTCTTTGCCATTTTAATTATTATATGCCTTGGTGTTTTCCTCCTTGAGTTCCTTGTTTTAGGAGTTCTGTGGGCTTCCAGGGTCTGAGAGACTATTTCTTCGTCTAGTTTGTGGAAGTTTAAAGTAATTATTTCTTCAAAGACACTTTCTATCCCTTTTTTTCTCTCTTCTTCTGGTACTCCTATAATGCGAATATTGTTATGTTTGGATTGGTCACACAATTCTCTAAATATTCTTTCATTCCTGGACATCCTTTTATCTCTCTCTGCCTCAGCTTCTCTATGTTCTTGTTCTCTGATTTCTATTCCATTAACAGCCTCTTGCACCTCATCCAATCTGCTCTTAAGTCCTTCCAGAGATTGTTTTATTTCTGTGTCCTCCCTTACAACTTGATCCTTTAGCTGTTGAATATTTCTCTGCAGGTCCATCAGCATGTTTATGACCTTTATTTTCAATACTTTTTGTGAAAGATTGGTTAAATCTATCTTTCCAGTCCCTGTCTCAGGGGTTGTATTGGGTAATTCTGGACTGGGCCAAATTCTTCTGCCTTTTCATGGTATTAGGTACTTGTAGGCAGGTAGCATGTGTGTCAGCTGGGACAACAAAGCCCTTTCCTTTTTTTTGGTCACCTTGCCCTTCTCCTCTCCCTGGGTCAGTTACCCACAAACCTGGCTCTGCCTCTGGATTAATCCCCTATGCTGCTGTGGATGGGATCACCGTCAGGGTAGCCCAGAGCTCTACTGGGAGTGGCAGGTGCACCGGGTCTGCTCTCCCGCGAGAACAGTGCCCCTTCACACCTTTCCCTGCTTTGCTCTGCCTGTGCAGGGTAGCTGCACATTGGCAGTGGCCTCTGGGTCTAGACTGGGCTGTTGCGCAGAAGGAGGAGATTCTTGGGTGCTCCTGTGGGTGCGCCTCCTCCCCAGCTGCTCTCGTGCTATGTGCTTGCACCTGGCTGCTACCCAACTGGTCCACCGCACTGTGTGCACACGTGGCCCCACTCTAGCTGCTCTGCTGCTGCAGCGGTGCCACATCAGAGGGGGAATGACTGGCAGGCTGTTTATTGCTGTGAGGGTCTTCAGAGGTGTGCTGCCTCCCTGGGGTCTGGAGTGCCAGAATTTAGGATTCCCACCTGCTGGGCTGAGTGTGCTGGGACGCTTCCTTCCAGCTGTGGGGTCCTTGTCCCTTTAAGCCTTTCAAAAAGCCCACGGTTTTCTTTTGTCCCAGGGGAGCTGGCTGTGGGGACCCGCTTGCAGATTTTACTTTTCCATTTCTCTAATATCCAGCACACCATACAATGTGTGTCTGTGCTTCCAGTGCAGATTGCTAGAGCTGTTTATTCAGCAGTCTTGCACTTCCACTGCCTCCCCACCACAACTCCTTTCTTACAACCAGGGAGCTGGGGTGAGGGCAGTGCTCAGTTCCTGCCGGGCCCTGGCTTGTATCTTACACCATTTGTGAGATGCTGAGTTCTTGCGGATGTAAATGTAGCCTGGCTGTTGCACTGTATCCGCTGGTCTCTCTTTTAGGAATAGTTGTATTTGTTGTATTTTCAAAAATATATATGGTTTTGGAAGGAGATTTCCACTGCCCTACACATGCAACAGTCTTGACTCCTACTCCTATTAAAACATTTAATTAAGCCTTGAGATACTTTCTTTGACTTCGATGATACCATCTCCCTTTGTGGTTCTCTTCCTGTCTCTCTTCTCATTCTCAAGGCTCCTTTTAATTCACCTCCCCTTCTCACCACCCTTTGAGTCATTCCTCATTTTCTGTCCCCTTCTCAATTTTGTCTTCTTTTCCATAGCTTCAACTCACCTATTCTCTGGTGATTCCCAAATATTTAGCTTCAGTCTACAATTCCCTGGTGAGCTCCAGACACAAATACCTGTATACACTTAAAACTCAACATGCAAAACATTAATTCATTTTCTTCCCACTAAGATTTGCTCTCTTCGTGTTTTCCATTATAGTCATTGCTATTGCTTTCCACTCTTTGTAGCAATTAGAGACTACCAGCATCCTCTATCTCCAAAGGTCTACTAGATTCTATACCTTCTATCATCTAAACATTTCTCTAATTTGACCCATTCTCCAGCTTCATTACTCCTACTTAGTCTTGGCCATCGAATTTTACATATATAGTACTTTTGTTATCTGCTAATAGGTGTCCTTCCCTGTACACTTGTCTCATTTCCTTCCCTTTCTCCTAGGAAGCAGCAATGAACATTTTAAATTGTAAAGCTCATATTATCACTGTCCTGCTTAAAATGCTTCAGTGACTTCTTATTGGCCAGTCTAGATGCTAGTCTACAATCAAATGCCTGTACATACCATGCAACATAAATAGTAATAACCACAACAGATATTTATTGATTGCCATTGCCAATCACTGTTTGAGCATTTAAGGGTTTAAACCCTATTTTACTTAATCACTTTAAGGTAGGTGATATTATTATTTCCATTTAACAGATGAGGAAATAAAAGCATTTTAGTATTTTTGACAACTAACCTAAGATCTGAAGCATTAGGATTTAAATCTAGACAGCTTGGCTTCTAACCTAAATTCACTCTTAACAGTAATGTTATATTCTGACTCCTTGTGAATAGTTTTTGGTTTGATATAATTAGGAGTGGGAGACTGTGACATGCTGGAGAATATTGCTTGATTAAAAAGGCCAGTTACCACTCAGCTCCAGATACCTTTTGGCATATAAGAATTTGATCCCAGGATAGTAAACATCTTCCTGTTTTCCAAGAGTAAGTGGAATTCTGGACTTTTGTTAAGAAATATCCAATTTTTTAAATGTCAGTAATTAAAAACAAAACAGGATAAAAGGAAACCAAACATCTGTCCAGGCTGCATTTGGCCAGTTAGCCTATAGTTTACAACCTTTCGTTTTTGGCATGACGATTACTTTTCTATCTTCATCTCTCAAAAATCACTACTCATATTCTAGTTATACTGGACACTTTACAGTTCTTGTAAGCCTTAGGCTTTTTCTGTCCCGTTGTACAAATGTCTTCCTCTGTCTGGAATTCCCTTCCCTTACCTCATCCCATCCCTGCCTTCCTTATTATCATTTATTTATCTTCATCATTCAAGACTAACTCTACTGTTTTGGGTTGGAAGCTTTTTTATGCCCCGTGTGTCTTGCCTTTGGTCTAGATTAGTTCCTCCACCTATTTGCTCCCATTACACTCTCTCCATAGTTATAGCAATTTGTCTTTTTCTCTACCCAGACTATAAGTTCTCATTGTTTATATCCTGGCATGTGTTAAGTACCTGGGTATTAAGGACATCTAGATATCTGTGAGTCCCTCTCATCTGACTCCAGATGGAATTGTGTTTTTTCCCCTACATATATGTAGAACAATAACAACATTATACACAGCAGTAATAGTAAGATAACTTCGTTCAGGTTCCTGGACCCGATTCCAATGTGTATATGTATGTGGAGGGGGGCGGCTTCCCATAAACACTAATACTAAGCAATTCTTGAACATCAGCAGGCTGTTGGAGAACTCAACTTAATTCCAATGCTATCTGCACAGAGACAGCACCAGATTACCAGGTTAAGGGCTCCGTCCTACAAGACTGCCCCCTACCCCTAACTCCAGATGCCAGCAACAAGCCCCAGGCAGCTCCCTATGCTTCCGACCCACTGGCCTCGGATAGGAGGTTTCCACGATCTCCTCTGTTCGATTGATTTGCTAGAGTGACTCATAGAACCCAGGAAAACACATGTTTACCAGTTTAATAAAGGATATTTCCGTAAAGGATGCAAGTTAACAGCCAGATGAAGAGATACACAGGGCAAGGTCCCAAGTAAAGGAGCTTCTGTCCTCTTGGACCCTGGGGCCTGGCTCCCTGATGTGTGGGGGTGTTCTGATGCCACAAGCATAGAAGCTCTCTCCTACCAAGAAGCCAGATCCAACTGAGCCAAACATAGAGAGAGCAAAAAGCTCTTCTCAGGGGTTTCTGTGAGGGCTTCCCTGTACAGTCATGACGGACTAAATTATTGGCCATTGGCTGATTCAGCCTCCAGCCCTGCCCTCGGGTGAGGGGTGCAAAAGTCTCTCATTAACATGACAAAACACCCATTTCACCTTTAAGGCTCTGCAGTGTTTTCAGGAACTGTTGATGAAGACCAAATATGCCTGGGAAATAGATATTTGATCATATGAATGCCCAAATATATATTTCCTGTAACTCAGTATATCACACTGTCGATTCAGAGCTAGCTTTAAGAACAAAGGGAGAGCAGTGATGGACTCATGACCAACCTGTAGGAGTTGAGGGTGGCCTCAGGGGTAACAGGAGCCAGAGCTTTGGATGCTGGCAGGGTTTTTGCCATCCTGGTTCTCTCCTCTCTGTGGATCTGCTCCATTCAGTCTTGCTTTAGAGTCTCCCTCATAGATCTGGAGTGTGACCTCTGATACTTCCAGACACATCTTTGTACCCTCCCTTTACCTCCAGGCAGAAAAGTCCCAGGTAGGTAATCTGACTGGCTCAGTTTATGTTAAGTCCCCATCTCAACCTATCAACATGCATAAGAGACACACATACAACTTAAAATAAGGGAGATATTCCTTAGGAAGGGACTTTTAAGATGTCATCTAATTTAATAGTTATTCAGGCTACAAGGAAGCAAAGAATGTTTCAGCTTATACAGAGACCCAGGAGAAGGATGCCAAATTAAAAAAAAAATGAATGAACCTGGTTGTAATATTCATAAAAATGTAGATTGCAAGGGGCTAGAAGGTGATGCAGCTAATCCACTGTGCAGGAAGAAGTTAACAGAAGACTTGACTGCTAACCTGCTTAACAATGTGCCTTGACTGGCCTCTGGGAACTTTATGGTTTGGTGAGGGTTTCCACCATCACCAGAACTGATAAGAATTTCTCCCTATGCGTATATTGTCCAATGTGGTTTATGATGAACACATCTGCTTTTCTCCTAGGAGTCTGGAAGTTTGGTATGTGCTAAGCAGGGGATGCCTACCAGCACTGTCCTCAATAAAAACCTTGGGCACTGAATCTCTTAATGAGCTTCCCTGGTGTATATTTCATACATGCTTTCACAGTTCATTACTGGGGAACTGGTATGTACTGTGTGACTCTTCTGGAAGAAGACTCTGGAAGTTTAATCTGGACTACACCCAATGTGCCTTTTGAGTTTACTGCTTTTACTTTATATCTTTTCATGGTAATAAATTATAGGACTATATGCAGAGTCTTTTGAGTCCTCCTAGTGAATCATCAAACATGGAAGTGGTCTTAGGGACCCCAACACAGCTGCTTAGGCTGGTATTATAGATCTAGGCAAGAAAAGATGGAAGTTTGGTCCAGGGTGTTGGAACTGACTTGAGAAATATTCTAAAAGTAGGATTGGCAGGACTTGGTCACTGTTTGAATGTGGGGAGAAAGAGACAGCAGAGTATTAAGGATGTCTGTAAGTTTCTGACTTCAGCAACTGATTAAGTGGTGGTACCCATTTACTAGGGGAGCAGCAAATATAATGGAAGGAATACTGAATCCAAAGTAAAATGATCTATATGGATTGAAGTTCAGGCTTGGTTGCTTATTAACCTTGTTATCACAAGCACATCCTTTTGAAGCTCAATTGCCCAACTGAGATTGTTATGAGGATTAAATGAGGCATTTGAATGAAATTTTCTAAATTATTAGGTACATGTAAATGTTAGTTATGATTGCTAATCCCCTCTGGTTTTCCTTTGTATGTGATCTTTTTTCTCACTCTAGCTGCTTTTAAATGTCTGTCTTTATCCTTGATCTTTGCCATTTTAATTATTGTATGTCTTGATGTTGTCTTCCTTGGGTCCTTTGTGTTGGGAGATATGTGTACCTCAATGTTCTGAGAAACTATCTCGGTCCCCAGATTGGGGCAGTTTTCAGCAATTACCTCCTCAATGACACTTTCCCTTTTTCTCTTTTTCTTGTACCCCTATAATGCGAATATTGTTCTGTTTGTATTGGTCATACAGTTTTCTCAATATTTTGTCATTCTTAGAGATCCTTTTTTCTCTCTGTGCCTCAGCTCCTTTGTATTCCTCTTCCCTAATTTCTTTTCCATTTTCTGTCTCCTACACTATACCTATTCTGTTTTTAAATCCCTCTATTATATATTTCATTTCTGACACTGTGTTTCTGTAATGATTGAATCTCCACCTGGAATTCCTTCCCTTAGTTCTTGAATATGTTTCCTTACCTCCATGAGCATGTTTTATGATTTTTATTTTGAAATGTGTTTCAGGGAGATTGTAGAGTTCAGTTTCACTTGTTCCTCTTTCTGGTGTTCGTGGGATTTTGGATTGAACCAGGTTCCTTTGATGTTTCATATTTGTAGGTGGTGACCTGTAGTGCCCAGAAGCTCTACTTTCTTGTGCTTCTCAGTCTCTAGATCGATATCGGGGTCACAGGGGATTGGCTCAACTTCCTGGTGGGTGTAAAGAGCTGTTTCCTGCTTCCTGGCTGCAGTGCCTGTCTTTACTGCCAGAACCAGTGGGCCAAGAACAGAGGTGTAAGCCTCTGTGCTTTGCATTTGTAGCTGCCATAGGCAGGGATTCCCTCTGGCTGGCCTTACCTGAGGACTGAGGCTGCTGTTTTGCAAGCCAGTGTGTGCTGACCAACAGGAAGGTGCAGCAGGCTGCGTATCATGGGCAGCCTTGGAGCTGTGTAGTCAGCCAGAAGGATGGAGTGCCTGAAGGTTCTGAAAGTTCCCAACCTGCTCGTCCTAGTTCACCTGAACAATTTTGGCCCCCTTTCCTTTCTCCTGAGCAGTAAGCCCTGAGCAATCCTTACCCTTTTTTCAGCCCATTCACTTTTAGGAAATCTCTCAGACTACCCACCTTTCTTTTGTCCCAGAGCAGCCAGAGGTGGATCCCTGTTTTCCACAAGCAGCTGGAATCTCAATCTCTCCAGGTATTCACCTGTTAAAGCTTTCCAACCTCACTAATCTCCAGAACACCATGAAATATAGGTTTGTGCTCCCAGAGCAGATATCCAGGGCTGGGTGTTCTTCAGTCCTGGTCTTCCACCTCCCTCCCTGCTCAATTTCTCTTCCTTCTGCCCACGAGTTGGTGTGGGGTAAGGGCTTGGGTCTGGCTGGAACATAGCTTGATATGTTACCTTGTTCCTAGAGGTCTGTTCTTTTCTCCAGGTGTATGCAGTCTGGGGCAGCCTTCTTTCCTGTTGCTCTTTCAGGATTAGTTGTATTAATTATATTTTCATATTATATGTGATTTTGGGAGGAGGCCTGTCTCACCTCTCATGTCACCATTCTTAATCTCTCTCATCCTGTTAATCTTTTACTCAAAAGACTTTATTGAATTTAGGAAACTTTTAGGCTGAATTTTATAGTTTCAGAAACCTAAATATGTCACATTGATTAATAAGCAGCAATATCATGGTAATATTTTCTTTTGAGTTTTCTACATTTTGAGTTCAAGTAAACTCTGTGTATTACTGTGGTTAATCCATTAAAAAAATATAAATATGCTGCTGTTTTGATATTCAGCAGGATGTTGATTTACTCAGGCAATGGTAGGTTGGATCACATGACAAAGTGAGCAGTTGTAGAGTGAGGGACATTTTTAAAGTTTGGAATTCTGACATGATAACACATCATGGCTGAGTTGATTTAGCAGAAAGCAGAGAAGTAATTTAAATTAATTCTAAGAATTAATTTTTGAAAGAGGTACATACAGAAATTTCCAGGCTCAGAAATTCCAACATTACTGAATCAGATTTCATCAGTTAGCACATATTTATTGCTCAGATTTTTGTTATGCAAAAGGACACATGAAAAATACAAAGCACAGTTCCTCATATTTTGGAATTTACAGTCTAGTTTAGGAGAGCACAATGACATGTGAGGAACAATGAGGGGTTGTAGAAAAATTAAGTATCATGAATTCACAAAGTCCTGTGGTACAGACTATCAATGCCTTAAAAATTCAAGGTATTCTTATATCCCACACTGTTTACTCAATTTTTATGTTTTACTGTTTAAAAAGTATAGTTAGTGAATAAATGACATCATAGCAAAATTACTACTTTATCCCAATTCATACTTTAATTTGCAACAACCCCTAATATGTCAGTGACTGTAAAAACAGGCCCATTTCTTTTATGTGTGAAATATTATTTATAAGTTTGAATTTAGAAAAAGTACAGAATCATAAAGTTTAATTTGTAAACTTATTTATTGTAATTATCAGTACATTCTATAAGAAACATAGTCTGATTTTTTTAATAGTAAATTGTTTTAACAAATCCTATTCTAGAAATTTTAGGGAAATTGTAAAAGAAAATATTGTGGTCCATATTTTCTTCTTCTATTTCATTCATGTACTATTTATGCCTCTATAATAAGTATATATACTTCAATTTACTTTTTTCACATCATATTATTAAAGACTTTTTCATATAGCTCATATTTGTCATAATTTAGGTAATTGCCTCGCTTTTGTTGGTCATTTCTAATTTTTCATTATTATAATGCTGCAGTGAATGTCTTGGGTGTATAGCTAATTTTTTCCTATTAGTTTAGCAGGAAGAATTTCTAAGCCTGGAATTAAAGGGTCAAAAGAAATGATTTACATAAGTTCACTTACACATACATTTTGTAATTTATATGCTGTCTTTTAAAGAACTGTTGGAATAGCTTTAATCACCTACCCAATTTGATTGTGAATCTAGAGGTGTACTGTTGTACACAGATTTTGAGGAACTGAAATTTACATGCTTGAAAAATGGCATAATCAGAATTATACTCTATTGAAAAGTGTTTTTTCCATTGTAAATTATTTTGTAATTTTCAGTGACTGATGAAACTAATTTTTAATTTTTTCCAGAATACATGTGATGTGGAAGTCTTATGAAGTGTAATTAAGCTTTGTGATAAGTGAACTATCTAAAGGAAAGTTATACCATGAAGAAGGAACTCAGGAGTGTATAATGTTATGCTGTAAGATCAGATATAGTAGTTAAAGTTTGGGTTTAGTTGAAATTATGAATATAATTTTTTAAGCTATATCTATTACAGAATGAATTGTTAAAATTCCCTTTAACTTTAGGTTAGCCCTATTATTTGGACAACTGAGTCTGTGGAAAAATACTTAGAGGACTTCTGCTTACCTTTCCTCAGAATCACCAGCCTTCTTCAACACCACCTTTTTGGGGAAGATTTACCTAGCTGCCAGGTATAATTTTTGGTAGAGAGTAGGAAGCCTTTTTTTTACATTTAGCTAATTTTTTTTGAAACATTCTGTTTTACATAGTATAATACTTATATCTTTATACAGAACTGTCATACAAGTATATGTCATACAAGTATATAAGGACATAAATAAATTAATATTCTCAAATGAATACTTAGAATATTAACAATTTTTGCATTTATAAGCATCCACCCATTTTTATGAGAGCATTACTAATATTTGATATTTGAGCAGTTTTGGATTAGATCAGTGATGATAAATACTCAATATTTTAAGAGGATCAGGACACTCATATATTTATTTTTATCATGTTGCCATTTTTACCATTAATCATCATCTATTTTTTAATCCTTTTAAAAATTATGTTGGTCAGAAAGCTGGTTTTTGAAGGTATGATGGCATTTATGTAATTTTAGAATAGCAAAATGTTCAATTTGTAGCCAGTTATATTAAAACTTGGATAAATGAACTAGTTTAATCTATTTCATAAAACTGTGGGTCAATGTCAGTAAGCAAGAAAGTGACAGGATATAGGAAACCAGAAGGTAAGTAAACCAAACTGTGCTTATAGGACTATGATCCTGACTTCATATGTCATTTGTTTCCAGGGAATTTGATGTGGGAATTAAGAAATTTATCATATTTATGGGTCTTTGAAGCCTGCAATATATCAGAATTAAGTAGTGAATTGCTCCTTAAGTAATTAACCATTGCATTAAATAGTTTGGAGTCTTTGTTTTTTATCGTTTATACATTTGTTTCCAAAGCATTCTATTTAGAATTATAAGATATTGAACAAATTCAAATATTCATTCATTAGATATTTTCTTCCATAGGTATTTATTTTTAAATTTCAAGTTAAAAGTGTTTTTCCTTTTGGCATACAGTAGTTCTCCCTTATCCACAGGGGATGCATTCCAAGACACTCAATGGATGCATGAAACTGTGGATAGTATCAAACCCCTATATATACTTTGTTTTTTCCAATACATGCATATCTATGATAGATTTTTTATAAATTAGGCACAGTAAGAGATTAACAACAATAACTAATAATAAAGAACAGCAGTTACAACAATATACCATAATAAGAGATGTGTGTATGTGGTCTATCAAAATACCTTATTGCACTGTATTAACCCTTCTTGTGATGCTGTGAGATGGTAAAATGCCTACATGATGAGATGAAGTGAGGTGAATGATGCAGGTGTTTTGATGTAGTGTTACGGTACTATTGACCTTCTGACAAATGGTGAGAAGGAGGATTATCTGCTTCTAGACCACAGGTAACTGAAACCGCAGAAAGGGAAACACAAGTAAGGGAGGACTTAAGTATGAACATCCTCAAGCGTGAAGAAGGTTAACCCCAAAAGCAATCCACTAATTTCTTAATCAGCTGTGCTTTCTTCACATCTAAAAGCCAGAGGCTGTGGTTCTTTGTGTTCTTGTTACGCTGTGGTTCACTTTGTCATTAGTTTTTATTGGAAGGTATTTTTCTCCCATAAGCTGGAACTTACCTGGAGGCAGATGGTCTGGAACTGGGCGTTTAAAGTCGGTCTGGGGTTTGGGTGTACAGCGATGCCTGTAGTGATTTAACCAAGCAAGAAATTCATTGATTTGGAGGCATGAAGAAGAACAGTGCCACATAGTGTCAGAAAGATAAAGGTGAAGTTGTAGGGGATCTTGAATTCACCATTGATGTGGGACAAAAATGTGACATGATTCAAATTTTATTTCAGGATAAAACCTCATTCTAACATAAAACAGACTATGGGATGTGAGGAATGGAGAGACTGGAAACAGAAAAGCTAGTTGGGGAAGGACATAATTAGAAACAAGAGGATAGGAAGCAATTAGAGCTTTCAGAGGTGGAACAGTGTCAAGATCTGACGGCTAGTTGAACACGTGGGAGTCACAGGAGGAGAAGGAATAATGCTGTACTTGGGTTTTGAGCCTGGGGTGCTTGAACCTTTGTGGGACAGTTAACAGGAGAGGAGATAGGGATCAGATTTGTGGGAGCCTGAAAATATTTTGCATTTATTCAAGGTGAGGGGTTGGTTGGACCATTTGAGTGGATGTATTCAACTGAAATGAGAAAAATAGGATTATAGCTATAAGTAGATGTTTGTTCTGTTTCTGTTTAGATTTCTGTCATCTGTGTAATCTTTTTTATTTTCACATATGATGAAATATATAAAGTAGATACATATAAAATCTATAATATATATAAATATATAGATACATATTTTTTTGCTCTTACACTTTATTCACAGCTGTTTGTTTCTATTAATCATTGTATTGTGTAGATGGATGTAATATTACACTAACTTTTGTGGATTTGACATTTTTCTTTATGTCACTCTCATGCAGAGTATATTTTCTGGTTAGCTGTATATGGATCTTTATTCTCATATATATATTTTATAATTAATTTGTAAATTTTCATCCAAAATTCTTCCAAAAGATGTTAGATGAGAGTTGGTTAGAATATATGGTGTTAAGGTATTGAACATAGTGTACTGTGTGTGCCTTTATTCATGTCTTTTTTAATACTTTCATAGAATTTTTAAACTGTCATCTTAACATCTGGAGCATTTTTTATAAAGCTAATCCTAGAGGCTTTATGCTTTTAGTTACTATTTAAATGATATCTTATTTTATGTAATATTCTCAAATTACTTCTTCCTGGTTTACACTATTACTATGTTTGTGTGTTCCTGTGATTTGCCACTTGCTGAACTCCTTATCAGTGCTAACAGTTTGCCTGTTGATTGTTTTTAGGTTTTCTGTGTCATTATGATCACACCATCTGAAAATAATGACAACATTGCCCCTTCCTTTCAGATCCTTGCCTCTCCGTCGCTGCCTTGATGCGCGCCCAGCGCTGTCTTGAGCAGTAGGATAGGCAGCACCCTTTTTTTGTGCCCCATGCCAAAGAGAATGCTTCCAAAGTCTCCTGTGCATGTCTTTTTTTGTTTATTATAAATAAAAACCGATTATAAATTATATTTCTAATGTATAGATAAAATGTAAAAATCCTAGTTGGAATTTTTGAACATTAATCTTCTAAATTTAGCCACTTTGCTAATAAAAATAAATCCAGTGTTTGTTTCTTAAGTGAATTTAAGCCAGGAGATAGCCAGGAGACTCTTGAGTTTCACAATACATTTTTTAATCAGACATTTTGTTAAGGATGGGAAGTCACTGAGCATGGTACCTGGTACATGTTGTGACACCGCAAGCCTGCTCTCCATAGTAATATATTAGACCTTCCTAACTTAGTTACAAGTCTTAGTCCAACACTGTTTCTACTACCATATTAGGACTAAATGTGGTAACCTATCCAGTTCTCTCTTTTCTCCTACTTAAGTGCATCCTCTCTTATTTGTCCTCTAACTCTGGTATTCTTAACAGAGGGACTTCAGGTAATTTTTAAATTCTATTGCATTATTTTAAAATGTTTGTGTATATATTTTTTTGGAAGAAAATAATTTTCAGATTCTTATAGGGAACCGTGATTATCCACTCTCCCCTGAAGGTGAAAACCACTACTCTAATATAACTCCTTTAATTATTTTTTCTTTCCTATATGTCAAATATAGTTTCCCTATAAATATACAATGAGAGCTAGCATTAATTTTACATTAGCTACGTGCTAACCACTGTTTTAAGTTCTTTGCATTTCAAATTCATTTAAGCTTCACAACAACTATGAGGTAGCTGTTAAAATTCTCACTTTACAGACAAGTAAACAGGCACACAGATACTAATAAGGCACCCAAGATGCACAGCTAGTATATAAAGCAGCTAGGATTTGAGCACATTTGATCTGGATGCTAAATATGCACTATTAACATCTGAATTTACTACTGCTTGCTGCATGAAACATTTTTTTGTGGGGTACAGGTGACTTTCTTCTAGTATAAAGTCTATAAAAACCACTGTAATATCACATATTGTACTCTCTTTGATCTTCATATAACTATACTCCACCTATAAACATTTCTTATGTGATAATATGGTGATTGATTGATTGATAGCTGAATAGCATCCTGGAATTGTGAAAAACAAAAAACACCTCAAGTGTCCATCAATGAGAAACTGGTTAAATAAACTGTTGTTTATGCATACAATCCAATAATCTGCAGAAAAGAAAATAATAGAAAGTTTCCTATATGCTAAAATGGAAAAAAAATATCAAAATATATTAAGTAATTAAAGGCATGGTGTACTTGTATTAAATACAGATGGGGGGAAATAATGGTATTCACGTTTGCTTGTATATATAGTGGACCTGTGAGCAACACAGTTTTGAATTTCACAGGTCCATTTATTTGGGAATTTCTTTCAATTCAAATACTGGAAAAATTTTCTGCAACAATTTGAAAAACATTTTCTCTAGCTTACTCTGTTGTAAGAACAGAGTATATAAGAACATATACAAAATATGTGTTAATTGACTTTTTATTATCGGTAAGGCTTCTGGTCAGCAGGATATTAATAGTTGAGTTTTGGTGGAGTCAAAGTTACATGTGGATTTTTGACTGTGTAGGTGTTTGGTGCCCCTAACTCTCATGTTGTTCATGGGTCAGTTGTATATAAGATACTCTGGTCAGTTCTAACCTAGGAGTTGAGGTGGTGAGTTTGAGATTTGGATAGAAGGGGAACAGGAATTATGGAAAGACTTTTTTCTAAATGATCTTTTCATACTTTATAAATTTTAAATTGTGGAATTATGTCACTTCAATAGTTAAGTTTACAGAGAAGATAAAAAGATGTTTATTTTTTGAACTGGTCATGTAGTCACATTTTTCAGAATTCAAACAGTGCTAAAACAGCTCTGTGAAAAAATTCATTTCTACTCCTTTTTCTAGCCACTCAGTTGTTGGTGCTGTCAGTTTTGTCTGTATTATTCCAGAGACATTTTATGTGTATACCAGAAAAAGTATGTGCAGGAGTGTATTTTTTTTCTTTGAGTGTTTTATACATTGTTCTACAAATTGCATTTTTTTTTCACTTAGGAGTATATCTTAGAGATAATTTCACATTCAATACATGAAGACCTTTGCATTTTGTTTTACAAATTCAGAGTATGTACCAGGATGTATTTAATCAGTGCCCTATTAATCAATATTTGGGTTATTTCTGCATTTGCTATTTATAAACAGTACCACAATGAATAATAATACTACAAGGTATTTTGTATGGTTTTGGTTGTATTTTTAAGATAAATTCTTAGAAGTGATTTACTGTGTCTGCACTTTAAATACATTTATAGTTTTGATGCTTATTACCAAACTGCCCTTCATTGAAATTGTAACAATTACATTAACACCAGTAATATATGATAGTTGCCCTATACTTATGTCTACTTAGTGTGTTATACAGCTATTTGATTTTTGCCTCTAGATCTTTGTCTAGGTAAAATATATCTCAATGTAGTTTTAATTTGCATTTCTCCTAATTGTGCATTTTCCACATTTAGGAACCATTTTATTTTCTTTACTATGACCTCCTTGTTGCATAATGCTTCTTTTGAAAATAATTAGAAAATGAAAACAATTAGAAAAATTATTTATTGGATCTTAAAAAAAGTATCTCATGAGCTTTTCTTTGGTTAGAATAATCTGTCACTCTTGTCTGTTTTGTCTAAGTCCGATGATAAGGAGGAAAAAGAAACATTTCTTTAATTTTTTTTTTTTGGTGACTTACATTTGGACTCAACATCTGCTTCATAAGAGTTCCTACATAATACTGAAGTAGCCTATGAACACCAGGAAGAAAATTGTATTTATGTACATCTTTGTTAATTTTTATCCATTGTTGGATTTACTATCATAAAGATGAAAGAATGTTACTTTTGTACCATTAGTTCCCATTCTCTCAAGTTCATTAGAAAATAAATGTCCTCTCTCAATAGAGCAGGAAGATGTAACAATTGTAAATAATATATACACAAAACAACAAAACACTAAATTACATAAAGCAGAAATTGACAGAATTAAAGAAATAGACAAACCCACAATTTTAGCTGGAGCTTTCAATGTTCTTTCTTAGCAGTCAATAACAGGTAGACAGGAAATCAACTAGGTAAATGAGACCTGAACAATACTCTTAAGTGAACATCTTATAACTGACTTACATAGACTACTTCACCAAATAATAGCACAATGCATATTTTTTACAAGTGCACTTGCAACATTCACCAGAATATACCATATGCCAACCCATAAGCAAGTATCAATACATTTAAAATAATTGAAATCATACAACATATTTTCTGACCATATCGAATTAAATTAGAAATCAGTAACAGAAAGAAATATGGAAATCCCCAAATGTGTGGGAATTAAGCAATACACTTCTAGATAACTTATATATCAAAGCAGAAATCATATGGAAATTAGAAAATGAAAATGCAACAGTAATATTGTGGGATGCTGCTAAAGTTCTTGGATAGATAAAGCTTTAAAATGCTTATAATTAAAAAGAAGTGTCTAAAACCATTTATCTGATTTCTATGTTATGAAGCTGTAAGTAGAGCAAATTAAATTCAAAGCAAGTAAAATAAAGAAAATTATAAAAATCAGAACAGAAACCAAGAAAATAGTAATGGAGAAATAGTAGAGAAAATCAGTGAGTCCAAAATCTGGTTCTTTGCAAAGATTAGTAAAATGGAGAAACGTAAATGTCAGGAGCTCAGCTCTCAGCTGGGAGAGATGAAAGAACAGAGCTGCTAGGTGTCAGAGTAGTAAATTGAAGTAACAAGTAAAATATTTAGCAGAGTAAGTCCTTTAAATCACTTGCTGTGGTGGTATTATCAAGAGGCTAAAACCAGAGGAAACACCAGCTCCCCCTACACCATTTGCCCTTGTGGATGAAATGGCACACTTGCTGACGATCAGGTGGATCAGTACAGACATGACATGGGGATCTGTTGAGGGAACTCCAAATAAAAGGCTCTGGCAGTTTTATGGACTCTTGAGGTGGAGAGGGGATGAGGGGGAAAGAGTCGGAGTGGAAAAGCACTGGGTCCTGAGTCAGGGTAGGGAAAAAACTCTTCAAGGTTTCCCATTGTTTTCTGCATAATGTGGCCTGGGCAGAGGTGTCCAAGAGAACTCTGCCTAGGTCCTCACGTAAAGAGGCCTAAGAATAAAGACAGCACGACAAGAAAGAGCCTAGTTAAAGAGCATCATGGGCCAAGGGCACCTGAGGTCTTGACTTCAAGTGCCGTCAGAGACTGCAGTGCATTGTTTGTGTGCCAAGCCTGGCATAGGGAAGGCAGTTTTCATCCATGAAGCTTGCAAAGTAAAACCTTCAGTTAGGTCTGAAAAATCACACATAGGTTTTTAACCAGTAACCAGACTCTTTACTAGGTTGATAAGATGGTGCAAGTTACCAATACCAGCAGTGTGGGAGGAAATATCCCTACAGAACCATAGAGAATATCATGAATAACATTTGCCAACAAATTTGATAACATAAATGAAATGGGAAAATTATCTGAACTGACTCAATAAGAAATAGAAATTCTTGAAGAGATCTATACCAAGTAAGAGAATTGACATAATTATAAAACTTCTTTAGAAAAGAAAAGTCAATAGCTTTATACTAACACACTACACCATGGTGAGTTCTATGAAACATTTAAGAAAGAAATTGTAGCAACACTATACAAACTTTCAGAAAACAGAGGAAGAGCAATACCCCAAACTCATGAGGCCAGTTTTACACTGACACCTAAACCAGGCATCTTAAGAAAACTGCAAAGCCATGTCTTTCATGAACATAGAGAAGCAAAAGTCTTAACAAAATATTAGCAAAGAAAAAATAATACACCACAACCAAAAATAAGTTTCTCCTAGGAATGCACAGTTTGTCCAACACCAAAGAAATCAATTTAATTCACTCTATTAACATTTTTTGGTATCATTCTACAATTACATGAAGAACATTATGTTTACTAGACTACCCCCTTCACCAAGTACCCCCCACATACCCCATCACAGTCAGTGTCCATCATACTGTAAAATCACAACTTATCTTCTCTGTGTTGTAGAGCCTGCCCTGTACCCCCTCTACATTATACATGCTAACTGTAATGCCCCCTTTTTTTTCCTGCCCTTATTCTTCCCTTCCCACCCATCCTCCACAGTCCCTTTCCCTTTATTAACTGTTAGTCCATTCATGGGTTCTGTGAGTCTGCTGCTGTTTTGTTCCTTCAGTTTTTTCTTTGTTCTTATACTCCACAGATGAGTGAAATCATTTTGTACTTGTCTTTCTCCTCCTGGCTTATTTCACTGAGCATAATACCCCCTAGCTCCATCTATGTTGTTGCAAATGGTACGATTTGTTTTCTTCTTATGGCTGAATAATATTCCATTTTGTATGTGTACAACATCTTCTTTATCCGTTCATCTACTGATGGACACTTGGGTTGCTTCCATTTCTTGGCTATTGTAAATAGTGCTGTGATAAACATAGGGGTGCATCTGTCTTTTTCAAACTGGGCTGCTGCATTCTTAGGGTAAATTCCTAGAAGTGGAATTCCTGGGTCAAATGATATTTCTATATAGAGATTTTTGAGGAACCTCCATATTGCTTTCCACAATGGTTGAACTAATTTACATTCCCACCAGCAGTGTAGGAGGGTTCCCCTTTCCCCACAACCTCGCCAACATTTGTTGTTGTTTGTCTTTTGGACAGTGACAATCCTTACTGGTTTGAGGTGATATCTCATCGTGGTTTTAATTTGCATTTCTCTAATGACTAGCGATGTGGAGCATCTTTTCATGTGTCTGTTGGCCATCTGAATTTCTTCTTTGGAGAACTGTCTATTCAGCTCCTCTGCCCATTTTATAATTGCGTTATTTGCTTTTTGTTTGTTGAGGTGTGTGGTCTCTTTATATATTTTGTCAACCCTTTATCGGATCTGTCATTTATAAATATATTCTCCCGTACTGTAGAATACCTTTTTGTTCTATTGATGGTGTCCTTTGCTGTGCAGAAGCTTTTCAGCTTGATATAGTCCCACTTGTTCATTTTTGCTTTTGTTTCCCTTGCCCGAGGAGATATGTTCATGAAGAAGTCACTGATGTTTAAGTCCATGAGGTTTTTGCCTATGTTTTTTTCTAAGAGTTTTATTTTTTCATGACTTACATTCATGTCTTTGATCCATTTTGAATTTACTTTTGTGTATGGGATTAGACAGTAATCCAGTTTCATTCTCTTACATGCAGCTGTCCAGTTTTGCCAGCACCATCTGTTGAAGAGACTGTCTTTTCTCTATTGTATGTCCATGGCTTCTTTATCGTATATTAATTGGCCACATGTGTTTGGGTTAATGTTTGGAGTCTCTATTCTGTTTCACTCTTCTGTGGCTCTGTTCTTGTGCCAGTACCAAATTGTCTTGATTACTGTGGCTTTCTAGTAGAGCTTGAAGTTGGGGAGTGAGATCCCCCCCACTTTATTCTTACTTCTCAGGATTGCTTTGCCTTTCGGGGTCTTTGGTGTTTCCATATGAATTTTTGAACTATTTGTTCCAGTTCATTGAAGAATGCTGTTGGTAATTTGATAGGGATTGCATTGAATCTGTATATTGCTTTGGGCAGGATGGCCATTTTGACTATATTAGTTCTTCTTAGCCAGGAGCATGGGATGAGTTTCCATTTGTTAGTGTCCTCTTTAATTTCTCTGAAGAGTGTCTTGTAGTTTTCAGAGTATAGGTCCTTCACTTCGTTGGTTAGGTTTATTCCTAGGTATTTTATTCTTTTTGATGCAATTGTGATGGAATTGTTTTCCTGATTTCTCTTTCTATTAGTTCATTGTTAGTGCATAGGAAAGTCACAGATTTCTGTGTGTTAATTTTGTAACCTGTAACTCTGCTGAATTCCGATATCAGTTCTAGTAGTTTTGTAGTGTAGTCTTCAGGGTTTTTTATGTACAATATCATGTCATTTGCAAATAGTGACAGTTTGACTTCTTCTTTACCTATCTGGATTCCTTGTATTTCTTTGTTTTGTCTAATTGCCGTGGCTAGGACCTCCAGTACTATGTTGAATAACAGTGGGGAGAGTGGGCATCCCTTTCTTGCTCCGAATCTCAGAGTAAAAGCTTTCAGCTTCTCACTGTTCTGTATGATGTTGGCTGTGGGTTTATCATATATGGCCTTTATTATGTTGAGGTACGTGGACTCCATACCCGTTTTGTTACCATGAATCGATGTTGAATTTTGTTGAATGCTTTTTCAGCATCTATGGAGATGATCATGTGGTTTTTGTCTTTCTTTTTGTTGATGTGGTGGATGATGTTGATGGATTTTCGAATGTTGTACCATCCTTGCATCCCTGAGATGAATCCCACTTGTTCATGGTATATCATCCTCTTGATGTATTTTTCAATTCAGTTTGCTAACATTTTGTTGAGTATGTTTGCATCTACGTTCATCAGGGATATTGGTCTGTAATTTTCTTTTTTGGTGGGGTCTTTGCCTGGTTTTGGTGTTAAGGTAATTCTGGCTTCATAGAATGAGTTTGGGAGTATTCCCTCCTCTTCTATTTTTTGGAAATCTTTTAGGAGAATGGGTATTATGTCTTCTCTGTATGTCTGTTAAAAATCCATGGTATATGCATCTGGCCCAGGGGTTTTGTTCTTGGGTAGTTTTTTGATTACCGCTTTAATTTCGTTGCTGGTAATTTGTCTGTTTAGATTTTCTGTTTCTTTCTGGGTCAGTCTTGGAAGGTTGTATTTTTCTAAGAAGTTGTCCATTTCTCCTAGGTTTTCCAGCTTGTTAGCATATAGGTTTTCATAGTATTCTCTAATAATTGTTTGTATTTCTGTGGGGTCCGTCGTGATATTTCCTTTCTCATTTCTGATTCTGTTGATGTGTGTTGATTCTCTTTTTCTCTTAATATGTCTGGCTAGAGGCAAACTCTGCAAACTTTTAAATTCTTCCACTTACCTTACCCATCTGATAGTCAAATTTTAGGTATTTCTCAAATGTATACATTTTATACCATATTAAATCTTTGTACACACCCACTTACTTAGCTTAAAAAGTCCAGAAAATATTATACACTTTTATTGCCATTTCAGTCTAAGAGTACTCATTTCCAATAAAAAATATTCAAGAAAAGAAAGTGAAATGGTCTAGCCAAGAAAAGAAGCATAAAATTAAAACTGAAATCTCATGTATATATAGTGTGAACGCTGTCATTTATTCTATAGTTGATATTATAGCCACTTATCCCTTAGGGTGTAAAAACAATAATAAGGACTCTAGAGAGAATATTCTTGTCTTCTTCATAAGTGTAAATTACTACCAACCTAATAATACATATTTATTAATAATACTACTGGACACTTATTTTTTATTTAGTTATATTAAAGTAAATTTTTAAAAGCTACGTTTGAGAATGAAAATTTTTTTTGTTGAAACTGTGCAGGGAAAGATTAAACAAGGGTGTTCAAGAATTGAATTTCAAGTCAAAGTAAATAGTAAAATTATGTTATATTTTTTCTGTAATCAGCTAAATCAGTCTTTCAAGATAAGATTATACTGCACACAGTTGTAAAAATTTGCATTTTTCATGCTAGACAAGTAAACTTTAGCACAATCTTTACACATTATTACTTAATTTTTTTATTGTTAAGACTACCCAAATGAAAAATTTTTTGTTACAACCCTTCATTCTCAAATTGAGAGCAATTTCAAACTTATTTCCACCTGTAATTGCTAATTTTTCCACCAGAATAATGGATTAATATAAAGCCAATTTAGGCCTGGAAATTTAAAAAATAGATATTTAGGCAGAACAAACAATATATGTGCATTTAGTGAGTTCAGGTGAAGGGTATACAGCTGTTTATTATACCATTCCAATTTTTCTGGAATTGTGTTAATGTTCCATATTAAATAGTAGGAAAAAGCAAACATGAACAAAAAAATGGCACTGAGAAAAATGAGTTTAACAATGCAGCCGCATGCCTACATTTCTATTCAATCTCCCTATGACTCTCTATGACTATGAAACTCTTCACTTTACCCAATGTTTTCATTGGAAAACATTTTATTTCTATTTATCCTGAAAATCCATCTACGTGAGCATCTATGCGAGCCATTTTTCAGTTAAAAAAATTTTTTTACTGATGCATTAGATTTGTAATCTCTTCTTAAGTCTTCAAATTGTTTCTATTGTACTTTATGAAATAGATTTTATTTTCTATTGGATACCCTATTACAATCAAGAAATGCCTATATGTTTCTTCCTATATCTCTCAAATCCACTTTTCCTCTCCTCTGCTATAATTTGCTTAATTATTGTGTTATTTAGAAATCATGATACCTTTGAATCAAAGAATACACTCAAAAATGTTGCTTAAACACCAAGAGAATACAGTCAGTAGTTCAGTAGCAATCTCTATATTGACAGTCAGTGCACTAGTTGGGTGAGGATTTAATAATGCATGTAATCATAAAATTATGTTGTGTACTTGAAATAAATTTAGTATTGTATATCAACCAAACTTCAATTAAAAATATATCAAAAAGTGTTGCTTAAGCAAAATTAGAGATATTTTTCTTCCACACTAAAGAAATTAATGAACACACAGATAGTGCCTCTGAATTTAATCCCCTCTGACATAAATAGATGGTAAATTTCAGCCTTGCTTTGTACACTCAATAAGTTCTTGAGGCAAGTAATGTAAGTGGGATTTATGTCTACTAATGGAACATTTTTAATTGAAATTTTAACATGCATACATATGTATAATATGTAAAGAAAAGCACAATATAAAGGTGTCTGTAAAGCCTATGATCAAACTTCTGAAGATAACTAGCCCTGATGTATTATTTACTACTTCCTCAATTCTAAGTTGCACTTCTCTTTCCACTTTTAACATTTCTGAAATCAGGCTGGTCTTGTTTTTGGTGAGTGTTTAAATTTAGCGTTCATAATTTATTTTTTCTCTAAGAAGCTGCTTTTACCCTGGTAATATTTCTTGAGAAATGTGATTATTGTATGTAGGGGGTAGGAAATTTGTGTTTATCTAAACTAATTTGGCAAAACTAAAATTACAAAACTATTACAAAAAAAAAGAAAAAGAAACGCGTGAAATAGCACCATCACACATGACCCTGCACCTGGGCTTCCCCAGGTCTCTCCTCCGCATCCTGGTCACGTGGCCCTCATTCTCGGCCACCACAGCGAGCATGGTGGCTCCACCGGTCCATGCGGACACCCATCGCGGCCCCAGCCAGGTACACTCACCCACCTGCAGCCCTGGTCACCGCGTCAGGGTCCTGACACCCGGAAAGAGGAAAGGGTATGGGAGCTGCGCTGAACCTTTTTGAAAAATGTTTTGTGAGAAAAGTTTTTAAAATACCCAAATACTTTGTATTTCAAAAGGTTGAGCGCTCTGGGCTCCCTCAGGTGGCAGGGAGTCCTGAGCCTACTGTTTGTATCTGAGACAGATCATTAAACAGCGGCCAGCAGTGTCAAGGGCTGTGTGTATGCTGAGTTCTTATAGTTTAGTTATTATTTACTATAATTATCTCTAAAGTTTACATAATGACCCCCAGACTGAAGTGTTTGTGCAAACATCAGGCTTACATAACACATTATAACCTCCTTTAGTCTGACTTTCTTTTGTTATTTTGGTAAATTATGAGTTGCCACTAATATTCTTTTTTTAACAGTGAGTTTAGGGTTAGGAAGATAAAACTCCCTATTCAAACATCATCAGCAAGAACATCTTCCAAACTAATGATTACAGTTGTCACTCTCTCTTGTATGTAGATGGATCGATCATAGAAAAGTTCAGTTCCAGCAATATGGCAAATTTGATGTATATATATTCCATGTTACAATTATAAACAAGGTAGGAAGTTGACCACTGCATTCCTACTCGTAGTAAGAAAATATTTCCATTGTCAAATAAATATCTTTTATAAGTCTATGGTTTAACATTTTACTTTTCAGAAGTAGTTCCTTAACTGTGATTATACATTCATCTCTTGGGTGGTGTACCTGCCTCTCTACACTTCTCCCTCAAAGAAGAGAGTATTAAAGTCATAATTCTTGTTTAAAGTATAACAACTAAAAATAACAATTTTCATTATTAAAATCATTATTGAAGTAAATATTCATAAAAATAGCATGGAAACCTAGCTCATGGAATCTTCTTAACTTCTTTTAATTATGTATCTTAACACTGTTATAAGAAAATTAATATTCTTTTTTGATATTTAGTTCCATGAATTTGTCACTGGTTGAGATTCTGGTAAATACCACTATAATCAGAATCATAACGGTTTCCCCTAATCCCTCTGATAGTCCTTGGTAGCCACACCCTCACTGAATCCCTGGCTCCTGGGAACCACCTGTCTCTTCATCATTACAGTTTTGCCATGTGGAGAACTCATTTAGCTGCACATAGCAGTAGCACATTTTTATTGCTAAACAGTAATTTTTTATAGGTGTATCACAGGTTGTTAATCTAAACATCCCTGAAGGTCCTTTGGATTGTTTCCTGATTTTGATGATTCTGAATAAAGTGACTATAAATATTCACAAATAGATTTTTAATCTCACAAGATTTTTAAATTTCTTTAAAAATTCTACAGGTGTGATTTCTGGGTCATGAGTATATTTCTACATTAGAAACTGAGCACGTTTTTCAGAGAAGCTGTAGCATTTTTACATTACCACAAGCAATGGTATTTACCTGGGTGAGAATTCCAGGTAATGTACATCCTCACAGTCATTTGGCATTGTTCATATTTTGTATTTTAATCATGTTCTCATATGTTACCTAAAATGTGCATTTCAATAATGTATATTGCTATTGAACATCTTCATGTGCTTATTTACCATCCATTCATCATGTTAGTAAAGTGTTTTACTTTTTGGTATCATTTATATTACACTTCTTGAATACTAGGTAATTTTTATTTATTCTCAATAGATGTCCATTGTCAGATTGTGATTTGTTAAGACTTTCTTCCCTTGCATCTTATAAGTCATGGTCTTATCACCACCCTTTGCATAAATCTATTTATTTATTTCTTTTTATTGCATTCAATATTTTTAGAGCCTTTTAGGTTCACAGCAAAATTTAGAGGGAGTCCAGAGATTTCCACAGAGCCCCAAGCCCAGACCTGCACATCCCTCACCGTTACCAGCAGCCCCTAGAAGAGGAGTGCACTCTGAGCTGTTGACACACTGATATAGACACAACGTAAACCCCTGACTCTGTGCTTAAAATTGTGCATCATTGTTGCTGTTATGTGTATCATTACAGGGTCATATGAAGTAATTTCACTGCCCTGAATGTCTCCTGTTCTACTCAGTTCCCACCAGCCCGACACAGCCGTTTGCAATCTCCACGAATCAATTATAGTTAGAATTATACAATATGTACACTTCCAAAATTGGCTTTTTTAAAACTTACTAAATGGCCTTAAGATTCTTCTGCTTTTCAAGGCTTGATATATCATTTCCTTCCACCATGATTAATATTCTGTCATCTGGGTTTACCACAATTTATTTATCAATTCACTTTCCAAAAGCTCTTGGTTGATCTCAAGTTTGCCATTGATGATTTAAGCTTCCCAACTATGTGTGTGCAGGTTTTCGTGCTGACATGAGTTTTCAGCTCCTTTTGGTAAATGCTAATAAGCACAACTGCAGCAGCACATGGTAAGGGTGTGTTAAGTTTTGTAACAAGTGGGCAAACAGACTCCCTAAGTGTGCCATTTGGCACTTCTGCCAGCAATGTAAATCTGATGTATTTGTCTTCTGCATATCATCCTTGGTATTGTTTTTAGGTCTTTGGACTGTTGTATAAAGTTTTCTTTGTAGTTTTAGGGAACAGTCCTTTGTCAGCTATATCTTTTGAAAATATTTTCTTTGAATTTCTGGCTTGTTTTCTCATTACCTTGACATTGTCTTTTGGAGAGCAGATATTTAAGTTTTAATGAAGTCATGCTTCAAATTACCCATTTCTTGGGTTGTGCCTTTATTGTTGCTAGATAATTGAATTTTCAACTTTGATGAAGTATGTTTTTTAGTCCTTTTATCTATTTTGCTTTTGTGTCATTTTAAGTTTTCTGTGCAGTCAGGTAACTAAATTTTTATTTTTGTTTTTTCTTAAGAGTGTTACAATTTTATGGCTCCTTCTGAAATTAATTTGGCAGCCAGTCTCCATTTAATTGTTTCCTAGTATCTTTGTCAAAAACCAAATGGCCACATGTGCAAGGATCCTTTTATGGACTGTGTACATTTGTCCACTGACCTATTTCACTATCCCTTCATTAATACCCCGAAGTCTTAACTGTGCCTTCATAATACATTTGAAATTGGATAGACTGATGCATCCAAATTGATTAATTTTTAAAATTATTTCATATACAATAGTTTCCTTGCCCGGTCCACATAAGCATTACTGTCAGTTTGTCTGGATGTATAAAAAGCCAGTTGTGAATTGACAGTAACTGTGAGAATGGTGTGGATCAATAGGATAAGAAACCTATCTCTATTGTGTTGTTTCTTACAGTCCATGATCACGATGTGCCTTTCTGTTTAATTCAGTGTTTCCTATCTTCCACCCATATTCGGAGTTTTCCATCATACAGTTTCTGAACCTATTTAGACACTTATCTGATATTTCAATTAGCTTTATGTTATTATCAATGGTATTGTTTTCCTACCAAATTCTTATTGCTAGCACAGAGAAATATGTTGCACTTTTATGTTTAAAATCTGTGTCCTGTGACTTTATTAAACTGAAATTAATTCTAGGAGGTAATTTTGTTGTAGATCTCTCTTGATTTTTTATATTGCAAGTCGTACCATCCGTAAATAGGTGCCCTTTAGCTCCTTTGTAGTTCTTGTTTTTTGTTTACAGTTCATATATTATTACATTGATAGGACGTATACTACAATGTCAGATGGGAATCGTAATGATTGACATCCTTACCTTCTTCCCTGTTCTCAGGGAAAAGCATTCAGTCTGTCCTCAGCGAGTCTGGCATTAACCATAGTTGGTATGTGAATGATGTTTGCCATCTTGTTTACGCATGTAGAAATGATTTGCTCATTGTTGAGGACATTTGTATCTATACTTCTGAAAGTTATTTGTTTATTTTTATGGTACTTTCCTTGTGGGTTTTGGTATTCAAAGCTGGCAATATGGAGTGAAATAATTCTGACATTTCACATCTTCTTGACTTACTCTTCTGATACTAGTATAAGGAAGTTCTCTTATTTTAAGGTCTCGTGCAATTCCTTTGAAACTACATAGATAATGCAGAGTAATCTTCCTATCTTAAGGTCAGCTATGCCATGTAAGATCACAGTGTCATGGATGTGATATCATCATATTCACAGGTTTCAGAGATAAACACAAAAATTTGACAATTCTAGGTACCAGCTATCACCATACCAAGCTGTTACAATATCTTGACTATATTCATTACATCCCGGTTACTTATTATTTTACCATTGGAAGTGTATACTTTTTCTTTTTCTTTTATTTTTTTGTGAGGGCATCTCTCATATTTATTGATCAAATGGTTGTTAACAACAATAAAATTCTGTATAGGGGAGACAATGCTCAATGCACAATCATTAATCCAACCCAAGCTTATTTTTCATCAGTCTCCAATCTTCTGAGGCATAACAAACAAGTTCTTACATGGATAACAAATTCTTACATAGTGAATAAGTTCTTACATGGTGAACAGTACAAGGGCAGCCATCACAGAAACCTTCGGTTTTGCTCATGCATTATGAACTATAAACAGTCAGTTCAAATACGAATGCTCATTTGGTTTTTATACTTGATTTATATGTGGACACCACATTTCTCTCTTTATTATTATTATTTTTAATAAAATGCTGAAGTGGTAGGTAGATACAAGATAAAGGTAGAAAACATAGCTTAGTGTTGTAAGAGAGCAAATGTAGATGATCAAGTGTGTGCCTGTAGACTATGTGTTAATCCAAGCTAGACAAGGGCAATAAAACATCCATGTATGCAGATTTCTCTCAGAAAGGGGGGGTGAGGTTCTAAGCCTCACCTCTGTTGATCCCCAATTTCTCACCAGATGACCCCCCTGCGACTGTGCCTATCTTAGGTTGTTCCTCCCTTGAGGAATCTTACCCGTCTCTGGCTAACCAGTCATCTTCCGGGGCCATACAGGGAAATGTAAAGTTGGTAACTTAGAGAGAAGCCTTATTGTTTGAAATGGTTAGCTTTTTATTTCTTTGCATATTTATGCCCTGTGGCTTCTATGCCCAGCATTTGTCTTGAGGTATCTTTACCACTTGGAAGAATTATGATACTCGGTAAATTTGATATGAGGCACGAATTCTATTTAAGGGTTGTAATTAGGAAGGAAGAAGAAAAGCTATAGAAGTAGCAGGCGGAAGAAAACATGGGAAGATTGATTATTTCTTTGACATATCTTCTTGTAGAGTAACTTCAGCATGTATAGGTTTTAAGCTACTACTTAAATTGTGCAAACACATTAACATAATAGGAGTGTAGTTACATAACCAAAGCAGACCTGTAATTACCAGCCATCTCCAGTGAAACCAAGACAACCAGTTAGGCACCTTAGGCATTTGTGAAAACTTATCTATGATATGGTGGATATTGTCCAACTGAACTTGAACAGTCTGAGAGAAATCAGACAAATTAAAACAACCCATTCCTGGGGAATGTTCACATCCCTTATGTTCTTTTAACAGTAAATAGTTTGTAGTTGTAAGATTTTGGAGTGCTACAATTTGCACTTCTCCTAATTCTTGATTGAGTACCAACAGTATAGATCCAGTCAAATTTGTTGTTTTACTGTATGCACAGGACAGCTTAGATTTCTCCTTCCTTATTCCCATGGCAAGTCCAGGAACTGGTGGGATGAGTGCGTCTAAAGCTGTAGCAGTGCATGGATCATTGTTGGGGTTTTTTGACGATCATCTTCTGGCATGAGTCTTCCAGAGAGTGCTGATGTTGGAAGTTCTTTTTCATATCGTATCTTAGTTCATTTTTGGGGTAGCCCAATCAGGCTTTGATCCTCTGTATAAACACAAACAGACCATTTGCCTACACTTTTATATGCCCTTTATACACTTGTGTAGAACTCATTGGAGGTTACCACAAAGGAACTGCCCTTTTTTTTTTTTTGGTATCACTAATCTATACTTACGTGACGAATATTATGTTTACTAGGCTCTCTCCTATACCAGGTCCCCCCTATAAACCCCTTTACAGTCACTGTCCATCAGCATAGCAAAATGTTGTAGAATCACTACTTGCCTTCTCTGTGTTGTACAGCCCTCCCTTTTCTCCTACCCCCCATGCATGCTAATCTTAATATCCCTCTACTTCTCCCCTCCCTTATCCTTACCTACCCACCCATCCTCCCCAGTCCCTTTCCCTTTGGTACCTGTTATTCCATTCTTGAGTTCTGAGATTCTGCTGCTGTTTTCTTCCTTCAGTTTTTCCTTTGTTCTTATGTTCCACAGATAAGTGATATCATTTGGTATTTCTCTTTCTCCGCCTGGCTTGTTTCACTGAGGATAATACCCTCCATCTCCATCCATGTTGCTGCAAATGGTTGGATTTGCCCTTTTCTTAAGGCTGAGTAGTATTCCATTGTGTATATGTACCACCTCTTCTTTATCCATTCATCTATCGATGGACATTTAGGTTGCTTCCAATTCTTGGCTATTGTAAATAGTGCTGCGATAAACATAGGGGTGCACTGATCTTTCTCATACTTGATTGCTGCATTCTTAGGGTAAATTCCTAGGAGTGCAATTCCTGGGTCAAATGGTATGTCTGTTTTGAGCATTTTGATGTACCTCCATACTGCTTTCCACAATGGTTGAACTAACTTACATTCCCACCAGCAGTGTAGGAGGGTTCCCCTTTCTCCACAGCCTCACCAACATTTGTTGTTCTCTGTCTTTTGGAAGACAGCCATCCTTACTGGTGTGAGGTGATACCTCATTGTAGTTTTAATTTGCATTTCTCTGATAATTAGTGATGTGGAGCATCTTTTCATGTGTCTGTTGGCCATTTGTATTTCTTTTTTGGAGAACTCTCTTTCAGTTCCTCTGCCCATTTTTTAATTGGGTTATTTGTTTTTTGTTTGCTGAAGCGTGTGAGCTCTTTATATATTCTGGACGTCAAGCCTTTATTGGATGTGTCATTTTCAAATATATTCTCCCATACTGTAGGGTTCCTTTTTGTTCTATTTATGGTGTCTTTTGCTGTACAGAAGCTTTTCAGCTTAATATAGTCCCACTTATTCATTTTTGCTGTTGTTTTCCTTGCCCGGGGAGATATGTTCAAGAAGAGGTCACTCATGTTTATGTCTCAGAGGATTTTGCCTATGTTTTCTTCCAAGAGTTTAATGGTTTCGTGACTTACATTAAGGTCTTTGATCCATTTTGAGTTTACTTTTGTATATGGGGTTAGACGATGGTCCAGTTTCATTCTCCTACATGTAGCTGTCCAGTTTTGCCAGCACCACCTGTTGAAGAGACTGTCATTTCGCCATTGTATGTCCATGGCTCCTTTATCAAATATTAATTGACCATATATGTCTGGGTTAATGTCTGGATTCTCTAGTCTGTTCCATTGGTCTGTGGCTCTGCTCTTGTGCCAGTACCAAATTGTCTTGATTACTATGGCTTTATAGTAGAGCTTGAAGTTGGGGAGTGAGATACCCCCTACTTTATTATTCTTTTTCAGGATTGCTTTGGCTATTCGTGGTCTTTGGTGTTTCCATATGAATTTTTGAATTATTTGTTCCAGTTCATTGAAGAATGTTGCTGGTAGTTTCATAGGGATTGCATCAAATCTGTATATTGCTTTGGGCAGGATGGCCATTTTAACGATATTAATTCTTCCTAGCCACGAGCATGGGATGAGTTTCCATCTGTTAGAGTCCCCTTTAATTTCTCTTAAGAGTGACTTGTAGTTTTCAGAGTATAAGTCTTTCACTTCTTTGGTTAGGTTTATTCCTAGGTATTTTATTTTTTTTGATGCAATTGTGAATGGAGTTGTTTTCCTGATTTCTCTCTCTGTTGGTTCATTGTTAGTATATAGGAAAGCCACAGATTTCTGTGTGTTGATTTTGTATCCTGCAACTTTGCTGTATTCCGATATCAGTTCTAGTAGTTTTGGGGTGGAGTCTTTAGGGTTTTTTATGTACAGTATCATGTCATCTGCAAATAGTGACAGTTTAACTTCTTCTTTACCAATCTGGATTCCTTGTATTTCTTTATTTTGTCTGATTGCCGTGGCTAGGACCTCCAGTACTATGTTAAATAACAGTGGAGAGAGTGGGCATCCCTGTCTAGTTCCCGATCTCAGAGGAAATGCTTTCAGCTTCTCGCTGTTCAATATAATGTTGGCTGTGGGTTTATCATAGATGGCCTTTATTATGTTGAGGTACTTGCCCTCTATTCCCATTTTGCTGAGAGTTTTTATCATGAATGGATGTTGAACTTTGTCAAATGCTTTTTCAGCATCTATGGAGATGATCATGTGGTTTTTGTCTTTCTTTTTGTTGATGTGGTGGATGATGTTGATGGACTTTCGAATGTTGTACCATCCTTGCATCCCTGGGATGAATCCCACTTGGTCATGGTGTATGATCCTTTTGATGTATTTTTGAATTCGGTTTGCTAATATTTTGTTGAGTATTTTTGCATCTACGTTCATCAGGGATATTGGTCTGTAGTTTTCTTTTTTGGTGGGGTCTTTGCCTGGTTTTGGTATTAGGGTGATGTTAGCTTCATAGAATGAGTTTGGGAGTATCCCCTCCTCCTCTATTTTTTGGAAAACTCTAAGGAGAATGGGTATTATGTCTTCCCAGTATGTCTGATAAAATTCCCAGGTAAATCCATCTGGCCCAGGAGTTTTGTTCTTTGGTAGTTTTTTTATTACCGCTTCAATTTTCTTGCTGGTAATTGGTCTGTTTAGATTTTCTGTTCCTTTCTTGGTCAATCTTGGAAGGTTGTATTTTTCTAGGAAGTTGTCCATTTCTCCTAGGTTTCCCAGCCTGTTAGCATATAGGTTTTCATAGTATTCTCTAATAATTCTTTGTATTTCTGTGGGGTCCGTCATGATTTTTCCTTTCTCATTTCTGATACTGTTTATTTGTGTTGACTCTCTTTTCTTCTTAATAAGTCTGGCTAGAGGCTTACCTATTTTGTTTATTTTCTCAAAGAAACAGCTCTTGGTTTCATTGATTTATTCTATTGTTTTATTCTTCTCAATTTTATTTATTTCTTCTCTGATCTTTATTATGTCCCTCCTTCTTCTGACCTTAGGCCTCATTTGTTCTTCTTTTTCCAATTTCGATAACTGTGACATTAGATCATTCATTTGGGATTGTTCTCCCTTTTTTAAATATGCTTGGATTGCTATATACTTTCCTCTTAAGACTGCTTTTGCAGCGTCCCACAGAATTTGGGGCTTAGTGTTGTTGTTGTCATTTGTTTCCATATATTGCTGGATCTCCATTTTGATTTGGTCATTGATCCATTGATTATTTAGGATCATGTTGTTAAGCCTCCATGAGTTTGTGAGCCTCTTTGCTTTCTTTGTACAGTTTATTTCTAGTTTTATGCCTTTGTGGTCTGAAAAGTTGGTTGGTAGGATTTCAATCTTTTGGAATTTTCTGAGGCTCTTTTTGTGGCCTAGTATGTGGTCTATTCTGGAGAATGTTCCATGTGCACTTGAGAAGAATGTATATCCTGTTGCTTTTGGATGTAGAGTTCTATACATGTCTATTAGGTCCATCTACTCTACTGTGTTGTTCAGTAATTCTGTGTCCTTACTTATTTTCTGCCCAGTGGATCTATCCTTTGGGGTGAGTGGTGTGTTGAAGTTTCCTTGAATGAATGCATTGCAGTCTATTTCCCCCTTTAGTTCTGTTAGTTTTTGTTTCACATATGCTGGTGCTCCTGTGTTGGGTGCATATATATTTAGAATGGTTATATCCTCTTGTTGGACTGAGCCCTTTATCATTATGTAGTGTCCTTCTTTATCTCTTGTTACTTTCTTTGTTTTGAAGTCTATTTTGTCTGATATTAGTACTGCAACCCCTGCTTTCCTCTCGCTGTTGCTTGCTTGAAATATGTTTTTCTATCCCTTGACTTTTAGTCTGTACATGTCTTTGGGTTTGAGGTGAGTTTCTTGTAAGCAGCATATAGATGGGTCTTACTTTTTTATCCATTTTATTACTCTATGTCTTTTGATTGGTGCATTCAGCCCATTAATATTTAGGGTGACTATTGAAAGATATGTACTTATTGCCATTGCAGGCTTTAAATTTGTGGTTACCAAAGGTTCAAGGTTAGCCTCTTTAGTATCTTAATGCCTGTCTTAGCTCACTTATTGACCTGTTTTATACACTGTCTGGAGATTCGTTTCTTCTCTCCCTTCTTATTCCTCCTCCTCGATTCTTCATATGTTGGGTGTTTTGTGCTGTGCTCTTTCTAGGAGTGCTCCCAAATAGAGCAGTCCCTGTAAGATGTTCTGTAGAGGTGGTTTGTGGGAAACAAATTCCCTCAGCTTTTGTTTGTCTGGGAATTGTTTAATCCCACCGTCATATTTGAATGATAGTCGTGCTGCTTACAGTATCCTTGGTTCAAGGCCCTTCTGTTTCATTGTATTAAATATATCATGCCATTCTCTTCTTCCCTGTAGGGTTTCTGTCGAGAAGTCTGATGTTAGCCTCATGGGTTTTCCTTTATAGGTGACCTTTTTCTCTCTAGCTACCTTTAAAACTCTTTTTTTGTCCTTGATCTTTGCCATTTTAAATATTATGTGTCTTGGTGTTGTCCTCCTTGGATCCTTTCTGTTGGTGTTTCTGTGTATTTCCGTGGTCTGTTCGATTGTTTCCTTCCCCAGTGTGGGGAAGTTTTCAGCAATTATTTCTTCTAAGATACTTTCCATCTCTTTTCCTCTCTCTTCTTCTTCTGGAACCCCTATATACGGGTGTTGTTCCTTTTGGATTGCTCACACATGTCTGTTAACATTGTTTCATTCCTGGAGATCCTTCTATCTCTCTCTATGTCAGCTTCAATGCGTTCCTGTTCACTGGTTTCAATTCCATCAATGGCCTCTTGCATCCTATCCATTCTGCTTATAAACCCTTCCAGATTTTGTTTCATTTTTGTGATCTCGTTTCTGGCATCTGTGATCTCCCTCCGGACTTCATCCCATTTCTCTTGCGTATTTCTCTGCATCTCTGTCAGCATGTTTATGATTCTTATTTTGAATTCTTTTTCAGGAAGACTGGTTAGGTCTGTCTCCTTCTCTGGTGTTGTCTCTATGATCTTTGTCTGCCTGTACCTTTGCCTTTTCATGGTAATAGGAATAGTCTGCAGAACTGCGACGAGTGATGGCTGGAAGGACTTCCTTTCTTGTTGGTTTGTGGCCCTCCTCTCCTGGGAGAACAGCGACCTCTAGTGGCTTGTGCTGCGCAGCTGCGCGCAGACATGGTTTCTGCTTCCTGCCCTGTTGCTATGGAGTTAATCTCTGCTCTTGCTGTGGTTGTGGCCTGGCTCGGGCCTCTGCTCCTAAGTGGTGGAGTCTCGTTGGAGGGGGAGCAGCGGGAGGCTATTTATCTCTGTAAGAGGTCTCCCTGCTCCCTGCAGCCCAGGGGTTAGGGTGCCCAGAGATCCCCAGTTTCCCTACCTCTGGATTAAGTGTCCCACCCAGCCCCTTTAAGACTTCCAAAAAGCACCCGCCAAAAGAAAACAACGACCACAAAAAAAAAAAAAAAAATTGAAGTAAAAAAAAAAAAAAATTTTTTTTTAAATTAAAAATAAAAGTGGCCGCTAGTTTTTCTTTATTCTCCGGCGCCAGCCTCAGGCATCTGCTCACCGGTCTTGCTGCCCTGTTTCCCTAGTATTGGGGGCCCTATCCCTTTAAGATTTCCAAAAAGCGCTCGCCAAAACGAAACAGCAAAAAAAAAAAAAAAATTGTCGCGCGCTTTTCTTATGTCCTCCAGCACCTGGCCTCCGATGCCCGCTCTCTGTTCTTGCTGCCCTGTTTTCCTAGTATCCAGGGCCCCCTCGGCACGTACTCTGTCTGCACTCTGGCCCGGATGGCTGGGGCTGGGTGTTCGGCAGTCCTGGGCTCCGTCTCCCTCCCGCTCTGCCTGCTCTTCTCCCGCCGGGAGCTGGGGGGAGGGGCACTCGGCTCCCGCGGGGCCGGGGCTTGTATCTTACCCCCTTCGCGAGGCGCTGGGTTCTCTCAGGTGCGGATGTGGTCTGGATATTGTCCTGTGTCCTCTGGTCTTTATTCTAGGAAGGGTTGTCTTTGTTATATTTTCATAGATATATGTTGTTTTGGGAGGAGATTTCCGCTGCTCTACTCACGCCGCCATCTTCCACCCCTCTACAAGGTAGAATTTATTCCATAGTTTTACAAAAGTTGCAAATGAAAAATCTTAAACAAATCAGAGATGCATAAAATGGCTTATTTGTTGGTAAAATTGTACATTCTAATTAAAATGGAAAAATACTGGTTCCAGGTTATCTGTGAAAATATGAGTGTATGTCGCTCTGCTAGGAAATATTCCTTTTATGTTTGTTATATCTTTATTGAGATAGAGTTGATATACAGCTTTATATTATTTTCAGATGTAGAACAGGGATTTGACATACATATGTGCGTGTGTCATCACATATATATATCATATAATTATATTCTTAAATGTTCAACACATAAGTGTAGTTATCTCTCTACATACAAAGAAATCTTCCGCCCCTTCAGGGGGTAAAACTTTTAGAATATTTCCTATGACTAATTCAAAATTATATGTGCACGACCATGCTTATTATAACATAACTTATAGTATGAAGATATGGAAGCAACATAAGTGTCCCTTGATAAGTGAATGTAGGAAGAAGATATGAGCCATGTGTACAACTCAACCATATAAAAGAATTCAATCTTGACATTTACAGCAATATAGGTGGACCTAGAGGGTATTATATCAATTGAGACAAATCAAACAGGAAAAGACAAATACTATATTATCTAACTTATATGTGGAATCAAAAAACAATGAACAAATGATCTCACAAAACAGAAATAGACTTATAAATACAGAACAGTCTGTGGGTTGTTATGAGCAGGGGGATGGGAAGAACAGCAAAATTGGTGAAGAGAATAAAGAAGTATAACATTCCCTTGTAAAATAAATTTAATACAAGAATGGAAATAAAGCATTGGATATAAAGTCAATAATGTTCTAATTTCTTTGTATGTAGAGAGATAACTACACTTATGTGTTGAACATTTAAGAATATAATTATATGATATATATATGTGATGACACACGCACATATGTATGTCAAATCCCTGTTCTACATCTGAAAATAATATAAAGCTGTATATCAACTCTATCTCAATAAAGATATAACAAACATAAAAGGAATATTTCCTAGCAGAGCGACATACACTCATATTTTCACAGATAACCTGGAACCAGTATTTTTCCATTTTAATTAGAATGTACAATTTTACCAACAAATAAGCCATTTTATGCATCTCTGATTTGTTTAAGATTTTTCATTTGCAACTTTTGTAAAACTATGGAATAAATTCTACCTTGTAGAGGGGTGGAAGATGGCGGCGTGAGTAGAGCAGCGGAAATCTCCTCCCAAAACAACATATATCTATGAAAATATAACAAAGACAACCCTTCCTAGAATAAAGACCAGAGGACACAGGACAATATCCAGACCACATCCGCACCTGAGAGAACCCAGCGCCTCGCGAAGGGGGTAAGATACAAGCCCCGGCCCCGCGGGAGCCGAGTGCCCCTCCCCCCAGCTCCCGGCGGGAGAAGAGCAGGCAGAGCGGGAGGGAGACGGAGCCCAGGACTGCCGAACACCCAGCCCCAGCCATCCGGGCCAGAGTGCAGACACAGTACGTGCCCAGGGGGCCCTGGATGCTAGGGAAACAGGGCAGAAAGAACAGTGAGCGGGCACTGGAGGCTGGGCGCCAGAGGACATAAGGAAAGCGCGCGACCATTTTTTTTTTGCTTTTTTGCTGTTTTGTTTTGGCGAGCGCTTTTTGGAAGTCTTAAAGGGATATGGACCCCAATACTAGGGAAACAGGGCAGAAAGACCGGTGAGCAGAGGCCTGAGGCTGGCACCGGAAAATAAAGAAAAATGAACAAACACGTTTTTTTTTTTTTTAATTAAATACTTTTTTTTTATTAAAAAATTTTTTTTCTTTTTTTTTTTTTGGTGGTCGTTGTTTTGTTTTGGCGGGTGCTTTTTGGAAGTCTTAAAGGGGCAGGGCGGGTCACTTAATCCAGAGGTAGGGAATCCGGGATCTCTGGGCACCCTAACCCCTGGGCTGCAGGGAGCAGGGAGGCCCCTTGTGGAGATAGCCTCCCAGAAGCTCCTGCTCCAACGCGACTCCACCATTTTGGAGTAGTTGCCCGAGACAGGCCACGCCCACAGCAACAGCGGAGATTAACTCCATAGCAACAGGGCAGGAAGCAGAAACCGTGTCTGCGCGCAGCTGCGCAGCACAAGCCACTAGAGGTCGCTGTTCTCCCAGGAGAGGAGGGCCACAAACCAACAAGAAAGGAAGTCCTTCCAGCCGTCACTCGTCCCAGTTCTGCAGACTATTCCTATCACCATGAAAAGGCAAAGCTACAGGCGGACAAAGATCATAGAGACAACACCAGAGAAGGAGACAGACCTAACCAGCCTTCCTGAAAAAGAATTCAAAATAAGAATCATAAACATGCTGACAGAGATGCAGAGAAATACGCAAGAGAAATGGGATGAAGTCCGGAAGGAGATCACAGATGCCAGAAAGGAGATCGCAGAAATGAAACAAACTCTGGAAGGGTTTATAAGCAGAATGGATAGAATGCAAGAGGCCATTGATGGAATTGAAATCAGAGAACAGGAACGCATAGAAGCTGACATAGAGAGAGACAAAAGGATCTCCAGGAATGGAACAATATTAAGAGAACTGTGTGACCAATCCAAAAGGAACAATATCCGTATTATAGGGGTCCCAGAAGAAGAAGAGAGAGGAAAAGAGATGGAAAGTATCTTAGAAGAAATAATTGCTGAAAACTTCCCCACACTGGGGGAGGAAGTAATCGAACAGACCACGGAAATACACAGAACCCCAACAGAAAGGATCCAAGAAGGACAACACCAAGACACATAATAATTAAAATGGCAAAGATCAAGGACAAGGAAAGAGTGTTAAAGGCAGCTAGAGAGAAAAAGGTCACCTATAAAGGGAGACCCATCAGGCTAACGTCAGATTTCTCAACAGAAAACCTACAGGCCAGAAGAGAATGGCATGATATATTTAATACAATGAAACAGAAGGGCCTTGAACCAAGGATACTGTATCCAGCACGACTATCATTCAAATATGATGGTGGGATTAAACAATTCCCAGACAAACAAAAGCTGAGGGAATTTGCTTTCCACAAACCACCTCTACAGAACATTTACAGGGACTGCTCTAGATGGGAGCACTCCTAGAAAGAGCACAGCACAAAACACCCAACATATGAAGAATCGAGGAGGAGGAACAAGAAGAGAGAGAAGAACAGAATCTCCAGACAGTGTATATAACAGCTCAATAAGCGAGCTAAGTTAGGCAGTAAGATACTAAAGAGGCTAACCTTGAACCTTTGGTAACCACGAATTTAAAGCCTGCAATGGCAATAAGTACATATCTTTCAATAGTCACCCTAAATATTAATGGGCTGAATGCACCAATCAAAAGACACAGAGAAACAGAATGGATAAAAAAGCAAGACCCATCTATATGCTGCTTACAAGAAACTCACCTCAAACCAAAAGACATGTACAGACTAAAAGTCAAGGGATGGAAAAACATATTTCAAGCAAACAACAGTGAGAAGAAAGCAGGGGTTGCAGTACTAATATCAGACAAAATAGACTTCAAAACAAAGAAAGTAACAAGAGATAAAGAAGGACACTACATAATGATAAAGGGCTCAGTCCAACAAGAGGATATAACCATTCTAAATATATATGCACCCAACACAGGAGCACCAGCATATGTGAAACAAATACTAACAGAACTAAAGGGGGATATAGACTGCAATGCATTAATTCTAGGAGACTTCAACACACCACTCACCCCAAAGGATAGATCCACTGGGCAGAAAATAAGTAAGGACACAGAAGCACTGAACAACACAGTAGAGCAGATGGACCTAATAGACATCTATAGAACTCTACATCCAAAAGCAACAGGATATACATTCTTCTCAATTGCACATGGAACATTCTCCAGAATAGACCACATACTAGGAAACAAAAAGAGCCTCAGAAAATTCCAAAAGATTGAAATCCTACCAACCAACTTTTCAGACCACAAAGGCATAAAACTAGAAATAAACTGTACAAAGAAAGCAAAGAGGCTCACAAACACATGGAGGCTTAACAACACGCTCCTAAATAATCAATGGATCAATGACCAAATCAAAATGGAGATCCAGCAATATATGGAAACAAATGACAACAACAACACTAAGCCCCAACTTCTGTGGGACAGAGCAAAAGCAGTCTTAAGAGGAAAGTATATAGCAATCCAAGCATATTTAAAAAAGGAAGATCAATCCCAAATGAATGGTCTAATGTCACAATTATCGAAATTGGAAAAAGAAGAGCAGATGAGGCCTAAGGTCAGTAGAAGGAGGGACATAATTAAGATCAGAGAAGAAATAAATAAAATTGAGAAGAATAAAACAATAGCAAAAATCAATGAAACCAAGAGCTGGTTCTTCGAGAAAATAAACAAAATAGATAAGCCTCTAGCCAGACTTATTAAGAAGAAAAGAGAGTCAACACAAATAAACAGTATCAGAAACGAGAAAGGAAAAATCACGACAGACCCCACGGAAATGCAAAGAATTATTGGAGAGTACTATGAAAACCTATATGCTAACAAGCTGGGAAACCTAGGAGAAATGGACAACTTCCTAGAAAAATACAACCTTCCAAGATTGACCCAGGAAGGAACAGAAAATCTAAACAGACCAATTACCAGCAACGAAATTGAAGCAGTAATCAAAAAACTACCAAAGAACAAAACCCCCGGGCCAGATGGATTTACCTGGGAATTTTATCAGACATACTGGGAAGACATAATACCCATTTTCCTTAAAGTTTTCCAAAAAATAGAGGAGGAGGGGATACTCCCAAACTCATTCTATGAAGCTAACATCACCCTAATACCAAAACCAGGCAAAGACCCCACCAAAAAAGAAAACTACAGACCAATATCCCTGATGAACGTAGATGCAAAAATACTCAACAAAATATTAGCAAACCGAATTCAAAAATACATCAAAAGGATCATACACCATGACCAAGTGGGATTCATCCCAGGGATGCAAGGATTTTACAACATTCGAAAGTCCATCAACATCATCCACCACTTCAACAAAAAGAAAGACAAAAACCACATGATCATCTCCATAGATGCTGAAAAAGCATTTGACAAAGTTCAACATCCATTCATGATAAAAACTCTCAGCAAAATGGGAATAGAGGGCAAGTACCTCAACATAATAAAGGCCATCTATGATAAACCCACAGCCAACATTATATTGAACAGCGAGAAGCTGAAAGCATTTCCTCTGAGATCGGGAACTAGACAGGGATGCCCACTCTCTCCACTGTTATTTAACATAGTAATGGAGGTCCTAGCCACGGCAATCAGACAAAATAAAGAAATACAAGGAATCCAGATTGGTAAAGAAGAAGTTAAACTGTCACTATTTGCAGATGACATGATACTGTACATAAAAAACCCTAAAGACTCCACCCCAAAACTACTAGAACTGATATCGGAATACAGCAAAGTTGCAGGATACAAAATCAACACACAGAAATCTGTGGCTTTCCTATATACTAACAATGAACCAACAGAAAGAGAAATCAGGAAAACAACTCCATTCTCAATTGCATCAAAAAAAATAAAATACCTAGGAACAAACCTAACCAAAGAAGTGAAAGACTTATACTCTGAAACTACAAGTCACTCTTAAGAGAAATTAAACGGGACACTAACAGATGGAAACTCATCCCATGCTCATGGCTAGGAAGAATTAATATCGTCAAAATGGCCATCCTGCCCAATGCAATATACAGATTTGATGCAATCCCTATGAAACTACCAGCAACATTCTTCAATGAACTGGAACAAATAATTCAAAAATTCATATGGAAACACCAAAGACCCCGAATAGCCAAAGCAATCCTGAGAAAGAAGAATAAAGTAGGGGGGATCTCACTCCCCAACTTCAAGCTCTACTATAAAGCCATAGTAATCAAGACAATTTGGTACTGGCACAAGAGCAGAGCCACAGACCAATGCAACAGACTAGACAATCCAGACATTAACCCAGACATATATGGTCAATTAATATTTGATAAAGGAGCCATGGACATACAATGGCGAAATGACAGTCTCTTCAACAGATGGTGCTGGCAAAACTGGACAGCTACATGTACGAGAATGAAACTGGACCATCGTCTAACCCCATATACAAAAGTAAACTCAAAATGGATCAAAGACCTGAATGTAAGTCACGAAACCATTAAACTCTTGGAAGAAAACATAGGCAAAAACCTCTGAGACATAAACATGAGTGACCTCTTCTTGAACATATCTCCCCGGGCAAGGAAAACAACAGCAAAAATGAATAAGTGGGACTATATTAAGCTGAAAAGCTTCTGTACAGCAAAAGACACCATAAATAGAACAAAAAGGGACCCTACAGTATGGGAGAATATATTTGAAAATGACACATCCAATAAAGGCTTGACGTCCAGAATATATAAAGAGCTCACACGCTTCAGCAAACAAAAAACAAATAACCCAATTAAAAAATGGGCAGAGGAACTGAACAGAGAGTTCTCCAAAAAAGAAATACAAATGGCCAACAGACACATGAAAAGATGCTCCACATCGCTAATTATCAGAGAAATGCAAATTAAAACTACAATGAGGTATCACCTCACACCAGTAAGGATGGCTGCCATCCAAAAGACAAGCAACAACAAATGTTGGCGAGGCTGTGGAGAAAGGGGAACCTCCTACACTGCTGGTGGGAATGTAAATTAGTTCAACCATTGTGGAAAGCAGTATGGAGGTACATCAAAATGCTCAAAACAGACTTACCATTTGACCCAGGAATTCCACTCCTAGGAATTTACCCTAAGAACGCAGCAATCAAGTTTGAGAAAGACAGATGCACCCCTATGTTTATCGCAGCACTATTTACAATAGCCAAGAATTGGAAGCAACCTAAATGTCCATCAATAGATGAATGGATAAAGAAGAGGTGGTACATATACACAATGGAACACTACTCAGCCATAAGAAAAGGGCAAATCCAATCATTTGCAGCAACATGGATGGAGCTGGAGGGTATTATGCTCAGTGAAATAAGCCAAGCGGAGAAAGAGAAATACCAAATGATTTCACTTTTCTGTGGAATATAAGAACAAAGGAAAAAATGAAGGAACAAAACAGCAGCAGAATCTCAGAACTCAAGAATGGACTAACAGGTACCAAAGGGAAAGGGACTGGGGAGGATGGGTGGGTAGGGAGGGATAAGGGGGGGAGAAGTAGGGGTGTATTAAGATTAACATGCATGGGGGGGTAGGAGAAAAGGGAGGGCTATACAACACAGAGAAGGCAAGTAGTGATTCTACAACATTTTGCTATGGTGATGGACAGTGACTGTAAAGGGGTTTATAGGGGAGACCTGTTATAGGGGAGAGCCTAGTAAATATAATATTCATCATGTAAGTGTAGATTAGGGATACCAAAAACAAAGCAAAAAAAAAAGGGCAGTTCCTTTGTGGTAACCTCCAACGAGTTCTACACAAGGGTATAAAGGGCATATAAAAGTGTAGGCAAAGGGTCTGTTTGTGTTTATACAGAGGATCAAAGCCTAATTGGGCTACCCCGAAAATGAACTAAGATACGATATGAAAAAGAACTTCCAACATCTGCACTCTCTGGAAGACTCACGCCAGAAGATGATCATCAAAAAACCCCAACAAAGATCCACTCACTGCTACAGCTGTAGATGCACTCATCCCACCAGTTCCTGGACTTGCCATGCGAATGAGGAAGGAGATATCTAAGCTGACCTTTGCATACAGTGAAACAACAAATTTGACTGGATCTATACTGTTGGAACTCAACCAAGAATTTGGAGAAGTGCAAATTGTAGCGCTCCAAAGTCTTACAACTACAGACTATTTACTGTTAAAAGAACATAAGGGATGTGAACATTCCCCAGGAATGGGTTGTTTTAATTTGTCTGATTTCTCTCAGACTGTTCAAGTTCAGTTGGACAATATCCACCATATCATAGATAAGTTTTCACAAATGCCTAAGGTGCCTAACTGGTTTTCTTGGTTTCACTGGAGATGGCTGATAATTACAGATATGCTTTGGTTATGTAACTATACTCCTATTATGTTAATGTGTGTGCACAATTTAAGTAGTAGCTTAAAACCTATACATGCTGAAGTTACTCTACAAGAAGATATGTCAAAGAAATAATCAATCTTCCCATGTTTTCTTCCGCCTGCTACTTCTATAGCTTTTCTTCTTCCTTCCTAATTACAACCCTTAAATAGAATTCGTGCCTCATATCAAATTTACCGAGTATCATAATTCTTCCAAGTGGTAAAGACACCTCAAGACAAATGCTGGGCATAGAAGCCACAGGGCATAAAGATGCAAAGAAGTAAAAAGCTAACCTTTTCAGACAGTAAGGCTTCCCTCTCACTTACCAACTTCACATTTCCCTGTATGGCCCCGGAAGATGACTGGTTAGCCAGAGACGGGTAAGATTCCTCAAGGGAGGAACAACCTAAGACAGGCACAGTCGCAGGGGGGCCATCAGGTGAGAAATTGGGGATCAACAGAGGTGAGGCTTAGAACCTCACCCCTCCTGTTCTGAGAGAAATCTTCTGCATACGTGGATGTTTTATTGCCCTTGTCTAGCTTGGATTAACACATAGTCTACAGGCACACACCTGATCATCTACATTTGCTCTCTTACAACACTAAACTATGTTTTCTACCTTTATCTTGTAACTACCTACCACTTCAGCATTTTATTAAAAATAATAATAATAAAGAGAGAAATGTGGTATGCACATATAAATCAAGTATAAAAACCAAATGAGTATTCATATTTGAACTGACTGTTTATAGTTCATAATGCATGAGCAAAACCGAAAGTTTCTGTGATGACTGCCCTTGTACTGTTCACTATGTATCTTATTCATTATGTAAGAATTTGTTCTACTTGTTTGTTATGCCTCAGAAGATTGGAGACTGATGAAAATTAGGCTTGGGGTGGATTAATGATTGTGCATTGAGCATTGACTCCCCTATACAGAATTTTATTGTCATTAACAACCATTTGATCAATAAATATGAGAGATGCCTTCACAAAAAAAAAAAAAAAAAAAAGGACAGACTTCCAATGGTAAAATAAATAAGTAACCGGGATGTAATGTATACCTTAAGGAATATAGTCAAGATATTGTAACAGCTTGGTAGGGTGATAGCTGGAACCTAGAATTATGTATATAAATGTTTTACCACTGTGTTGTACACTTGAAACTAATGTAATGTAATACTGTGCGTCAACTACCCTTTAATAAAAAATAATTATTTAAAATAAAAAAAAATAAAATAAATAAAAAAATAAAAATTCTACCTTGTATATCATCAAACTTTTTTCAAGAAACTCAAGCAAATGTAGTCTATTTAGCTGTTTTGTTACCCTTCATTTCTCCTAATATTCCATATGCATTTTTGATGAAATTTCCATCTGTTCAAAATAATTGATAAGAAATTGTTTAAAAACAAATCTGCTTATGATGAACATCTTAATTTACCTTTATCTGGGAATGCTTTATTTTAATTTAATTCCTGAAGGGTATTGTGACTGGGTAGAGAATTCTGGATTAACTGTACTTTTTAGACTATACATATTTTCTGTCACTTTCTTCAGTACTATACAGTTGATCAAATCCATAATTATTTAAATCATTGTTTAACATCATGCAATATGTCATTTTTCTCTTATTGATTTCAAAAATATAAAGCCTAATTAAGGCTTTCTTAACTGCTTGCATCAGTAAGTATATACAGTTTTCTAAATTTGTGATGTTTTCAGCTATAATTTCTTTTAAAACATTTTCTTCCTGAGCTCTTTATCATCTCCTCCTATGATTCAAGGGATAATCCTGGCAGATTGATTTTCTTTGCTGTTTTTCCCAAACTTCCCTGAATGCTGTACGTTTTGATTTTTTCTAGTGAGCTATGTTACAGATTTTCCTGTTTATGTCCTCTATGATCTTCATTCTCTTTGAGTTCAACTAGTAAGTCATTTTAAGACTTGCATTTTGTATTTTATTTGTCTTTTTAAAATTTCCCTGTTTTGTTATGTTTTCTATACCTTTGCATGTATGAGCTTTGCCTGGTGGAACATTTTTATAAAAGCTGCTTTAAAGTTTTTGTGGAAACATTCCAACAGGCACCATCTCAGCATCATCACCTGTGGTTGCTTTGTCCTTGGGAACTTGAAGATTTCTATTCCTCTAGGAACCAGGTAATTCTAGATTTCACCTTGCTCAGTTCTTTGTAGTTTGTAAAGACTGTGAGGTCTCATTTAAATCTTACAGAGAATGTTGAATGTCTTTTTAAAAACTTTTTTTTGCTGAAGTCATGCTGTGGGTTTATGTCAGCAGTTTTCACCTGCCACCTCTGTGCTGTGGTTTTGTTGCCTCTCATTAAGTATTTGCAGTGCTGTCTGGGTCGGTTCCCATGTCTGTCATTCAGGGAGAAGTCCGAGTGTCTAGAAGTCAAGCTCAGCACTCCACGTCCTCACTGTCCTCTCTGGGGTCAGATGAGCGCCTGCACGGTTTCACAGCATCACTCACCTGAGGCTTCCTCACTCCACCACCTTTCTGGAAACTGATTCGTTTATTTCCATTTTCTGTCTCATGCCCAAAGAAGGAGTTTTTGATATCCTATTCTACCATGTATTTTCTACTAACACATGATGTCTGTGGCAAAACTGAAAAGGAAGAAAATGTGAGGCTTTTCACATCCTTTGGAGAACACAGCATCTCTGGAGAATAATAAAAAGCCCCTGGTCCTCAGGGCACTGTTGCTGTCATTTCCACCATGCAGATGTGCGCTGGAGGAGGATGGCACAGGAGGACCCAGGTAACTGCAAGGGGAGATTCCTCATAGTTTCTGGGACATCAGGAGTTCCCTTAGTCCTTCAGGTAGATGTGGGAAGACTATCTTAGACATGTCTCTGTAAATGTCTGGTACCGATTGTACATTTTGGATCAATAACTTGCATCAGTGCCAGAGAAACGTGGAGGAAATATTGAAAACTTTCTACTGGTTCATTAGTAGTTCAATTTCTGGTCTTCTTTGCACAATTATCCTGCTGCCATGTGCTTCCCAGAGCCATCACACATCCCCTCTGCTCACTCCATACTTAGTTAAGGCTGCATTCATCCCAAGAGAGAGCATGGAGTGTGGCTGCACTGCCGTGACTCCGACTGCAACACCATCATCCCCTGTGACACGGCACAGGTGAAGTGGAATGGCCTGAGCTGTGCTACAGGATTCCTGTGGCTGCTCCTACTGTGCCTTTCTCCTATGTAAGTTGAAGAATGTCTGGGATAGGTGAACAGTCTGACATGTGCATTCAGCTTTTTGAGACATTTATCAAAACCAGGAAGGGTAGTTGCCCAGGAGTTCCAGGACATCACTATATTACCAATGAATTCTTATTATCTGGATACACCATATGGTTATATGCCCTCTCCTGTTGCCTGCCAGTTATTATTGAGAATAACTGGTTCTCAATACTGTGGAAATTTGCAATGTCTGTATGGAATCCAGAAATTTCCCATGTTTGCTGTGGACATTGGCATACCCTGTAGTAGAAATTAGTGAGGATATCAGATATGATATCCAGAAAGGCAACCTAGGACACTAAGTGTTCAACAATTAAGTTTGGAACTCCAATACCAGTTAAATAGCTTTGAAAATGTGAGGTGATATCAGTTCTATAGAAAGTTTTGGTAAATCTCTTAAGCAGGAGCATAAGTATAGAAAAAATCTTTGAGATTTTTCTCTTCCTTATGTCACATATAAACAGAGATGTTATAACAATTACCTTTTATATCATCATTTGATCTATTCTTTTGTATGAACTATGTGGAACATGGTTGTTTTCAAATTTTTAAAAAACAAAACGCCATTCAAGTAACTAAAAGTGCATAAACACAATGAGGTATTCATAATAAAACTTTTTAACCAAAATGCAAATTGTTTGGTTAGTTCTAGATCTATCACGTTAATTGCTGTATATTATTTTCCTGAATGAATGTGCCAAAGTGTATTCCCCCATTCTGATGCTCATGAACACTGACAGTGTTTATCATCTCTGTGCAAGCGATGCTGTTTCTCAACACAGTCAGCAATGTGCTTGGTAACCCACAACAGGTATTTCAGTTGGGTAAATACAAGGAGTGGAATTATTGATTTTGGGGTAAGCATATATTCAAAGTTAGCAGTTACTGACATATTTTCTCACCAGTAGCATATACAAGTTGTTTGCTTCTCATCCGTCACACCATCTATTATTGTTATTAAATTTGGCATTTTGGGTGGATATGTAATGGCTCATAATTGTGGTTTCAAACTGCAATTCCTTGAGATATAATAGTAGTTAATGCTGAATTTGAAGCTGTTGGCCTCTTGCCAACATCTCTGTATGTTCACCATTCTGGTTCAAAATGATGCCCTCTTACTGTAATCCTAGTGTCCTTCTGAGAGTGGCATCCAGTCCTGAGAACATGCTTGTCCCATTGTTTGTACAAAATGGGGATTCAATGCCCCTAGGTAAAACTTTGCCCAATTACAAATAGAGTTGATAACAAGTACACAATTTCTTGTTCCCTGGTGAAGCAATTTGGAGACTTGTAGAAGTTCCACAAAAATCACCAATGGGATTAAGTCTAATTAGACAACATGACATTTTCTGCCTACTGGGTCCATATCTGTTGGGTAAATTCTCAGATAATTCAGCTTGTGAACACAAAAGTAAGTAAAAGTAGTATAAAAGTTATCAGTAATCCACTTAATTTTCTCCACTTTACCATATTTACAACATGTAGAAAGCTAAAGCTATTTTTAACTGAGAAATAAGAAGGAAAGACTTACTGGGAAATACGAAGGAAGATGGAGACCCTGACACTGGAATTTAGGGAAGGGAGTGAAAATTTAGTAAGTGTGGTACAGGAAGCAGGGACTAAGGAAAGGAAGTGTTTTTTTTCACCATAGCAATCTGTCTTCATTTCCCTGACTGTGTGTGTGTGTGTGTGCGCGCACACACACTTATGTACTCCTGCACTTGTGTGTGCATGTACTTTCTATTTTTGGATTTATATTTTGAATAGTTACCTTAATTTGGAGACAAGACATAGACAGCAATTGTCACAGTATAGGCATGTGAAATACATCATGAGTTGCCAATAAGAATGTAACACAGAATATAAAGCTCTCTTTCTTATTTTGTTCTTCTATCTCTTGGTCAGAGATCCACTTCTTATATATTTTTATCTTGTTTTGGGGGAATATGAAATCCTCAGTATTTTGTTTGTATGACATGGAGAACGTGATCCTATATTGAAGTAAAACCTCTTAGAAACATACAGTCCCACTCTATTTATACCAAAAAGAGATGATCTAAATGCCATATTGGCCAGTTTGAATGTTGACATCCTTACTCTTCAAAATTGCAGTGCTAAATGCAATTTACTTAGTTTTCATTAAGAAAACCCATATTCATTGCTTTGAAGCTGATAAGTACTTTAGTTTTTTCACTTTATATTTTTGTAGTCATAGTTTTAGTTCTTTTAAGTCCTAGGATGCATCATGATTTACAAATAAATTCTTATGGGAGACTTTTATGGGATTTTAAAGTTACCAACAGAATTCATGTTGAAAAACAGCGCAGATGTTTGTCATGCCCACATACTAGCAGGGCACAACATTAAAGCCACTAACAGACTCATAGTCTTGATGCTGAAATAGTGACTATGGACATGCAGAATGTCCATTTGCTCTCCTGTAGGTGCATATTTCCCCTCCTCCCTTCTCCTTGGATTTGCTCCTATTTGTCTCCACGTCGTATTGCTCGATACTGTCCTTGCTTCTTTCTTACTCAATCTATCACTCCATCTGATACTGTTTTAATAAGCAGCACACTTGAAAGGGTAAAAGACTTTCAACAGTAGAAATTACTTTTTAAGGAAGAAAATCTTCATCAGGAGTAATCCTTTACACATTAGTGCATCATTTATCTGCCAGTACCATGGAGACTAATTAAGAAGTTACTAATTAATTTATTATTAATGAATCCCTGGGAACAATATGTAATTTGAATTTACAGTGGATTGACAATGGAACGTTTAGGTTAGGAATTATTGTGAAGAAATGGAGACACATAATTTATAATAGCATCATTTTCCCTAGCATTACTGAGATATAGCCGATATAACACTGTGCAAGGCTTAGGTGTAAAACATGATAGCTTGATACACATATATTCTGTGATATATTTGCCACCATCAGGTTGGCTAACATGTCCATCACCTCTATTATGACACTATCCTTTCTCGGTCACGTTTCTTGGCTGTCTTATCACACATTACCTGTTCATACGTGTATGCTCATATATGGCATCTTAATTCTATTCCATTGGTCTATGTGTCTGTTATTATACACTTTTATAAAATGGTTCCATACTGTTTTGAATAACACAGCTTCATAATATTGTTTGAATTAAAGAAGAATGATGTCTATTTTCTTTCTATTATATTCCATATGATGAGGAGAGTTTTGACTTCTATTTAAGTAAGCAAGGACACTGGAATTTTGATATGAATTTCTTTGAATCTGTAGATAGCTTTGGGTGGTATGGACATGTTAACAATATGAATTCTCCCAGTATATGAACATGGGATATCTTATGTATTTGTATATTTTAAATTTCTCTCACTAATGTCTTATACTTTTCAGTATGCAGATGTTACACTTTCTTGGTTAAACATATTCAAAATATATTTGTGATGCTATTGTAAATGGGAATATCATTTCCTTTATAGCTAGCTAATTATTTATTTATCAAAATGCATTAGATATTTATATGTGTATTTGCACTCTCTGAGTTTACTTTATTAGTTTGCTGACTCAACAGTTTTTGGTTGAATCTTAAGGATTTTCTTTCTCTTGTTTATGTCTATTTATTGATGTGCATACAATAAAATGCACACATATTTATGTACAGGGTCTGTATTGGATGGTCAATTTGGTTTCTTGCTGTGGGATTAACAGCTGAGACATAAAAGTAAATGTCTCATAGTTGATCTCTTGCATCTTGCTGCACTGATGGACAGTGGCTGCATTGGGGTGTGGGTGGGGACTTGATAATATTGGTAAATGTAGTAACCACATTGTTTTTTCATGTGAAACCTTCATAAGTATGTATATCAATCGTACCTTGATAAAAAATTAAAAAAAAAGAAAAGTAAATGTCTCATGTTAATATGCTTGTTCTCATCTAATGGACTGCTCTCCATTTCCTTTTTGTAATTAACAAATCCATGTATTATTATTTTATATAATGAGGACTGGATTCTTTCATACCATATACAAACTCCATGACAGGTAATAAAATGAGAAATAATACAAAGCAAATATAAGATTTAAAATGCTAAAGTAGCACTATTACTTTACTTCTTTCTTAAGGACTATATGAATTTGCCCACTGTATAAAGTCGAATGACAGACAGTTGACCTGTCTGTAGATACCCCAGCAGTTAACCTTGCTGCAATTTAGTTCCTGCTTAAGAATCATCTGTAGCCAAAACCAATCTGAGAGAAAAGAACAATAGGTGCTGCCTCTTGGAATCTGGTGTGAGTCATGAGCGGTGTGACAAGGACTGCAAACAGTTCTCGGGATCCTTTCTGAAGCAAACCCAGATGAGGAGCACACCGTGAGGCTCACGTTTCCAGATGACTTTACGGGACATGAGAAACTTTAAGAGGTTATTAGTTTACAGTTGTTTAGCTTGATGAAAAAGCTCATCCTATATTCATGAATCGATGCCTGTCTTTTTGCTTGCTGTAACTTAGTTAAAGCGCGGGAGCACAGACTTGGCACTCAGTGTCCAGAGGAAGTCTAAGCCCTCTGCATTAAACGTCATTCTGACTCAGTTTCTCATTTTTGTGGTCCCCAATTGCAGCACCAGTCACTACTATGAGTATCCCTGGAATGCTGTACATGATATATTTCAAGACAATGCTGACTTTTGGAAAATGAAATTGTTTCTGAAGCAAAGCAGGCAAGGTGCACACAGCCTAGCTGATGCGGTAGAAGTACACAGGATGAGGCAATCATTTCATAAAGATTTGAAAATGACTTGGAAAATTAATTACAGTCCAGAGAAGGGGTTATAACAGGATGTCTTTGAGTAATGTAAGAACAATTCGGAAGTGATAAAGGAAGGACAGAATGCAGAAAGAGGAGGAGAAAGATACTGAACCCAAAGAGTAAAAAGAGAAACAGAAATGCAGAGAGACCATCTGACTGGGGACTAAATGTTTAAGGTAATTGGGATTGCAGGATCGAGGAAAACTGAAGAAAATGATCCATGATTGTAGATAAAAAATGTATCACATAAGAAGCATTGAGAGAAAACATTCATATTTCCAGAGGTGACAGGAAAAGGGAATGGAGTGTGCAGCGTACACCGTCCACTCAGTGCCAACAGCTCTCTAGTCACACTGAACAGAACATCTGCTCTCAAGGCAAAGCAGAGTCTACTTTTAGGAATTTTAGTCTGTGTAGTTGGGGAAAATTGATATCAAAATTCATGGCTGCTGGTAAGGGGTGTGTGTGTGTTAGAAGATACTGTTTCTGATTTTGAACATGTTGAAGGGAAGATGACAGTAATATACTGAACTGAAGTAGTTATCTGAGTCCAGGATAAAGTAAGTCCTCTCTGGAGAGACAAGCAGATCTGAGAATGTACAGGGTCACCAGGAAAGGGGGAAAAGCAGGTAAATAGTAAGTGGAAGCAAAAAATGAAAGACAGGATGAGTGAAATGATAATGTTATGGACACAAGGCATAGGCATTCACTCACATAAGGCAAAGAATTGAAGAAAATCTATGGGTAGACATTTAGATATAGATTTGAAAGTAGATATAAAAAATTATAGATGGTATTGGTATAGCTATGGTTATGGGTATGGATGTGAACATAAATCCAAATTAACTGAGAAGGCTCAGTTTATCTTTCTATATTAGTGTTCTCTGCTACTCATGAAAATTCCTGTTATGGGATGATATACATTAAGTTTCCACTGGATTGAGATAGACATATACATACATACATATGTAGAATAACAGATGAAATTTATGACTATCTTTGCATCTGTATAAATTTCAATGTGCCTTTATATGTATATTCTGTGTCAATTAAAATTATTTTATATGAATTCTTCCTATAAATTTATTCTAAAATGAGTATTGAGTCATTATTTTTTACTCTTACACTCACTGTAAACATGCTCAGTGACATAAGACCCTGCCGAGTGCCCCTTTCACCTCTGTGCTCCTCAAGCTGTAGATCATGGGGTTTAGCATTGGGGTGATAACCCCATAGAGCATGGCGATGAGTCTGTCCCTGTCTGGGGAGTGGTGACTTGAAGAGGGACGGACATAGGTGAAGATGGCTGTACCATAGAATAAACAGACCACCAGGAGGTGGGAGGCACATGTGGAGAAGGCTTTGCACTTCCCTTCCACCGACTGGATCTTTAGGATGGTGGATATGATGTAAATGTAAGAGATGAAGGTGGTTAGGAAGGCACCAATTCCCGAGACACCTCCTGCCACTAAAACAAGCATTTCTGCCATGTAGGTGGATGAGCAGGAGAGGGCCACCACTTGGGGGATGTCACAGTAGTACTGCTTAACCCGATTGGACTTGCAGAAAGACAGGTGGAAGGTGGACACCGTATGGAGGAGGAAATGGAGAAACCCTGCTGCCCAGGTCCCAGCTGCCAGCTGGGCACAGCGAGCCTTGGTCATGATGAGGGTGTAACGGAGGGGAAGCAGATGGCCATGTACCGGTCATAAGCCATGACAGCGAGAAGGAAGACTTCAGTCCCCGCCAGGGCCACCAGGAAATAAAGCTGCAAAGCACAGCCCAGGAAGGAAATGCTGTGATTCCCAGTCAGGAGGTTGTCCAGCATCTTGGGGACAGTAGCTGATGGGCAGAATATGTCTAAGAGGGACAGATTAGCCAGAAAGTAATACATGGATGTGTGCAGCGTTTTCTCCATCCCGATGGCCAAGAGAATGGCCCCATTTCCCACCAAAGTGACCTGGTAGGTAACGGCAAAGACCATAAAGAGAGGGTAGCGCACCTCGGGGAGGTCAGAGAGCCCCGCGACGACAAAGTGACTCACGGTGGTGAGATTGTAGCCATCCATCTCCTCTCTCTACAGCAGTGTCTCTGGAGGGAAGGAAGGCAAAAAATGGGTTGGAAACAAAAGCCAAGGGGACTATTGATTAAAAATTTGGTAAATCACTCTTGCATAGCTGATGATGTTTGGTAGCCATTTTTAATTAGAGATCCTCACTATTAGAACTACTATTAAAAACACCTACTCATTTCATGTCGTTTTTGGAATACTCGTCTTCAGTTCTTTACAATGAGTCAGCCCTCTGAGACCCTAGGGAAATGTTTAAATATTCATCTTCTCAGTAAAAATTCTTGTGAGCCTTTCACCAATATTTGGATTTCACAATTCAGTGAGAGCTACTTCTGTGTTCTTCACACCTAGTTGGTCATTTACCTTATTTTCCTTTGTAGTATCTCAGCATGATAATTTTATGCACTTTCTTAATTTTAAGTACCTCAAAGGCAGAAGCTATGTATTTTACAAGGTATATAATTTTCTAATATACTTCTTTCACAATATTTTATTGGCTTTAGTTGTACAACAGAGTGACTCAATAGTCAGACACATAGTAAGTGTAGATCCCCTGTTACCATACCACAATATTACAATATTATAGGTTATATTCTCTATTTGTACTTACATTCCTATGACTAATTCATTTTATAATTTGAAGTTTTACCTCTTTATCCCCTTCACAATTTCTGCCATTTTCTCACCTCCTGATTTCACTTATATGTACAACACAAACCCCACTAAATAATAAATAAATACATTTTATTTAATATTAATAACTGTTAGCAACTAATAGACATAGACATGTAACAAAAGAATATTTATTTGTGTGTGTGTAGAAGAATTAATGTTGAGTCCTCTGCTTAGACAAAGTATAAGTATAAGACAAAGTATTAGACAAATATATATGTTCATAATAATACATTTGAAAATGCTTTTATGACTTAGAATTTTAATCATTTGAGTATTAATTTTAACAGATATTTTCCAGAATTAGTATAGTTTGATAAATTTAAATAGCCTATAAAATTAAACAAAACAAACAGAAATAGACTCATAAACAGAAAATAGACTGCTGGTTACCATGATAGGCAAGTGAAATAGTTGCAAAAGATAAAGAGTCACAGACTTCAACTAATTTAGTCACAGGGATGAAAATACAGCATAGGTAATATAACTAATAATACAGCAATATATTTATGGTGACCTGTGTTAACTACACTTACTGTGACGAGCATTTCTTAACGTATACAATTGTTGCATCACTTTGTTGTTTTCTGAAACCAACATAATATTGTTAATCATCTATATTTCAATACAGTTTTTTAGGAATAAAGGAGGAATAAAATGGTTGCTAGTGTCTAAATGTGAATGAAACTAAATACAAATATATTCATATGACACTCAATGCCCACTCTCCTTAAAACAAACATTTCAACATGTGTGGTATTCAAGGAAATATGAGACCACAAACATCATGGGTGATCGAAGCTCTTGTTCATATCAACTCCTTTAATTTTTAAATTGCTTTTGTATGTATTTAAAAAGTTCTCATAATCATAAATGCAAGACTGTGAAACAACCTAGCTGAAGGTCTCAAAATCCATACTTCTGTGGATGGTTCTGTCCCATTGAAAACCATTTGATTTTTAGTATCAGACATGGATGACGGAGATAGAGGAAGATGATTAGATAATAAAATGCAAACTTCATTTTCAATGGTTCCCCTCCACATTTATTTTATTTACTGGAAATTGCTAATGATATATTTACTCAGATAAAATGCATAGTATAATAATACAAATTATATATAATGATTTATTTTTACAAACAGAATGAAATCATTTTCTACCAACTTTCTCTAATGCAACATTTCTTTGTATCTCTTTTCTTTATTCCTTTTTTTCCTTCCTTCCTTCCTTCCTTCCGTCTGTCTGTCTTTTGAAACTTGCAGAACTCATTTTGGTTGGCAATCTTTTTAAAATCTTACTCTATCTGATGTAGCTTATAAGACTCCTAAACTATTGTATATCTACCTGAGGGCTACTTCCCCTTAACTTTGTTTAATTGAAATATAGTTAATCTACAATGTTATATTAGTCTCTGTGTCTAACATAGTGTTTTGACAATTCCATGCTTTGCTAAATGCTCACCATGATAAATGTAGATAATATCTGTAGGTAGTATCATACAAACATTCCACAATATTTTTTACTATATTCCCTGTGCTGTACTTTTATCCCTGTGGCTAATTTATTTTATAATTGGAAGCCTGTACCTCTTTACCCCATTCACCCACTTTGACCACCCTCCCATCCCTCTTCCCCATGTGATATTTAATAGAGGAACTCTGATGTTACTTGTGGGATGACTTTATTCTTTCCTCAATCCACAGCAGGTCTGTGTCATGCTTGGGAGGGAAAGAAAATGTATTTTCATGATGTTAAAGTTGTGAAATTTAGAAAAGAAAATGACTATAATAACCACAAAGTGCTTGGATATTATTATTCAATCAGCAGGTTTTTAGTGAATGAATTAAAATGATTGAAACAAAAACAATCTACCTTGTCAATTTACATGTCAATTCACAAATTCTCAAATGTCAATGTTCTACAGAGCAATATAATTTCATTTCTCTACATCTTTACAAATTCATTTTCTGAAAATATTTTAGAAAGTTTTGAAATTTTTCAAGGTACTTTCTATTACAAGAAAAATTAATATCTTGATACATTAAATATTAAGTTCTACATGAAATGCTCATTTTACTTTAAACCTCTACTTATTAATTTGACTCTTGGTTTTACAAGGATTATTAGAAATAAACCGAAACATTCTCAGAAATACATAAGTTAGTTCTACATCAGGTTATAAAATCAATATGCATTATTTCAAATAATATACTACTCTAAAATTTGTACTTTGTTGCCTTAATTTTAAATCAAACTTCTGTTCTTGGCATAAAATGTGCAGAGTTTGTTCATTTGGGGAGAAAACTTGTGTTCACATTAACAGCACTTTTCTTGTGAATCAAATATAATGAAACAGGTTTGTCACCTCATTAGAAAGACAAGGGTGATAGTATTCTTAATAATGCATTAAAGAAGTTCTATAACGCTCCTTATTAAGCCAAGTGATAGCAAATATAATAAAGACTCAGAGAAATCCTTATGAAGAGTAATTACTCACCTTCTCTGTGAGACTAATTGGTGGAACTGTATTCATATATGTATATGAAGAATACATGTTAAAATCAGTTGCTTTTTATTTTCATAAACAGTCCAACATAAGGAGAGTTATAGCAAGGTATATATGGCAAAGATTATGGTCCTCTTGGAAATTATCCATAAAACAAGCTCTTGTACGTACATAACTTACCAATTTGCATGTGGTCAAATCTGAATGGAACATATAAGAAGCCTTTTCCTTTAGTAAATAGTTACTTCAAGGATCTGCTATTGAGAGAAAAAGAACATTAATTAATGAAGCAAAATTAATCACTGATTAGTCTTGGACCATAAGATAATAAAAGTTTTATAATTATTTTGTCAATATAACAGATAATTACATATTAAATTGCTTTAAAAATAGGAGGATGTTCTTACTAAATCTATATTTCTAAAGATTTTTATATTCTTCCTTTTGAAAAACTCAGTGGATTGATTGCTTATAATGTAATCAAAATGTCTTTCTGTTATTATTGATTTATTATAAATTTAATATCTCTTTTTGATTTGTAACATTTTTCCTGTCTGTTAGGTCTCATGGACTAGTTTTCTAGGGAACATACATTCACATCTGTGGTTCAGAAGAATTCATTTGACACAGCAGAATTTTATAAACAGGATTTTGGATACATACCTGACTGGGCATGCACAATATTTAGGGCTCTAGTTAGAGAATTTCAGGCATTAATTTATACATCAACTATCCAAAATTTTTTATTATTCCTTTTGTCTTACCCATTTGATAGTCAATGTTAACTATTTCTGAAATGTATATATTTTTATACCATATTAACATCTTTACAAACACCTACTTATTTATCTTAGCTTAAAAAGTCCAGAAATTAAGACACCTGTATTGTCTTTTCAGTTTCATAGTACTCACTACCGACATAAAGCATTAAAAAAAAGTGAAATAGTCTAATCAATAAAAGGAAACATCAAAATTCAAACTGAAATCTCATGTATATATTGGATGAATGTTGTAATTTATTCTAAAGTTGATATTATAGCCATATTTCCCTTAGGGAGTAAAAATAATAATGAGGTCTCCAGAGAGAATACTCGTCTTCTTTATAAATTACTACCAACCTAATGGGAAGAATTTATTAATAATAATAGGAACTTATTTCAAGTTTGGTCAAGTTAATGTAAATTTTAAAAAGCTGAACTCTACAGGAGTGAAAATTTTGTTTGTTGTAATGTAGGGTTAGATTTATCAAAGGATGTTCAAGAATTGAATTTCAATATAAAAATAAAGAGTAAAATAATCCTTTTTTTTCTGTAATCATCTAAATCATTCTTCCAAATTATAATTATACCATAGACTTATAAAAATTTGCATTTTTCATTGTTAGGTAAACTTTACTACAATTTTTATGCATTATTACACATGTTTCTACTGTTTAGACTATGCACATGAAAGGTGTCGTTACAATCCTTCAGGCTCAAATTGAGTGCAATTACAAACTTATTTCCACCTATAATTGCTGACTATTTTTCTACCAGAATGATGGATTAATGTAAAAAATTTATATCTATGAATTTTAAGAATAGATACATGTAGATCAAGCAATATATGTGCATTTAGTGAGTTCAGGTGAAGTGTATATAGATGTCCATTATACCATTCCAATTTTCTGTAATTGGATAAATGTTCAAAATAAAATATTAGGAAAAATTTAAACATGAACCTACAAAAGACATTGAGAAAAATGAATTTCACACTGCATCTCCGTGCCCACATTTCCACTCAGTCTTTCCCATGGCTGTGAAACTCTGCTTTACCCACTGTTTTCACTGAGAAACACTCTACTTCTGATTATACCAAATATAGATCCATATGGGCATCTATGTGAGCCATTTTTCATTTTTTAAATTTATTTATTCACACATTAATTTGAAACCTCTTTTTAGATCTTTAAATTTTTTCTATTAAAGTTATTAAATAGATTTTAACTTCATTTAGTTTTTTAGGTTACCTGTTAGGCCTTTGGGAAACAGAAGTGGATACTGGGTTATAACCAGAAAATCCCTATATATTTCTTTCTACATCCTTTCAAATCCACTTTTCCTCTCCATTGCTAGCATTTGCTTGATTATTGCATTATTTGAAAATAATAATACCCATGAATCAAAGAATGCCCCTGAAAAATATTGCTTAACCAACATAAAGAATATTGTCAATGGTTTTATAGTATCTTTCTACATTGATAGATAATAACTGCACTAGTTAGATGAGGATTTAATAATGTATATAATTGTCAAATATTATGTTGTATACTTAAAACCAATGTTTGAACTATTTTGTCACTGGTGGTGTGTTTACTTTTTCCTCAGTGGTAAGTGTGCTTTGTAGTTTTAGGGAACAGTCCTTTGTCAGCTATGTCTTTTGAAAATATTTTCTCCTAATTCATGGCTTGTCTTCTCATTATCTTGACATTGTCTTTTGGAGAGCAGATGTTTAAATTTTAATAAAGTTGTGCTTACAACTACTACTTTCTTGGATTGTGCCTTTGCTGTTGTTAGATCATTGAATTTTAATTTTGATAAAGTATGTTTTTTCAGTCATTTTATCATTTTTCTTTGGTGTCATTTTAGGCGTTCCCTGTAATCAGGTAGTTAAAATTTTATTTGTGCTTTCTTTATAGAGTGTTATAATTTTATGATTTCTTTTCTCAATTAATTTGGTAACGAGTCTCCACTAAATTGCTTTATAGTATCTTTCTCAATGAACAAATGACCACATGTGCATGGATCTTTTTCTGGACTATGTACATGTGTCCAGTGACCTATTTCTCTATCCATTCACTAATACCCCAAAGTTTTAATTGTATCCTCATAGTAAGTCTGAAATTGGATAGACTGATACATCCAAACTTTTTATTTTTTGAATTATTTCATATATTAGAGTTTCTCTGTCCAGTCCACATAAGCATTACTGTCAGTTTGTCTAGATGTATAAAAATCCAGTTGTGAATTGACTGTAACTATGAGAAAAGCATAGATTAATAGGATAAGAAATAAAATCTTTATTGTGTTTTCTTACAGTCCATTAACATGGTATATCTTTCTGTTTAATTAATTGTTTCATATCTTTCACTGATATTTGGAGGTTCCCATCATACTGATCCTGAACCTATTTACATAATTAGCTTTGGAGTTACTGTCAACTGTATTGTTTGCCTACCAAGTTCTTATTGCTACCAAGGAGAAATGTGATGCACTTTCATGTTTAAAACCTATGTCCTGTGACTTTACTAAACTGACACTAATTCTAGGAGGGAATTTTGGTGCATATTTCTCTTGATTGTTTTACATTGAAAGTCATATTATCTCAGAACAGGCACATTTATATTCTTCTTTATAATTCTATGGTTTTGTTTACAGTTCTAATATTAAATTGCTAGGACATATACTACACACTGTTAAATGTGGTTCTTAGGGCTTGACATCCTTATCTTGTTCCTTATTCTAGTATTTAGGTATTCATCTATTATTTAGTCTTTCTGCAATAAGTCTGATATTAAATGTAGTTGTTTTCATGTAAATGATATTTGTCACCTTCTGTATGCTGGTGGATATGATTTGCTCATTGTTGAGGACTTTTGTGCCTATACTTCTCATAGCTATTGTATGTTAACTTTTATGGTACTTTCTTTGTGGGATTTTTGTATTCAAAGAGAGCAATATGTTGTCATAATTCTCATATTTCACATACTTTTGACTTATTCTTCTGCTACTAGTAAAATAAAGTTCTCTTATTTTAAGTTATCATGAAATTCCTTTGAAAATACATAGATAATGCAGGGTAATTTTCTCATCTTATGGTCAGTTGTGCCATATAAGATCACAATGTCATGGAATTGACGTCTCATCATATTCACAGGTTTCAGTGATAGACACAGAAATTTGAGGAAGAATTTTCAGAATATTCCTACCACTAATTCAAAATTACATATGTACTACTATGCTTATTGTGACATAATTTACAATAACAAGATATGGAAGAAATATGTGTCCTTTGATAAATGAATGTAAGAAGAAAATAAGGGATGTGTGCAACTCAACAATATAAAATAAATCAATATTGTCATTTGCAGTAAAATAGGTGGACCTAGAGAGTATGTCAATTTAAATAAGTCAAATAGGAAAAGACAAATACCACATGAGTTAACTTATATGTGGAATCAGAAAACAACAAACAAAACAGAAATAGACTAATGAACACAAAGAACCGTCTGTATTGTCATGAGCAGGGGGATGGGGAGACTGCCAAAATCGGTGAAGAGAATGAAAAGGTACAGCATTCTGATCATAAAACAAATTCATCACAAGAATGGAAATAAAGCACTGGAAATAAAGTCAGTATTCTAATTCTGTTGTCTGTTGACAGAAAACTACACTTTTCATGGTAAACATTAGGTATATACATTAACGTGCATATATATGTGTGTGTGTGTGTTAAATCATTATGTTGCACATCTGAAATCAGTATGATATTGTATATCAATTATATTTCAATAAGGATATAACAAAACTAAAAGTAATATTTCTTTGCATTACATACGTTCATTTTTTCACAGATAACCTCGAAATAGTATTTTTCCATTTTAAGTTGAATGTAGAATTTTACCTAAAGCTAAGCCATTTTACTTACCTCTCTGTGTTTTTCTATGTTTTTAATAATAAAACCATTGTAAACCTACAGAAGAGACTTTAGCTCTTGAATTTTATCAACAACCTTATTTCAAAGAACTCAAGCAAATATAATCTCTTTAGCTTTTCTGCCACTCTTCATTTCTTCTATTATCCATATTTATTTTTGATAAAATTTCCAATTTGAAATAATTTTACAATTGTTTTACAATAAGTCTTCTCATGAATAATTTCCTTTATCTGGGAATGTTTCATTTTATTTTCATTCCTGATGGTTATTGGCACACTGTCAGTCACCAGGAAAATGCAAACCAAAGTACAGGAGCTCTAACCTCAAGCCAGTTAGAGTGGCCACTATCTAAAAGACAGGAAATAAACATTGGGGAGGATGTGGGGAAAAGCGAGCCTTCCTGCACTGCTGGTGGGAATGCAAATTGATGCAGACACTATGGAAAGAAATATGGAAAGTCCTAAGCAACTAAAAATAGAAATTTCATATGACCCAGTAAGTCCACTTCCAGGTATTTATGAAAAGAATTCAAAATCCCTGTTTCATAATGATATGTGCATCCCTGTGTTTATTTCTGTGTTGTTTACAATAGCCAGTATATGGAAGCAATCTAAGTTAAGCATCCACAACCAGATTAATGAATAAAGAAGAGGTGGTACGTATACACAATGGAATATTATTCATCCATATAAAAGAAAGAAATCCTGCCATTTGCAACCACATGGATGGACCCAGAATGTATTATGCTATATGAAATAAACCAGTTGGATAAAGGGAAATACCATATGATATCACGTATGTATGGAATTGAAAAAAAAAAGAAATCAAAATTAAAATAAAAGTAGATTTATAGACACCAAGAGAGGTCTGGAAGTTACCATGAGGGAGAGGTTAGTGTGGGTGGGTAGTGTGGGTGAGGCAGATAAATAGGCCCAAAATCTCAATCATAAGTTGATCACAAGTTGGAAGTGCAGTATGCAGAATACAGTGTTTCTTTAATATCTTCCTATGTTGACACATAGTAAGCGTACTAGTTGGGATGAGGTTTGAATAATGGGTTTAACTGTAGAATCATTGTATTGCATAATTGAAACCAATATAATATTTTATTTTATTTCTGCTATAGTTTAATAAAAATAAATTAGAAAGAAATCACCCAGTATTCCCGTATAAACTAAATGACACAATTAAAAAATGGATAGTCACTTCACTGATGTGATAAATGGTAAGTAAGGAAAAGAAGATGTTCAGGATCAATAGACATGGAAATGCAAATCAAGGTTACATATGAAACCAGCAGTAAAATACAACATAGTGACCATATCAAATGGGTGTGAGGATGAACAACTGAATCTCTCATGCACTGCTGGTGGCAATGTAAAATGCTGTAACTGATCTGAAAAATGTGGTCAGTTTCTAATACAGTAAACATATACTCATGACCCGGAAATCATAGCCCTAGGTTTTTTGGAGAAGTATAAAATTATATATACCAATTTGCATACAATATCAATTAATAGCCATTTATTTGAAATCATCAAAATCAGGAAATAATACAAATGTTCTTCAAAGATACATATATAAAAAGTTACTGCTTGGCAATAAAAATTTACTACAATATGTGCAATAATTTGTATGAAATCCAAAAGAATTGTGCTGAGTGAAACAAGCAGCATGAGCTTATGTTTCCATACTCTTTTTATGTACTTTTATTTTAATAGTAATTTTAATAATGAAAATGTTATTATTTCTTAAACAAGAATTGTAACTTTAATGTTCCATTCATTGAGGGAGAAATTCAGAGAAACAGGTCCAAAAAACTAAGAGTTGAATATATAATCATACATAAGGAACTATTTATGAACAATGAAATGTTAAACCATAGATGCATAAAAGCAATTATTTTGACAATATACAAATATTAACATATTACAGATAAGAATGTAGTGTTCAATTTCCTACCTTGTTTACTATTATGACATGGAATATACACATATCAAATTTGCTATATTGCATCAACTTGAACTTTTTATAAGATTGACCATCTAAATACAAGATAATGGAACTTGTACCCATTATTCTGGATGTCTTTTTTGCTGATGAGGTTTGCATAGATAATTCTACCTCTCCAACCATAAGCCCATCATTAAAAAGAGAGTAAATATTAGTGGACAACTCATAATTTACTAAACTAACAAATGAAAAGTCAGACTAAAGGAGATTGTAATGTGTTACATAAGCCTGATGGTTAATCAAATACTTCTGCCTGGATATGAGTATATACAGTTGAAAATTAAATATATATGTATAAGCATATGTATGTATATAGAGAGCATGCTAATTTATTAGTATAAGTATATGAGTAAGAACTTAGAATATATGCAGGTCTTGACACTGCTGGTCGCTTTACAAAGATTTGACTCAAATGAAAACCATATGTCCAGGACTCCTTGACATCTGAAGGTGTCCAGATAACACAACCTTTTCAAATATAGATTAATTAGAAATTTTTAGAACTGCTTCCACAAAGCATTCTTCCAAGGGTCTCAGTGCAACTCACATGCCCTTCCCTCCTTGCAGGTGCCAGGACCCGGATGCAACGACTGGGGCTGCCGTCCACTGATTGCAAATGTTTGGAGCTACAGTGGATGGATGCAGGGATGGATGCAGCTGCCAGGCTTGCTTTGATTCCTGAGAATTAGAGCCACGGGCTTAGAATGCTGAGGAGAAACCTACAGGAGCCCAGGTGCCTGGTCATGTTTGATGGTGGAATCTCACCCATTTCTTTACTGTGAAAGAAAATCTCTAATTTTGCTTCAGCCACATTTTTTATGGGTGTGTTTTGATTCAAAGTTATGGTTTCCAACGAATGCATTAGTTAAGCAACTTCCAACAAAGAAGAGAAAAAAAGGATTTGAGAGGATAGCAGGGAAAATATATAGGCAGTTCCTGATTATAATAGGGTACCCATTTCTATTGTCTGAAGTTGTAAAAGGTGAAGGTAACAGAAAAAGCAATTGAAGATAAAATCTATTTCATAAAGTACAGTAGAAGCCATAAAAACATAAAAAAGACTACAAATCTTCTAATGTATCAGTAGAGAAATTTAAAATAAAAGAAAAATTGTTAACATAGGATGCCCATTTAGCTGAATTACTTGGGGTAAATGGAAATAGCATGTTTCCAGATGAAAATACAGGGTAAAGTTAGAATTTTACAATCACAGGGAGATCGAATAGGAATGGGGGCAAGGGGCTGGATTGTGAAACACATTTTTGTCAGTGTAATTTTTATGTTCATGTTTTATTTCTTCCTAATGTTTTATCTTGAACAGTTACACAGTTATAGAAAAATTGGAATGGCATAATACACCATTTTGCCGTAGGACATTTATACTCCCTTCACCCAAACTCACTTAATGCAAATATACATTGTATCACCTGCACACATACATTGTATCACCTGCACACATGTATTTTTAAGTGAATATAAATTAGTTTTACATTAAATCATTATTCTGATAGAAAACAACTTAAGTATTATACTTTACAGGTTGAAATAAGTTTGAAGTTGCACTCAATTTGACCTGAAGGGTTGTAACAAAACTCCATTTGGATAGTCCTAATGATATAAATATATGTGATAATGAGTAAAGGTTGTGTTAAAGTTTACTTGTCTAGCATGACAAATACAAATTTTCACAAGTGGATGGTATAATTATATTTTGAAAGAATGATTTAGCTGATTACAGAAAAAATGTCATAACATTATTTAACTATTTACTTTTATCTTGCAATTCAATTCTTGAATATCCTTTGTTAAATTTTACCTAGACAGTTACAACAAACAAAATTTTACTCTTCTGTAATTTAGCTTTCTTTCAATTTACGTTAAATTGAATAAGTATAAAATAAGTAAGTGCTTATTATTAGAATATTCTAAGTGCCAATTATTAGGGTGGTAACAATTTACATTTATGAAGAAGCCAATAATATTCTCCGTAGAGGAATTATTGTTTTTTTCTAAGAAAAACATGGGTACTATAAACTATAAAATAAGTTGCAATATTCACACTGTATGTGAGTGAGGAGTTTGCTTTAGCTTTGGTTCCTCTTTTCTTTTAGGCAGATTATTTTACTTTCCCTCTGTTGAATGTTTTTATTGGGAATGAGCTCTCTGAAAAGGCAATGAAAGTGTGAAGTAAATTCTGTGCTTTTTAAGCTAAAATCAATAATTTGATATTGGTCAAGATGTTAGTATGGTATTAACATGCATACCTTGGATAAATTAGTTAAAATTTAATACTAAACAGGGAAGATAAAGGTTGTGGAATTTCTACTATTACAGTGTGTGTGTAAATAAATGCTTGTAATTATTTAATTTCAGCCCTAGAAATTGTGCATCCACACGCAAGTGTGTATCCAGATCCTCTGGCTGTGAAGTTCTGCTGCATCAAACGGATTTCTCTGACCCAAAGACCTGAATGTGTGTCCCCGAAAATATTGGTCCATGACACCTAACAGGCAGTAAGGATTCAACAAAGCAGGAAGAGTGATGAAATTCAGGACATTTTTGACTGCTTTAAATGATTACTTATCAATCCACTGGGTTAAAGAGGAAGGATATGCATTTCTTCTTTATCAATAGAGCCTTAATAAGAAACACCTTCCTGTTCATAATTTTTAATGTAATTTTATTTGATATTACTATACTAAAGAAATGATATTTTAACTATCTTAAAAACTTCAAGATTTATCAGAGATTAGTTTTGCTTGATTAACTAATTTACTTTTTCTCCATATAGTGGATCCAAGAAGTAAATATTTGATAAAAGAACAGAGCTTCAGATGAGGTTCATTTCATTTTAAACACAGGCAAAGGGGTAAGGTATGTAATTAAGAAAGCTGTTCTCTGGATAGTATCCATTAGAGAGCTAATTTTGGCCAATTTAATATTTAATGCCTCAAGATATTTATTTCTCTTGTAATAGTACCTTTTCAAATTTTATAAAGTTACTACAACATTTTCTTAAACTGAATATATAAAGATGTAGAAAACTGAAATTTTGCTTCTGTAGAGCCTTGATCTTTGTGAACTGACAGGGTAGATGTTTTTTGTTTCACACTTTCTAATTCAGTCACTAAACACCCACTGATTGAATAATTATATCCAAGTACATTGCTATTAGTATAATAATTTTCTTTCCTAAATTTCATAACTTTAATATCATGAAAATACTTTCTATTTTCTCGGAAGCATGGTACAGATCTTGGATATGTGAAGGAAGAGTAAAATCATCCCACAATAACATCAGAGATTCTTATTAAATATCACATGGGGAAGAGGGATGGGAATGTGGTCAGAGTGGGTCAAGGAGACACAGAGGTGCAGGCTTCCAATTATAAAATAAATTAGCCATGGGATGAGAGTAAAGTATATGGAATATAATAAATGGTATTGTGGAATACTTGTATAGTATCTACAAATAGTATCTACATTTTTCATGGTGAGAATTTAGCAAAGGATATCATTGTCAGATCACTATGTTGTACACTGAAAACAATATAAAGTGTACACAAACTATATTTGAACTAAGTAAGTCTAAGGAGCAGTAGCCCTCAGGTAGCTATTCAAGATTTTATTAGTTTTATGTAATATATAAGAAATAGTAAAATTATTTAAAAGATTGACATCCAGAATAATTTCTGCAGTTTTCAAAAGACAGACAGACAGGCTGGCAGAAAGGCAATGAGAAGGGAAGATACCGAGAAAGAATAGAAAGGAAAAGAAAAGAAGGAAGGATATAAAGAAATTCTGCATTACAAAAAACGATTGATAATAATTTGATTCATCTCTACGAATAAATCTTTACAGATAATTTGTATCATTTATATTATACATTTAATTTTACCAAATATATTGTTAATAATTTCCAGTAGATAAAATAAGTATGGAGGTTGAACCACTGAAAATGTTTATATTTTATTTTATAATCATCTTAACTGTTTTCCTATTATGCACATGTGGTATTTAAAAAATATAGTTTTCAAAGTGACAGAAGCATATATAGAAGTAATGATTTTTAGACCTTCAGTTAAAATTATTGTAAATAGAAATGTAATTCAAAAATTAAATTGTCTTAGTAAGAACAAGGGCTTCAATCATATAAAATTTTGTACCTTCATATATCCTTGAATAATTACACATATGTTGACATTTGTTTTAAGGACAATGGGATTTGAATATTATGTGAATATATTTTTTTCTAGTTCCACTCACATTTAGACACTACTAACCTAGTTTTATTTGATTTCTTAATTTTTTAAAGAAATATTGATGAGATTCAATATTATGTTGGTTTCACAGGAACACCCAAGTGACCCAAAAATTGTACCCATGACCAAATGTTCACCACGGTGAGCGCAGCTCCTGTGTCCCCACGGAATTATATGACAGTATTGTGCACTCTACTGCCTGTGCCGTGCCTCCATCTCTCTGATTAAATTATATTAATATTAAAAGTTTGTATGTCTCATCCTACACATATTTACATCTGCATCGCCAGTGGTAAGCAGCAATCTGTTCTCTGTGTTTATGAGTCTATTTGTTTTCTTAGTTTATATTTTATAAGATAATTAAAATTTTTAAAAACACAGTCATTCTAGACAACACATTAAAATTCATACTTCAATGAATAGGATTCTAATTTATAAAAATATTTCCATATTTATTCTCACCAATACATTTTGTGTAAGCAGGAGACACACTATTCATTCTTGTCCACACAAAAAACTTTGGTAATTATTCTTTTTTATATGTCTGCTCATTGCTACCAGCTATTAAAATATATACCAATATTTATTTATTATTGTTTGTGGCCTTTTTGATGTACATATAAGTGAAATCAGGGGGTAAGAGGGGGACTGAAAAAGGTGAAGGGGATACAAAGTTACAAACCTCAAATTATAAAATGAACTATTTATAGGAATAGAAGTGCAATATAGAGAATATGACCAATAATACAGCAATATTGGGGTAACAGGGGGATCTACATTTACTCTGGCAAGCACCTTGTATTGTGTGTAATTATTGACTCACTTTGTTATACATCTAATATGAACATAATATTGTATAAAAAGTATATTGCAAAAAAATTACATACCTTGGAAAATACATAGCTTCTGCCTTAGAGGTGCTTAGAATTGAGACAGTGCATAAAATTATACACACTGAGATACCACAAAGCAAAATAAGTAAATGACCAAGTAGGTGTGATGAAAACACAGATAGCTCTCACTGAATTGTGAAATTCCAAACAGTGGGGAAAGGTCCACAATGATTTTTACTGAGAAGGTGAATTGTTAAACGTCTTCTCAGGGTCTCAGAGGGCTTCCTTAGTGAGAGGATCTGAAGATGAATATTGAAAGAAACAGCGTGAAATCAGAAGATGATTTTAACAACAGTTATAATAATTGGAATCTTTAATTAAATAAGGCTAACATATTCATCACCAACCACACACAGTGTTTTACAAATTTCTAGTGAATAGTTCCCTTGTTTTTTCTCTAACCTGTGCTTGTTGACTTCCTTCCCTCCAGAGAGACAACAGTGGAGAGAGGAGATGGACAACTACAATCTCACCCCCGTGACTCACTTTATTCCCGCCGGGCTCTCTGACCTCCCCGAGGTGCACTATCCTCTCTTTGTGGTCTTTGTCATCACCTACCAGATCACCTTGGTGGGAAACGGGGCCATTCTCTTGGCCATCGGGACAGAGAAGAAGCTGTGCACACCCACGTATTACTTTCTGGACAATCTGTCCCTCTTAGACATATTGTGCCCATCAGCTATCATCCCCAAGATGCTGGACAACCTCCTGACTGGGAATCACAGCATTTCCTTCCTGGGCTGTGCTTTGCAGCTTTATTTCCCGGTGGCCCTGACGGGGACTGAGGTCTTCCTTCTCACTGTAATGGCTTATGACCGGTATGTGGCCATCTGCTTCCCCCTCCATTACACCCTCATCATGACAAAGGGTCACTGTGCACAGCTAGCAGCTGGGACCTGGGCTACAGGGTTTCTCAATTCCCTCCTCCACACAGTGTCCACCTTCCAACTGTATTTCTGCAAGTCCAAGCGTGTTAACCAGTACTATTGTGACATCACCCAACTGGTGGCTCTCTCCTGCTCATCCACCTACATGGCAGAAATGCTTGTTTTCATCGTAGGAGGTATCTTGGCAATCAGTGCCTTCCTAATTACCATCATCTCTTACATTTACATCATATCCACCATCCTAAAGATTCAGTCTGTGGAAGGGAAGCAGAAAGCCTTGTCCACATGTGCCTCCCGCCTCCTGGTGGTCTGTTTGTTCTATGGCACAGCTATCTTCACCTACATTCGTCCCTCTTCAAGTGACCACTCCCCAGACAGGGACAGACTCATCGCCATGCTCTACGGAGTTATCATCCCAATGCTAAACCCCATGATCTACAGATTGAGGAACACAGAGGTGAAAGGGGCACTTGGCAGGGTCTTATGTCATAGACCATGTTTACATTAATTGTAGCACTAACAGAATGAGTCAATATTCATTTTAGAATACATTGATGAGAAGAATTTATAGAAAATAATTATTTGACACAGAATAAATACCTACATATACACTGTATTTTATAAACATGCAAGCATACAGATAACTTTAATCATACCTATCTGTATGGGTGTAAGTCTATCCCTCTCAAAGGGGAACTTAAAAATGTATTGTCCACAAACGACATTTCCGTAAGTAGCAGAGAACATTAATTACACTATTATAAGAGGTATAACATGGGCCCATCTTTAAGTTAACTTGGGTCTTTGTTCATGTCTATATCCATATCTATAGCTATACCTATACCATCTTTATTTTTATATCCACTTTAAATCTATATCTAAGCATCTATCCATGATGTTTGTTTTATTTCTTTGCCTCTTGTGATAGACTGCCTATGCTGATAAGTCTCCAGAATACTATCACTTCCCTTATCCTGTATTTCCATTTTGGCTTCTGCTTATTGTATATATCTCTGCTTTTCTCTTTTTTAAGATAAGCCTGTCCATTCTCAGATCTACCTGTCTCTCCAAGAAGAGGACTTACTTTCTCTATCTCTGATTTAGTTATCTAATTCAGCTCACTATATTATTGTCTTCTTAACTTTATATTTTCAAAACTGAAAACAACATCTTCTAGCACACACACACACACACACACACACACACACTCCTTATCAGCGTCCATGTATTTTTGGTACCAGTTGTTTCCAATTACGCAGACTAAAATATCTGAAATTGGACTATGCCTCAAAGACTAGCCCTTCTGTTCAGTTTGATTAGAGAGCTGCTAGTTCTGACGGGATGGTGCACCTTTCTTACTTCATACCGTTTCCCTTTCATCTCTAGAAATGGGAATGTTTTCTCTGTTCACTAACACTTATGTGATTCTTTGCTTTATCTACAATCATGGATCATTTTCTCCAGAGTTTTCCTCAATCTGGGGATCCCAGTTACCTTCCAGGTTTAGTCTCCAGTCAGATGGTCTCTCTCTGCATTTCCAAATCTCTTTTCACCTTGGGATTCAATATCTTCTCTCCTCTTCTTTCTGTGTTCTGTCCTTCCTTTATCAATACTGAATTGTTCTTCCATTATTCAAAGACAACCTGTTAACTCCTTCTCTGGACTGCAATTAATTTTCCAAGTCATTTTCAAATCTTTATGAAATGATTGCCTCATCATATGTAACTTGTTCCACATCAGCTAGGCTTTGTGCATGTCTCCTGCCATGCTTCTGAAACAATTCATTTCCCAAAGCTCAGCATTGCCCTGAAATACATCATCTGCAGCATTCCAGGGCTCTTCATAGTAGTGGCAGGTCAACTGCTTGTCATTTGATTTTATACAGTGGGAAAATCCATATAGTCCTGAGGAATGAAATAAAGTAATAGTACTACTTTAGTATTATAAACCTTATATTTGTTTTGTTTTCTCATTTTATTTCCTATCATAGAGTTTGCATGTGGTATGAAGGAATCCATTCCTCCACATTGTATAAAATAATGCATGAATATTTTTAAATATATTGCCATATAAAATTGAATAAAATCTAAAAACTCAACCATTTGCTTATTTTACTTTCCAAATACTCAAATATTTGTTTAGTATTTCACCCCTTATTAGAATGTAACACTCTTTGAACAACCACCCTGGAATCTAATTCTGACCTATCTTCTCGTCTTTGAAATTTAAGATCATCTGAGAAAAGTTGACCCAATTAGTTGACAAATTCCTGAACAAATTCTCATTTGACATTTCTGGCACTTGAACAGCCATGTGGATGCATATTCAAGTGTCAAACAGTCCCCCTGTAAATAACAAGACACACTAGACAGTTGATGAATTTTTTGTTTTAGTAACTATTATGAATCTATAATATGGCATCTAATGTTGACTACTTTAAAACTAGACTGACAGCAACCATAATACATGAAAGAGGCATCAGGAAGTCAGAATTATAAGAAGAATAAACCTGCTGGCAGTGGGGTATGTAGGACTCAGCAACAAAATGATGGCATCTGCTCTAATTCCAAAGAAACCATCATTTCAGTTGGCTGCTGTAGCTGCTGGCTGAGCGCTGCTTCTTCAACCCCAGAACAGGGGTGTGCGGTTGCCACGGCATCCTATAGCCAGGCAGACACGTTAGTACTCTTGTACTTGGGTCTGTTGTATTCTGGGTACAAACCCTGACATTTCTGGGTGGCTGAGCAAACCACTCCAGATCAGTGATGTGCTGGAGGGTGACCGAGATGTTATAGTGCTGGAATCACTATTTTAAACTTTTTTCATAGTAGTGTGGATTCTACCACCACAAAATACATAGTAATGTCAATATTTCAAAATGGTGCTCATAAAATATGAGAGCATCTGACTTTTAATTACTTAAAGGAAAAAGGACATCATCCATTAGATGAGAATAAACATAACATATGAGATATTTATTTTTACTACTCACTGTTTATCTCACAGCAAAGAAACAATTTGAAACTATCCAATTATAGACCTGTACACTAAAATTTCTGCATTTTATTGTATGTACATCAATAAATTGATATGAACAATAAAAAATACCCAAGATTCAATCAAAAACCATTGAACCCATAAACTTGGTAAACTCACAGAATACAAATCTACATATAAATATCCAATGCATTTTGATACATTAATAATTAGCTATCTATAAAGGAAATGATATTCCTATTTGCAATTGCAACACAAACTTATTTTGAATAAGTTGAACCAAGGAAGTGTGTGAACATTACTGAAAAGTGTAAGACTTTGTAAAGTGTAATACTGATGAAAGAAATTTAAAATATACAAATACATGTAAAATATCCAATGATAATATATTCAAGTAATTCATATTGCTAAAATGTAAATACTACCCAAGGCTAACTATAGATCCTATGCAATTCCTACCAGAATTCCGATGTCACTTTTCCCAGAAATAGAAGCAAAAACTCTTCATCGTATGGAATAAAATAGAACCTTAAATTCCAGAATACTGAGAGAAGATCAAAGAGGACATAACTCTTCTTCAACTCAAACTATATCACAAAACTACATTATTCAAAACATTATGGTACCAGTTTATGAAAATATGTAACAACAGTCACATAGGCCAATGGAATAGAATCAAGATCCCAGATATGAGCATACCTGGATGGACAGCTAATATCTGATAAAACAGCCAAGAAACACGGTGGAGAAAAGATAGTGTCATAACTAGGGGTGATAGATATGTAAGCCCACCTTATGATGGCAGATATTTCACAGCATGTATGTATATCAAGCTATAATTTTGTACACCTAAGCTTATACAATGTTACACCAACTATACCTCAGTGACAGGAGGGAAAAATAATGTCATTATAAATTATGTGTTTCCATTTCTCCACAAAAATTCCTGTATCTAAGTGTTCCATTCTCAATCCACTGTAAATTCAAATTACATATTGTTCCCAGGAATTTGTTAATTAGTAGCATTTTAATTTGTTTCCAGAGTGCTGGCAGAAATGATGTGGTATGTGTAAAAGATTGCCCTGATGAAGACTTTCTCTCTCAAAAAATAATTTCTACTGTTGATAGCATTTTATCCTTTCAAGTTTATTGTTTATGGGAACAGTATCATATGGAGTGATAGACAGAGTAGACGGTAGCAGCAAGTCCAAGGAACAGAGGGAGGAGGGGAAATATGTACTGGCAGGAGAAGAAACGGAAATTTTCACAGTTCTATACTAAATATTTCAACATCAAAGCTGATTCTCTTGGTGACTTTAATGTCTTTCCCTATTAGAATATGGACATGACAAACACCTGCGCTGTTTCTTAACATGAATTCTCTTGGTAACTTAAAAATAAGATAAGATTTTCCCATCAGAATTTTTTATGAATCATTATGTATCCTAGGACTTAACAGAGATAAAACTATGACCACAAAAATATGAACTGAAAAAAATTATGTACTAATCAGCTTAAAAGCAATAACAAATGAATTTTCTTAATGAAAACTAAGTAAATTGCATTTAGCACTGGGATTTGGAAGAGTAATGGATGTGGACATTCAAATCAGCCAATGCGGCATTCAGGTCATCTCCCTTGGGCATAAATGGAGCGGGATGTACAGTCCTACTTGCATTTAGGATGCAGACTCTCCATGTCATCCAAAAAAAAAAAAAAAACAGTGAAGACTTCTGATTCAAAAACAAAATAAAAATAGGTAAAGAAATGGGTCCCCAGTTAAGAGACAAAACAGCAAAATAACATAGAGAGCTTTATATTGTGAGTGACATTCTTACTGGCAATTCATGATTTATTTCACGTGCCTAAACTGTGACAAATGCTGTCTGTCTTGTCCCCAAATTAAGGTTACTATTCAAAATATAAACAGAATTATAAAAAGCATATACACTCAAAAGTGCAGGAGTGTATATGTGTGCACGCACACACACACACACACACACACACACACACACACACACACACACACACACACTTCAGGGAAGCCGAAAGGCAGATTACTCCCATATAAACACCACTTGATTTTCTTAGTTCCCGCTCCCTGCACCTGACTAACTAAACTCCACTTTCCTAAATTTCAGATCAGGGTCTCCAGTAGTATTGTTATTTCTCAGTTAAAAATAGCTTTAGATTTCCACAAGTTGGAAAAATTCTATTTAAAGTGGGGAAAATATAGTGGATTATTGATAAATTTATATTTTGTTCACTTTTGTATTTACAAGCTGGATTATCTAGTATTTTACCCAACAAATATGGATCAAAAAGTGAGAAAATTTCTTCTTAACTATCTAAACTCAATCTCACTGGCGATTTCTGGGCAACACCTACAAGTCTCTCAGTTGCTTCACCCAGGGAGCAATGTACTCATTATTAGCCCTATTTGTCGTTGGGAGAAGTATTTTCCTAGGGGCACTGAATCCCCAGTTTGTGCTAACAATGCGACAAGCGTGTTCACAGGATTAGATGCAACTCTCTGAATGATACCCACTGGGATTATAGTAAGAGGTCATCATGTTGAAGCAAAATGGTGAACATACGTGGATGTGGGCAAGGGGTCAACAGCTTCCAATTCAGCATCGACCATCATTGTATGTCAGGAATTGCAGATTAAAACCACAATGACACACCGTTACATTTCTACCCAAAATGTCAAATTTAATGACATTTTTGATATGTGATAAATGGTGTGAAGGATCTGAAGCAAACTGAACTTTCATATGCCACTGGTGAGAAATATATTGATAACCAATAACTTTGAATATATGCTTATCATAAATCAACAATTCCACCCTTGTAATTACCCAACTGAAATACCTGCATGTGGGTTACAAACACATTCCCAAAGATGTTGAGAAACAGCGTCACTTGAAGAGGGGAGATGGTAATCATTTCCAATGTTCATCAACATCAGAATGGAGAAATGCACTTTGGCACATTCATACAGGGAAATAACAAACAGCAATTAAAATGATAGACATAGAATTAATGAAACAATTTGTGTTTGGGTTAAAAAGTTTTATTATGAACACCTCAATGTGTTTATGCACTTTACTTGAATGGCATTTTATTATTAAAAACTTTGAAGAAATAAAACCATCCTCTACACAGTTCATACAAAAGGATAGATTAAATGATGAACTTTAGTGTCACCTCACTTTGTCAAAGTCATTTACCTCATATTGGAGCTCCAACCTTAACTGTTGAGCATTCAGTGCCCAAAGTTGACTTTCTGGATACCATATATGATATCTTCACTAAGTTCTACAACAGGTATTCCAATGTCCAAAGCAAACATGGGGATTTTCTGGATTCCATCCATACACTGCAAATTTCCATGATATCAAGGGTCAATTATTGCTTGCAACAGGATAGAGCATATAACCAAACGGGGTTCCCAGGCAGGAAACTTCCATGGTACCACAGTGTTGTCATGCAACACCAGGCGACCACCCTTCCTGGTTTGATAAATGTCTCAAAAAGCTGAGAGCAGGTGTCAGACTGTTCACCTATCCAGGGCATTCTTCAGATTACCTTAGATAAAGTGACAATAGGAGCAGACAATGGAATCTTGTAGCACAGCTCAGATCTATTCCACTTCACCTGTACCACCTCAGAACAGTTGCCATAGTGACTGAGTTCCAAGTGAGCAAGCACATTCCAGGTTTCTCTTGGAAAAATGCAGCCTTAAGTAAGTAACTATGGAGTGAATGGAGGAGATATTTGATGATTCTGGAAATTAAACAGTAGCAGGAAAATTTTGAGATGTACACCAGAAATTGAACTAACAATGAGGCAGCAGTAAGTTTTGAAATAAAAATGATGATAAAATACAAGAGTTTGAATTTGTCCTATTGGTTTACAATGGTTGCAAATATAAAAACATAGAAAAAAACACATAAATAGAGATAATTCAAATGGCTTATTTATTGGTCAAATTCTATATTCTACTTAAAATTGAAAAATATTGATTCCAGGTTATCTGTGAAAAAAATGAGTGTATGTTGTTGTGTTAGGAAATATTCCCCTTAGTTTTGTTATATATTGAGATATACTTGATATCTGATACATTGATTTCATATGTACAACACAGTGATTTAACACACACATATATATACATATATATTCTTAAATATTCACCACACTAAGTATAGTTACCTCTCTACATACAAAGAAATTAGAACATTATTGACTTTATTTCCCATGCTTTATTTCCATTTTTGTGACTAATTTATTTCGTAATAAGAACGTTGTACTTCTTTATTCTCTTCACCAATTCTCCAGTCTCTGCATCCCACTGACCATGATGCCCACACAAACACTGCTGTCCTTCTCCTTTATGTACTGAAGGGCAGATGCTCCCATATATCATGTGCATCACTTTGAAATACTGACATTACTATATATTTTGTGGTGTTAGAATCCACAGTCCTGTGATGGAAGTTTAAAATAGTGATTCCGGACTGTAACCCTGAGGTGGGGCAGAGACGTGGGAGAGGCAACACGATGAACTTTTCCTGCCTGTGAGGAAAATTGCTGAGATATAAACAGTATAGTAAGAGTAGGAAGACCTCCATTTTACGAGTAAGGTTCCATGTTAAAAAGCAGAGTTGAGAAGATCCCTAACATATTCTCTGGTAATCAGACAACAGCCCAACAGCCTATCTTAAGGCAGAGCAGGCAGTCTTAACTGATATGTCCCCACTGCTTGAGGGTAACCACTATCTTGGAGAAGAACAGGACTAATGAATTCCTTGTGTTGACTTTATTTAACAGAATTAGATGAAAGACTAATAACAGAGGAGAGGGGACATGGTGTCTCAGCAGAGATAAGCATTCTGGAACCACTTAGCAAGTCTGCACCCCTTGCCCTTTTCCACATTCCTAAAATCCTCAACTGCCTATAAATTCCCTAGACAGTGCACCACCATGGACTCGCTTGTCCCCTCCTGGTATGCGCCAGGAGCTCTGTCCTCTCACTTTACCTCTAAGTAAAAGCCTCTTCCTGGCTTTCCTAACCTGCATATTTGTAAAATTCACTCTTCAGCTCCGTGAACAAGAACGCTGGCATCAGCATCTTGGCCACGCTCCAGCACATCACCGATCCAAGCAATTTGCTCGGTCACACAGAAATGTCAGGATTTGCACACAGAATGCAAGAGACCCAAGTACAAGAGTAGTAACACATCTGCCTGGCTATAGGATACCATGGCAACCGCACACCCCTCTTCTAGCACTGAAGAAGCAGCACTCAGCAAGCAGCCAAAGCAGCCAACTGAAATCACTGTTTCTTTGAATTTAGAGCCGGTGCCACCATTTTTGTTGCCGTGGCCTACATACCCCACTGCCACCAGGTTTAGTCCTTCTAGCTTCCTTCCAACTTCCTGGTGCCTCTTTCATGTATGATTGCTGTCAGTCTAGTTTTACAGTAAACAACATAAAATGACAAGTTATAGAGACATACTAATTAGCAAAACAAAAAATTCATCCACCTGTCTGGTGTGCTTTGTCATCTACAGGGGGACTATTTTGCACTTGAATATGCATCCACATGGCTGCTCAAGTGCCAGATACATTAAAAGAATTTGTTTAGGAATTTGTCAACTAATTGGGTCAGGTTTTCTCAGATTATCTTAAATTTCAAAGAAGAGAATATAGGTCAGAATTAGATTCCAGGGTGACTGTTTAACACAGTTATAATCCCAAGATCACAAAGAGTATTACATTCTAATAAGGGGTGAAACACCAAACAAATATTTGAGTATTTGGAATCTAAAATAATCAAATGATTGTTTTTTTAAGATTTTATACAATTTTATACAGCAATCTATTTAACAAAATCCTGCATTATTATTTTATAAAATGAGGACTGTGTTTTTCATACCACATGAAAACTATATGACAGATAATGAAAAAAAATCAACACAAAACAAGTATAAGATTTATACTACTAAAGTAGTACTATTACTTTATTTCCTTCCTCAGAACTGTATAGATTTTCCCACTGTATAAAATCAAATGACAGGGAGAAAGGAAAAATCACGATGGACCCCACAAATACAAAGAATTATTAGAGAATACTATGAAAACGTATATGCTAACAAGCTGAAAAACCTAGATGAAATGGACAACTTCCTCAGAACTGTATGGATTTTCCCACTGTATAAAATCAAATGACAGGGAGAAAGGAAAAATCACGATGGACCCCACAAATACAAAGAATTATTAGAGAATACTATGAAAACGTATATGCTAACAAGCTGAAAAACCTAGATGAAATGGACAAACTTCCTCAGAACTGTATGGATTTTCCCACTGTATAAAATCAAATGACAGGGAGAAAGGAAAAATCACGATGGACCCCACAAATACAAAGAATTATTAGAGAATACTATGAAAACGTATATGCTAACAAGCTGAAAAACCTAGATGAAATGGACAACTTCCTAGAAAATATAACCTTCCAAGATTGACCAAGGAAGAAACAGAAAATCTAAATAGGCCAATTACCAGGAACGAAATTGAAGCGGTAATCAAAAAATTACCCAAGAGCAAAACTCCCAGGCCACATGCATTTACCACGGAATTTTATCAGACATACAGAGAAGACATAACACCCATTCTCCTTAAAGTTTTCCAAAAAATAGAAGAGGAGGGAATACTCCCAAACTCATTCTATGAAGCCAGCATCACCCTAATACCAAAACCAGGCAAAGACCCCAACAAAAAAGAAAATTACAGACCAATATATCTGATGAACACAGGTGCAAAAATACTCAACAAAATATTAGCAAACTGAATTAAAATATACATCAAGAGGATCATACACCATGATCAAGTGGGATTCATCCCAGGGATGCAAGAATGGTACAACATTTGGAAATCCACCAACATCATCCACAACATAAACAAAAAGGACAAAAACCACATGATCATCTCCATAGATGCTGAAAAAGCATTTGACAAAATTCAACATCCATTGATGATAAAAACTGTCAACAAAATGGATATATATAGAGGGCAAGTACCTCAACATAAAAAAGCCGTATATGATAAATCCACAGCCAACATCATACTGAACAGCGAGAAGCTGAAAGCTTTTCCTCTGAGATTGGGCATAAGACAGGAATGCCCACTCTCCCCACTGTTATTCAACATAGTACTGGAGGTCCTAGCCATGGCAATTAGACAAAACAAAGAAATACAAGGAATCCAGATTGGTAAAGAAGAACTTAAACTGTCACTATTTGCAGATGACATGATACTGTACATAAAAATTCCTAAAGATTCCACTCCAAAACTACTAGAAGTAATATTGGAATTCAGCAAAGTTGCAGGATACAAAATTAACACACAGAAATATGTGGCTTTCCTACACACTAACAATGAACTAATAGAAAGAGAAATCAGGAAAACAATTCCATTCACAATTTCATCAAAAAGAATAAAATACCTAGGAATAAACCTAAGCAAGGAAGTGAAAGACCTATATCCTGAAAACTACAAGATACTCATGAGAGAAATTAAAGAAGACATCAGTAAATGGAAATACATCCCATGCTCATGGATAGGAAGAATAAATATTGCCAAAATGGCCATCCTGCCTAAAGCAATCTACAGATTCAAAATAATTCCTATCAAAATACCAACAACGTTCTTCAACGAACTACAGCAAATAGTTCTAAAATTCATATGGAATCACAAAGGACACCAAATAGCCAAAAAAGTCCTTAGAAGGAAGAATAAAGTGGGGGGAATTATACTCCCTAACGTCAAGTTCTACTACAAATCCACAGTAATGAAGACAATTTGTTACTGGCACAAGAACAGACCCACAGTCCAGTGGAATAGAACAGAGACTGGGTATTGGGGGGAAGAGAGCACAAACATCCCATTTTATCATGACTATGTTCTGATGGTCTAATGTACAGCATGGTGATTATAGTTAAATAATACTGCTGTGTATACTTGAAATTTGTAAAAAGTAGGTGTCAGTTATCCTTACAAACACACACAGAAAGTTAACTTTGTTAAGTGATGGATATGTTACCTTGGTGTTGGTAAACATATCACAATATATACATACTTAGACATCACATTGTACACCTTAAATTTATACAATCTTTATCAATCATGCCTCAATATAGCTATAAAAAATATAGTGTCTATAATCATGATGTGCTGATTACAGACAGTACCCATATCACTATATTCTTGCAGTAATTGCCAAAAAAGAAATTACAATTTTCTGGAAGCATCTATACAAAATACTGGATATATTTTCCTCCTCTTTCATAAAGAGATTTTCTGGACCGCAATCCCACCAACTCTCACAAGTGAAAACCACTTTGAAAGGCATGTTTCTTCCTGGAGAACATGAATTACCTGATGCATAGGGTTTATAATCACTTATTTTAACTGCCAGGGGACAAAACCACCTTGCATTACTTTTATTAACAAAATACCCAGTTACTCTAGGGTCAGAAAATACAGAAACTTTCCTCATGGGAGTGCAAGTCTTGAGAGAGCTAATCTTTGACTTATTTATATTCATTGCAAAAATACAAAGCTGAATGAATTTTAAATATATCAATATGTATTAGTAAATCATTAGTAAAGTAAGCACTAGTGTATACAGTATAACAAATACAGGGGGATTCATATATTTTGTGACATATCAACTTAATTTTGGGAAGGTGAAGCAATGAGCTAAAGAATCATTGCAGCATTGAGATGCTTACCTTTTCTTTGAAAATTGTATAGAAATAGTTTAATTTACAGATTAGTTGGGAAGGTAGAATTAATCCCTTTGTCTTCCATTCTCAGTCTCTTGTATTAGTAGCATTACAAATTAATATGAGAATTTGTTGAAATTAATGAACCAATATTGACACATATTATTATTACATAAGTCTGTACTTTATCCAAATGTCCTTAGTTTTTACCTAATGCCCCTTTTCTTTTCAGAATAGTGCATCTATTTGTCATGTCACTAGGGTTACCCTGGCTGTAAAACATCATTGTTATGTCTCCTAGTGCAGTGGTTTGATGGTAGCTATGTGACAAGGGTTCTTCAGTTCCTTCAAAGTTCAGGTGAGAAAACTAATAAATACATATATCAATTATTCACAAATTGATTTATAGGTCTGATACTACTCCAGTCTATATGACACCGTAGACATAGACAACCTTATACTAAAATTTTAGTGGAAAGATACATACATGAGAGTAGGTATAACAATTCTGGAACTAAGAATAATGTAGAAATAAGTACTCCAACAATATTACTCTCTAGATGCCATAAGACTGGCTTTGTTGTTTACACTGTAGGATAGGCACATGAATCAGTGGAACAGAAGAGAGAATCCAGAAGCAGACTGTAGAATTATGACAGTGTTTTTTTGACAAAGTTTAAAGCAATTGGTGGAGGAAAGATTGCTTTTTATGCAATTGGTGCTGGAGAAATTGGGCATGAATAGCTGAAGAAAAAAATGTTACAGTTCATTCTATTGGTTCACATTAACACAAATTAATTCAACATGAATATCATATGAATTCATTTATTTGTGGAATATAAAAACAAAGCCAAACAGAATGAGCAAAATAACAGTAGGCTCATAGACAATGAGAAATGACTAGTGGTTCCTAAGGGGGAGGGGCTGGGGCGGGTGGGTAGTAAAGGTGAGGGAGATCAAGGGGAACAGATACTCTTTATCATAACATAAATTGGTCACGGGGATAGAAGTGCAGCACAGAGAATACAGTCATGGTTCTGTAACATCTTTCTATGTTGACACATAGTAACCACAACAGTGGGGGTGAGGATTAATAACGGGTAACAGTGGAATCACTGTGTTGTATACTTGAAACCAACATGAGATTGTATATCAATGATACTTCAATAAAACCAATAAAAAATATTAAACTGGATCTTATCACAATTAAAATAATTTTATTTGCAAAAGCTAACATGAAGAATTTGAAAAGAGAAAGTACATGAACACAGTGAGATAACACTGGACAATTGTTAGAACTTCCAAAATAAGAATGCCGACAGCACTCAGGGCTCTCAGGGATGCGAAGCGGCAGAAGCGCTCACCTCCGGCCCGTGAGAACCTGACCTGGTGCAGCTGCTCACACCGGAAGGCAGTTCGGCCATTTCTTACAGGTCTAAGCAGACGCTTAACACACAATCCAGCAATTGCCAGTAAGATGATTGTGATGTTGTAGCTTAGTTTTGAAGAATGCTACCATGGTGAGATACTGAGTAGAGTGTACACTGTTCATTTTGGTGTTATTTCTTACATGTTAATTTTGTGACCTCAGTACCAGTTTCAATAAAAATAAATAAACTTGAACACACAGAAATCCAGCCCATGTTCTAAGTTGGGAAATCTCACTAAGTGGTCAGTTCTGTCATTTTATTAAATTTAAAATAATATCAATAAAATTTCCAAGGAGCATTTTTATTGAGCTAGATAAATGATCATAAATTTCCCATGGAAAGAAATGCATAAGTTAAGTTTGGAAAATATTGTTCAGGAAGAGTAATGAAGGGGGTTGTGCTCGAACACACACTAAAAATATTGCGAAAACTGTAATAAGAGAGTGAAGTATTCTTAGCTGCATTAAGAGCATAAGGGAATGGGAGCGCAGTGTCAGGTAAGGAAAGGGAGAGGGAAGGAAGAGGAGGGTCCAGGTGTTTCTGATGGGACGTTGTTCAGGCAGAGGAGCTGGACGTGACTACGGGGGGGTGGGCCATCCTATAAGATTGGTTTGGGGAGCGTATCTGGCTTTCTCTGGTTGGTCCTGAAATCAAAATGGGGCAAAAAGTTTGGAAACAGGTAGTTACTGACCGAGTCCTGGCCCTGCTGCTGATGCTGCAGGGGCTGTGGTCTGACTCCCTGGGCTGGCTGCTTGGGAGGTTGGAGTCAGAGCTCTGTTTTCATCTGTGTTCTGGCCATTGTCTGTTTTTACGTTTAGTCTAAAAAATGAATGAGTCTTTGCTCAAATGCAATCATCAATTGACTCTTCATTAAGAAACCTTCATTGAAAAGTCACGCTTTGAAAAGTTAGAAGGTTGAACATTGTACGTCAGGAATCTGGAGACCGGGGAGATGACAGGACTCTCACAAAGTTTGCTTGATTGGGTAGTAAAGGATCCAAATTATTAATTCATTAACTTAATAAAGAAATAAATAACTTTCATTGAGGAGTGAGACAGAATGATAAGGAATACAAAGAAAAGATGTTCAAGAGCAATAAATCCTAAATAATGGGTTTCACAAATTTATTAAACCTAATATGTAGCAACATCTGAATCTCTTATGGCCAACCAGTATATGTAAAAACTGTCTTCTAGTTCAAAGTATCTATGGCCATTGTAAATTTCTTTGGTGTTGTCCAGTTCTTTAAAACGGTCAAGGAGCTGCCATGTAAATGTAAACTCACAGCAGCTAACAGTGAGGAACATACGATAAAAGCTCACTTGATGGTCGGTAGCCTATTATCTAACATGATCTTTGTGAGTCATTAGTTTGGTTTTTATTGTTAAATTACTAGTTTTAAAGATGAGAAAACTGAAACACAATGAAGCTAGAGAAGCTGTCCCAAGTGGAGCTATGCTGATCAACTCAATATCCAACCCCAGAGGCACGGACTTTGGAATTTCTGCTTTAAAAGACTTTTTTTTTCCCACAGGTCTCTATGGTATCTGTTTGGCAGGTTCAAGAAAATGGTATTTTAATTAATTTTCAAATAGAAATCACTGGTCAAAGCCTTTGCTAAAACATGCTAGTATGAAATAATGCTATCCTAACTTGTGTAAGTAATGTGTATGACTATATTTATCATTTTCCAATCTCAAAGTTTTAAAATGGATTTGTGAGGACTTAAAAGTGGAGAGTAAATTGAATATCCATTACCATATTAGGAATGGCATTTTCAGATTTCACTTTCAATTACATTGCTTAATTTGTCAGATGCCATGGACAAACAATATTTGTTTTAAGCATGCAATGATTATGCCCCATATTTGAAAACCTGAATATATTGCTATACATTTAAGTAGTTTCAGTACTAAGTCTAAGATGGTCTATATGGGACTCTATGCATATGACTCAACAAGATATTTAAAAATTGGAAAAATAAATAATTTGATTTACTGATTTTGGATTAACAACCTTTTAGTTTTACAAATTACCTAATAGGTTGATCTTTATTATAAGAAAGAGTTCAAGTTTTAAACAATCTGCTGACTGGAAGCAGAATAAGAAAAGAATTAGAAAAAGTAAGAACAACTTAAGAGATATTTTGGACAACACTAAGTTGAGTAACATTCATATTATAGGGGTCTTACAGGGTGAAGAGAGAGAAAGGGCTGCAAAAATAATTTCAAGAAACAATGAATGATTCAAATGGGAAGTATTAAGTTCTGCCCTAATCTGGGGAAGGAATCAGGCACCCAGGTACAGGATGCCCAGAGAGCTTCATAAAGGATGATGCCAAAGATATCCACACCAAGATACATTATAATTAAATGGCACAAGTTGAAGATAAAAATAAAATATGGAAAGCAACAAGAGAAACCAGCTTGTCACATACAGGGGAAACCCCATAAATCTATAAGCAGATATTTTAGCAGAAACTTTACAGGCCAAAAGGAACAGCATTACATATTCAAAGTGCTGAAAGGAAGCAAACAAATGAACTCCCAATAAAAAACTCTCTACCCAGCAAGACTAATATTCAGGATTGAAGAAGGTATTAAGAGCATTTAAAGTTGGCAAAAGTTAAAGAAGTAGATCACTACTAAAAGCCCTACATGAAATTTTAGAGGGACTTTAAGCCAAAAAGAACAGAAATTAGTTAGTGGTAAGAAAACATACAAAAGTACCAACCTCCCTGTAATAGATAACTAGGGGATAAAGGTAGTGAAACAATCATTTACAAAGTAAGCATGACAGTTAAAAGGCAAAAGTAGGACATTTATCTAAAATTGCAAAAATTAGTTAAATGAAGCATTGCATAAAAAGATGAAAAATGCATCATTAAAATATAAAATGGGAGGAGTAGAAAGGTAACATGCTGGAATATGTTTAAATAAAGTGTTTTTAAGTTTAAAACAGATAGTTATTTACATAGAATATTTTATGTGAACCTCACCTTAACCACAAAGAACAAAAACTTAATAGCAAATACAGAAATGAAAATTAGAAAGGAGTCTATACATAACAAGGAAAGTCATCAAGCCACAGTGTTTTGCAACAGTGGAAGAGACAGAGATGACCTACAAAAACAACCACAGAATGGGGGAACAACAGTGACAATATTTGCTATCTTGATCTGAGAGATGGTTACATAGGTGTATAAACACATCAAAATTTATGGATTTAAACACTAAAATTTGTGTATTTTATTGTATGTACCTTAATATAAATACTTAAAAAAAATAAATAAAAGCCATTGATTCTGGGGAGAAAGCCGCAAAACAATGAACAGTGTGAATAAGTATATACTATTCATTATTGCTTTATTGTTTTAAATGTAAATGGACTAAGTTTGCCAATCAAAAAAACAGGGAGTGTTTGTATGGATAAAAACACAAGACTCATATCTATGTTGACTGCAAGAGACTCACTTGAGAAGTAAGGACATATATGCATCCCTATATTTATTGCTGCATTATTTACAATAGCCAAGATATGGGAGCTACCAAAATGCCCCGCAATAGATGAATGGATGAAGAAGTGGTCCATATACACAATGGAGTATCAGTCAGCCATAAAAAAGAAAGAAACCGTTATTTGCAACAACATGGTTTGATCTAGCAGGTATGATGCTAAATGAAATCAGCCAGGCAGCAAATGACAAATACCATGTGATTTCACTTACATGTAGGATATAAAAACAAAACAAAATGAAATGAAAACAGCAGTAGACCCACAAACACTGAGAAGTGACTAGTGGTTACCAAAGGGGAAGGGTTGGCATGGGTGTGTGGGTGGGGTGGGTGAGGGGGAAAAGAGGCAGAAAATCTCACTCACAGTATAAGTTGGTATTGGGGATGGAAGAGCAGTATGTAACACCTTTTTTATGTTGACAGATAGTAACTGTACTCTTTGGGGTGACAATTTAATAATGTGTGTAATTGTTCAATCACAAATTTCTATACTTGAAACTAACATAAGATTGTATATTAACTAAACCTCAATGAAATAAAATAAAACATTCATAGAGATTTAAGTACAGCATAGGGAATATAGTCAGTGATATTATAATTTATTTGGTGACACGTGGTAACCACCATTTTTTTTTTAACATGTGGTGATGTATATGTTGGTCAAATCACTATGTTGTACATCTGAAACCAACACAGCATTGTATACTAGCTAAATTTTAATTAAGAAATGCACTTCTCTGAAGGTTCAGAACCACTCCAAAATATAGCCAAAAGACATAGACAACCTCCCCCGATATCTGCCAGGATCAGTAGGGTGTTACCTGTAGATGGGGTGTAGCTCACATTTCTCTCTGGCCATATAATAAAGCCCCCACTTGACAACTGTCCTCCTGCACAGGCAAGAGACAGCAGCCGGTGTCCGTGGCAGGAGGAAAAGAAAGACAAGTCCTCAAGAACCACAGGAAAGGTGTGGCTGTATATGAAAGAGGAAGGGCCTGCAGAGCGCGTGGGTGCCCCCGAGTCACACGGGACCAGAGTCACAATGCACAGAACTTTTAAGGCAGAGATCCAGAAGAGCGGACTTCGATAACACGTGTTAGCCTGTGCTGTTCTCTTCTAGTTTTCCCAGGATCCTCTCTGTGGACTCTTCAGTGGGGTGTCCCAGCCATTCCTGTTGGGGTGCCGGAAACAGTAGTGGACAAAAGTGCATTTCCCTCCCCCCTTGAAGTGCTTGACGGGAACCTCTGTAACAAGATGATTTCGTACACATTTATTTAATGTAAGTTTTCCTCCATGCGAAAAGAAGACCCAAAGAAATGGTGAAACCTGAGAGTCCTTATGCTCAGTTCGATGAAGAGGAGGACACGGTGGAGAGGCATGATGGGACAAAAGTTTGAGCTGACCGCACACTGGGAAGGACTTCGTGAGGCTGGTTTAACAGTTTCCTCCTGGTCTCTGGGGATAAAGAGGCTGGTGGTTACCAAGGGGAAAGGGTTGGCATGGGTGGGTGGGTGAGGGATATATATCTCTGGGTATAGAGAGGGCACCTTCTCATGTAAGTGTCTCATCATCTGCTTCATAGGAAGATCAGAAATTCCTTTCTGCCCTTGTCATTTCCCAAATTCCTTCCGTTTGAAAATCCAGAATGCCCAGTCATCACCGTCACGTGAGAACCTCGCTCATTCACAGCGCTCCTCCTGCCGTCGGGGTGCCCACTGCGGATCACCGCTTGGATTAATCATGATATAGATGATTAAACATTGTGACTTTTCTAACTGTATCTTTGCTTCTCTATTTACCAGCTGCCACTCTTCTGAAGGAAATATAGTAACTTTTTAATCAGTGTTTTCTCTAGTAATAAAACATATTATAGGCAGTGAAGGAACTGAACTATCTCCAGGGATTTTCATAAAGAATTCAAATTCTGAAATATTTAAACCAGTTCTACTTTATCACAACAAATTTAATTTAGGACAACCTAATAATCTTTTCTGTGGTGACAACCTTCCTTGACAGTAACCTTGACACATGGTACCTTCACATGAAATTAATTATATTTAGCATATGTCTTTCTTTAAGGAAAAAGAGAAAAAAATTTTGGTGTTTTATTTCCATTGACTATGGGAAATCTTAAGGATAATTTTATATGTAAGAGAAACAAAAATTTTATTTTATCTTATCATGTTTTTACAATATCTAGTATTGGTATGGTAAGAATCAAAAGTTGTCAGAGGGTATTTGGGAACATGTTAAATGATGTCACATGACTGAGAAACAATGCAGAATCATACATTTATGCCAAGTGACAATGAAACAAACACTGGTATCACATTGCAGAAAAACATAACATGATTGAAACAGTGTATTTTTTTATCTTAAGGACAGAACAAAGCCAGTGTAAATCCAAGAAAGTTCCTTGATAACACATAAAATACATGGATTACATTTTGCGTAATGAAAAATCTTTCTCATAGTAGGAATAATTAGTGAGTAGCTCATCTTCAATTGAACTACTTCCATAATTTTAACACATATCCTATCTTCTTTCTAGACCTACATTAGATATATTATCCATTACCTCAAGTAGAGGTAAAAAGCTTTCTGAATTATAGACAACTAAGTGCTCCAACACACACACAGCTTCAAACCTCTGGCTGGTGTCTTCCAGGAAATAATATTCACCAGGGAGGGCACTATTTATCTATGATAACTGGATCACCTCCCTCCAGGGTATTGTCTCTGCTTCAGGTGTCCCTCCAAAGGACAGTTTATTGATAGGGGCACAATCCTAAAATGGCCCTGAGCTCACCATGTTAATTTTGCCTGCTTTTGTTCTGCTTCAGCACCAGACAGTCAGATCCTTCAGGAAAGTCTGGAGTAAATTTCACCTTTGTAGATCAAATGCTTCATGTACTGTCCTCATTGAAGCACCCCAATATTTTTTTTAGTTTTCAGTTAATGAAATAGAGAAAATGAGTTGTAAGATGACCAAAATCAAAACTTATAAAAAGAGAAACAATTCTTTCAGAGCTGTGCCGCAAAGGGAGGAACAATTTCTTGTGAATCACCAACTGAGCACCCCCCCCCTCATATGTCAGCCTGACGGGATTCAGTTCTCTGAACTTTGCAACAGTCATTGAGGCTTTTGAGCACTTAGGACACTGCGTTCTTTCCTCAGTCTTTCCCAAATTTATGAGTAAGTTAAATGATGAGAAAAAATGTCCAGCGATCTGAAAGCGCTCTGTCCCTGGGGATGTTTGGATGTATTACATGAAGTGAGAGTCTTGGCCAGGTGTCTTAGGCAGCAATCCCAGCAGAGCCTGCTTCATGTCCTTGTTCCTGAGGCTGTAGATTACAGGGTTCACTGTTGGAGGTACCACAGTGTAGACCACAGAAAGCAGCCTCTCAGTAACTGATGGTGAGTTTGAAGGTGGTTTGAGATAAACAAAACAGGCAGTTATAATAAAAAGGGTGACAACAATGAGATGGGGAAGGCATGTGGAGAAAGCTCTAGACTGACCTTTCGTGGTAGGAATCTTCAGCACCGTGGAGAAAATATAAATGTAAGAGATCATGATACAGATAAAACAAGACATGCCTGAACACATACCTAGTCCAATACTCACATAAACTATCATTGGTGTTTCAGAGCAGGATATCCTTAGTAATGAGGAGACTTCACAGAAAAACTGTGGAATCACATTGGAGCCACAGAAGGGCATGGAAAATGTGCCAGCTGTGTACACAGCTCCAAATAATCCCCCAATGGCCCAGGAAACAGCAGCCATCAGGGCACAGGTGCCACCACTCATGAGGACCTCATAGTGCAGGGGACAGCAAATTGCCACATAGCGGTCATAGGACATGGCAGTGAGCACAAATATCTCACCTGCTGAAAAGGAAGCCATTAAGAGTACTTGGGAAGCACATCCTAAAATGGAAATTGAATTGTTGTGAGTTAGGTTGTTGACAATGAATTTTGGGATTGGAACAGACACGAGGAAGACATCCAGTAAGGACAAATTCTTCAGGAAGAAGTACATGGGTGTTTGTAGCTGCAGGTCTAGGGTGATGAGAGTGATGATCAGAAGGTTACTCATTAGGACAGCCAGGTAAACCACTAGGAAGAGCACACCGTGTACAATCTGGAACTCCCAGACTTCAGAAAACCCCAGAAGAAAAAATACTGTTACAAAGGTGACATTGGCCATGCTAGATTCTCCTCACTGCCTGTCAAGACAGGGAGATATGCAAAGAAACATCAATTTACACTTTCTAACAAGAATCATGTTGATACCCAGAATAACATCAGTGAAAAAGAGGCATATGCCTTCTTTAAATAATTCTGAAGAATTACTAACAATTTCCTTTTATTTTTAAAGTAATGGGATTACATGAGTTATGTGTGCAGTCAAATAGTCTTTGTGTGAGTTACACCTGATCCTGTAGTCTCAAACTTAACTAGCCACCAGAAAATATAATTTGAGTAAATACAGGACTTTTACTGTATATCAACGGATATTTGTATCATAGTGACATTGTTCTATGATTAATGAAAAATAGTTTTGTTTTCAAACAATCCAAACCCCCGTCTTTAGGACTTTTATGTTCTTATCCTTAATAGTGTAACTGGAGCAATTTATCAATTCTCCTTTGTTCTAAGTATTATGACCTCACATTTGTGCTATTTAATAATCCAACATAGCCAAATAAATTTTTTAACCTTATGGGTGTCTAAACAAAGGAATATTAAAAATGATTCTATGTTCAATGATTGTATTGTCTTGAGATCATGTAATTCACATATGTTGAACATTTTATTTATGTGTGTGAAAGAATTATTTAGGAAAATTTCAATTGATTTGAATATGCACATGTGTAGAGAATGCTGTTATTGGAAATGTTCCCAAAGGTTGATATTTTTATAAGGGTGTATCTTAGAGTCACCATAATAAAATATCTTCCCCTATCTGAGTGAACACGCTTTCTTTGTCATGTGTTTTCTATTTTAATATCAGATATCTGCTTTCAGAGTTCAAAATGTTTCCTACATTATTATTTACTAGTACACATTTATTTATTTATTCTCTATTGAAAATATCAGGAAGTGCTCCATATTTATTGGGTACCAAACTGTTTAGGAGAGACGTATTTTTTTTGAAAAGCTTATTTCTGAGAGCTTCCTGTCAATGTGAGGGGACAGACACTGATGAATAAAAATACATACAAAAAAGAAAGAAAACCAATGGTGATGGGTGTCTTTAAAATAAGAAAAATCTATTATTTTAGAGATTAACAAAGTATTTATCTGAGTTTGGAGGTGGACAATTGCTCCCTGTTGGGGTGACCTTGAAACCCACCCACATGGGAAGAGAACGAGAACACAGGCCGGAGACCAGCGAGGGAGCCTCTCGGGGAGCACGGCTCGCGCGGCAGAGCAGGGCGATGGGCGTCCGGGGCGCATGCGGAGAGTCTGTGCGTGGTGAGCGGCAAGAACGTACAGTGCAGACATCAGATAGTTTTGAAGGCATTTATCATCCTATTCCGATTTTCTGGAGAAATACCCAGAGAGGTAGCAAAATAGGAACAAGAGTGAAAAAATATGTTGATGTCCTCCCTCACAAAATTCTTTAAGACTCACCAATCATTATTTTGGAATAGTGTTTTACCAGTAGAAACATTTTACCAATAGAAACTTGAAATTCATACCTCAAAGTAATTCCAGTTCTTCGATCACCTGTGAAGGATTATTTTTTAGATGATTCCACCAAGTGCACTTGAAAGTGAAAATCTTACTCATAATAAAAATCTTTAGTATATCTCTTAAGCTCCTGGAATTAAAACAGAACTATATCTTCCTTTGGAATTTCTCTGTCATTAGAGCATATAGTTGTATTTCTAGTCTTCTGTGGAGGACTGAAAAATGACAGCTAAGATGTGATAGTTTCTTAACATGGAAAGACAAATATTTAAGCAACCAGGAAATTCATTTGCTTCTCCTTTTATTTTAAAATTGACATCATTGTTGTAGACAATAAGTGTCTACAACAAATTATTTTTAAAGTATGTGACTGATGCTTAGAATTCCCCAAAGAAGAACGTATTATGAGTCCTCTGAGTAGACTTCATACATAATTACCTCTTAAGGCCTGAGAGTTATAATTATGGGTATTTTCTAGAGGCAGAACTGTTCAAACCCCAGAAAACATTCTGGAATGCACCATGAAGGACATGAGTCAGACTTTGGGTAGAAAAATAACAGAGTATTTAAAAAATGGTCCCTTAATTCTGCTTATTAATAGACTGTAGGCTAGTGATTGCCACTTTATAATTAATGATTAACACTTGGGCATGTGGGCCCTTGGCTAACAATGAATATTACTGTCAGATATTGCTAATTACTGACTCAGTGGGTCATGGCAAAGTTGGAGAACATAATTTAGTCTGTCAAATGGGCAAACCAGCTGGATCTTATGCTTTGCAAATCCTTGCTGTAGACCTAGTCATCTAACACAAAAATCAAAAGACATTTTATTGTTCATCTGGTTAAGGCCCTCAGTGTAGAGTAATGGAAGTAGATTAAATTTTAAAGAGAAAGAATTTGAAAATGAGGTGATTTTGGCTTATTTGTGAGGGTTTTTTCTTTGGCTTTTAATGTGCCTTACTAGCATTAATCATTTTTAGTTATTTTATTTGAAAATACTTGTAACTACCTGAGTTATAATTAGCAAAATGCCATTGTGTACTACATAGTTCCAGGAAATTATTTTAGTAATGAAACTGAATAAAATTCAGAGCACACTATATCCACCTATCTTTATTTTGTTAAATGGATTTTGAGCCATGGTTATTATTTGTTTGTATGCCAGTTATGTTTTCTGGGAACAGACACTTAGATGGAGTAGTGCTGGAAAATGTTTCTTGGGTGATTAAGAACGATGAATAGAAAAGATAGAAAGCAAATCTGGTATTTAGAAACAATGACCTGGGCTCAAATTTGGTCATGGCTACTGGGGATTCATTGATTTTATATCTTTTTAGCAGAATTTATATAATAAGTTCATACTGGAGATTTTTTATTTCAATCCAACTCCATCTAGATTTTCCTGTTCTTCACTTCTTCCATTTTTTGTACTGACAACCCGGATCTCAAAAATACTATTTCTGGATTTTCACAGTCTTAAAATGTGCATAACGCAGTTAATCCCTAGTCACACCACTACAATGATCAGTTTACATAAAATAGTTGAAGATTCTTTGTAGTCCTCTTTCTTTTCCTTCTACCTTAAGTATATATGTTCAAGATGCTCTGGCCAAAGTTATGCTGAATGAATTCCTCTTTAAAAAATCTATCTGCATAGCTTTGCTCTTCATCTGGTATAGTTATTTCATTTGTTTCAGTCTACACTCACTTAAAATTTTTCTTTACTTTTGATGACAACTTTTTAATGGGTGGAAAATTAACATGCCTTCCAAAAATAATGAAAAATATTTTAAAACAATAGCAGTGATAACAATAACAAAATACATACCATTGAAATTCCACTTCCTTCCCATCCTTTTTACTCTATTACTCAGTATCATCCAGGAAACGAGTCTCAAGGTTTAATGGATTATTTTCACATGTTTTATTTTTTTGAAAAAAGAAGAGTGACATATGTTTTCTTATTACATAGGATACTGTGAAAACTGTTTTGCCTTAGATATTTCACTTAATATTTTCTGGGAATCACTACTGATCAGTTCTAGGGATTGTCTTCCTTCTCTTTTATAAGCCAAAGAATAATTGATTGTATTATATGTGCCAGAGCTTAACTAATATCCTGTGTTTGGACATTGAGCTACTTTCTAAAATTTGGCAACTACAAATAATGGTGCAAATAAAAAGCCTGTGAAAATGTAGTACTGAATACAGGAGGTGCATATTCCGGGTATTATCTAACTGAGTTGATGATTGCCCCTGTTTATTGGCCCCTATTTTGTTACTTCATCACTGTAGTCTATGACTATACTTCGAAGCCCAGTGACCCTAAACTCATTTTTACACATCCACTTGTTTTGAATATAGCAAAATAAATTAACATGAAGTAAAAATTTTTGGTCTATAGAAACTTCCTACCTCATGTACCCTACAAATGGCACCACAATATCTCCTAATAACAAAGACACACTCTGGGACAATAAAGTTAGTGAGCCTGCCCGTTAATTTTTGTTTCCAACTCTTCTTTTTTTTTTTTTACCTCTATTTCATTTTGCCTGGCAATTTTTAGGGATTACCTATACATTTTATTTATAATCTATGTTTAAATTTCATTGGATTTCTATTTTTATTTCCTATAGCAGTTCTAGGAATTACATGCTTGTCTTTGCTGTCACTTAAAATTATTATTCTACTGTTCTTGAAAATATAATAATATTTGCAATCACATGGAATCACACATATTGTCAATCATACTTCTATATGTGCTATAAACCCAACAAGGCCATGTTAAATATTTAGTTTTTAAACATTCATAAAGTTTATAAAGAAATGAAGTTGGAAATTGTCCAAAAATTAAAAATGAATTATTGGCATTTATCCACATATTCATTTCTTATACTATTTAATAATTTTTCTCAGGAATGGAGTATACCCCTTGTATCATTCTATTCAGTTTGAATAATTTACTTCAGCATATTTTGTACAACAATTCTTCCACCAACACATTCTCTTAGTCCTGTATAAAATGATGTCTTTATTTTTATTTCAATCTATGTATGACACTCACCAATGCTGTGTTTACTGTGCAAATTACACACATCTGACACTTAAAGCTGAGAAGGATGAAACCTATATGTTACTCCTGCAATTGAGCATGATCTGCTTGCCAGGGTCTGCTACTGATCATTCTCCAATAATATCAGGTATTTACGCCATGTATTAAGTTTGGGTTTTACATTGGTTTTCTATCAGAGAAGAGGAATGGTCAGAAAGGGTTCTTTCCTAGTCCATCATTTTCAGAAGTAAAACATTTCTTTTGACAGGACCAAACATGAATCTATAATCTGATCAGTAAAACTTGTTTTCTGGTACTTACTAATGTCCAAACAAACCCTGCAAATGATTCAGTAGTTGTATTTATAATCACCAAAGATGAAAGCAATTAAGGAGTCCTTCAATAGGAGATCAGGTGAACAAAGTGTAGCCCAACCATACAATGAATACTATTCAGCAATATAAATGCATAAATTATTAAAGCATACAAAAATCATGCATCAATCTTGAATGCCTCATGTGAAGTGAAAGAAGCCAACATGGTTCTAATTACTTTTCTTTGGAGAAGCAAAATTATAGACACAGAACAAATCAATGTTCTTTATGTCTTAAGAGGGAGTAGGTTGACTACAGTATAAGTGATTTCTTAAATAAACTTTTAAGAATATTCTTTAGATTATTTTATTTTGTAAAATACATATTACATAAAATTTCTATTTTAGTCATTTTAAAGGTATAATTTGGTGGTGTTAAATATATTCATAGTGTACAGTCCTCACCAACATCCATCTCATGAACTCTTGTCATATTCAAAACCAACTACATCCATTAGGCAGTTATCGTATTGATCTTCTCACTCTGGCCCCTGGAAATCCCCATTCTACCCTTTTTATTATTACTGTCCTCAGCTTTTGCCCATGTCCAGCCTCTGGTAGTCACCATTCTACCCTCAGTTATTTTTGTATATGAAGAACATTCCATCCAAAAACAGTAAAACATACTTTCTTCTCACATGCACATGGCCCATTCTCCAGGGTAGAGTGCATATTGGGCCACAAAATAAGTCTCAATAAATTCAAGAAAATTTAAATTATGTCAACCAACATTTCCAGTTATAGTCATATGAAAATAGAAGTTTATTACAAGAAGGAAATGGTAAAATGCAATATTCACAAAGAAGAATAAAGCTGGAAGTATCGCACTCCCTGATTTCAAACTACACTACACACTTTAGTCATCAAAACTATTACAAAAATAGACATACAGGTCAATATAAATGAGGGACCAGAAACAAACCTACATATATATGTACAATTAATCTAAGACAAAGGAGCCAAGGGCATACAATGCAGAGAAGGCAGCTTTACAGTAAACAGTGTTGGAAAAACTGGAAAGATACATGCAAAAGAATGAAATTAGATCATTCAGAGAAAATTAATTCAAAATGGAGAGGTTGAATGTAAGATCCAAATCCAGAAAGTTCCTGAAAGAACCCTTGGTAGTAAATTGACATTGGTCTTAGGGACATCTTTGTGGATATGACTCCAAAGGCACAGGAAATAAAAGCAAAAATAACAATAGGAGTGCATTAAACTGAAGTGCTCTAATGCAGAATAGGAAAACATTATCAAATGAAGAAACAACTTACTAAATACAAAGAGACATTTGAAAGCAAGTATTACATAGGTGGTTAGTATCCAAAATACATAAGCAACTCACATAATTCAACAGTAACAACAAAAATCCCATACAATTCAGTTAAAAATGTACAAGAGATCAGGATAAATATTTATACAGAGAAGAGGTACAGATGTCTGACAGGCACATAAAAAAATGCTCAAATCACTAATTAGAGAAATGCAAAAACAAACCACAGTGACATTATCACTTAACGTCTGTTGAATGTTTGTTATGAAAAAGACAAGAAATAACAAGTGTTGAAGAGGATGTGAATAAAAATTGTTCCCAGGATTGGTGTAGTCCCTAGGAAAAAGAGTATGGGAATTTGTCAAGCATTAAGAATAGAACTTCCATGTGACCCATCTACTCCACATCTGCGTATTTACTCAATGAAAACAAAAGCAGTAATTTGAAAAGATATATGGACCCCTGTATTAACTGCAGCATTATTTATAATAGGCAATAAATGGGAACAACCTACTTGACCATCAATAGGTGAATGGATAAAGTCTAAGTGGTTTATGTATAAAGTGGAATACAACCAAGACAAAAAAAGGAATAGAACCATGTCATTTGTGACAAGGTCTATGTATGGATATGAAGTTATTACACTAAGTGAAATAAATCACATGTATGTTGAAATGATTCATAAATAAGATGAATACCATATGGTTTCACTCTTACTTGTAATCCAAAAGAATTGAAAATTTTAAATAAATAAATAAAATTAAAACAACTCATAGATGCAGAGAATAGCCAACTAAATACCAGAAGGGAAGGGGTTAGGGGTGAGAAAAATGGGTGAAGGATGTCACGTACTGTGATAGATGGTAAATGAACTTGGAGTGATCACTGCAGTGTATACAGATATATAATTATAAGGCTATACAACTGAAAATTATGTAATGAAATAATTATACTTGATTGCTCAAAAAAGATTCATGAGACATTAATCAACTCATGACATCATCATAATTAACCATTTCTTGTTGAGAAATTAAGTAAATATTGCACAAAGAAAATCACAGAAGGTAAAAGCCAAAAAAAGATGAACATTTGATTATTTTTAGTGATGTGCCTGTCATGTATTATGAAATCAATTTTTTTGTACATTTTGTTCAAAGGAATAATTTATAATTTTATTATTTTAAATATCAAGTAGAAATAACATAAGCCTGCTTGTCTACTAAACCTAGGGAGAAAATACCGTATGTTTATATTATATTTAATGCTGGCAAATCAAAGTTAAACCTGTTTTTATTTTACTAACAATTTTAAAACTGGTTTTATTTACCTAAGATCACTTCAGATAATGTATACTTTAAAAATATTGCTTTAAATTCTTTATTCCTGAAATATTTAGATACCTAATTTATGTAAATGCTCATTTATCTCTAGAAATTGTGAATATAACTTCTTTAAGAAAGTTTATAAATTAATTTAGCAACACCACATGTGGATAGAAAGACATCACACAGATTTAACATACATATAAGCAGACATACATAAACATGCATAAAGATGGAAACAGAGCTTTTTCTACTTTGTGTTTCCAAATTTGCAGCCATGGGTCAGTAGAACTTAGTAATAGAGACTCTGGTTTCTTTGAAATAATTAGTTCTTGTCTTTTCTTCACATTACATATCTTTTTCTGAATTGTGTTTCTGTCAAATAGGAAAAATTAAGGGTACCTGTTTCCTAATATTTTCCAGAGGAGAATTTTAAGTCCCTCCCTTGACCTGAAATGTAATTTTAAGGAGGCTGTGGACCAAATTTTAGGAGAGTGACCAAGGAGACATCTATGGTCTGAATCTTCCAAGAAAAAACTGGTGGCCCAAGAAGCCATTGTATTTCTGATTCATTTTTTTTTTCCTTCTCAGACGGAGGTTGGCCCTCCTGGAGAGTGTATCTGGGTGCCTGAGAGTCCCCGCGTGAGGAGGGGCCCAGAGCTCAGGTGACGGTCAGGACTGCAGCAGGAAAGGATGCGACGGCGGGGAAAGGGTGACGGAGGAGCAGAGGTCCGAAGGGGGGCCTCGCAAGGAGAACAGGGGAACTGGGTGAGAGCTCCAAGGCGGCAGGGAGGGAAGGGGGGAAAAGCCCTCCGCGGGAAGTGGGCTTCCAGGGGTCACACTGGGGGGCGAAAGTTTCCCAAGGAAGCCAGTGAAACAGCAAATTGCCTTCAGCAAAATCATGCCAGTGAGGAGATGGTCAGAGCTGTCAGATCACAGAGTCAGTGGGCATTCAGACAAGGGGCTCAAGTCAGCAGGGACATTCCCACGGGCAAAGCAGGCTCAGGCTGAGATGGAAGGAAAGAGGACTTTAAACAGATGGCTTCTGCGGGACTCTCATCATCCGCTTCCGATTAGGCCAACTTCTGACCACAGAGCTCTTTACAAATACAGTTCAGAAGTGGCATTATCTAGTATCATCTTGGACACACAGACATTCCTGGGAATATTGAAGCCTTTAAAAAATTATTTTATCTTTTAAACCAGAAATAAACTTAGAAAGGTACTCAAGACTAAAATAATAAGCCTTTTATTATATAACCATGGACTCTAGAGGCATCTCCAAAGGCAGGGTACAATATTACAATTTTAACATAAATTAGTCATGGGAGTGGAAGTCCAGAAATAGGACGATAGCCAATAATACTCTAATTTCTTTGAGTGTTTCCAGGGGATAACTAAACTTGATATGGTAAACATTTAGTAATGTATATATTTGTCTAATCAGTATGTTGTGCACCTGAAACCAATCTTATAAAGTATATCAACTATATTTTGAATAAAACAATGAAGCCCTCTCTCAAAGTCCAGAACGCCTCCCAAAGCGAGCTGCAAGGCTGAGACAACTCACAGCCTCCCCTGAGATCCGGCAAAGGCCGGCAGGATGTCAGCTGCAGATGGGGCCCGACTCACATCTGTCTCCAGCCATGTGACGGGCCCCTAGCCTGACAGCCGGTCTCCTGCACACACAGAAGCAACGCCCTGGATCCTGGTAGGAGGAAAGCAAGGCAATTTCTTAGGAGCGACAGGAAAGTAATGACTGACCCAGGGACAGAGAAGATCTATGACCAGTTCCAGTGTGAGCAGAGTCACAGTGCAGAGAAACAGCTTTTACACGTGATTTTGTCCTACTCATCTGAATGGGGAAAAGAAGAAAATGGGAGAAATTTCTTTTTCTTTCTCTCCCACCCAGTCAGCACAGAGACCCAGGAGATCTGACTCTGTTAATAATTATTGCCCTTTGACAGCTTCTGCCAGTTTTCCCAGGACGTCTTCCTCAGGCTTTGGAAGGAATGGGTTTTCCTAGCCATCCCTGTTAGGGCGTCAGAAACTTCAGGAGAAGAAATATTTATCTTCCCTCTTTCTTTTTAGTTCTTGAGTGGGACCCCTGAGTAAGATAAATCATATAAGATTAATCAATGTAAGTTTCATGTATATAGAAGCCTCTCTAAATGAACTAAAGAACTGTAGAAATGGTTCATACTGAGAAATTTGATGCTCTAGTTGATGAAGGGGGAAACGCTGTGGAAAGGTGTGGAGGGACGAAGAGTCGGGGCCAAGTGTGGTGAGCCGTGGGAGCCTTACCAGGGCTGGCCTGCTCAGACGCCGCAGTGCTCCTGGTCTGTGGAGCCGAGGAAGCTCCTTGCCGCTGGGTACACAGAGGCAGGGCTCACGTTAGGGTTTCATGATCCACTCCACAGGAAGGTCAGAAAGTCCTTTCTGCACCTGCCATTTCTCAAATTCTTTCAGTTTGAAATATTCACCAGTTACCATTATGAGAATATATTAACCTCTTGCATCTCTTATCCTAATGGATTTCATGACCATTATTGATCACCACTTGAAGGAATTATAATTTCGATTATTAAAATTATAATTCTATAATTCTTTCCATAAAACAAGCTGCCACTCTTCTAAGGAAAAAATAGGTTTTTAATCACTGTTTTCTCTGGTAATAAAAAGATAATATAGAGAGTAAGGGAACTGAAACATTTCCAGGGATCTCCACAGAACATACAAGTTCTGAAATATTTAAACTAATACTATTTTACCAAGACAGGTTTAACTGATGCAGAGTAACAGTCTTTTCTGTTGTCACAACTCTTCCCAACTACCTTGACACGTGGACATATCTAATTATGTGTACGATAACTACTTCTTTAAGGGAAATTAACATATAATTTGGGGAATTTTTCCATAGACCCAATGGGAAATCTTAAATATATCTTTATGTATAAGAAACACAAAAGTTTTATTTTATCATATTCAGGTTTTTTTTTTCCAATCTGATGCTAGTATGCTAAGAATCAAGAGTTGTCAGAAGATACTTGGGAACATGTTAAATGAGATTGTATGTGAATGAGAAACAGTAACTAACCATATATCTAACACCAAGAGACCATAAAGAATTTGGTATTATCATTGAAACAGACATAACATGATTGAACCATTTGAAGAAAACTTTGTATGTTTTTGTTAAGTAATTAAGAACAGAATAAATCAATATAAGGCCAAAAACATAATTTTGATGAGACACACACTCTATAGGTAATGACATTCAATGCCATGAACAACATCTGCTATAATTTTAAGGTACTTCATGGCTTCTTTTCAGACTCAGATTAGAAATATTAACATTAACTTGAGACACGGTTCAGATGCAGTTTCCTCTAGGATTTGTGTCTGCTTTAGGTGTCCCTCCCAAGGACTCTGGAAGGGTCTGTGTGCACATCCACAATGAGCCTACTGCATTATTTTCGCCTGCTGTTTGTTTCACCTCAGCACTAGATGCACCTTCAGTGAAGTCACATGTAAATTTCATCTTGGCAGCTCAAATATATTTCATGGTACTGCATTCATTCAAGAGTTTCATTTTTTTGTTTTGAGTGAATCAAATAGAGAAAGTAAGTTATTAGGTGACCAAGAATAAAAACTCTTCATGAAAAATAAAACAATACCTTTGGTGTTATGTCGCAGAGAGTGGATCCTGGTCAAAGAAGATCAGCAAGTGGGAGCTACACTGTCTGATGTGGTGCAATTATCTAAACTTTGAAACAATCAGTCTCTTCAGTGTTCATTTCCTTAAGTGTGTATGAATACAGTCCTTTCTTTCCTCAGGTCTTTCCAAAGATAAGGGTGAGGCCCATGAAGAATAAATGTCCAGAGATCTGAAAGCGCTCTGTCCCTGGGGATGTTTGGATGTATTACATGAAGTGAGAGTCTTGGCCAGGTGTCTTAGGCAGCAATCCCAGCAGAGCCTGCTTCATGTCCTTGTTCCTGAGGCTGTAGATTACAGGGTTCACTGTTGGAGGTACCACAGTGTAGACCACAGAAAGCAGCCTCTCAGTAACTGATGGTGAGTTTGAAGGTGGTTTGAGATAAACAAAACAGGCAGTTATAATAAAAAGGGTGACAACAATGAGATGGGGAAGGCATGTGGAGAAAGCTCTAGACTGACCTTTCGTGGTAGGAATCTTCAGCACCGTGGAGAAAATATAAATGTAAGAGATCATGATACAGATAAAACAAGACATGCCTGAACACATACCTAGTCCAATACTCACATAAACTATCATTGGTGTTTCAGAGCAGGACATCCTTAGTAATGAGGAGACTTCACAGAAAAACTGTGGAATCACATTGGAGCCACAGAAGGGCATGGAAAATGTGCCAGCTGTGTACACAGCTCCAAATAATCCCCCAATGGCCCAGGAAACAGCAGCCATCAGGGCACAGGTGCCACCACTCATGAGGACCTCATAGTGCAGGGGACAGCAAATTGCCACATAGCGGTCATAGGACATGGCAGTGAGCACAAATATCTCACCTGCTGAAAAGGAAGCCATTAAGAGTACTTGGGAAGCACATCCTAAAATGGGAATTGAATTGTTGTGAGTTAGGTTGTTGACAATGAATTTTGGGATTGGAACAGACACGAGGAAGACATCCAGTAAGGACAAATTCTTCAGGAAGAAGTACATGGGTGTTTGTAGCTGCAGGTCTAGGGTGATGAGAGTGATGATCAGAAGGTTACTCATTAGGACAGCCAGGTAAACCACTAGGAAGAGCACACCGTGTACAATCTGGAACTCCCAGACTTCAGAAAACCCCAGAAGAAAAAATACTGTTACAAAGGTGACATTGGCCATGCTAGATTCTCCTCACTGCCTGTCAAGACAGGGAGATATGCAAAGAAACATCAATTTACACTTTCTAACAAGAATCATGTTGATACCCAGAATAACATCAGTGAAAAAGAGGCATATGCCTTCTTTAAATAATTCTGAAGAATTACTAACAATTTCCTTTTATTTTTAAAGTAATGGGATTACATGAGTTATGTGTGCAGTCAAATAGTCTTTGTGTGAGTTACACCTGATCCTGTAGTCTCAAACTTAACTAGCCACCAGAAAATATAATTTGAGTAAATACAGGACTTTTACTGTATATCAACGGATATTTGTATCATAGTGACATTGTTCTATGATTAATGAAAAATAGTTTTGTTTTCAAACAATCCAAACCCCCGTCTTTAGGACTTTTATGTTCTTATCCTTAATAGTGTAACTGGAGCAATTTATCAATTCTCCTTTGTTCTAAGTATTATGACCTCACATTTGTGCTATTTAATAATCCAACATAGCCAAATAAATTTTTTAACCTTATGGGTGTCTAAACAAAGGAATATTAAAAATGATTCTATGTTCAATGATTGTATTGTCTTGAGATCATGTAATTCACATATGTTGAACATTTTATTTATGTGTGTGAAAGAATTATTTAGGAAAATTTCAATTGATTTGAATATGCACATGTGTAGAGAATGCTGTTATTGGAAATGTTCCCAAAGGTTGATATTTTTATAAGGGTGTATCTTAGAGTCACCATAATAAAATATCTTCCCCTATCTGAGTGAACACGCTTTCTTTGTCATGTGTTTTCTATTTTAATATCAGATATCTGCTTTCAGAGTTCAAAATGTTTCCTACATTATTATTTACTAGTACACATTTATTTATTTATTCTCTATTGAAAATATCAGGAAGTGCTCCATATTTATTGGGTACCAAACTGTTTAGGAGAGACGTATTTTTTTTGAAAAGCTTATTTCTGAGAGCTTCCTGTCAATGTGAGGGGACAGACACTGATGAATAAAAATACATACAAAAAAGAAAGAAAACCAATGGTGATGGGTGTCTTTAAAATAAGAAAAATCTATTATTTTAGAGATTAACAAAGTATTTATCTGAGTTTGGAGGTGGACAATTGCTCCCTGTTGGGGTGACCTTGAAACCCACCCACATGGGAAGAGAACGAGAACACAGGCCGGAGACCAGCGAGGGAGCCTCTCGGGGAGCACGGCTCGCGCGGCAGAGCAGGGCGATGGGCGTCCGGGGCGCATGCGGAGAGTCTGTGCGTGGTGAGCGGCAAGAACGTACAGTGCAGACATCAGATAGTTTTGAAGGCATTTATCATCCTATTCCGATTTTCTGGAGAAATACCCAGAGAGGTAGCAAAATAGGAACAAGAGTGAAAAAATATGTTGATGTCCTCCCTCACAAAATTCTTTAAGACTCACCAATCATTATTTTGGAATAGTGTTTTACCAGTAGAAACATTTTACCAATAGAAACTTGAAATTCATACCTCAAAGTAATTCCAGTTCTTCGATCACCTGTGAAGGATTATTTTTTAGATGATTCCACCAAGTGCACTTGAAAGTGAAAATCTTACTCATAATAAAAATCTTTAGTATATCTCTTAAGCTCCTGGAATTAAAACAGAACTATATCTTCCTTTGGAATTTCTCTGTCATTAGAGCATATAGTTGTATTTCTAGTCTTCTGTGGAGGACTGAAAAATGACAGCTAAGATGTGATAGTTTCTTAACATGGAAAGACAAATATTTAAGCAACCAGGAAATTCATTTGCTTCTCCTTTTATTTTAAAATTGACATCATTGTTGTAGACAATAAGTGTCTACAACAAATTATTTTTAAAGTATGTGACTGATGCTTAGAATTCCCCAAAGAAGAACGTATTATGAGTCCTCTGAGTAGACTTCATACATAATTACCTCTTAAGGCCTGAGAGTTATAATTATGGGTATTTTCTAGAGGCAGAACTGTTCAAACCCCAGAAAACATTCTGGAATGCACCATGAAGGACATGAGTCAGACTTTGGGTAGAAAAATAACAGAGTATTTAAAAAATGGTCCCTTAATTCTGCTTATTAATAGACTGTAGGCTAGTGATTGCCACTTTATAATTAATGATTAACACTTGGGCATGTGGGCCCTTGGCTAACAATGAATATTACTGTCAGATATTGCTAATTACTGACTCAGTGGGTCATGGCAAAGTTGGAGAACATAATTTAGTCTGTCAAATGGGCAAACCAGCTGGATCTTATGCTTTGCAAATCCTTGCTGTAGACCTAGTCATCTAACACAAAAATCAAAAGACATTTTATTGTTCATCTGGTTAAGGCCCTCAGTGTAGAGTAATGGAAGTAGATTAAATTTTAAAGAGAAAGAATTTGAAAATGAGGTGATTTTGGCTTATTTGTGAGGGTTTTTTCTTTGGCTTTTAATGTGCCTTACTAGCATTAATCATTTTTAGTTATTTTATTTGAAAATACTTGTAACTACCTGAGTTATAATTAGCAAAATGCCATTGTGTACTACATAGTTCCAGGAAATTATTTTAGTAATGAAACTGAATAAAATTCAGAGCACACTATATCCACCTATCTTTATTTTGTTAAATGGATTTTGAGCCATGGTTATTATTTGTTTGTATGCCAGTTATGTTTTCTGGGAACAGACACTTAGATGGAGTAGTGCTGGAAAATGTTTCTTGGGTGATTAAGAACGATGAATAGAAAAGATAGAAAGCAAATCTGGTATTTAGAAACAATGACCTGGGCTCAAATTTGGTCATGGCTACTGGGGATTCATTGATTTTATATCTTTTTAGCAGAATTTATATAATAAGTTCATACTGGAGATTTTTTATTTCAATCCAACTCCATCTAGATTTTCCTGTTCTTCACTTCTTCCATTTTTTGTACTGACAACCCGGATCTCAAAAATACTATTTCTGGATTTTCACAGTCTTAAAATGTGCATAACGCAGTTAATCCCTAGTCACACCACTACAATGATCAGTTTACATAAAATAGTTGAAGATTCTTTGTAGTCCTCTTTCTTTTCCTTCTACCTTAAGTATATATGTTCAAGATGCTCTGGCCAAAGTTATGCTGAATGAATTCCTCTTTAAAAAATCTATCTGCATAGCTTTGCTCTTCATCTGGTATAGTTATTTCATTTGTTTCAGTCTACACTCACTTAAAATTTTTCTTTACTTTTGATGACAACTTTTTAATGGGTGGAAAATTAACATGCCTTCCAAAAATAATGAAAAATATTTTAAAACAATAGCAGTGATAACAATAACAAAATACATACCATTGAAATTCCACTTCCTTCCCATCCTTTTTACTCTATTACTCAGTATCATCCAGGAAACGAGTCTCAAGGTTTAATGGATTATTTTCACATGTTTTATTTTTTTGAAAAAAGAAGAGTGACATATGTTTTCTTATTACATAGGATACTGTGAAAACTGTTTTGCCTTAGATATTTCACTTAATATTTTCTGGGAATCACTACTGATCAGTTCTAGGGATTGTCTTCCTTCTCTTTTATAAGCCAAAGAATAATTGATTGTATTATATGTGCCAGAGCTTAACTAATATCCTGTGTTTGGACATTGAGCTACTTTCTAAAATTTGGCAACTACAAATAATGGTGCAAATAAAAAGCCTGTGAAAATGTAGTACTGAATACAGGAGGTGCATATTCCGGGTATTATCTAACTGAGTTGATGATTGCCCCTGTTTATTGGCCCCTATTTTGTTACTTCATCACTGTAGTCTATGACTATACTTCGAAGCCCAGTGACCCTAAACTCATTTTTACACATCCACTTGTTTTGAATATAGCAAAATAAATTAACATGAAGTAAAAATTTTTGGTCTATAGAAACTTCCTACCTCATGTACCCTACAAATGGCACCACAATATCTCCTAATAACAAAGACACACTCTGGGACAATAAAGTTAGTGAGCCTGCCCGTTAATTTTTGTTTCCAACTCTTCTTTTTTTTTTTTTACCTCTATTTCATTTTGCCTGGCAATTTTTAGGGATTACCTATACATTTCATTTATAATCTATGTTTAAATTTCATTGGATTTCTATTTTTATTTCCTATAGCAGTTCTAGGAATTACATGCTTGTCTTTGCTGTCACTTAAAATTATTATTCTACTGTTCTTGAAAATATAATAATATTTGCAATCACATGGAATCACACATATTGTCAATCATACTTCTATATGTGCTATAAACCCAACAAGGCCATGTTAAATATTTAGTTTTTAAACATTCATAAAGTTTATAAAGAAATGAAGTTGGAAATTGTCCAAAAATTAAAAATGAATTATTGGCATTTATCCACATATTCATTTCTTATACTATTTAATAATTTTTCTCAGGAATGGAGTATACCCCTTGTATCATTCTATTCAGTTTGAATAATTTACTTCAGCATATTTTGTACAACAATTCTTCCACCAACACATTCTCTTAGTCCTGTATAAAATGATGTCTTTATTTTTATTTCAATCTATGTATGACACTCACCAATGCTGTGTTTACTGTGCAAATTACACACATCTGACACTTAAAGCTGAGAAGGATGAAACCTATATGTTACTCCTGCAATTGAGCATGATCTGCTTGCCAGGGTCTGCTACTGATCATTCTCCAATAATATCAGGTATTTACGCCATGTATTAAGTTTGGGTTTTACATTGGTTTTCTATCAGAGAAGAGGAATGGTCAGAAAGGGTTCTTTCCTAGTCCATCATTTTCAGAAGTAAAACATTTCTTTTGACAGGACCAAACATGAATCTATAATCTGATCAGTAAAACTTGTTTTCTGGTACTTACTAATGTCCAAACAAACCCTGCAAATGATTCAGTAGTTGTATTTATAATCACCAAAGATGAAAGCAATTAAGGAGTCCTTCAATAGGAGATCAGGTGAACAAAGTGTAGCCCAACCATACAATGAATACTATTCAGCAATATAAATGCATAAATTATTAAAGCATACAAAAATCATGCATCAATCTTGAATGCCTCATGTGAAGTGAAAGAAGCCAACATGGTTCTAATTACTTTTCTTTGGAGAAGCAAAATTATAGACACAGAACAAATCAATGTTCTTTATGTCTTAAGAGGGAGTAGGTTGACTACAGTATAAGTGATTTCTTAAATAAACTTTTAAGAATATTCTTTAGATTATTTTATTTTGTAAAATACATATTACATAAAATTTCTATTTTAGTCATTTTAAAGGTATAATTTGGTGGTATTAAATATATTCATAGTGTACAGTCCTCACCAACATCCATCTCATGAACTCTTGTCATATTCAAAACCAACTACATCCATTAGGCAGTTATCGTATTGATCTTCTCACTCTGGCCCCTGGAAATCCCCATTCTACCCTTTTTATTATTACTGTCCTCAGCTTTTGCCCATGTCCAGCCTCTGGTAGTCACCATTCTACCCTCAGTTATTTTTGTATATGAAGAACATTCCATCCAAAAACAGTAAAACATACTTTCTTCTCACATGCACATGGCCCATTCTCCAGGGTAGAGTGCATATTGGGCCACAAAATAAGTCTCAATAAATTCAAGAAAATTTAAATTATGTCAACCAACATTTCCAGTTATAGTCATATGAAAATAGAAGTTTATTACAAGAAGGAAATGGTAAAATGCAATATTCACAAAGAAGAATAAAGCTGGAAGTATCGCACTCCCTGATTTCAAACTACACTACACACTTTAGTCATCAAAACTATTACAAAAATAGACATACAGGTCAATATAAATGAGGGACCAGAAACAAACCTACATATATATGTACAATTAATCTAAGACAAAGGAGCCAAGGGCATACAATGCAGAGAAGGCAGCTTTACAGTAAACAGTGTTGGAAAAACTGGAAAGATACATGCAAAAGAATGAAATTAGATCATTCAGAGAAAATTAATTCAAAATGGAGAGGTTGAATGTAAGATCCAAATCCAGAAAGTTCCTGAAAGAACCCTTGGTAGTAAATTGACATTGGTCTTAGGGACATCTTTGTGGATATGACTCCAAAGGCACAGGAAATAAAAGCAAAAATAACAATAGGAGTGCATTAAACTGAAGTGCTCTAATGCAGAATAGGAAAACATTATCAAATGAAGAAACAACTTACTAAATACAAAGAGACATTTGAAAGCAAGTATTACATAGGTGGTTAGTATCCAAAATACATAAGCAACTCACATAATTCAACAGTAACAACAAAAATCCCATACAATTCAGTTAAAAATGTACAAGAGATCAGGATAAATATTTATACAGAGAAGAGGTACAGATGTCTGACAGGCACATAAAAAAATGCTCAAATCACTAATTAGAGAAATGCAAAAACAAACCACAGTGACATTATCACTTAACGTCTGTTGAATGTTTGTTATGAAAAAGACAAGAAATAACAAGTGTTGAAGAGGATGTGAATAAAAATTGTTCCCAGGATTGGTGTAGTCCCTAGGAAAAAGAGTATGGGAATTTGTCAAGCATTAAGAATAGAACTTCCATGTGACCCATCTACTCCACATCTGCGTATTTACTCAATGAAAACAAAAGCAGTAATTTGAAAAGATATATGGACCCCTGTATTAACTGCAGCATTATTTATAATAGGCAATAAATGGGAACAACCTACTTGACCATCAATAGGTGAATGGATAAAGTCTAAGTGGTTTATGTATAAAGTGGAATACAACCAAGACAAAAAAAGGAATAGAACCATGTCATTTGTGACAAGGTCTATGTATGGATATGAAGTTATTACACTAAGTGAAATAAATCACATGTATGTTGAAATGATTCATAAATAAGATGAATACCATATGGTTTCACTCTTACTTGTAATCCAAAAGAATTGAAAATTTTAAATAAATAAATAAAATTAAAACAACTCATAGATGCAGAGAATAGCCAACTAAATACCAGAAGGGAAGGGGTTAGGGGTGAGAAAAATGGGTGAAGGATGTCACGTACTGTGATAGATGGTAAATGAACTTGGAGTGATCACTGCAGTGTATACAGATATATAATTATAAGGCTATACAACTGAAAATTATGTAATGAAATAATTATACTTGATTGCTCAAAAAAGATTCATGAGACATTAATCAACTCATGACATCATCATAATTAACCATTTCTTGTTGAGAAATTAAGTAAATATTGCACAAAGAAAATCACAGAAGGTAAAAGCCAAAAAAAGATGAACATTTGATTATTTTTAGTGATGTGCCTGTCATGTATTATGAAATCAATTTTTTTGTACATTTTGTTCAAAGGAATAATTTATAATTTTATTATTTTAAATATCAAGTAGAAATAACATAAGCCTGCTTGTCTACTAAACCTAGGGAGAAAATACCGTATGTTTATATTATATTTAATGCTGGCAAATCAAAGTTAAACCTGTTTTTATTTTACTAACAATTTTAAAACTGGTTTTATTTACCTAAGATCACTTCAGATAATGTATACTTTAAAAATATTGCTTTAAATTCTTTATTCCTGAAATATTTAGATACCTAATTTATGTAAATGCTCATTTATCTCTAGAAATTGTGAATATAACTTCTTTAAGAAAGTTTATAAATTAATTTAGCAACACCACATGTGGATAGAAAGACATCACACAGATTTAACATACATATAAGCAGACATACATAAACATGCATAAAGATGGAAACAGAGCTTTTTCTACTTTGTGTTTCCAAATTTGCAGCCATGGGTCAGTAGAACTTAGTAATAGAGACTCTGGTTTCTTTGAAATAATTAGTTCTTGTCTTTTCTTCACATTACATATCTTTTTCTGAATTGTGTTTCTGTCAAATAGGAAAAATTAAGGGTACCTGTTTCCTAATATTTTCCAGAGGAGAATTTTAAGTCCCTCCCTTGACCTGAAATGTAATTTTAAGGAGGCTGTGGACCAAATTTTAGGAGAGTGACCAAGGAGACATCTATGGTCTGAATCTTCCAAGAAAAAACTGGTGGCCCAAGAAGCCATTGTATTTCTGATTCATTTTTTTTTTCCTTCTCAGACGGAGGTTGGCCCTCCTGGAGAGTGTATCTGGGTGCCTGAGAGTCCCCGCGTGAGGAGGGGCCCAGAGCTCAGGTGACGGTCAGGACTGCAGCAGGAAAGGATGCGACGGCGGGGAAAGGGTGACGGAGGAGCAGAGGTCCGAAGGGGGGCCTCGCAAGGAGAACAGGGGAACTGGGTGAGAGCTCCAAGGCGGCAGGGAGGGAAGGGGGGAAAAGCCCTCCGCGGGAAGTGGGCTTCCAGGGGTCACACTGGGGGGCGAAAGTTTCCCAAGGAAGCCAGTGAAACAGCAAATTGCCTTCAGCAAAATCATGCCAGTGAGGAGATGGTCAGAGCTGTCAGATCACAGAGTCAGTGGGCATTCAGACAAGGGGCTCAAGTCAGCAGGGACATTCCCACGGGCAAAGCAGGCTCAGGCTGAGATGGAAGGAAAGAGGACTTTAAACAGATGGCTTCTGCGGGACTCTCATCATCCGCTTCCGATTAGGCCAACTTCTGACCACAGAGCTCTTTACAAATACAGTTCAGAAGTGGCATTATCTAGTATCATCTTGGACACACAGACATTCCTGGGAATATTGAAGCCTTTAAAAAATTATTTTATCTTTTAAACCAGAAATAAACTTAGAAAGGTACTCAAGACTAAAATAATAAGCCTTTTATTATATAACCATGGACTCTAGAGGCATCTCCAAAGGCAGGGTACAATATTACAATTTTAACATAAATTAGTCATGGGAGTGGAAGTCCAGAAATAGGACGATAGCCAATAATACTCTAATTTCTTTGAGTGTTTCCAGGGGATAACTAAACTTGATATGGTAAACATTTAGTAATGTATATATTTGTCTAATCAGTATGTTGTGCACCTGAAACCAATCTTATAAAGTATATCAACTATATTTTGAATAAAACAATGAAGCCCTCTCTCAAAGTCCAGAACGCCTCCCAAAGCGAGCTGCAAGGCTGAGACAACTCACAGCCTCCCCTGAGATCCGGCAAAGGCCGGCAGGATGTCAGCTGCAGATGGGGCCCGACTCACATCTGTCTCCAGCCATGTGACGGGCCCCTAGCCTGACAGCCGGTCTCCTGCACACACAGAAGCAACGCCCTGGATCCTGGTAGGAGGAAAGCAAGGCAATTTCTTAGGAGCGACAGGAAAGTAATGACTGACCCAGGGACAGAGAAGATCTATGACCAGTTCCAGTGTGAGCAGAGTCACAGTGCAGAGAAACAGCTTTTACACGTGATTTTGTCCTACTCATCTGAATGGGGAAAAGAAGAAAATGGGAGAAATTTCTTTTTCTTTCTCTCCCACCCAGTCAGCACAGAGACCCAGGAGATCTGACTCTGTTAATAATTATTGCCCTTTGACAGCTTCTGCCAGTTTTCCCAGGACGTCTTCCTCAGGCTTTGGAAGGAATGGGTTTTCCTAGCCATCCCTGTTAGGGCGTCAGAAACTTCAGGAGAAGAAATATTTATCTTCCCTCTTTCTTTTTAGTTCTTGAGTGGGACCCCTGAGTAAGATAAATCATATAAGATTAATCAATGTAAGTTTTATGTATATAGGAGCCTCTCTAAATGAACTAAACTGTAGAAACGGTTTATACTGAGAAATTTGATGCTCTAGTTGATGAAGGGGTAAACGCTGTGGAAAGGTGTGGAGGGACGAAGAGTCGGGGCCAAGTGTGGTGAGCCGTGGGAGCCTTACCAGGGCTGGCCTGCTCAGACGCCGCAGTGCTCCTGGTCTGTGGAGCCGAGGAAGCTCCTTGCCGCTGGGTACACAGAGGCAGGGCTCACGTTAGGGTTTCATGATCCACTCCACAGGAAGGTCAGAAAGTCCTTTCTGCACCTGCCATTTCTCAAATTCTTTCAGTTTGAAATATTCACCAGTTACCATTATGAGAATATATTAACCTCTTGCATCTCTTATCCTAATGGATTTCATGACCATTATTGATCACCACTTGAAGGAATTATAATTTCGATTATTAAAATTATAATTCTATAATTCTTTCCATAAAACAAGCTGCCACTCTTCTAAGGAAAAAATAGGTTTTTAATCACTGTTTTCTCTGGTAATAAAAAGATAATATAGAGAGTAAGGGAACTGAAACATTTCCAGGGATCTCCACAGAACATACAAGTTCTGAAATATTTAAACTAATACTATTTTACCAAGACAGGTTTAACTGATGCAGAGTAACAGTCTTTTCTGTTGTCACAACTCTTCCCAACTACCTTGACACGTGGACATATCTAATTATGTGTACGATAACTACTTCTTTAAGGGAAATTAACATATAATTTGGGGAATTTTTCCATAGACCCAATGGGAAATCTTAAATATATCTTTATGTATAAGAAACACAAAAGTTTTATTTTATCATATTCAGGTTTTTTTTTTCCAATCTGATGCTAGTATGCTAAGAATCAAGAGTTGTCAGAAGATACTTGGGAACATGTTAAATGAGATTGTATGTGAATGAGAAACAGTAACTAACCATATATCTAACACCAAGAGACCATAAAGAATTTGGTATTATCATTGAAACAGACATAACATGATTGAACCATTTGAAGAAAACTTTGTATGTTTTTGTTAAGTAATTAAGAACAGAATAAATCAATATAAGGCCAAAAACATAATTTTGATGAGACACACACTCTATAGGTAATGACATTCAATGCCATGAACAACATCTGCTATAATTTTAAGGTACTTCATGGCTTCTTTTTAGACTCAGATTAGAAATATTAACATTAACTTGAGACACGGTTCAGATGCAGTTTCCTCTAGGATTTGTGTCTGCTTTAGGTGTCCCTCCCAAGGACTCTGGAAGGGTCTGTGTGCACATCCACAATGAGCCTACTGCATTATTTTCGCCTGCTGTTTGTTTCACCTCAGCACTAGATGCACCTTCAGTGAAGTCACATGTAAATTTCATCTTGGCAGCTCAAATACATTTCATGGTACTGCATTCATTCAAGAGTTTCATTTTTTTGTTTTGAGTGAATCAAATAGAGAAAGTAAGTTATTAGGTGACCAAGAATAAAAACTCTTCATGAAAAATAAAACAATACCTTTGGTGTTATGTCGCAGAGAGTGGATCCTGGTCAAAGAAGATCAGCAAGTGGGAGCTACACTGTCTGATGTGGTGCAATTATCTAAACTTTGAAACAATCAGTCTCTTCAGTGTTCATTTCCTTAAGTGTGTATGAATACAGTCCTTTCTTTCCTCAGGTCTTTCCAAAGATAAGGGTGAGGCCCATGAAGAATAAATGTCCAGAGATCTGAAAGCGCTCTGTCCCTGGGGATGTTTGGATGTATTACATGAAGTGAGAGTCTTGGCCATGTGTCCTATGTAGCAATCTCATCAGAGCCTGCTTCATGTCCTTGTTCCTGAGGCTGTAGATTACAGGGTTCACTGTTGGAGGTACCACAGTGTAGACCACAGAAAGCAGCCTCTCAGTAACTGATGGTGAGTTTGAAGGTGGTTTGAGATAAACAAAACAGGCAGTTATAATAAAAAGGGTGACAACAATGAGATGGGGAAGGCATGTGGAGAAAGCTCTAGACTGACCTTTCGTGGTAGGAATCTTCAGCACACTGGAGAAAATATAAATGTAAGAGATCATGATACAGATAAAACAAGACATGCCTAAACACATACCTAGTCCAATACTCACATAAACTATCATTGGTGTTTCAGAGCAGGACATCCTTAGTAATGAGGAGACATCACAGAAAAACTGTGGAATCACACTGGAGCCACAGAAGGGCATGGAAAATGTGCCAGCTGTGTACACAGCTCCAAATAACACCCCAGTAACCCAGGAAACAGCAGCCATCAGGGCACAGGTGCCACCACTCATGAGAACCTCATAGTGCAGGGGACAGCAAATCGCCACATAGCGGTCATAGGACATGGCAGTGAGCACAAATATCTCACCTGCTGTAAAGGAAGTCATTAAAAGTAGCTGGAAAGCACACCCCAAAATGGAAATTGAATTGTTGTGAGTTAGGCTATTGACAATGAATTTTGGGATTGGGACAGACACGAGGAAGACATCCAATAAGGACAAATTCTTCAGGAAGAAGTACATGGGTGTTTGTAGCTGCAGGTCTAGGGTGATGAGAGTAATGATCAGAAGGTTACTCATTAGGACAGCCAGGTAAACGACTAGGAAGAGCACACCGTGTACAATCTGGAGCTCCCAGACTTCAGAAAACCCCTGAAGAAGAAACCCTATGGCCATTGTGGCATTGACCATATGCTGGATTCTCTTCACTGCCTGTCAAGAGAAGGAGATATGCAAAGAAACATTAATTTACAGGAACCATACTGATATACAGAATCATTTCATTGAAGAAGAGGCATAGATCCACCTTAAATGCCTCTGAAGTGTACTGAAAAGTTCATTTTTTTAAGATAAAAGGATTCCATGAATGATATATGAAGTCCGTAAGTCCTTATATGAGTTACACCTCACTCTGTAGCCTCTGCCATAACTTCCTACCAGATAAATACAATAAATTATAATTTATTATAATTTAATAAATTTTTCCCAACCCAATTAGTGCTGCAATAATATTGTGCTGTTATTAATAAGAAATTCTTTTGCTTTCAGAAAGCAATCTAAAGGCCTTTCACTGTAGGATTTTTATGTTATCATCCCTAATTGTCTAAGAGGAGTAAATTTTAAATTCTCAATTTTTCATAATAATCATGATCTCTCATTTACAAAGCATTTAATAATCAAACATAGCCTAATAATTTATTCTTACCTTATACACACAAAGGAATATCAAAAATTAATGATTTGTTAAATATATTGGGCATTAAACTGGCAGAGACAAATTTTTTAAAAGGTTGATTTGGGGGAGCTTGCTATGAATGGGAGGAGAAAATTAATAAACATACCTATAAAGAAAAATTGCAAATAGTTTTTGTGTCATTAAAATAACACAAATGTGTTATCTGACAGATTACCCTGGTGGTAGTGGAGACTGGAGGTGGGCAGTGGCTCTCTGCTGGGGGACCAAGAATCTGAAACCCAAGTGAAGGGAAGAATGCAGGACAAAGGCCATTGAAGGAGACATTCTGGGAAGCACAGCTGAAACAAAAGAGAAAACGCAGCCGGCATCTGAATCATATATGGAGAATCTCTGTGTGGAGAACGGGAAGAATGCATGGTGCAGAAATAAAATAATTTTGAAGAACATTTATCACCCTATTCTAATTTTCTCCAGAAATACCCAGAGAGGGGTCAAAAGAGAAAGAAGAGTGGACAAATCGGCTATTGCGTTTCACTGCTTTTGGTGCATTCCATAAATTTCCACAAGATTTACATATTATAATTTTGTAAGGGTATTTTAACATTTCACCAATAAAACATTGAAATTCATACCTTAAAATAATACCAATGCTTCAACCACTGGACAAAGGATTACTTTATAGATGATTCTAACATGTAAATTAAAGTGGAAATTCTGAAAAAAGAAATGTATAATTTCACCTAAAATTAATCACCTGAAATTAAAACAGACCTATATCTTCTTTTGGAATCTCTCTGTCATTATAGGATATAGTTGTATTTCTGTTCTTCTGTGAAAGGGCTAAAAGATGTCTACTAAGATGTGATAGTTTCTTCAGAGAGAAAGATGAATTTTTAAGCAACCAGGAAATTCATTTGCCTCTTTTATTTTAAACTTGACATCATTTGAAACATTCTTTAGTCAAAGTGTCTACAACAAATTATTTTTAAAGTATGTGACTGATGCTTAGAATTCCCCAAAGAAGAATGTCTTAGGAGTCCTCTGAGCAGCCTTATTATGTAATTGTCTCTTATGGCCTTAGAATAATAATTATTGTTATTTTCTGGAAGCAGAACTGTTCACACCCCAGAAAACTTTCTGGAGTGTGAAGGATATTGTCCAGACTTTGGGAAGAATAATAATAGAGTGCTTAAATATTCCCTTAATTCTGCTCATTCATAGACTATATACTAGTGGTTACCACTTCATAATTGTCAATAATCACTTGGGCACTTGGGTAAAAGCAAAGATTCCTGTCAAACATTGCTAATTATCAACTGAGTGTGTCAAGGTGAAGTTGGAGAAAATAATTTAGTCAGTCAAATTGTCAAAGCAGATGGATATTATGCTTTGCAAATCCTTTCTGTAGACCTAGTCATCTCATTGACAGGCAGCGGCATCTAGGGAGGTCTCCCCCTGGGCATTTGGTGGGATCTCAGCCTGGAGGTGGGAGTGCTGGTGACGCTGACAGAGCAGGAATTCTCAAGCAGCTCAGGGCAGATAAGGTAGGGATTCATTAAAGCAAGAGCAGCAGCTGCCCTGCAGGTAGGAGAGAGCAAGGAGGAGCAGAGAGGAGGAAGGACAGCTTGTTGGACTCCTACTTGGCCACAGGTAGATTCCCTTGCTAGCTCCTGAAGCCAGGGCCCCCAGGTGGCCCATTTCCACTTGGATCTGCATGGCATGGGGACTAGCCCCTACCACCCCAGGATTTGGGGGAGCCACAAAGCACAGGGTGGAGGGAGATTATGTTCTGAGAACTTCCCAAAGAAAGCAGATTTTCAGGCAGGCCGCTAAAAGCTGTGGCACAGCTGCAGGTCTTCCTGGGTCACCCCTGTGATGGGAACTTGCAGGCCCAAATCAGAGCTCTCAGGAGCCCCTCCCTGCATGTCAGGCATACAGCGGAGACAGAATGAAGACTTGGAAATAAAATGAAATAGCAGAGACAACAAAGACGATTGCCACTGGAAGAGGGCAGAGACAAGACACAACAAGCTGGGCAGTGAGAAGACTTTGTTTAAGAGCATGCTCTTAGAAAGGGGTGCAGGCCACCTCAGAGAGCAGGTGTGCTAAAGGGCTGGGGATTCTGGCTTTCAAGGCTTCCGAGAATGGTGCAAAGGGTGGAGAGGCGTTGTGGGACCTAGGCCTGACCTGTGGTCTCATGATGTCTGTCTCCAGTGAGGGACACTGTGTCCTCACGCACAGTCAGTTCTCTAGGTAATTCTGTAAGATGAACTGAACCCAGGGTGTTTACTGATCTGGTTCCCCTCCAAGGGAGTGGCTTCCCTCAAGCACTGGGACCACATCAGTTAACACTGCAAGCACCGCCTTAAGATGGGGTGGCTTACTGTCTGATTACCAAAGAATATCTTAGGAATCTTACCTCTTAACTCTCTGGTTTTCAAAATGGAATCTTAACCATAAGAAGGGATCCCTCTTGTTCTTACTATACTGTTTATATCTTGGTGTTTTCATCAGTCAGGAAAAGTCATTCATGGTGCTTCTCCCATGCCCCTCAGCTACCTCAGCCTAACATAAAAGTCAAAAGACATTTTATTCTTCATCTGGTTAAGGCCCTCATTGTAGAGTAAAGGAACTGGAATAAATTTTAAAGATATAGAATATGGAAATGAGATTTTGTTTGTGCATTTATTTTTTTTGCTTTGGCTTTTAATAAGTCTTAAAAGCATTAATCACTTTTAGCTTGTTTCTTTGAAAATAATTTTGACTACTCAAGACATAGTTGTCAATATGCCATTCATCTACTACATAGTTCCAGGAAAATCTTTTAAACAATAAAGCTTATCAATCTTACATGGAGAATTAATAATATCAATTATGCAGTAGAGAATTAAGTGAGATTGTTTAAGAATCGTATACACAGCAGTGTATATATTAACATTATTAAAATACTGACTTATTTTTTAATGAGTATTAACCGTATTTTCTTTTTGTAACAAAAGCAATATTCAGAATAAAAGTCTGTTTTTGTTTTGTATTAGAACATAGAATTTTAGTATGCAGGATCAGTAGGTCAAGACATCAAATTGAAATACTACTTATCTTATTAAGTCATGAGATTATTAACTCTTACTAAATATGTCATTAAATAGGCATTTGGAAATTATTATAAATATGCATTAGTTTATTTACTATAATCTTGTTTTACACAGATACACCCTAATTGTGTTTTAAATAATTTTAAACTTACAGAAAAGTTGCAAGGATGTTGTAGAAAACTTACCATAATTCCCCATGTTTCAATACTTTGCCACAGTTCAGTCATCAGAAAAAATAAAGAAAAATACAATAATTGTATTTAATTCTTGTTCATTTTGAAATTAGTTTCAGTATCATGTGTTGTGTGTAGCTGCACTGTTCATTTAATCATTTAATCTACCACCTGAAACAGTTCTTCAGTCTGTCTTTGTCTTTCCTGATGTTGACACTTTTGAAAAACAGGATTGTTTGTAATGGAAATGTGCTTTTTGAGGGGTGATATTCTATTTTTAACTCATTACATTTAGGTTAGCGTTTTTTACCAGAATACTATCTCTGGATCAAACTCAGAGATACACCATATCAACCTATCTTTATTTTAGTCGGTAAGTTTTGAGCCATTACTGTTTGTATGTATCTGTGGGGCACTTGTGGTCTGAGAGGAGGTGCTTGGATGTAGAGCGCTGACAGCACTCCTTGGGAGACCAACACCAGGGAATGAAAAGGAAAGGACGCTGGGATTTAGATACCGAGGCTTGGGCCTCAGTGTCAGTCACTGCCGCTGGGACCCCATTGATTCTGTGTGTTACTAGGGTAACTTACATCACGCACTCTCACTGGTGGTTTCTCATTTCAAAGACCTACCAAGGATTTCCCTTTTTTCACTTCCATTTTTTTCCATACTGGAAGCACTGAATCCCCACAAAATATTAAATTATTCACTGATGCGCACAATCCTAAAATATGCATACATAATCCAAGCTTTCCACATCATACCCTTTGATGACTAGCCTACATTAAATAGTTTTGGGATTTATGTAGTTCTTTTTCTTTTCTAAACTAAGTGTATATATTGCATGTACACTGCTTAAAAGTTGTGGAATGAGGTCTTTTACATGTACTTTCCAACATGCTTATTTTCATTTGAACTGCAGTTTTTTCATTTGATTGAATTTGCATTCAGTTTCAATTTTTGTCCACATTTGGTCACTTAACTTTTTTAATATATAGAAAAATAGTATGTCTTCTGCAAGAAAAGAAAACTGTTTAAAAACAGTATCAACAATAACAACAAAATCTATGCTCAGTGAAATGCCACTCCCTTCCCATCCCTTTCACGCAATCACTCAGCACCTTGTGAGGAAAAACACTCTCAGCCTTTCAGGGATTATCTTTAATGTGTTCATTTTTTTAAAATAAGAGTTGTGTACGTTTACTTATTGCGCAGCATTCTATGAAAACTCATGCATTAGATTTTTCATTTATTCCATGCTGGGAATCACTACTTATCAGCTCTAGAGATTGCCTTCCTTGTATTTTATATTCAAAGAATAACCCACAGTATTATATATACCATAGTTTTACTAATATCCTGGGTTTGGACATTCAGGTATTTTCCATATTTTGCAATTACCCATAATGCTGCTAATAAAAAACATGTGGAAAATGCATTACTGAACATAGGAGGTTGCACATTCAGGGTATTATCTTGTCCATTGGTTGTCCCTGTTTATTAGACCCTGTGCTGCTTACTTCTGCACAGCAGTTTACGCCTGCACTCGAAGCCCAGTGGCACCAAGTTCAAGTTTTAACCATCCAATTTTTTTGAATATACCAATAGAAAAAATAAGGGTAAGGGATTATTTTGGCCACATAGAGACTTCCTGCTTCACATAACCCACAGAACTGTATGAAATACCTGCCAGCTCTCAGTGTCACACTCTGGGCCTACAAAATATTCCACCTCAGTGAATCAGCCTGATCATTTGCTTCCAATGCTTTTCTTTTATCCTTTCCATTTCTTTTACTGGGAAATTTTTAGGATATTTTATACATATTAGAATTTCTCTTTTAGTTTTGTTAGCTTTATAGCTATTTTTGTTGCATATGTCTGCCCCAGGAATTACAACACACCTATTTAAATTTATAAGTTTTATGATTATTAATCTGCACCTTCTTGTAAAATATAATAATTTTGAAACCATATAGAATCACTTAAGTTGTCATATATATTTCCATATGCATTACAAACTCCACATGGCAATGTTAATATTTTACTTTTTAAACAGTTATATAAAGCTTATGAAGAAATGAAGCGATCACACTCCAAAAGGAAAAAAAAGAGTCACTTACATTTATCCACAAAGTCTCCACTTTTATCCTATTCACAAATTTCTTAGGGATGGAGTCTACATGTAACATTTCCTCCAGTCTGAAGCATTTAATTTCATATTTCTTTTACAGTAAGCTTGTTGTAAACATATTCTTTGTCTTTTATATAACAGTATCTTTGCTTTTATTTAACTTCCAATCATATTTTTGAGAGACATAGAAATTTGGCTGATCATTCACATCACTTTCAGTACTGTAAAATTATTTTTCTACCATCTTTTGGCTACCATGGTTTTTAGTGAGAAAATACCCCTTATTTGCGGCACTTTCTCCTTTTAGAAAGTGTTTTATTTCTGGGCCCTTTCTTTTTATTAAGTGTATTTTTTATTGATGTATAGTGGAAATACAATATTGGTTTCAAGCACACAACACAGGGGTTCAAAAGTTACACACATTATTAAATCTTCCCTCCTGCTAATGCCACTAGTCTTTGTCAACATAGGAAAATGTTACAGAACCACTGACTGTATTCTCCGTGCTTCACTTCCATCCCCATGACCAACTTATATTACAACAGAGTCTGTGCTTCTGTATCCCCCTCACCCACCCCACCCCCTACCAAGACCCCACCCCCATGATAACCACCAGTCACTTCTCAGCGACAGTGGGTCTACTGCTGTTTTGTTCATTTTGTTTTGTATTGTTTTTAAATCCCACACATAAGTGAAAGCATATGGTATTTGTGTTTCTCCACCTGGCTTATTTCACTTAGCATAATACCCTCTAGGTCCACCCATGTTGTCACAAATGGCAGGATTTCTTTACTTTTTATGGCTGAATAATATTCTTCTGTGTATATGTACCAGCTTTTTTATCCATTCATCTCTGTAAGGACACTTTGGTTGTTTCCATATCTTGGCTACTGTAAATAATGTGGCAATAAACATAGGGGTACATATATATTTACAAAGCAGAGATTTTGTATTCTTTGGTTAAATTCTTAAAAGTGGAGTTACTAGGTCTATGGCATGTATTTTAAAAATTTTTTGTGGAACCTCCATTATGCTTTCCACAGTGGCTGCATCAATTTTCATTCCCACCAACAGTGTAAAAGGGTTTCCTTTTCTTCACATCTTCACCTAACCATGTTCTTTCTGGTCTTTTTCCCAGTGGGATGCTGGGCTCTCTAACCCATTCCTTGGGACTACAGTCTCCTGCCCTGCTCTTGGAGACATCTGGGATGGGAAGAGTTGTGTTTCAGGTGTCGGGACACCAACTTCTAACCCATTACTTTCTTCCTAGGTGGGCCACACCACTGGGCTTCATTCTCCCCCAATGATCCCAATTCAACCCTGAGACTCTCAAAAGGAAAAGGTAATATTCTTCTGCAACACATCTTGGCCGCAACACCAACTAGGAGACAAAGAACAATGGCTTAATCCTAACACTTTTACTGAATTGAATATTTTCTGGAAGTGGGAAAACAAAAGGGCAGAAGTATCTTATGTTCAGACTTGCTTCTCTGTCAGAAGCTGAAAAGACCATGCCAAGCTTGCCAACTTGATACAGCCCTCTCTCCACTCCTCTTCCTACTTTACCTCTGCACCAGTGTCAGCTTAAAGCTGACCTTAGGTGAGCAAGAGAGAGTTATTAAAGAGGCTTGTAAGTTTTCTAGCAGCCTTCACTTGTCTAAAACTGTTTCCCATTAGAGAGACAGTTGGTCCCTCAGTAGACCCTAACAGGACCCTAAGTGTTCCAAAGATCCTCTGTGGGAAAAAAACCTCTCTTCCTTTTGCATATGGACAGGGCTAAAGAAAGCTAGTATAACAGTTCACAGTTGCTTCTTATTTTCACTGAAAATTAAGGTTTCTAAGGGTTTTAATTTCTAATTAAGGCTACTGGAAATAATAAGGGCAACATCTCCACATGCTAGAAAACATGTGTTTTTATAAGATAAGGTATGAGGAATGGAAATGAATTTTTATTGAGGGAAAAGAAGGTAATTTCGTCCTAAAGTACAGCAGGTTATTTAAAGAGGGAGAACTCTGAATGTAAAAATAAAATTGTAGAAATTTTGTGGAAGAAGAAATTAATGTCATGCTATGTTAGTTTGAAGTAAATGAAGCTTAATATAAAGTACACCATGATATTAGAATTTTGCTATTAAAAAGACAAAGTTTTCTCAAAGTATTGTTCTATTCTTAATATTAAGAGATTGCAAAAGGTTTTTCTAATTGTATCAATTTCTCATGTTTAATGGCTAAATAAGGTGTTTCAGTACTTAAGAAAACAAAATCATAATATTAAAAAGCTATGAGCTAAGTTTTGCAACAACTATGTAACCTTCTCTATTTGGTATTTAACTACCTACATTTTAAAGTATTTTGTCATGTTTAGATACTGTTTCACTTCAGAACTATTTGAAAACAACTAGATTCAAGCAGAACAAGATTTAATCACATAAGATTGAGTAATCTAAGGGGGATGATTTTAATTTTTAAGACATTTTTGTTTCATATGTTGTTGATCTTTTAAAGTAAGTGTTGGTTTTAAACCTTTCTCTTAAACTGACTTACAACAGTTTAGGAAATTACACCTTTATAAACAAAATTGAAACATGTATTTTTCTCTCTATACCTGATCCCTCCAGAATTCAGAAACTCTCAGTGAGTATTTTTATATGTTAGGGCAATATTCTTATTTGAATAAGTTCAATAAGAATTTACTCTCCTTGTGACAGGACACAATTGAAAACACTGGTTATATTAACAAAGCTGTGACTGAAGTGACATATTTGAGAAAGGCACACGTATACTCAGATATGACCAGGCAGCTTGAAGGAACCAACATTGACTTTATGGAGCCAACAAAGCCCCTCGGAAGAACCGGCCTAGAACCTTGCTTACAGGGGTCCCAGCTGCCTTACCAGGTGAGTAAGAAGGTCACTACCTGGCAAATGTATGAACCTCAGAGTATCTTGGGGACCTTGAGGAGAGGGTAATTCACCCAATTTCTACAAGCACTGAATCTTGGATTTCCTGTCCTCAAGAGGCCTTTAAATGTTCAGTCTACAATTCCTTACAACAAAGCACACTTAAAAGAGCCTGTGCAATCAACTGCTCTTCTTGTTGCATTTATGTAAATAATCAAGCCAAGTGTTTTGAAGCTAAACTAATTTTAAACTTAAATTTTAAACTAAAATTATTTTCAATTTTAATTTGAAGCTAAACAAATTAGTCTTAATATGGTTGCCTCTAATGAAAATGAAGGTGATTTTGGGAGAAAAGAATTATGTTTCAATTATGTTTATAGATAAGCAGGCTTATCTATACTAGATTCTAATACTTGTGATTGTGAAATAAACTAGATCCTGAAATCTGCTTTCCACAAAATATATGGCTATGACTCCCCAAATGTTTCCAATTTTCTTCCATCACTTCAGTTGAAGTCTTACTGTTCCTAGTCTCAGATTTAGCCATGCATTCTTAATCTCCTGGTCAAGTTTATTCCTTCCAGAATGGAAAATCCAACTCCCGTTATTGCTCAGTTAAGGGATTCAACCTCTGTCTCTGACAATCAGTGAAGAAACCAGATGATCAAGACTCTCAGATTCTTCAGAGGCTCTCAGAATCATGAATTCAGTCCCACTTTTAGAACTGGGATCCTGGCAACGATCCTTCGTTGGACTCCCACTAATTCTTTTACTAGCCCCAATGTGTGAACCATGCTCACTAAACCTCTTAACTAAATTTATGTCCTCCAGACTACAGTCCCTTGAGGTTAAAGCCCTGCTGTCATGAAGATTCAAACCCTTACCAATTGATGAACCATGCAACTTCCTAAGACCCTCAATGGGAACCCTTATTGTCTCAATCTACACCATCCCGAAAGTCAGCTAGCAGAGGGACCCAATGACCACACCATCCCTCACAAGCAGGAAGCAGCCAGATTGGCAATCGCACCTCACCCCAATGTTTTGGATCCCAACTGCATTAGGGTGGAATGTTAGGCAGAAGAATAGATATGTGTGGGGTGGAAAGAGAATAAGGCCAGTAAAGCCCACTAGAAGGAAGATCCAGATATTCCCCAAATAAAGAAAAGTATCTGAGCATGGCCCATGTCTTCATTGTATCAATTAGATGATGCCATTGTAAAAACTACTTAGCCTGATAAATGGCCCATTTTATTCTTTAACTTAATCTATATGCTGTATTTTCCTCTCCTCCAGCCCCTAATCAACTAACTTTGCAACTAGGACCGGAAGCCTACTTCAGAAGTGTAAATAGACCTATGGGGACAAAGAATGCTGAGGTCCCAAACCAACATAGTCACCTAGATAATCCTATTCTTAAAACAAAGCTTCAAAGGAATTATAAATCACCTGTTCATGCCTTATGCTGACCCTTACCCAAGAAAGCCCTATAAAAACCAGAGCCCAAACCCTTAAGTGCACCTCCTCTCTGAGGTTGCCCACACTTGCCTTTCTTTGAGTGTGTCCCTCTCTGGGTCCTACTCCATGTGAGTAGGGAGGGGCTGCTGGGAGCTCTGATCTAGGGCTTGCAAGTTCCTGTCGCCTGGGTGATCCAGACAGGATTGCAGCTGTACCATCCTGCTCTTTATTAGCCACCTGAAAATCTCCTTTATCTTGGGAAGTTCTCAGAATATAATCTCAGTCATCCAGTGCTCTGCAGCTCCCCCACATGCTAGGTGGGAGGGGCTCAGTCCCCATTCTGTGCAGATCCAAGGAATCACTGGACACCAGGCAACCCTGGGTTAAGGAGTCGGCAGGGATGTGTCCCATGCTGAGTAACAATTCAGTGAACATTCCTTTCCTTACTTTTTCCTTCCTCTCTGCTCTAGTCAAGTAAACCTGCCTTTGTCTGCCTTGGCTCTGGCCTGCTTCTCTTCTTGGGGTGCATTCAAATAAAACTTTTACTCTGCTTCACTACTGTGTTTCTGTCTTTCAATTCTTTGCTGTGGTGGGGACAAGAACTGAGGAAAATAAATCAACTCCCACTAACAGCAAAAAATACTATGTAGAGAATTAAATGATTTCCAACCATCATATATACAGCAATATTGGTATGATTATATTTTAATATTCTTAAATATTGGATTATCTTTTTCATGAATATGAAAGAGACTGTGTTTTTGCCAAAAAGTAAGGCACATTTAAAAATAAAAATCAGGCAGGTGGGTTGTTTCAGATAGACTTTTAGTATGAGGGATGAATATGTCCCCAAATTTTGAATTAAATAGTACTAATTTTATTAAATTATCACTATATTAACTTATACTAAATATGACTTTAAAGTTTTAAATTATTGCAAAATATACATGGCTTATTTGGTATATATTTTTTACTCTGATGCACCCTAATTTTTTTCAAATAATTTTAAACTTACAGAAAAGTTCAAGGATATTGTGAAGAACTCTCAATAACCTTACCATGTATCCCCATTTATCAATCCTTTTTTGCATTAGAGGTATGTGATAAAATATACTAAATATACTATAATTGTATTTGATTGTATTCCCTGTTTTTGTTGATTTTTTTTTATTTTTGCATTTTTTTGGAACACATTACTGTTTTTAAAGGAAATGTGCCATCATTTGAGATTTCCTTTTTTTCCCTCATAATTTGTAGGTTAGCATTTTTTATCAGACTATTACATTAGGATCAAACTCAAGGCACACTATGGCAACATATCTTTATTTTATTCAATGGATTTTGAGATGTTACTGTTTTTATTTATTTGTACTCCAGTTGTGATCTCTGGGGCTAGGGAGATTAACACCTATGAATACAAAGGAAAGAGAGGTTTCTAAATTGGTAACTAGTAACTCAGATATGGGCCTGAGGTTTGCTCACTGCCACTGAGGTTTCACGGATTCTACGTCTTGTTGGGAGAACTTGTATCATAGGTTCCCACTGGGAGGTGCTGTTTCAGTACAACGCATGCTGGATTCCTCCTTTCCTTCCTTCACTTCTTCCAAATTTCCATAATGGAAACACAGGATTTAAAAAGTTAAATAATTTATTGTTTACACAATCTTAAAATATCAATGACACAATGTGTTACTTCCACACTAACATCAAAACAACATCCTGCTTATATAAAATAGTTGAAAATTCATTATTGAGCTTTTTTCCCTTCTAAATTAAGCACATATATTCAGAGTTCACTGTGGAAAAGTTATGTGGAATTGTTTCCTTTTTAAAAAAAATCAATATGATTTTCATTTGAAATGCAGTCATTTCATTTGAGTCAATATTCATCAATTCAAATTTTTACCTTCACCTCTCATGACTTACCTTTTGCATACAGAGTGTAAATATGCCACCCCAAAGGGAAAAAATACAAATAAATATGTTTAAATAAATAAATAAATATAAACATATAAACTGCACATGTATAAACAATAAAATCTATACTCAACAAAATCCCACTCACTTCTAAACTTTTTCACTATTTCTCTCAGCACCTCACGAGAAACCACTCTCACAGTTTTAAGGATTATCTTTCCTGTTGTAACTCTGAGAGAAAATATGTTCCTAGCCTGGGGAAAATTACCTTTGAAGCCAAAATCAGTTAAAGGGAGAAATAAAGTGGAAGAAACACATATATTGCTTACACGCAGTTGTCTACTTCTGCTCACCAGTGTCTCTCATGACCCAGCTTCAAAAAGGGACCCCACCCAACCACTCTGGTCCAGTCATGCCCTCACTCCCCTTGTAATTATCTATTGATGTGAGATAGACTACTTCTCTCCACTCTTTGGAAACACCTGTTGATATGGAGATGCACTAAGGCCAGCTGAGAGCTTCTGGAAATATTACAATGTTATCCAGAGCAAACCCCTTCAGAAATCTCACCTCTCGATCTACTCACTCCCCATCTTTCACAATGGCACCTGTGTGAGAAAGGTGGTGCACTGTAACCAGGCTAATAATATACAACAACAATAGCAATAAAATCGTGATAATCCTCAGGCCAGAGGATTCAGCTAGATTCAAAGTCCTATGCAGTTTAAGTCCATAACTCACCCATTCCACAGGTGGTCAGCAGCTGAACAGGTAGGGAGTTCACAGCAATCACCATGAGGAAACTGCAGCCAGGGGGCAGGTCCAGGCCACAGGGACTGTGAAGCAAATAACCTTAAAGAAGATAAGATGCATGTTTTAATGACACCAGCAAAGGCAAATCTTGTCCATCAGGTAGGATGCATGCAAGAGAGTGGTCCTGTGACAGGACAGTGGCAGGCGAGGGGCGGCGAGGGAGTCCGAGGGAGGGCGAGGGAGACTGAGGGAGTTGAAAGGAGTCTGAGGGATTCCGAGGGAGGGCAAGGGAGTGCGTGGGATTCCGAGAGAGTCCAAGTGAGGGTTTCCGAGGGAGTGCGAGTGATTGCGAGGGAGTCCGACGGAATCCAAGGGAGTCCGAGAGAGCCCGAGGGAGGGCGAGGGAAGGCGAAAGAGGGCGTGAGAGTCCGAGGGATTCGGAGGGAGGGCAAGGGTGTCCGAGGGAGGGAGAGGGATGCTGAGGGTGTCCGAGGGAGGGCGACGGGGTCTGTGGGAGTAAGAGGGATCCCGAGGGAGGCCAGGCCAGACACTTAGATTTTAGTCTGTATCCCATTTCTTTCTGGCTATAATTTTGGCAAGTCACAAAACCCCTGTGGGACTCAATTTCCTCATTTATAGAAATTGGAGGTACGTGCACAGACCATAAATATAAACAAAACTTCCCCATAAGATGCTCTTATATCCTGACTGTTTTAGGTAAACTACCATGACCGCTGGGTGTCACTCTGCTGTTATTCCAATAACATAGTAACATACAGGAGGCCAGCTCCAGGCATTTTCTCAAGGTGCGGGAAGGGCCAGCCATTGCTGGGCCACGTGTCAGAATGTCCAGGGCCGTGTCCACTCAACAGAGTCTCCAGGGTTTAATGCATTTGGGGCTGGCAGCAGGATGTTGCTCTGCTGGTCATATCCTAACTTCAAAAACTCTTTGGTTTGCACATACGCTTGTATAGGAGAGGCAGCCATGTGTGTTAGCATATCCACAGGGATCAAGGCTCCTTTTCAGTGCTTCTCATTCAAACACCATAGAACTGTGCATAAGTGAACTGACCATCCCTGTAGACTATTGTTGTCTGACTTCAGGCCAGATTTCAACAAATCATTGTACCTTTCTATCATGCCTGCCCTGGTAAGGATATATGGTACATGAAACTTCCACTTTATCCCTAACTGATGTACAAATTCTTGTAATATGTGTCCAGTCAAGTGGGTGCCCTGATCGCTCTGTCACCTGTGGCTGGTCATAGGCTGAAAAGAGACGCTCTAGGCCCCTCTTGGTGTTTTGCTGATTTGCACAATGTTCCAGAAAAGCAACTAACAGTCCAGTAGCTGTGTCCACACAAGTCCCAGCATTCTGATACCTTCTGATATGGGCAGAGGCCCAATAGAGTCTAACTGCCACCTGACAAGGGATATCAGAGCCTTTACTGTGGTCCATGTTGCTGTAGGATTTAGTGTAAGCCCCTCTTAGAGCACACAAGACACTCATTCTGGGTTCTGCTGACTTATTCAAGGGTCTACAGCAAACCCCTCTGATGGGCTACAGCCCCCATTGTCTTTTGTCCCGCATGCAACAGTGCTGATGTAACTATTGGGCTACATCAAAGGCAGGCTTTCCTTCTAGCCAACACAGCTGGGCCACTGTGTCTGCTGCTTCATTCCCTGGAGATGCCAAAGGCAAATGGCCAGTCGCATGATCTATGATAACTGTCTGAGTTTGACCAGAGGCCCATAGGTCTTGCCACAACTCTTGCCCCATAAGAGGCCAATGAAAAACCATCCCATTGGCATGGTGCCATAATGGCAGCTGTAGAGTCAAGTGCCAATAGACAGACCAGCTGTCAGGGCAAACAACTTAAGGGAGGTCTCCTGGTTGATCATGGGCCATACCGCGGGCATCTCAGCACATTGCCTGCTCTTCCCTGCTCCATCCTCCAACCATATTGTCTCAGCCTTAGGATGGAAAGCCACAGCCCTCCACTTTGGGGGCTGCCCATGACTGGAGCCATCTGCGTACCAAGCGTCTTCAGGTATAGAGGCTTTTCCCTCTTGATAAGGACTCATGGCTACAAATGGCTCAAAACAAGTTCTTCCTTCTTTCCACTGGTATATATTACTGGCCCCAATAAGCATCGGAGTTCTCCCCTAAGGGCTATTGGATGGGGTGCTGTGCTGCTGTAAATATGTGACCATTTGGCCAGTTTAGGTACATGTGCCATGCGATTTCATGGCCTTTGAGTCTAGTCTCACATCCTGTGATGGGGTAGGTGGTTATTACGTAGGTCAGAGTTGTTCCAGTGATGGGCTCAGTAGCCAGAAAAGCGTGGAACTCAGCAGCCAGCTGCTACTCTATCAAGGTGTACTGGACCTCTGCTCCTTTCCACAGTTGTGACCAGAATCCAGTAGGTTAGCAGGTCCATTCAAGCTGCTGACAAAGGCCCCATGCATAACCATCTTCAGTTACATGAACATCTAGCTCATAGGGCCTTGATGAGTCCATTACATTCAAGGACTGTACAGCTTTGACTACCCACTTATCAGCAGTAAAAGCAGCTGTATATGTTTCATCTCAGTCACACCTGATGCCCTTCCATACCAACTGCTAAAAGGGCTTAAGATTTTGTGCCCAGTGCAGGATAAACACTACAGAGTAGCCCAAAAGACCCCAAAACTCTTGTAATGCTGCCACAGTGGTAGGGGTGGGGAAAGCCTGGACCTTGTCTATGACTGCTTCTGCAAAAAGTTTAATTTTACCCAATCTGACAACCCCCAGAATCTGTGCTAACAAACCAGGTCGCTGAACACTGGTGCTATTCACAGCCTATCCTTTCTCCTGTAGATGTTGCAGCAGTCTAGGGCAGTTCCTAGACTGTGACACTTGGTGGGACTGTGGAGGTATGCCTGTGGAAGGACAGTGAATGAACACTGCAAGATTTCCCAGGTGAAGACAAACTGTTTCTGACTTCCCTTTGTTATGGCAGTAGAGAAGAAAGCATTAGCAAGGCCCACACATAATGATACATTCCTTGTTCATGACTGAGGGTGTCCACAAAGGGCTGCAATAGAGGGGGCAGCAGCATGCAAAGGGGGTGTGACTTTATTCAATACCCTGTAATCCATGGTCATATGCTTGGAGTTGTCTGGCTTCTTCACTGGCCACACTGGGGGATTAAGAGGACTATGAGTGGCCTTTACGATGTCCAACTTCTCCAACTCTTATAGAGTTTCTCCAATTTCCTTGTGTCCTCAGGGGGTAATACTGCTTAGTATTTGTCTCCCACTGAGGTACAGGCAGAGCTACAGGTGGGTGCTTAGCTAGTGCCCTCAGAAATGCCTTTACCACATGTACCCTCAGTCTGAACTCACCTGCAGTGGTCTGTAACCTCAAGTGCTGCAGGATATCCATATCCAAAGTATATCCAGGGATGGGAGAGCTATACTCAGTATACTCTATTGGTGTAGTGCCCTATCCCCAGTGGGATTTGGGCCTTATTCAGTCTAATTGCCTCACCTCCATAGCTGCCATTCTCAGCTGGGGTCCCAGGAAAATGCTCAGAGTTGCCATTAATCAGATAACATTCAGCTCCTTTGCCTTCCAGTGCCAGGACTATTTGTACATTCATGGGGGGTCAATGAATTGGTAATTCTACATGTGGCCTCTGGTCCCCACCACATCCCCTAAGGTGGGGGCCTTGACCCCCACCTCAGTCAAAGCACAACGCCCAATCTTTCTCCTGTGTGGGTGAGGGCCCCGGCAGAGCCTGAGTACTGTCCCCCAGGAAGTCCCACAGGGATACAGGCCACACATGGGGCTTTGCCTCCAGCCTCCATGTCCTGGACCTCAGTGGCTGGAACTACTACTCTGGCTTTAACTGGTGTCACAGTTCTAACAAGACCCTATTACACTGCCCATCAATAGGCACTTTCACTACCCCGGCCTTTATCAAATCGATCCACATCTGGGTCCTCGAGACCTTCCCCAGTCCTTTGCACCTCTTCTTTCAGTAATAGCCTGTACTTCCTTCCATTCTCTTATTGTTTCAATCTCCTTCAGAGCTGCTAAACTATGAGTAGCCTCATTTATGGGCTGCTCTATGTGGGAGGTAAGAATAGTCAATAGGGACACAAGGAGAGATGGGGAGCTGTATGGAGCACCAGGTTTCTCATTCCTACAGTGAACAACTCCACTGGGGCCCTAAGGTTCCATATTATAGATGATATTTTGCATGCCCAATTCCTTTAACACCTGCTGGAGCTCTGCATGTTTTTCAGCTAGTGGGTAAGTATGGTAAATGACCCTGATTAGGCCAAACTGCCCTGATGGCTGCTGTAAACCAATCCAGAAGTTCCTGATTCCCTGAGGTGTGATGGCCAGTTTGCAACCACTGCCAGAGAGAAGGGTGAGTCATCAGCAAAGCCAGTCTACCAATTTCAGAACCAGACATAAGAATGTTTTCAACCCCCATACCCCAAAGATACAAATGCCATGTAGGCAGAGGTTCTGACAGCTTCTGCTGAAACTTGGTGCTCATGTGCATCAGCTCATCCTGGGTATAGGGGCAGAGCATGGAGTGATCCACAACCTAGGGAGGGGGAGGCTCCTTTCCTTGAGGAGCACGTGGTTGTTGCATTTTTATTTTCTTATTTACAGCCATGGGGGCCTTTAATATGAGAGGTGCTAATGCCTTGGGCTGTAGCCTCAGCAATAGTTCAGCCCTCAGCCCCACCCCTCATTCTCTCCCAACATCTCCTCTACCATCTCCAGAGCTGAAGGCACCGCTCTTTCATCTCCCTCCTACATGGACTCCTGCAAAGTGGATTCTCTTGCTGCCTCCTCTCACTGCTAATATATCTTCCAGGAGCAAAACCTGTCTTCTCAATAAATGTCTCTTTTAAGGGCATCCTATAAGTCACCGCCCAGCTCCTCCAAGTGATGCCAAATTGTGTGTCTCTCCTCAAAAACACTTTCCCCTACCTCAAGAAATAAACATCCCACAATCCTGGCTTTGGAATGTCTACTCAGGGCCTCTGAGCATTCTTCTGTCTCACAGAGGGCTGATTCCAGACCTTCTGGTGTCTCCACCCTTCCCCAATTCTGGAAAAGGCCCCACCCATCTAGTAGGAGCTTTACCCTAGTCTAAATTTCCCACTAGGTGCTCCCCAGTTGGGAGCCCACAGATACGGGTCTCCTGGCTGATGCCACACCCTCCACTGATGGAGCCATGGGGGGACTCCCCACCATCCACAGGGACATTTCCTGGTATCTCCACATCATCTCCAGGGGCAGCCTGCCTAAGTGTCACACCCACAAAGGCAGATTTTAGGTTCAGAGTTCCTACTGACTCTTGCCAGATGTAACCCGGGGGTGGGGTAAGGAATAAGTTCCCAGCTCTGGGAAAATAAATAATCTTTGAAGCCAAAATCAAAGAGAGAAATAAAGTGGGAAACACTTATTTATTGCCTACAAGCAGTCATCCACTTCTGCTCAACTGTGTCTCTCATGAAATGGCTGCAAAAAGTGGTCCCACCCCACCTCTCCAGTCTAGATTTGCCCTCGCTCCCCCTTGTAATCACCTGTTGATATGGAGATGGACTACTTCTCTCCACCCCTTGGCAACATCTATTGATATGGTGATGCACTAAGGCCAGGGGAGAGATTCTGGAAATATTGCAATTTTACCCACACTTGTGTATCATTTTTTTAAGAGAAGAGCCATTTATGTTTTCTTATTTCATAGTATAGTATGTAGACTCTCTTGCAGTAGCTTTTTCACTTACTACTTGCTGAGAATCATTACTTATCAGTTCTAGAGATTGCCTGTTTTTATTATAGCCAATGAATAACCTACTCTATTATATATACCATAGATTAACTAATATCCTGTGTTTGACATTCAGGTACTTTATAAAATTTTGCAATTATGAATAAGCAATAAATAAAAAACCTTTGAAAGATATTATTGAATTTAGGAGGTACATCAGGGTAATACCTAACTGAGCCAATGACTGTTTATCAGCCTCTGTTTTTCACTTCCTCACAGCATTCTATGACTATATTCAAAGTCCAGTGCCCATAAACTCAAGTTTTTACACATTCAATTGTTTTGAATATAGCAAAAACAATTAGCCCAGAACAGGATTATTTTGCCCACGTAGAGATTTCCTGCTTCAGATACCCCCAAAACACTGCACCAAATGTCTTTAGCTCTAAAAAAAAACACTCTGGAACCACAAAATATTCCAAGTTATTGAGTCTTCCATTATTTTTTGTTTCCACCTCTTTTCTGTTTTTCTGCTGTTTCTTTTTTCCTTGCAATTTTTAGTTATTATTTGAATGTTTTTTAGAATCTGTATTTTGTTGGTTTTCTTGCTATTTTTATTGCATATAGCTGCCCTAGGAAATACAGTGTACTTTTCTAAGTCATTTAAAATTCATAACCTACTCCTTCTGTAAAATATGTTTTGCAATTGCCTAAAATCAGATGCTCCCATTGATTTGTTACCCTTTCGTATATACTATTACTATACATGCTATAAACCCCGAAAGGAAATGTAATACACATGGTTTCTGAAGTTATAGGACTCATGAAGAAATAAAGAATCATCAAATAAGAAAAAAATATGTTTGGCATTTATTCATATATTCACCATTTATTTTTCTATTCACTATTTTTCTCAGAAATGGACTTTTACATCTTGTGTAATTTCCTTCTGTCTGATTAATATTACTTTAGTATGCCTTCTTGAACAATTCTGTCATCAACACATTCTCTTAGTCCTTTACATAATGATTCCTTTATTTTTCTTTCTATACCCAATCATATTTTTGATGGGCATTCAAATTTCTGTTGACCAGTTTTTCCCTTTCAGTACTTTAAAAGTATCTTTCTACCCTCTTTGCGCTACCATTATTTCTAGTGAGAAATCATCCATTATTTGGATCATTTTTTCCCTTTTACATACTTTCGTTTTTGCTGCTTTCAAGATTTGCTGTTTATACTTCGATTCCACTAATTTTGAAACAATTTATCTTTGGGTTATCTGTATGTGTGTTTTCTGCTTGGTGTTTATTTAATACCTTTTATCTACAGATTTCTATGTCATCAAATTAGAGGAAATGCTGGGTATTGTGTCTACAAATTATTGGTGGAAAATTATCTCTTTTATATCCTTCTCCTTCATTGCATAATTTCTATCATTTTATGTTCAATTTATCAGCTCTTTCTGTAAAGTTTTCCTTTCAAAAACTTAAATTTCCAAATCAATAATTTGTAATTTTTATGTTTGCATTTCTGTTTGAGACATCTCATTTGTATGTCAAGATTTTATGTGCATTAGGTGCACTGACTGTGTTATGAGTTGAAATGTGTCCTGAGGCATTTCACATGTTGAACTCCTAATCCACAGGACATCAGAAAATGACTTGTTTGGAGACAGGGCTTTGAAGGCACACCTGGGTTAAAATGAGGCCTTTAGGGTGGCCTCATTCAATCTGATTGTTGTCCTTTTAAGAAGAGGAGATTAGCACACACAGGGAGTCACAAGGGGCCTTTTGCACAGAAGGATGCACCCATATAAATACACAGCCAGAAGGCAGGCTTTTGCAAGTCAAAGAGACACAACTTAGAGGAAACCAACTTTGCTCACACTTTGCTCTCGGACTTCTAGCTTCACATCGGTGAAGAAATAATTTGTGTTGTTTGAGTCACTAAGTTTGTGATTTTTTTTTAAATGACAGCACATACAAACACATTTGGACCAGAAAATGAAGTATTAGTGATGGATTTAACAAAATTTGTGCAAGGCTTGTGTACTCAATCTGTACACATTGCCGATATTTTTAAAAAGCTTTTTTAAGATAGAGAAATATACAATATCATTGCTTGTTATATTTAGTATTATTACCATGAAAATGTTCCCTACATTAATTTCAAATCAATTTCAATAAAAATTCTTCCAAGGGATTTGGAAATTGTTAACTTAATTCAAATAGGCTAACAGTCTTATGTTTCTACTAAATGCAATCATGATATCAGGAAATAATGAGGATGAAGACATCATCTAAAAATCAACTTTAATGAATGTGAGAAAGCAAACAAGGCCTTGCTAGGTGACAGAAAAATAAAATAGGCAACATGGAGGTGTACCATCCAGGATATGTGGAGAGGCAATTATTTGGCACAAACCAATGTACAGATTCATATACATTGGTTTGAACTTTATCTATGTTCTAGAAGATAAGAATATTAGATGACTAGCCTCTGAGAATAGATGCCACTTATCCCAACAATGGAGAGGACACCGCTGTTTCATTAGGATGCTGCTCCCAAGAGGGGCCGTACATTTTGTGTTCATAAGAATGCCATTGACATCACTTGAGAACTGTTATAGATGCCAAAAATGAAGACTTCTGGGCAACTTCTACCCTGGCATCTCTGATTCATTAGTGAGAATCTGAAGGGAAGTCATACACCCTGGAAGCTGCTTTAAATCCAGTGTAAAGGAAAAATCAACGAGGCATTGGTGGCTCAATATCTTAAAAACCATGCTATCGATCCCAAAGTCGGAGGACTGTGTCTCTCAATGTCCCTCTCCACTGAAGCTTAACTGAGATCGTCAGACTCAATCTAAAGGTTACTGGACTCAGACCTACATTTAAATTGTTGGATGCTTTAGAAGCAAATGAATATCTTAGGATTCAATAGTCATACACGTATTAGAAATACTTCAAAGGTTGCACAAAAGTTTTTTCTAATGAAACGCAGTGAGATCTCATCTTTTGTGTCACTGGAGGAAAGGGCGATGATGTCAGCCCTCCAATCTGGGTTGGGAGTTAATGGCAGGGTCTCGAAGGACTTAGAATCTGAGAAATGAAATGTAAGCACAACTAAATGTCTAAACCATAGAGTCTATGAAGGTCCTTTCATACTTGCTCAAAAAGTCTCGTCCTTTCCTGGGGACATAATTGCCTGAGACACAGGACATGAAGGACACATATTTCCCTTAGAAGTTGGATTCTTAAAGAAGGAAATAAATACTGATATGTGGAGGATAGAGAAGCTCAGTTAAAATCCTTGTGAGTTTGAATGGCACAGGTATAACTTGAAACAGGAATCTGAAAGCATGTGGGAAAATTTTTGCAGTGCTCTAGCTTTTCCTATTTCTTGAAAATAAGAGCTTTCTCTTTAACAAAAATTGATGAGAAGCCCCAAATTAGTTAGCTGTTTTATTTTTACCTCCTTCTTTCTTCACTAAAATTATTTGAAATCTAAACATATTTGGGAAAATGTTGTTTTCAGAATTTTCTTTCAGTGTTGTTCTTATTGATCTTACTGGATAATGCAAACATTACATTGATTATAGACTCTAAGCAATTATTTTTGATATATTTTAATTGAAGCATAGTTAATAATTGTATTGGTTTTAATTATACAACTAGTGATTTGACAGTTATCTCCATTATTCAATGCTCACCGCAACTAGTGCACTTACTGCCAACATAGAAGGATATTCAGAACTATGAAGAAGGTTTTCTCTTCTGTACTTTCACCCCCCGTGACTACTTTACATTGTGAGTATGATTTTGTGCCTTTGTCCCCTTCACCTGTTTCATTCACCCACTCCAAACCCTCCCCATGGTAACCACTTGTCACTTCTCAGTGTGGATGAGTCTATGACTGTTTGTTTATTTTGTTTTGCTTTTAGATTCCATATAAAAATGAACTCATATTGTGTTTCTCTTTCTCCACCTGGCATATAAGCAATAACTTTTCTCCCTTTCCTTTTAATTTTCCCATCCCCACCCTCTGTTTCTGCTCAAGGGGAAGATATGTTGTTCAAACGATGTTGAAACAGTGCAGGCACAGATCCACTGGGCCCTCCTTGATCTTTGGGGCTCCTTGGAGAAGGTCAGCTGTGACACAGCACGTAGGCTACTATTCAGGTATGTGGAATTGCTGTGGACAAGTGTCTCAACATGCCGTGTCGGAGCTTTATGATATTGATATTGTCTTCAGTGCAAAGCACTCAAAAGGAAGAGAAAATCCATTATTGAAGTCAAACACTGTGGGTTTTAGTGGAGCTTTAAAGGATGCTCTCTGGGTGACTTACCCTGTCCATCCCTAAAGCACACAGGCTGAGCTGAAAACATGATGGGTGATCTGCTAGTTTTGGACCTGGCCTCAGGGAAAGCAGACAGTGTTTAATAAAGATTTATTTCTCCAGCAGTTGAAACAGCAGAGTCTTTAAAAGTTGAGGTGTGTGATCTAGTTCATGTTGAGTTATGAATTTTGAGTTAGGCTTTTTAATACTTTCCTAAAAGTAGGTCAATGCTGTCTTTCCATTACAAACGTATCCAAAGTTTGGGAAAAAAAACATGAAATTGTCATTTTCTTTTTTTTTTTTTTATTGAAGTACCATTGATATACAATCTTATATTAGTTTATTGGTTTCAAATATACAACACAGTGGTTCACCAGTTACCCACTTTAATAAATCCTCATCCCCATGAGTGCAGTTACTGTCTGTCAACAAACAAAGCTTTTACAGAATTATTGGCTATATTCTCCACACTGTACTACCATCCCAGCAACCAACTGACATCATGATTGAAAATTTTGGTGCACCTTTTTCCCTCCCATCCTCCAAACCCACTGTCCCCAAACACTCCCCCATGGTCACCACAAGTCACTTCTCAGTGTCTATGAGTCTACTGCTATTTTGTTCCTTCTGTTTCACTTTGTTTTTATTTTCCACAAATAAGTGAAATCATATGGTATTTTTCTTTCTCTGCCTGGCTTATGTCATTGTGCATAATACTCACTAGATCCATTCATGTTTTTGCAAATGTAAATTATCATTTTCTTATGAGCCTTTTAAATTTGAAAACACTTGTCATTTTACTCTGGAAATTACCAGTACTAGAGAGGATGGATTCTATGAAAGTGCAAAATAGGCGTGCTCACACAGAAAAGCTCAGTTTGCCCTTTCTGACCCCTCTCAGTATACGGATACAGGGAAAAAAATAGCAATGTATATTGAAGTGATCACATGTTTGAGAGATTACTATTGTTTTCTTCCCTTCTGCTCTGGATGGAAAGTTGCTTTTTCTCCCTAAATGTCTTGTGTGCCTTCCAATGCTTTTTTGTTCCTACTCTCCTTTATTCTCTCAATATATTGTGCTTCTCTCTACCTCCCTCCTAATCATCCATTTTGTTAGCCTCTTTCTCTATCTTCTATTCTCAATCTATTCTTTTATCCTCTCTATCTCTTTTCAATCTTATTTGTATCTTTAAATTTATATTTATATTTATATTTATATTTAAATTTATATTTAATTTTATAATTTTATATTATATAAAATTATATTATATATATAAAATTATATATATATTATATATATTATAATATATATAATATATATACATTATATATAAAAAATATATAAAATTATATTATATAAAATTATATTTATATTATATAAAAAATATATAAATTTATATTAAATTTATATTTAAATTTAAATGAGATACTGTATTCAATTCTCAAGAAAAATAATTGTAATTCCCCACTGCTCAATTATAATTCACCACTCCATTTTTAAAACCACCTTCCTTCTCATACTCTCACCACTGAAATTGTTCCCAAAGTTTTGGTGGATCCTCTGCAGGTCAGCCATAAATCATAAATAGTATACAAATCTGTATATATAAGATTCTGGAGAGTGGAACTTATCCTGAGAGAAAAAGTGGATGCAGAAAATGTGTGTAAATCTGAGTCATTATATCTGAAATAATGAGGGCTCTTTTCACTTGACTCTGTGTCTATGATACCCTGGACTGATTCACAAGGCATACTTTTCTGGACAGTGCTGGGAGGAACATATGAAGAGCATGTGTGTGTGGAGGGTGCATGTGGTGTTTGTGCATGTTGTGGGCTGTGTGTGTGTGTCAGTGTGGGTTTGACAGGCGCTCTGCATGTCCTGATTAGTTCTTCATTGTTAACTTCTTATCTATTTTAATCTTCCAGATTTAAATCATATTTAATTTCACTTTCTCATTGCCTTTGTCCTCTTTGATTTCTCTCCCCTCTATTTTACCTAAAAATAAAATAAATCAAATGCCTAATGTTTTGTATCAGATGTTCACTTTCATGTAATTTATTCAACTTTCTGATATTTATTATCTTTGAAAATAAAACATGAAACCAGAATATTCAAAAAATAAAATTTTATAAGTGGTCTTGGGAGAAGAGGCTCTCCTTATTTAAAGTCCATGGTGGTGAAAGAAATTTTCAGTCTGTTAGATATTTTTAATCATTTAATATTTATATGGACTTATTTTTGCATTAAAATATGACTATTTATTCTCCATTAGTACACTAGTTATTTAGAATTAGGTAACTTCAATACATTTTCCTATAAGATGAAAATAGAAAATATTAACTTATTTTGGTTTTGTAAATTTAACCTACCCTAGATGACTTGCATTAGACAATATTAAGGGAAAATTTCATTATAAAATGTTAATAATTGTGTTTGATTGCAGAAAATATTAATAATTATTTCTGATTTTGAAACTGGTAAATGCAGATTTCATGTTAAAATCATTGATTTTATTTAAAAAAAAAGTCCACATTGTAAACAATAAGCTGAACTGATCAGATCACATGTTTATGCTGTAGTTTATAGTTTTGGGAATTTCAGATTAACAGAATATCAACAAAATGGAACTTGCAAAAATTTGAGAAACCATTACTTTGAAAGGTCTAGAATACATATAAGGAACCATCCATAGAAAAACACCTGATTTTCCAGTTGTAGAGAAGAAATACCAAGGAAAGCACAATGGAAAATTCAAATTTGACAATCCATTGTGGCTTTTGTTCCAGGCAAATAAACACTGTGTTAGCCGTGGTGTACTCAGATAATCAAGACACTGAAATTAAAGTGAATGAGAATCTTCCCACTGGCAGAAGAATCTAAGTAGGATACCAATTATGAATTCCCACTACCTTTACATTTAAGAGAAACTGCTTGGTGTGGAGGCATGGCGTGCAAACGCAGCCACTGGGGAGCTGAGCAGTGATGCAGAGGAGATGGGCTCAGGGCCCGAGCCTCCTGAGATGCCTGACGGAGGAAAAGGACAGGTCGCCGCCGACGCTCCCGCGGGCAGAGATGGAGGCCGCACAGTGTCTCTCTGTAGAGCCCAGCCAGAGCCTGGGCACCAAAGGTTGGGTTTCATGCACACAGGTTAAGGAGGAATACTTTTCCTTAAACTTACATTGTCCACTGAAAAATCCACATATATTGGGGAAGAAACAAGGCTGGTAGGGAAATGAATTGTCATTGAAGTGATGCTAAAGAGAGTCCCTAAAGATAAGGACGATCTGAAGGAGGAAAGCATGATCCCCCCCCCCCCATTTTAGGTTAAGTGTATGATCTTGGATGACAAGCCTGTGTGTCTTTAAGAGAGGAGGACGCTCTGCTTCTCTCATTAGATGCAGGGGACATCCCTGATATTTGGTGGTTCTTGGTGTTAATTAAATGCTTCCTAGTGTTACATGCTAAATACCTGGCTTATAGTCTTAAATTTTGTTCTTTTTAAGAAAACATGGCACTGTACATTCTTAAATCAATTCATCAAAATGTCAAAAGTATCCTTCTAATTTTTCTGATACAGTAAATATCTGCACTAAAGGAACATAAATTTCTATAATGACATTTTCATCACAGAGTTAACATTTTTATGAAAAATGGGGAACAATTGTAATGTTCTTCAATGGGAAGTAGATAATAAATTGGAGTATCATCTAAATGATTAAACAGATTACAATATGCAGGAAAGAGAAAATTCATTATGACACCTAATACACACCAAAATTTACATCAAATAGGATAACATTGATGCATAACAAATATGTACTCTATTACAATTACTGTTACATAGCTAATCCTGGAATTCCACTAGAAATGAACTTTTAAAATCATTTCAAGTAATAATGAGGGCAGTGGAGTTCTTTTTTTCTTCCACAGTAAATTTAAGCCCAGTTATATTGGGCTGTTCTACCCATAATTGTTTTGTACCTAAGTCGGCTCTGTATATGAATATCTTGGCATTTTAAAACTTTCCATTTAACCCATTGTAGTGAACTATACATGCTTCAAAATAAAGAAGCAAATGATTTCTTAATTTGTTATATTAATATAACTTTCTTATTTACTCAACAGGTGGCTTAAAATTTTAAAACATGATGAATCAGACAGTAATGATGGAATTCTTGCTTGTGACTTTTACTGAGAGCCAGATGCTGTTAAAGCTGCATGCTGTTCTCTTCTCAGTGATCTACCTAGTGGCAGTGTTGGAGAATTTAATTATCATCCTCCTCACAATTCTGGACAAACACCTCCACACACCAATGTACTTTTTTCTCAGGCATCTGTCCTGCTTAGAACTGAGTCTCATTTCTGCCACAGTCCCCAAATCTGTCCTCAACACCCTCACCTTGACTGACTCTATATCTTTCCTAGGATGTGTGGTACAGCTCTTCCTGGTGGTGCTGATGGCTGAGTCAGAGATAGGCATCCTCACTGCAAAGTCTTATAACCGCTATGTCGCTATCTGCCGCCCTTTGCATTATGAGTCTGCCATGAACAAAGGAGTTTGTGTCCAGTTGATGGCAGTGTCCTGGCTCAATGGAGTGGCCTTGGGAATCTTGTACGCAGCTGGGACATTCTCTCTGAATTTCTGTGGGTCCAATAAGATCCATCAGTTTTTCTGTGACGTTTCTGCCTTGTTAAAGCTCAGTTGTTCTGAAGAACATGCAACTATTAAGCTCAGCGTGGCCATTTGGGGTCTGCTATGCATTTTCATGCTTGGTATGCATTGTTGTTTCCTATGTGTATATATTTTCCACTGGGTTAAAGATTCCAGCAAGAGAGAAGCAGTCCAAAGCCTTCAAAGCCTTCTCCACCTGCCTGCCTCACCTCATTGTTGTGAGTGCATTCCTTTTTGAAGCCAGCCGCCAATGAGCCTTCTCTCCTAGACTTGCTGGTATCTGTATTCTATTCGGTTGTACCCCCAACCTTGAACCCTCTTATATACTGTCTGAGGAACAAGGACATTAAATCAGCTCTAGGTAAAGTCCTGTGGAATGTGAGAAGCAGTGGAGTAAAGGAAAGATGACCTAATTTGAAGTTAGGAAATAGGAATTCCTTTTCTGTTCTGCCATTAACTAGCTGTTTGAAATTATTTGTATTAGAGATGAATCTATCACTGAGTCCTGCTGCTGATAGCCTCAGGTGGTCTGTTTTAATAGATATTGTCTTCCCTTATACTTTTTCACTTTATATCTTTTAACTATATAGATATCAGGAGGGCTTTCCTCTTACATCTGACTTTGGTTCTTGTTCTGATCTTTATAAACATGATATTTGTATGAGGTTCTTACTCTTCCCACACTATCATCTTCTTGGCATTTTTCTTATTTAGCTTGCTAGAGAGAATTATGAATACATTATGCATTTCCCAATCTCTAAACCCTTGTACATAGCTGATGAAAATAGTTTAAATATTTCCGCTAGGGAGTCCCATGCATGTAGTAACAGAAAACTCCTACCTACAGCTCTTCTAAGGGGCACATTGCTACAACCACAGCAAGTGGTGTCTGTGATGTCTGTGTGAGAAGCCCATGCAAAAATTCTCTGTCTTCACAGAGCCTGTCCTATTTCTGAGAATGTACTAGTCATGTCATAACTCCCTCTTTAACATACTCCTTATCAAGAGTTAAATCATTTCAAATGCATAATAAATATAGGTATACATTTTTCAGGAAAGTAAACATTACATTAAAAGAATATATCAATTTTCAGTTGAGTGCCTATTATTAAAACATTAAAATATGAAAAAGTTGATCTGAGAATCAGGTACATGTTATAATGACTCAATTTTGGGGAGAAATCACAACAAGTATGTGGTAAATCACACTAATATACCTATACAGACACTGACAAATGCAACCAAAACTTCAAGTGGAGGAGAAAAAGGAGAAGCAGTAGTGTAATGTAGAAGAATCAAGGCGGTTTCATATGGTTGTCCTCACAGGACACAGAACTATGACAAGTCGCTGGTCCTTTGGTGGTGCGGGGCGACAGTCAGGCAGAGCATCGCCACGACAGCCGGGCCGTGTGTCCCTTTGCCCAGCGTCGTGGTCCTCCTTCGCCTGCTTCGCGGAGCTTCCGCTGTGATAGACTTTCCTGCATCCCCTGGGAACCCGGCTCAGCTGTGGGAGCCCCGCAGACCTGCACAGCACTTCCCTTCCATGCCTTCCTACTCCGTTTCCCCGAAACGTCACAGTCACAGGGAACATTCAGATGAAAATGAGTGGAAATAGTGCCCCCACCTCAGTTCAGGGAGGTCTTTTGAATCTGAAAAAAGAAAGTGTGGTCCTCATAAATGGAAGCAAAATATGCCCAGTGCTTTCAGAAAGCTTCTCCATAGTTTCCATGGGCCTATAGAACGTTCTGAATGTGTTACGGTGTAAACATATTTGTTTATTATTTTCTGACATAGTAAAACACTTACCTAAAGGACTCCACAAGCAGTTAATTAAGTCAAATATCCAATACTAGTCATTTGACGGCGTCTCCAAGGAATGTGGGTTCCCACTGACTGTGGTCTAAAATCCAGATGATGATCAATATGATAATATTTAACAAGATTGCAAATATTTGCATTTTTAATTGAATTTGGGAAGCTCATATATGGGAATACTGGTTTGTGATGGCATAACTTGAAGATCATACCAGCAAAAAGGACATGACAGAGACCAAAAATTGCACAAAAGTTTTAAAATAATATTCAATGGAGAATTTTTAAAAAGTGAGTTTTTAAATTAGAGGTAGGAATTCTATCACTAGACATAAGCTTACAAGTCAAAGGTGCCCAGAACTGTACTATCAAATATTTTAATACTAGATATGTGACTATTAAGGGCTTGAAATGTAGCTAACATGACAGTGACATAATTAGTTTCAGTTCATTTAAATTTAAAATCGGATATTCAATTTGGTTATTGGAACATCTTAAGCTATGCTTGGAACAGCCTGAGAGTGAGAATCAAAAATATATATGTATGCATTTCATTGTGTTTCATTTTCTTTTTCTGTGCAACTTATTTCTAGAGACTTTGTCATGTGAAACTACTACAGTAACAACTACAAATAATGATGTCTTAGACAAGGCTCTAAGAACTTCTCACATACTTTTCATTTTAAAAGCCCCAAATGTATCATAATGTTAAGGGTTATATTCTTTATTTTTAAGTGTAGAATGAAATAGATATAATTCTAAATATAAGACATGATTTCATATTATTTATTCTGAAGGGAAAGGAAGATAGATATTTGGATAGACTGAATGGGTTTCTAGATGGTTGATATAATTGAATGGAAAAGAATAAGATAAAATAAAATTAGCAATTTTCAAAGTCCATGGTCAAGCCCAGCATTTTAGCTCCCAAGCCCATACTTACAGCCAACAAATTGGACTATATGAAATATATGTGGCTTCCAGTAACAAACATGACTATAAAATCCATCCTAAACATATATTATAATGGAAAATTTCCCTTTATTAACTTTTTCAGTGTGCTATTTAAGTAAAGATAAATTGCTCCTATGTGTATCAATTTCATTTGTTTAATGGATAATACAAGGAAAATGAAGTCCCCTTCTTTTCCTATGTACATGATTTCAATTATCCATTGTAGTAACAATAACAGTGTGCCACATTTCTCAACTCTCATTCAATAGAGTTTTACACAGGCATATAAACATATTTACACACATATATATGGAGTAATATATATGTTGAGGGTTAGTTTCACCACACGTTTACTCCAATTTGGAAAGGCAACCTACAGTTCAGGAAAATATATTCACAAATAATTGATCCAATTAAGGGTTAACATCTAAAATATATAGACAAAAAAAACCAAATAACCCTTTTAAAAAGTGAGCAGAGATCTGAACAGACATTTTTCCAAGGAGCACATACAGATGGCCAACAGGCACATGAAGAGATGCTCCACATCAGTAATCATCAGGGAAATGCAAATCAAAACCACAGTGAGATATCACCTCATACCAGTCAGAATGGCCACTATCCAAAGGACAAGAAATACCAAGTGTTGGTGAGTATGAAGAGAAAAGGGAAACCTCAGGCACTGTTAGTGGGAATGTAAGTTGGTGCACTGTGGGAAACCAACATTGAGATTCCTCTAAAAAATAGAAAAAAAACATATGACCCAGCAATTCCACTTCTGGGAATTTATCTGAAGAAAGCAAAATTACTAATTCCAAAATATATATGCTTACCTATGTTCATAGAACCATTATGTACATACAGTAGCCAAGACATGGAAGCAACCCAAATACCAGTAGATTGATGAATGGACATAAAAGATTAGCACATATACCAAATGGACTATTACTCAGTCACAAAAAAGAAGGAAATTTGCCATTTGTGACACGGTTGGACCTAGTGGGTAATATGCTATGTGAAAACGCCAGGCAGAAAAAGACAAATACCATATGATTTCACTCATATGTGAAATCTAAAAAAGAAAAATAGTCCTATAAACATGGAAAACAGCAGTTACCAGAGGGAAGGACTGGAACGATGGGTGAAATACATGAAGGGGATATAAAGGTCCGCACTTTTTTATGCTAAATGATACTCCATTGTGACAATCAATTCCATACGTTATCCACACTTGCTACATTTTCTTTATTGATTGGTTGAAAGACATTTACCTGGCTGTCATGTCTTTATTTTTATAATTAATTAAATAATTTAGTTTCATTGACAAAAAATATTTTATTGGTTTCCGGTATACAGCACAGTGGTCCAGCAGGTACCCATATCACTGAATCCACACCTGCACTGCTGCAGTCGTGTTTCTTTTAGTGAACAATTCTTACAGTAAACATAAAAACACAGGTATAAGCCTGATATTAAACTGTCATAATATCTGTATCAATTTATATTCTTACTAAAAGTGTACAAGTGTTCCCTATTCTCCCTGCCTTCACCAACATTGTTTTTTTATTAATAAAGATTCCCCTAATAAATGTGAGTGATAGATCATTATGGTTTGCTTGGCATGTTTTTGTAGATGATTAGTGATACTGACTATTTTTAAATTTTCCTGTTCACAACTTGTACATCTTCTTTTGGAAAAAACATCTGTTCAGGTCCTTTGCCATTATTTTAATCATATTATGTGTTTCTATTGTGTTGTATAAATCCTTGCATATATTAGTCATTAGCCCCTTGTCAGATTTATGGTTTTCAAATATTTTTCCCATTCCATAGGTTTCATTTTTATTTTGTTGGTTATTTCCTTTGTTGTGCAAATACATTTTTATTTTAAGTGTTATTGCTGATTTTTTTCTTTGTTGAATTGAAGTACAGTTGATAGACAATCTTATATTGGTTTCAATTATACAACACAGTGGTTCTACAGTTACTCATATTATTAAATCCTATCAACTAGTACAGGTACTGTCAACATAGGAAGACATTACATATTCTCTACGCTGTTCTAAAGTTTTGTGACAAACTTATGATTGACAATTTTTGTTTCCCTTTAACACCCTCCCTCCCCCAACCCACCCATTCCAAGCCCTCATCCAAGGTAACCACCAGTCCCTTCTCAGTGTCTATGAGCCTCCTGCTATTTTGTTCATTCTGTTTTGTTTTGTATTTATAGTCAACACATAAATGAAATTATATGGTATTTGTTTATTTAATTAATGTTCTTTAAATTTCTACTAAAAATTTCTTACTGAATTGGATACCCAAAATAAATGTTGTACATCTACCTAACTAAAGAACAACTTTATTTCTAATGATTCCTCTTACTCTCTTTTAAACTTAGATTCCCATAATACAAATCAAGCAATGGACACATATGAAATCAACAGAGAAATATCAACTTCCAGTGTTTTGAGGTGTCTGTGGTTGTTTAAGTTAATTATTTAAATACCCTATTAATTTTTACATTAAACAAAAAAAGATTCTGGATTTTCCAAGTTTGGAAAACATTATATATTTCCTATAATATTCTTGTTAAATTTATTTTATTGATATAATTTACATATAGCATTCTGTAAGCTTATGGTGTGTTGGTTTGATTCACATATTGCAGTTTGATTACCACTATAGTGTTAGCTAACCTCTGTCACATCACATACTTATACTTTCTTTTTTTTGGTGGAAACAATTAAGATCTAGTGTCTTAGAGACTTTGAAGTTTATAAGACAGCATTGTGTATAATCACTATGTGTGCATTATATCACCAGGGCTTGTTTATCTATTAGTTCCAAGTTTGTACCCTTAAAAAAATCTATCCTAAATACCCCTACCCCCACCCATCTGGTAATCACCATTCAACTCTGTTTTTATGAGTTTATGAAAAGCAATGTTTCTAATAGAATAAGAGGGAATATAACTAAATAATGCATTTGGTACCATATTGATAAAAATTTATTTTAAAATACATCACACAAATGAAACTAGTAGCTGCTAGAATACACCAGCACAATAATGATACATTAAATACAACCTCATTTTTCAAACACATTAATACATCTCTTATGGAAGGTCCACTACCTAATATCTATATATTGATAAAAGTATTCATGTAAAATTCATGAAATTCAATACAGGAAATTTGATATGCATAATTGTTCTATTCTCTGTACATGATTTTTGAATTAGCTAAAATTTGATATATGAATTTAATGTTTGAAAATGAGATACAAATAGAAATGTCCAAATTTGGTAGCTTTTTATTGTTGAAACTTCTAAACATACAAAATTATTGTATGAAAGTAAATCTGCTAAAGTCAGTAAGATAAGATAAATTCAGAGGTAGATTCACTAAGTGAAATATATCTTGATAAAAACTAGAGCTTTTTTGAGGCTGGGGGAATTCCAATCTTTCAAACTTAGATTATTTTTTAGAAAACCAACTGAGAAGAATTGTTACACACCCAATATCATAAAGACTGTTAATGAGAATAAGAAAGAAAAATTCAGCTTTGGCAATTGTATTTCTATTTCTTCTATTTCACACTGCCACCTATTTTCCACAGGAGCTTTCTCAGGGCTGCCTTGATTTATCTGTTCCTAAGGCTGTAGATAATGGGGTTCAGAGAGGGAGGCAGCACTGCATACAGCACTGAGAGCAGCAAGTCCAGGAGAGATGGGGACTCAGGCACTGGTTTCAAGTAGGCAATGGCTCCTGTCAGGGGAAAGGTGGACACAACCATGAGATGGGGAAAGCAGGTGGAGAGAGCTTGTGACCTGCCTTGTACAGATGGGATCCTTAGCACTGTATTGAAAATATAGATGTATGAGAAAACAATGGCAAGTAAACAAAAAAACCCATAAAATATCCCAATGGCCACACTGACATTAATAGTGATATGATCTTTAGAGCAAGAAATCTTTAATAATAAGGGAACCTCACAGAAAAACTGTGGGACTCTTCTGGAACCACAGAAAGATAAAGAGAAAGTGCCAGTGGCATATAGACCTCCGAAGAATCCTCCAAGGACCCAGCAGGCAGCTGCCAACTTCCCACATGCTGTCTTGTTCATGATGACCTCATAGTGCAGGGGGTGGCAGATGGCCACATAGCGGTCATAGGACATGGCGGTGAGGATGGACACCTCAGACCCTGCAAAGTGTATCACCAGTAAGACTTGCAGTGCACATCCGGGGAAAGAAATAGAGAGAAATCTTCTGCATCCGTGGATGTTTTGTTGCCCTTGTCTAGCTTGGATTAATATTTAGTCTATAGGCACACACCTGATCATCTACATTTGCTCTCTTACAGCGTTAAACTATGTTTTCTACCTTTATCTTGCATCTACCTACCACCTAGAGCTTTTTTATAACAATCTTTTGCTTGTGTGTTTGTTTTGGATTCTTTAAATATACATTCTCATTTAGTACCCTATTTATTCAGAATCTCATTACTGCTTCATTTTTGTAATAACATTTAATTTAAGTATTTTCCATATATTGATCCTGCTAAAATAGAATATAGCATCTTTCATATGTTATGAAACAAAAAGAATTTTCCTTTAATTCTGTTTTTATACTTCATGGTAAGAAGCAGGGGGGAAATGCATTTATAGTTCATTTCTAGGCAAAATTGTGAAGCTAACCACCAACCTATTCCTACCTATGTGCAGTCTCTTTATTTTACTAGAATTGGAAATTATGACCTCTTGAAAGGGAAAAAAAAAGTCACCATTCTACATTTAGCTGTATTCATATATACATTTCTGTATTTTTTTTGTTTGTAATGTAAAAAATTCACATGAACAATTTTGTAATGTAAAAAAAAATGTCCAGTGAGGTAGCTGTTATTGTCTATTCCATTTTTCTATCAGGCTATTTAGTTACCTGTCAGTAGCCCTTGTCAAACTAAAGCAATTTAATAATGAGTTTGATGTCCTTTATCCAAGGGAAGCAGTCTGTGGTCTGAGGGAGCTCAGTGCTCACAAGCAGTGGAGCACCCTCCCAAGGGATTTTGGATAAAAGCAAGCGTTATAGAGCATTGGAAGGGGAGTAAGGCATGATCAGCTGAGGACTCATATCTGGCATTATTTTAAAATGTCAAGGGACGTCGAGCCCAGAGAGGACCTGGCATGTGGTTATTGGTGGACTGGATATAGTGTGTTCCTGGTCAAGAAGAACATTTGTAAGAACATGAAACTTCACTTTGCTGACTTGAAACTCCAGGCAGAAGTGGCTCCATTTGGGGCCAAAAATTTATTTCAACACCATCTATCCTTATCATTCTATTGTGCTTTAATATGTAAAAATATGCTCAACCAAAAGGACACAGAATAAGTTCTTACATGGTGAACAGTACAAGGGCAGTCAACACAGAAACTTTCGGGTTTGATCACACATTATGAAGTATAAACAATCAGGTCAAATATGAATATTCATTTGATTTTTATACTTGATTTATATGTGAATCCCACATTTCTCCATTATTATTATTATTATTATTATTTTTTTTAATAAAATGGGTAAGATTCCTCAAGGGAGGAACAACCTAAGACAGGCACAGTCGCAGGGGGCCCATCAGGTGAGAAATTGGGGATCAACAGAGGTGAGGCTTAGATGGCAGCAGGCAGACCCCATGGCGGGTCTCGCCTCACTCTCGCCCCCCTCTCCGCCCCCCGCCCCCGCAGAAGGGGCATCACCGGACTGTCCTACTGGGTAAGTGCGGTGAGCAGTCGGCAGGCCCCAGGCAGCAGGACACCTCGCGGGGAAGAACGCTGGCTCATGTGATGTTGGTTGATTTCTTAAACACGTTTTCTCTATGCAAAAATAAAGTCAGTCCAACATGGTGTTAAGATGTCATAACTGGAAAAGGACTAAAGGTCATTTATTTATTTTTTTTAAATCACTCTAATGAATGTGTTTTTTTAAAACTTAGGAGATTTTTGCTCCCCCTCTGGCCTTTGTTCTTTTCATTGTAAAGTGAAGAGGATAGAGTACATGAATGCTGTAGAACTTTGATATCTAATCTGGGTTTATTTCCTGTGCCCGTCCTGTTTGGCCTGCTAGGACCATCAGTAGACCACTGTTGCTGACCAGCAGGCAGAGGGTGGAGCTGCCCAAAAGGAATCCCAGTAGAAGCTTCTCACATCACAGAAAGGGCTGGCAGAGGAGAACCACCAGCCCATGCTGACAGCGATCTCCTACTACTGACGGGAAGGCAGAGAGGTGGGCCCTACCCACAGCACAGCAGCAGGAACACAGATCCCCTGCAAAAGGAAACCAGGCACTGGCGAGCAAAGAGTCTTCAGCTCCTGGACACCACAGGATGCATACTTCAGACAGCCACAGCATTTTAGATGAGCAGGCATAGCTGTTCTATCTAGGACAAATGAAGAAATACAAGAACCCAGACCAAATTAGGAGGCAGGGGAATATGTAACAAACAAAAGAAAGGATTAACACACTTACATAGGGCCAAATGAAAGAGAAATTAGCAATCATCTTGAGAAAGATTTCAAAGTAACAGTCATAAAGATGTTCACTGAACTGTGGAAAATAATTGATGATCTCAGTGAAAACATCAGCAAAGACATAGAAAATATGAATAAGAGTGACTCTGAGCTAAAGGATACAATAACTGAAATGAAAAATAGAAGAGAGGGAATGAATATAGACTGATGGAAGAGAGGAAATAATCAATGTGATGGAAGATAGAGAACAGGAAAGTAGCCAAGCTGACAAACACAGATAATAAAAAATTTCTAAGAATGAGAAGATGCTAAGAGAGCTGTGTGACAACTTTAAATGCAACAATAGTGATGTTATAGGGTTCCAAAAGGATGAGATAAAAAGGAGTAGAAAATCTCTTTGAGTAAATAATCATTGAAAACCTCCACAATCTGGGGAAGGAAATAGACACTTAGATCCTGGAAGCACAATGATCCCCTAATAAAAGGAACAATAGGGTTGAAAACACCAATACATATGTAATTAAAATGGAAAAGATTAAAGATCAGAAGACAATTTTCAAAGCAGCAAGAGTGAGAAAGACAGTTAAATATAAGGGAAACTCCATAAGGGTATTGGCAGACATCTGAGCAGAAATTTTACAGGCCAGAAAGGAGTAGCAATAAATACTTAATATATTAAAAGGGAGGAACCTACAACCAAGAATCCTCTACCCACAGGTAGATCATTCAGAATTGAAGTTGAGAAAAAAATTTTCCCAGATAAATGAAGGTTAAAGAATTCCCCACCACTAAACCAGCTATATTAAAGGCTGTAAATAGAAATGTTATTAACCTATGTAATTTTCAACAGTGGAAATAACCCTATCGTAAACAGGATAAATAGTAAATAGTAAATCCTATAGTAAGTGTAGACCAATTACTTACTACACAAGAATGAAGTTAAGAAAAACAAAAGCAATAAAACCAACTTTACACAAAATCAGTCAAGGGATAAACAAAAGATGTAAATTATGACATGTTATACACAAAGTGTGGAGGAGGAAGAAGAATGAAAAATAGTACTTTTAGGTTGTGTTCAAAATAGAGTAACACATAAACTGTTATAAACTCTTATGTTTCTAACTTAACATAAACTGTTAGATATTTAGAAAGTATCTATGAACCTTATGGTAACCACAAACTGAAAGCCTTTAACAGACAACACAAAATATTGAAAGAAAGAAAAATAATCCAAGCATAACACCAAAGAAAACCACCAAATAAGAAGAGAACTGTATGAAAGGAAGTAAGAAACAGAGATGAACTACAAAAGCAACCAGAAAACAATTAATTAAATGGCAATAAGTATATATCTAACAATAATTACCTTAAATATAAATGGATTGAAATGCACCATCAAAACATATAAGGTGGCAGAATGGAAAAAGAAAGAAGACCCATCTACATGCTGATACAAGAGACCATTTCAGACATAAAGTTATACATAGACTAAAAGTGAAGCAATGGAAAAAGATATTTCATACAAATATATGGGAGAAAGTAGAAGGAATAGCAGTACCTGCATATGAAAAAATAGGCTTCAAAACAAGGAAAGCAACAAGAGACAAGTAAGGGAATTACATTATGATAAAGGAATCACTCTAACAAGGGATATAACTTATCTCTGCTCTCAGCACAGGGCACCTAAAAATATAGAACAAATGTGACAAGACACCAATGTGGAAATAGACAGCAATTCATTCATATTAGAAGATTTTAATACCCCATTTACATCAAAGATGGATCATCTGGACAGAAAATAAGGAAACAGATATGTTGAAAGTCACATTAGAGAAGATGGAATTTACAGATATATACATGTCCTTCCACCCAAAAGCAGCAGGACACACATTTTTCTCAGATGCATATGAATAGATAAAATATTAGGATACAAAAAGTATCTCAGCAAAATAAAAAAGATTAACTGTATCAAACATCTTTTCAGATTAAAATGATATAAAGCTAGAAATCAAGTACATAAAGAAAAAAGTGACTACAAGCAATTAAGAACTAAACAACATTTTTCTACCTAATCAATGAATCAATGAAAAAGCCAAAGAAGAGATCCAGCAAGTCATGCAGAGAAATAAAAAAAAAATACAGAAGTTCAAAATCTGTGAGAAGCCACAGAAGAAGTTATAAAAGGGAAGTATATATAGCAGTGCAGACCTATCTCAAGAAACAAAAAAAAAAACCAAAAGAAAAGCCTAACCTCACAGCTGAAGAAGCTAGAAAAAGAAGAAAGAAAAGAAACTAGAAAAAGGAGAAAAAAATGAAACCCAAAGTTAGTAGAAGGGAATGATAATCATCAGAGCAGAAATAAATAAAATAGAGAATAATAAAATAGTGAAAACAGTGAAACCAAGAGCTGGTTGTTTGAAAAGATTAAAAAAATCACTAGCCAAATTTATCAATTAAAAAGGACATAAATTAACAAACTCAGAAATTAAAGAGTAAAAATTACAACTGAAACCACAGTAATACAAATTATTACTAAAGAAATCTATGAAAAATTATCTGACAATAAACTGGACAACCTAGAAGAAATAAACACAGTACTAGAAATGCACAGCTTTCCACGACTGACTCAGGAAAAAACATAAAATCAAATGGACTAATTACCAGTAAAAAAGTTGAATAGGTAACCAAAAATCTCCCAATAAACAAAATATCAGTAGCAGGTGGCTTGACAGTTGAATTCTATTAAACATTAAAGAGCTAATACCCACCCTCAGTAAAGTATACCCATTGTGGTTTTGATTTGCATTTTCTTGATGATTAGTGATGCTGAGCATAGTTTCATGTTGGTCACCGGCATGCCTTTGAAAAAAAAGTCTTTTGAGGTTCTCTGACCTTTTTTATATCAGATTGTTTTCTTTGATCTTGCATACTAAGTAATTTTAAGTATTTTAAATTTTAAACTCTTGTCAGATATATCATTTAAAAATATATGTTCCCATTGAAAAGATCGCCATTTTATATTATTGATGACATACTTTGTTGTGTGGTTTTTGTTTGATGTAGCTGCACATATTTATTTACTTATTTATTGTTCTTTCACCTCACTGGAGACAGTCTTCAGTATGAGTTCTTACATTATGAGGAGTGATAAATGAAGCTCGCAGAATGTTAATGAGAGAAATATGAGCATGACTATGCAGATAAACATAAAATAATGTAATGGAAAAATTAATTTTTACTGTTATCTAATACTGCAATGATGTAAATTCAATCTTTATGGCTTGCTGTAAGGAATTTAATTATAATTTGTACTGTTTTGTAATTTTTCTTGTTGCATGTAAAAATAGAATTACACTTAGAAAGTCATTAAATAGTATGAAATTACTGTTAGGTAGTTATTTGCATTATTGCTCTGTTTTCTAAAGAAATCTATGAAAAAATATATGCCAATAAACTGGACAACCTAGAAGACATAAACACAGTCCTAGAAATGTACAGCTTTCCAAGACTGACTCATGAAAAAACATAAAATCAAATGGACTAATTACCAGTAAAAAAGTTGAATAGGTAACCATAGCCATATAGCATAATCATTAGACAAAGAATATGTTATAGAGATAACTGTTTTATGACATATTGAAACAAATAAATGTATGTCTTCATTTGCACAGAAAATGCAGAGGGGTCCAATTATATATCATAAATAACTATCTCACAAATCAGATCTCCAAGTCAGGATGAAAAGTGGTATGTCAATAAATCATAGTGATATTAACCAAGGTATTGAGACTAATGGCTGATGCCATGTAGCAGATGAAGTATGAGAATAAAAACCACATAATTAAAATAATAAACTTAAAAAGATACCTTGCTGAAATACATATAAATAAAAGTGTTAAAAAAAAAAAATAAAAAAAAATAAAAAAAAATAAAAAAAAAAAAAAAAAAGTGTTATTTCAGACTGGGAAAGAATGCCCCAGAAATTAGAATATTGGCCAACTGAAAATTTCTCACTGGCACTAGAAAGAACTTAGCCCCATTCTCTCCTCTTTCTCTGCAAAACTGAAATAAAGCATTATAGCAGCTCTAGAGAAGCAGCTCAAAGCTTCTGTCCTGCCTCCTGTGTTGCAACTAATGAAATCTGTTTCCTCACACTTTCCAAGATTTGGACAATAAACAGTTACAGAATCTGCAGACATGACTGAACTTCTCCAGTCCCTGCTATGAAATGTATAAGCTGTTGTCTTCAGAAAAAATAAACCTAACCTGTGAGCTGATGTAAGTCTGGTATATTTTAATGAAAGTTTAAACTAATGTTTTAGGTAATTGTTAAACCACCTGCACAGAATATATTTTAATTTACATTGTAATATCTTGAAGAACATTAGAAAAAATGTTAAAAATCAACTCTAATGGGTGACAATTCAGAAAAAGACACTGAATACATTAATTTTAGTATATATACAGTATAAACAATAACAACAAAATAAAGAAATAGGGGAGTGATTAAAGTAAATCTGTAAGCAAATTTTAATTTATTTTTAATAAATGCTCCAATATCAAATACTACAACTAAAACTGAATGCACATTAATTTCACATTTATTTATAATAGTGAATACTAGAAAAAATAGTCTAAAATAATTTTTCTGTTAAAGTATAAAAATTTAGAGAGGAAGGATTATGAACCTCTTCTTTTCAATATTCATCAGCTTTTAATGAGACTTTGTTTTCTTGGTAATCTTTCCTTCTCCCACCAGAAATTCAATTTAAAACACATTTTTTTTAGTAAAAAAAAAAAGAGGCTTGTTTTTGTTTACTATCACTGTTGTAACAAATTGTCACAAATTCTGTGCTTAAAACAGTTTTATTATTTTACAGTGCTGTCATTTAGTAATCCAAGCCTGGCCACTCCGGTGAAAATCTAGGATTAGCTGGAATGGTTGCGTTCCTTTCTAGTGTTCTGGTGAAAATCCATTTATTTGTATTTTCCACTTTCTAAAGTCTGCCCACATTCCTTGGCTCATAGCCACCAACCATCCTGAGAACCAACAGTACAATGTAAGACCTCCCTTCTTCCTAATGCTTATCTCACTTTGGACATAGATTAGAAAAGTTCTCCACATCACGGTATTTACATAGCTACATTAGGTCCTCAGGATAATCCAGTATAATCTCCTCAAATTCCCCAAGTTTATCATGTCACCAAAGTCTCCTTTTCTATGTAAGGGATCATATTTATACCTGCCAAGGATTAGGACACAGACATCTTCAGCAGACACTCAGAGGCTTACAGCTGTGTTTCAGAAAGACTATTTTGAATGGATCACACTCAAAACAGTAAGTGTTCTGCTTTTGAGAAAATCACAGTTTATTAATTGTCCTGAATATTCCTCTTGTATCCTAAAATAATATTGCATTTAACATACATATTAAATAATTTATACTAGGTCTCAAAAACATGGTGCAATAGTAAAAAATATAATTCAATTTAAATACTGGATCTATTATTTTCCTGTAAAATCATGTAAAATTTCCGTACAAACTTCCCTAAAGCTGCCTTGATTTCCTTGTTTCTTAGACTGTATATTACTGGGTTCAGAAATGGAGGCAACACAGCATAGAACACAGACACTAAAAAATCCACAAGATGTGGTGAGTCAGAAACAGGCTTCAGATAGGCAGTGGTGGCTGTTATATGAAATGTCATCACAACTGTGAGATGGGCAGGCAGGTGGAGAAGGCTTCTGACCATCATTGTAAGGATGGCATCCTCAGAACTATGTTGAAAATGGAAGCATATGTATAACCTATATAACCTGTACAAAAAAGCCCATATATGACCCCAAATGCTACACTAACATCAATGGCAGTATGTAACTCTGAGCAAGAAATCTTTAGTAGGGAGGGCACATCACTGAAAAATTGAGGGAGTTTCCCGGAGCCACAGAAAGATAAAGGGAAGGTTCCAGCTGAGTACAAGACCCAAAAGATGCTCTCAAAGACCCAGGAGGCAGTTGCCATCTTCACACAGAGCCCCCTACTCATCATGCAGCGGGAGACAGATGGCTGCACAGCAGTCATGGGACATGGCTGTCAGGATGAAGAGGTCACATGTGGCAAAGTGAACCACCAACAGGACCTGTGACAGGCATCCTGGGAAAGAAATGTGGCTCCTGTGATGATGAGAAGATTCCCCAGGAGAGATGCCATGTAAATCAGCAAGAACAGAAATGCGAGTGAAACCTGGAGCTCCATGGTGTCAGAGAATTCCAGAAGTAAGAGTCCCGTCAGTGCCATGAGGTGGGTCATGTCTTCCACTCTGTTCACCTAACATGGAACATAAGAAGGTAAGGACTCACAGCAGGTTTTTATGAAGTCTTTATCCCTTCCATTACTACCTGTCATTTCTGTTTAAATTAATCTGAATTGTGTTACTAAAGCAGGCACATTATCACTCTTGTTAAATGCATGTTGTCCCTAAGAACCTGTCATGGTGTCACAGGCTGTAAATGTTAGGATGGCAGATAAACTGCATGAGTTTTTATTGTGTCTGTGTCTTATCAAAGTTTTACTGGCTCATTAGCTGAATTATCTATAAAGTACAACGAATTCAATTATTCAAGCAGTCAAAAGGAGAGAATATTTTTTGTAAGTTACCAAAAAATTCTTGTAAAAGTTATAGTTTTTATTTTATTGATTAAACAAATTTTATTGAAATATAGCATATATGCAATATTATATTCATTTCTGATAAGTAATATAGTGATTCGTCAATTATACACATTGCTCTGTGCTCACCGTCATACATTGATTGACCGGTATTATGGGCTATATATTCCCTATGCTATACTTTCATCCCTGTTGTTAAATTTTTGTGTCCTTGGAAGTCAGGCCCTCCTCGCCCCTCTCCCCTGCTTAGCCTGCCCCCCACCTGTCTTTGCCATCCATCCATTCTCTCTGCTCATGACTGTGCATTGTGCATTTCTTGCTTTGTTTTTTTCAGGCTCCTCATAGAAGTGGAACCAATGCATTCCTCTTTCTCTGTCATATTTTACATATCACAATACCCTGAGGGACATAAAGAAATCAACATCACTAATCATCAGGGAAATGCAAATCACTATTACAGCATATCACCTCATGCCAGCAGGAATGGTTAATATCAAGAACACAGTAACTAACAGGTGTTGGTGGGGGTGTGGAGAGAAGGGAAACCTTGTACTCTGCTATGAGATTGCAGAGTGGTGCAGCCACCATGCAAAACAGTATGGAGATTTTGCAAAAAGGTAGTAAGTGAAACACCATACAATCAAGCAATTCTAGTTTGGAAATTCACTCAAAACACACTCAAAAATATATAAATACCCCCATGTTTATTGCAGCATTATTTACAATAGCCAGGAAGTGGAAACAACTGAGGTGGTTTTAAATAAATGAGTGGATAAACAGGTGGTACTTACTTAAAATGCATTATCCAGGTATGAAAAAAAAAATTGCCATTCAAGACAACCTAAATTGACCTAGAATGTATTATGCTAAGTAATAGTTTTTGATACTCATACATTTATCTCAGAAAGTAAAATTATTTTCCATTTAATTTTATGATGAAATGCATTATATTACAGAAGGGAAATACAAATTTGTGGTAGAAAGGACATGGACAAGGAAGGCAGGAGGTGTATATCTATGGAGTTATAATAACATTATCATAGAACACTAATATCAATGATAGATGTAGGTAGAAATATTGAATATGGAGTAAAAATTCACTTTCCCAACTTCCTGTCTTCTCATGTTCATAGTCACATACATGTGTCACACACAATCATACATTCACGTAACTACTCACACCCAGATTGATTTTTCAGTATTTTTAAGGACAGGATAAAGGCACACTTTAGAGAAAATGGTAGAAATAGATGTGCAATTATAAAATATGTAGAAATACCAATGGTAAAGAGCATCATGATCTTTACCTGTGATGAAGAAAAGTAATTTAGTGCCTGAGAAATAATAAACTATACTGAATACATTATGAAGGAAAAAAAATAATTTCAATGTCATTTAATATGAACAAAATTAGAACATTTTATTAATATACTGGAATTTAGATGAAGAACCCTTACTTTCTAAAAATGCATATTGGTTACTAAATTCAAATTTAGTTCCTTGAGTGGGAGAAATAAATAGTTTCTCTATGTAAGACTCTTCTTTACAAAGCCCAAATTACAAGTGATGCTAGACGTTACCACTGAAATCTAAGACACAGAGCCTATCACAGAAAGTGAAAATGTATCTCTTCATCTAAGGACCACATTAACTCCACATTTCTGATGCGTGTTCCGATTTAGGAGGAAAAGCTGAGATGGAGGGAGTCAAGTGTCCATGTTCCGGAGATGGGCATAAGGCCCGCAGAGCCACCCCCAGATGCTCACTGTGCTGTGAACAGAGCGGCTGCCCTGGGAGGCCAAGCAGCACTATTGAGCAGAGGTTTGTGGATTTCTCTAGAACCTGCACAAGGATAAGGTTTTATTGTATTCTTAATCACAAACTTAATTTGTATACATTTTAGTATTATTTCTTTTCATGGAAATTATAACTTTTCAGTTTCCAACATTCATCATTCACAGTAAATGTCTTTTGAGAGGAATGTGTACAATATGAATGTGTGTGACATATACAAAGAGTATAGTATTTTTCTTTTTATTGATGTATACTTGATATACAGTGTTATAGTGGTTTCAAGTATACAGCACAGTAATTCAACAATTATCTGTATTGTCTTAATCCCACCAAGCATATTTACTATTTTTTCAGCATAGATGTTACGTGATTACTGAGTATACTCACTATGCTGTACACTCATTCCTGTGACTAATTTGCATTATGATGAGATTTTTGTGTGTCTCTTTATCCCCTTCACCTGTTTCACCCACCCATCCCAACCTCTCCCTCATAATAACCACCAGTCATGTCTCAATAGACTGAATCTATTGCTGGTTTGCTTGAATGTTTCATTTGGTTTTGTTTTTAGATTCTACAAATAAGGGAAACCACATGGTGTTTGTCTTTCCCACCTGGCTTATTTCACTGAGCATAACACCTCTAGGTCCATCCATGTGTTTGAAAATGACAAGATTTTGTTTCTTATGGCTGAATAATATCCCACTTTATATGTGTATCACACCTTCTTTATCCATTTCATCTACTGCTGGACACACCTTCAACATTCCATTTGACCCAAATTACAAAACCTAAAACCTAAACATACTTGAGAATAAGGATTCAGAATGGTGAAACTGAATCAATCCAGAGATATACTTTCACCAATAAGGATTGTAATTAATGTGTTTTGTGACTTGAGAGGTTTTCTTTCTCTCTCTTGATCCAGTTCTATCAATTAGAAAGTAAAGAGGTTAGATTTCATTACTATAAAACTTCCATCTGTGAGTTGTGCTGCTTCAAGGACCCCCCAGTGTTCATCATGTTGAAGTGCATGCTGGCTGCCACTTCGTGGTCACCTTGAAAGTTAGGTCCCATCTGCATTCCTGGAGCAGCATGTTTAAGTAAGTATAGCTATTAGTGCTTTATTATATAAGACAGGCTTACTTAGCTTAACAATTTCTTACTTCATACATGTAAACAGCAGAGTAGGTGGGCCTTTTAAACATATATATGTGACTTAAGTTACCATGTTTTTCAGTATGCAAGGTAATAAAATATTCAAAAAATTTTGATATAAAGATACCTGTTGAGGTTGTTTAAGGACCTTAGATTAAATTTAGCTCCATGTCCATGTTAAAATATGAATGAGAATGAAGGACTCTTAAACATCTGGATTATACACATTGGGATAACCTTACTTAGAGGAGACCAGATCATACATAATGCCTCACAGTTATATAGACTATGACACTTATCAGAATGAGCTCCACTCTTATTCTGGAAAACTTGAGCAAATATTGAAGTAATGCAAGCTGAAGACTATGAAAGCAATTCAGAGATTGCATATATCAGCTCTGGGCTTACAATCTGCCTTTGCATATTAAACATCTTTGCACCTACCTGGTCACTGCAGCCGATGGAAGGTCATTTCCTCTCCCTATTTTCCTGCAGTCTTATAATGCCTAATATTCATACTCACCTATTAGGATTCAAAATGTTAATGTTGTGTGCTACCTAAAGTCTTCTTTCTACTAATTTTCTCCTGTATATATCATGGTATGCGGGAGAATCCCTAAAATTCACTTTGTCTGAACACCTCTCCTTTTCTTTTATTCTAGAGAACATGAAATCATATTCAATATTTAAATATTGTCCTTTGGGAAAACTGTGGACTGACAGACAGGCATGATTCTCTTAGGGACAATGAGGGCAGCTGTGTAGGAAACCTTATTAAACCAGATCACTCAGTAGCATTTAACCATGGCATGAACACCTCACACCTCACCTGCCTCTCTCATGCTGTTATTTTTCCCTGGTGTATTTTTCCCTTACTGACCCTCTTCAGTAGGAGAAAAGATCACATATTTTCCAGCATATGTTATTTGTTCAGTTCAGAGGGAATCAGTGTATATGATCTCTATTATTGATGTTTTTGCATAATCTTCAATCTGTGCCTCTGCTTATCTCTAACTCCTGCCATCATTCATGAATGTCTATTAGTCCACGACTGATGAAAAGAGCAACACCAGAGTGGAATATATAACCTCAACTTTTGAAAAAGAAAATATTGTGGAGATAGTTGTTTTATGACATGTTAAATAAATCAATGTATTAATTCATTTGCTCAGAAAATCAAAAGGGTTCCATTTTTATGTAATGACTAACTATATGGTCTCCCAAATCAGGATTAAAATATCGTGTGTCCAATAAATCATATCTAGGTTAACAATGGTATTGAGAGTAATGGTGCATGCCATATATCAAATCAAGTATGAGATCAAATCCCATATAATTGAAATAATAAAGTTCAAAAAGATTCTCATTGAAATAAGTATGGTTAAGAATATGGTATAAGAAGAAAAAACAAATGTCACAGAACTGAAAATACTGACAACCTGGAAATGTCCTGCTGGCCCCAGCAAGAAGGGCACCCAAGGAGCTTCTCTTTATTTAAACCAAAATTTTAACAGTCAAACCATGTGAAGAAATAGCTCAGATTTACTTCCTGCATTTTATCCTGTGACAAATGAATTCTGTTTTTTCACACCCTCCAAGAATTTGAACAATAATTATTGAATATGTAAACACAACTGAAATTCTTCAATTATTCTATTAAATATATAAGCTGCATCTCCCCACAAAAATAAACCTCATCCAAGAGCTGATCTCAGTTTGCAGTGTTTTGATGAAAGCTTAAGCAAAAAAATTTTGGTAGTTTTAACTAATCCACACACAGTATGAGATACATATTAATTTCCATTTTAATATTTTAAAGAGCATTAGAAATTAAGTTAAAGGCAACTTTAAGTCATGAAAATAAAAGTTATTGGACAACAAAAACACTAATTTTAATATATTTGATATGAATAACAACATAACAGGAATTAGGGACTTTATTATATGAAGAAATTCAGTAGATAAATGTTAATCTTTGTTCAATAACCTTTCATTCAAAATTCAATTAATGAAGTCCAACAGCACACTAAAGCTATAAATTAAAAGCATATTATTTTCTTATTTTTTACAATAGTGAATAATGCAAAAATAGTCTAAATAAAAAAATTTCTGCAAAATTATAAAAGTTTTAATAGTAAGTAGGATTGTGTTTGTTCTATGTACCTTACTTTTTACCCAGACTCAGTCATCATAACTGTTCACATCAGAAATTCTTATTTAAAAAACTGTACATGGACAAGGATTTTAGGCTCATTTTCTTGACTGCTGTAACCAATTGTCACATTCTGTGGCTTGAAGCAATTTTACTATTGTAGAGTGCTGCGTTTTAGAAATCCGAGCCAGATCACTTGCAGTGAAAATCTAAGATTAGCTGGCATGGCTGCATTCCTTTCTAGAGTTCTACTGGAAATCCATTTCCTTGTATTTTGCATCCTCTATTGACTGTCAATGTTCCTTAGCCATGACCACTTAAATCTTTAAAGACAGCAATGAAAGACCATCCTTCTTCCATAGACAATCTCTCATTAACATGGCTTAGAAAAGTCCTTATAGATTTAAGTGTTTATATAACTATGTTACTCCTGTCTAGAAATCTGGCTAAATCCCCCATGTCAATCTCCTTAAATTAATCATACCCTCAAATTCACATTAGCCATGCAAGTCTCATATTCACAGGTACCAATGATATACCATCTTTCCTAGTCTCTTCTGGGACTCACAACAGTGAGTCTGAAGTCTGACTTAAATAGAGCACACTCTAAATAATAAGTAGTCAGATTTTGATACAATCTGAGATACAGTTGAATAATAAATATGAACTATATCCTTGTATATTGAAATAAAATATTATTTTAATAGAGATATTTACATACTTACACTAGATCATGAAAATCTAAAGCATCTCTAAAAAGTAAAATTTAATCTTTCTTTGTAGTAGTTCTATTCTTTTCCTCATAAAATCTATAATGATAAAGTTTCCATATAACCTTGCCTAAAGCTGTCCTGATTTGCTTGTTTCTTGGACTGTATATTACTGGGTTCAGAAATGGAGGCAACACAGCATAGAACACAGACACTAAAAAATGCACAAGATGTGGCAAATCAGGTACAGGCTTCAGATAGGCAGTTGCACCTGTTCTAAGAAATGTCGTCACAACTATGAGATGGGCAGGCAGGTGGAGAAGGCTTCTGACCGTCCTTGTATGGATGGCAACCTTAGCACTATGTTGAAAATGGATACAAATGTATAACCAATAGAAACTAAGCAGAAAAGTCCATATATGAGCCCAATCACAATGCTAACATCAATGGTAGGGTGTATCTCTGAGCAATAGGGAGGGCACATCACAGAAAAACTGAGGGAGTTTTCTGGAGCTGCAGAACAATAAAGGGAAGGTTCCAGCTGAGTAAAAGACCCCAAAGATGCTCCCAAAGACCCAGAAGGCAGCTGCCATCCTCACACAGACCTCCTGCTCATCATGATGTCGTAATGCAGCGGGAGACAGTTGGCTGCACAGCGGTCATGGGACATGGATGTCAGGATAAAGAGGTCACATGCGGCAAAGTGGGCCACCAGCAGGACCTGTAACAGGCGTCCTGGGAAAGAAATGAGGCTCCTGGGAGAGAGAGAGTGTCCAGAACAAACTTTGGAACTGTGACAGAAATGAGACAAGCATCAAGGAATGATAAGTTCCTCAGGAAGAAGTACATGGGGGTGTGAAGACAGTGGTCCAAGGTGACAAGGATGATGATGAGAAGATTCCCCAGGAGGGATGCCATGTAAATGAGCAAGAACAGAAAGGCAATTGAATCTAGGGCTCCCTGGAGTCAGAGAATTCCAGGAGGAAGAAGCCCGTCAGTGCCGTGAGGTGGGTCACGTCCTCCACTCTGTTCACCTAACATTGGACAAAAGAAGGTAAGGAGACATATAAGGTTCTTGCAAAGTTTTCCATTACTACTTTTTCATTTCTGTTTAAGTTAATCTAGATTGTGTTACTAAGACATGCACGTTCTCACTCTCCTTAAATGCATATTGTGCTTAAGAACCTCTCATTGTGTCATAGGTAGTAATTGTTAGGATGGCATATACACTGAGTGAGCTGATACTGAATATTCAAACAGTATTCTGTATTATGGGAGGGGCTTATTTATTGTGTCTGTGTCTTATCAAAATTTTCTTGACTTACTAGCTGAATTTTCTAAAAGTACGTTTGCATAACAAATTCAATTATTAAAGCAGCTCAAAAGGAGATAAAATAAGTCACTGAATAATATTTGTAAAAGTAATAGCTTTTATTTTATTGTTTAAACATTTTATTGAAACAGTATATAAACAGTATTGGTTTCAGGTAAACAGCTCAGTGATTCATCCATTATATACATTATTATATGTTCACCATGCTAATGCAGTTGCCATCTGTCCCCATACAATGATTTACCAATATTTTGAGTTGTATATTCCTGATGGTGTACTTCCATTCCTGTTTTTAAATAATTTTATAATTTGAAGTTTGTACCTCATTATCCCTTTCACCCCCTTAGCCTGTCCTTTGTTCCCCTCCCAAGGTAACCATCTGTCCATTCACTGTTTATGATTCTATTCATTGTTGGTTTATTTTGTTTTATTCAGATTCCACAAATAAGTGAAACCATATGGTATTCTTTCTCTTTCTTATTCCACTTAGGACCCTCAGACACATAAAAAAGATGTTTATCATCAATAATCTGCAGTGGGAAGAAAATCAAGTTCAAAGGAGAAGTTAATCATAATATATGACAGTTACAGGGATGAAAGAGCAGATGAGATGAGCCTCTTCAATATCTGCATGTGATCTCAGTTACCATGGTTTTTAAGATGCAAGATAATTAAATGTTCAAAAAATTATAAATACATGGTTTTCTGTTGCAGAAGTTAATGAACCTATCTTCATTGTGTTATAAAAATGATTAAATTTAGATACATGTCCCTGTTTATTCATGTGAGAATAATGATTTCTCACATATCTTGATTATGAACATTTGGATAACCATACCTACAGTAGACAGAAGACATATAGTATTATATATGCTATAGAGAAAAGACTGTGACACTTTTGAGATCATTCTGTAATCTTATTCTACAAAATTTGAGGAATAAAGTTCTAAGTCATTAAAGTTAATACTTTGAAAGAATAGATAGTCTTCTAAGAAAGAAAACATGTATCAGCTTCTTAAAAGCTACCTTTCCATATTAAAAGTCTTTGCACCTACCTGGTCATATGCAGACCAAGGATGGTCATTTGTTCCATCTCTTCTTCTGCATTCTTAGGAAGACTAGTATTTATACTCACTGGCTGGGATTCAAAATGCTAATTCCTTGCTACCCAATGTTTCATTTTGCTCATTACTTCTTTCTTTTCCATGGTTTGAGAGAGAAAGAGATACAGTTCTTCTTTTCTGAGCCCTCTTATTGTATTTTTTTGGTATCATTAATCTACAATTACATGAGGAACATTATATTTACTAAACTCCCCCCATAACTAAGTCCCCCACCACATACTCCACTGCAGTCACTGTACATCAGAGTAGTAAGATGCTATAGAATCACTACTTCTCTTCTCTGTGTTGTACAACCCTCCCTGTCCTTCCCCTGCTACATTATGTCTGCTAATAGTAATGCCCCCCTTTTTTCTTCCAACCTTATCCCTCCCTTCCCACACATCCTCCTCAGTCCCTTTCCCTTTGGTAACTGTTAGTTCATTCTTGGGTTCTGTGAGTTTGCTGCTGTTTTGTTCCTTCAGTTTTTCTTTGTTCTTATACTCCACATATGAGTGAAATCATTTGGTACTTGTCTTTCTCCACCTGGCTTATTTCACTGAGCATAATACCCTCTGGCTCCATCCATGTTGTTGCAAATGGTAGGATTTGTTTTCTCCTTATGGCTGAATAATATTCCATTATGTATATGTACCACATCTTCTTTATCCATCTACTGATGGACACTCAGGTTGCTTCCATTTCTTGGCTATTGTAAATAGTGCTGCAATAAACATAGGGGTGCATATGCCTTTTTCAAACTGGGCTGCTGCATTCTTAAGGTAAATTTCCAGGAGTGCAATTCCTGGGTCAAATGGTATTTCCATTTTTTGTTTTTTGACGAACCTCCATAATGCTTTCCATAATGGTTGAACTAATTACATTCCCACCAACAGTGTAGCAGGGTTCCCTTTCCTCCACAACCTCACCAACATTTGTTGTTGTTTGTCTTTTGGATGGTGGGCATCCTTACTGGTGTAGGTGATATCTCATTGTGGTTTTAATTTGCATTCCTCTGATGACTAGCGATGTGGAGCATCTTTTCATGTGTCTGTTGGCCATCTGAATTTCTTCTTTGGATAAGTGACTGTTCAGATCCTGTGCCCATTTTTTAATTGGATTATTTGCTTTTTGTTTGTTGAGGTGCATGAGCCCTTTATATATTTTGGATGTCAACCCTTTATTGCATCTGTCATTTATGAATATATTCTCCCATACTGTATGCTGCCTTTTTGTTCTATTGGTGTTGTCCTTTGCTGTACAGAAGCTTTTCAGCTTGATATAGTCCCACTTGTTCACTTTTGCTTTTGTTTCCCTTGCCCCGGGAGATATGTTCATGCAGACTCTTCTTGTATTTTTAAGAGACTGAACTCCTGTTCAGTTTGTTAAACATTGTCCTTTGGGAAAGCTGTGGATTGAGAGAGAAGCATGACTTTCCTGGGGACCAGGAGTGCAGTTCTGTATGAGACCTTATTATCCCGGAGCAGCCAGTGACATGTAAGCCCTGCAGGAATCTGTAGTGCATCACACTCTGGGTCTCATGCTCTTACTTTTCATGGGTATAAATATCATTGGAAATATATTACTGGGCCTTTCCAAACAAAAAACTACATATTGTGTAATTTATTTCCTATTTTATTTCACTCTAGAGGAAATAAATATGTATCTTTCTTAATAATGTGTGGCCATCCTACTCATTCTGTGACTCTGCTCCTCTCTCACTCCCAGCATCTTTCATGAATGGCCACCAGTCCTTGAACGATGGAAGGAGAAATGCCAGAAACAACCACAAAGTGAGCCAACCATGAAAAGACAGGACATTACTTCTAATTCCTCATTCAATATTCTCTTTGTGGAACTATTACACTGCCAAAAATTAAATGCACTTGACAAAAATTAAAAGAAAATATGGAGTCTGGGTTCTGTAATTGTGAGGAGACAAGCAGATCCTGAGAGTTCTCATCACAAAAGGAAATTTTTCTTCCTTTCCTATGGTATCTATGACATGACGGATGTCAACTAAACCTGTTTTGGTCATCGGTCCACAATATGTGCAAACCAAACCATCATGGTGCACAGCTTAAACTTATACAGTGATGCATGCCAGTCATTTCTCCATAATAATGGAAAGGAAAAACAAATAGAAGAAACCTGAGAATAGATTTCAGTTACACATGGAACCAAAGAAACAATACAAAAAAATTGATGAACTAAACAGAAACAGACTCATTATTCCAGAGGAGAAACTAAATCTACTGTGAGCACAGGGTAGGAAGATGTGGATGACATATGTGAAGGATACAAAGAGGCACAAATATTTCAGTTATAAATTAGTCATTGGGATGAAAGTACAGAGTGGAGAATATAGTAAATAATAGTGTAATGTCTGTCAATGATGACGGATAGTAACTATACTAATTGGGTTTAGCATTTCATAATTGTAAATAAACTGCTGAAACACTATGTTATATACTTGAAACAAATGCAATATTCTGGAGCAACTATATTTCAGTAAAATATTCCAGGCAATATTCCTTAAACTGTAGTTTACATACCCGGGATTTATTAACTATGTAACTGCAAGCTTGTGCTTCTTATTCCCCCTCAGCTCCTTTAGCAGCACTCGCACCCCTCACCTGTGGCAACCATGAGATTGTTCTCTGTAATTATGAGGATGTGTCTGTTTTATTTCATTTTGCTTCATCATTTGGTATGTTTCTTAGATTTCAAATTTGTTAAATCATATGTTACTAACTTGAACAGTCTCACATATCTCATTTATCCTAATATACTCTAGGGCCATCCATGTTGTTGGACATGATATTATGTCATTTTTACAGCTAGGTAGTAATCCATTATATATATATAAACTACATTTTCTTTATCCAATTATCTATCTGTGGGAAGAAGTTCCTATCAGATCTTGGTGATTAACAATAATGTCACAATGAGCATAGGACTTCAAAACATTTTCAAATTAATGTTTACATTTTCTCTGGATAAACACACAATAGTGGAAATGATTAATTATATGTTAGTTCCTCATTTAAATTTTAAAATAAGCTCTATCCTATTTTCCATAATGGCTATATCAGTTTACATTCTGAGCAACATTGTGCAAAGGTTTCCTTTTCCCACATTTTTGCTCACACAGTTATTCCTTCTTTTTAGAAGGTATCCATTCTGACAGGTGTGAGATGATAGCTCATGTGGGGACTTTTTAGTATCTTTTTTATATTGATGTATGGTTGATGTACACTCTTACATTGGTTTCAAGTACACAGCACAGTGGTTCAACAGTAAACTATATTGTTAAACCCTCACCCTGAGCAGTGCGGCCACTATTTGTCCACACAGGAGATGTCAGAGGATCACTGGCTGTGTTTCCCGTGCTACACTCCTGTCTCCATGACCAAGTTATATTGTGATTGAGAATTTTTGTGCCCCTTTAGGACTTCCTCCTCCCCCATAGTAACCACCAGTCCCTTATCAGTGTCTGTGAGTCTACTTCTATTTTGTTCATTTCTTTTTTCATTTTTTATTAAACAAATAAATGGAATCATATGGCATTTGTCTTTATCTTCCTGACTCATTTCACTTAACATAATACCATCTATGCCCATCTATGTTGTTTCAAATGGCAAGATTTCTTTCTTTCCTATGGCTGCATAATATTCCTTTGTGTATATGTACCACACCTTCTTAACACATTCATCTACTGATGGACACTGTGGTTGCTTCCATAGCTTGGCTTTTGCAAATAAAGTGGCAATGAACATGGTGGTGCATGTATCTTTTCAAATCTAGGATTATGTTTTCTCTGGGTTAAGTCCTAGAGGTGGAATTACTGGGTCTTGTGGTATTCCTATTTTTAGATATTTGAGGAATCTTCACACCTCAATTGGCTGAACCAATTGACATTCCCACTAAATAGTGTAGGAGGATTCCCATTTCTCCACATCCTTACTAACACTTGTTATTTCCTTTTTACTGGATAGTGGCCATTCTGACTGATGTGTGGTGATATTTCACTGTGGTTTTGATTCATATTTCCCAGATGATTAGTGATGTGGAGCATCTTTTCATGCATCTGTTGGCATCTGTATTTCTTCTTTGGTAAAATATCTGTTCAGGTCCTCTGCCCCCTTTTTATTGGGATTTTTGTTTAATATTTTGTTTGGTTGGTTTTGGTTTAGAGTTGCTATATCAGAGATGGAGGCTTATTCTGGTCCGTAGCTCTTGTAGTGATGGAGACGATGACCTTCTTCACCCCCTCAAGAGGAGCAAGAGACGAGAGGCTGCAGGAAGCAGCGGGGGAAGCTTACTGGCAGGCAGATACCGTCCACACACATTTAACTATCTGAAAGTTCCATGTTCCAAATTAGAATAAAACTGTGCTAAATCCAATAAATCATATTGAGGTTAACCATGGTATTGAGGGTAATGATAGAAATCACATATCAAATATTGTATGAAACATGCCATATAATTAAAATAGTAAAGGTCAAAGTGTTCCTACTGAAATATATATGAGTGAATATATGGCTCAGACTGGAAAATAATGTCCCAGAACTCAGAATATTGGCCCACTGAAAATTTTCCAGTGTCCCTAAAAATAACGTATTTCTATGCATTCCTCCACTCTTTAAAACCAAATTTCAAAAACTCAGTGCTGTTAAAAAGCAGCTGAAAATTTCTGCCCAGCAAGCAATGCCATACAACTACTAATCTTTTTCCTCAGACCTCTCATGAATTTAAACAATAAAAATAACTGAATAGCTATTCAAAACTGATCTTCCCCACTCTGTTCCATTAAATGTCTAAACCGTTCTTCCCCACAACAGTCAGCCTGCTCTAAGTGCCGATATGCTTGAAATATTTCCATGGAAACTTAAGCTAATGATTTTCAGTAGTTTTTAATCTATACATACAGTATGAAATACACTTTAATATCCAATTTAATATATGAAAGTGTATTAGAAGTAATGTTAAAAGTCAGCTTGAAGTTGTGAAAAGAAATTTTAATTGGCAAAAATGAAACTTTCCTCCGTAGAGTATTAGTTATAACAAAATAACAAGAATTAGGGGAAAATCAGGAATTAGGGAAGTGATTAATTGAAAACATTCAGCAAAGAAATCTCAGTATATTTTTCATGCAATTTTGAGAGTCCAATAACACTAAAACTACTAATGAAAGTATATTAATCTCTTATTTATTTGTAATATAACTGAATAAATGCAAAAATATTCTGTAAACACAAATTTTTAGCTAAATTGTAAAAATGTTGAGAATATGGTTTATGAGTTCGTTCTTTTCAATATTCCTTAACTTCAGTTTCATAGTAGGCATACCTGCTCCTACCAGAAATTCTGATTTAAAAAACACTTCTGTGGAAAAGGGTTTTCTGTGTCTGCTAGTTTTCTCTCACTACTCTAACTGACTGTCACACATTCTGTGGTTTGAAAACATTTTATTACGGTTGTACAGCACTGCCATTTATTGACCAAGGCAGGTCACACTCTGCTAAAAACTAGGAGAACATGGCCTGGCTGCATTCCTTGCTGGTGGCCTAGTAGAAATCCATTTCCATAAACTGCCAGCCCTCTAGAGTCTGCCCACATTCCTTGGCTCATGGCCATCATCCATCCTGAAAGCCAGAAATTTAAGACCATTCTTTCATTGACGTGTTTCTAACTGACAATGGCTAAAAACGCCTTCCACATTCATGTTTATATGACTACATTAGGCACATCTGGAAACTCCAGTAAAATCTCCACATCTCAAGCTCTTAGTTTAACCATATCCTAAAAGTCACATTAGCCAAGCAAGATATCATATTCACAGGTGTCAGTGATGAGGGCAGGGACACCCTGGCAGACTCCTCAGGGACTTAGAGTAGCATTTCTGAAGCTGATTTCAGTAAAGTGTTCTCTAAGTAAAAAGTATTCATCTTTTCAAATGTTCAAAGAAAATCACAGTTGATTAATAATCATGAACCTTATTCTGGTATCTTTAAGTAAAATAACACATCATTTAATAGAGTTATTAAAGTATTTACACTAGGTCACAAAATCCTTAAGAACTTTGAAAAATATAATTTAATTCTGCTACATACTAGTTCTATTGTTTTTCCCATAAAACCTGTAATGATAAATTTTCCATAGAATCTTCCCCAAAGCTTCCCTTGATTTCCTTGTTTCTTAGGCTATATATGATGGGATTCAAAGAAGGAGGCAATACAGCATAGAACACAGTCAGCAGAAACTCTACAAGATGTGGGGAATCAGGAACAGGCTTCAGATAGGCGCTGGTGGCTGTTATAAGAAATGTTGTCACAACTATGAGATGGGGCAGGCAGGTGGAGAAGGCTTTTGACTTCCTTTGTAATGACTGCATCTTGAACACTATATTGAAAATACAAATATATGAATAACCAATACAAACTAAACAGAAAATTCCAAATATGACACCAGATACTATAGTAACATCAATGGTAATGTGTGTTTTTGAGCAAGAAATCTTCAGGAGGGAGGGCACATCACAGAAAAACTGAGGGACTTTTCTGGAGTCACAAAAAGACAAAGAAAATGTTCCAGCTGAGTATAAGACCCCAAAGAGACTCCCAGTGCACCAGGAGGCAACCATCATCCTCACACAGACGGCCCTGCTTATGATGGTGCCATAGTGCAGTGGGTGACAGACGGCCACATAGCGGTCATAAGACATGCCTGTTAGAATGCACAGCTCAGATGCAGCGAGGTGAGTCACCAGGAAGACCTGTACTACACATCCTGGGAGAGAAATGAGGCTTCTGCGGGTTAGAGAGTCCAGAATAAGTTTTGGAACTGTGACGGAAATGAGACAAGCATCAAGGAATGATAAGTTCCTCAGGAAAAAGTACATGGGGGTGTGAAGACATGGGTCCAAGGTGACAAGGATGATGATGAGTAGATTCCCCAGCAGGGATGGGACATAAATGAGCAAAAACAGAAAGGCATGTACAACCTGGAGCTCCCTGGAGTCAGAGAATTCCAGGAGGAAGAATCCCATCACTGCTGTGAGGTTGGTCATGTCCTCCACTCTGTTCACCTGGTGTGGGACAAGAGAAGGTAAGGACTCCCAGAAGTTTCTTGCTAAGTCTTCAAGGCTTCCATTAGTACATATTTATTTCTATTAGAATTAGTTACTCTTGTGTTTATAACATGCCCAGGTTTACTCTTTCTAAGTGCATGTTAGCCTTATGAACCTCTCACTGGTTCACTCTCAGTATGCGACAGAATTGCATATACATTGAATGAGCTGAATTGGCGGGAGCCATGCTACTCAAGCTGTGTAGTAGAGCTCAGGCTGGAGGAGACCCCCGCAAAGCAGGGGCCTTCACAGCTGGCTCCGCCTATTACCCACCTTGATTTTGTTATTCTCCATTATACTATTGGCTTTGCTTTTGCTTGCATTTTTGCCAAGGGCTAAGCTAACCTTTGATAAGCAGCACAGAAAGGAGGAGAACATAAACTTCCCAGAAGCCTTTCAGGACAATGGTCCTGAAGAATGGAACATGCAGAGGCCAGATGGCGATCCTGGCATGGAATATCCAACCCTGCAGGTAGTTAGTCAAACACTGACCACCCCATCTCCACCTAAGTGGGAAAGCCCCCATTTTTGCAATGCTAGTGAAATTAGTGATGAAGAGTTTTATAGGAAAATTAGAGAAATAGAGTTATGGGAGAATACCGAATGGAATAACTCTGTTAGTCAGCAATGCCATGAAAAGAAAAACTCCCGGTTTAGTCCCTACAGTGATGGGGCCATGGAGACCTGCATATTATATATCAGGGAAAATTTGGTATCCGCCTAGAGGAAAGAGAAATATGGATAGGACAGAGAAATTTATTTTGCTGCCTACTGTGCCCTATGAAAGGGTGTATGATGAAGATACAAATTTATGGTTTTAGATTGATTATAAATTTATTAAAGCCTCTAGAAATATAAATGATAATACTGCCTAGCTAACTGTGCCAGTGGGTGACCTGTATTTCACCCTGAGCTGATAGACTCCATAGTCACTGTTACATGCTGCACGCTTCTGCGGTCACATGCATTACTTAGAAACCGCTTTGCGTAAAAATGAGAGACACAATAGAGTACGTTACTGAGAAAAGTTTAGGTCAAGAAACAGGAAAAAGTCACCTGTCTGACACTTGGCTAACCACGTATAGATAAGAAGGAAATAGAAAGATAAAGTTTGCCTATTCTTGTTAATCAAAAGAATAAATAAAAAATAATCATATCTTTGTGCAAAATGGTATAAATAAAGATGTCATCTTCACTTTGTAGAGGGACCTCCTCCCACTGACTCCGCATCCTGTCTCTCCATGTGCCGACTCTGTCCTGCACCTTCCGGCATCCCAGCCCTCAGCTGGAGCTGGACTCCGGCACTGAATGTTTCATTATAAGGCCCATATTACAAGTGTGCCATACAAGTCATGTTAGGATATTACTGCTGTAATCTAAGACACAGCATCTATCACAGAAAATGGTAATCTCTCTCTTTACCTATGGACTACTTTAAATCATCTTCTCTGATGGGTGTTTTGCCTGATGAGGGAAAATCATCTGAGACTGAATGTGGCACACATCTGTCTCCTGGTGTTTGCCACAGGCTAGCATTGGGACACCCAGATGCTCACTGTGCTGGGAGCAGAACAGCCGCCTCGGCTGCACTATTGGGCAGAAGGTGGGTTTCTCAAGAGTCTGCAAGAAGGTAAAATAGTTTTTACAGAATTAATAATCAGCCTCATTGTGTGAATTTTTCAGAATTATTTCTCCCAGAAGTTATATCTTTGTACACTTTTCTTTCATTATTCATGAGGAATAATTATCAGAGGACATACTTATCATCTGAATGTGTATAATATAAAAAAAGCTTATAGTTTTTCTTAAGGTTCCTCCAGTGACCTGTTGTGACAAAAATTACAAGACCAAAAATCTAAATGCACTTGACAAAAATTAAAGGCAAATATAAAGTCACAATGTTATAACTGAAATGACCAGCGAAGCATTTTTCTAATAAGCCTTGTAATCAATGTGTTTTCTGTTTTCTGATTTTCTTTTACTGTCTGGATCTAGTTCTTTGAGTTATAAAATAAAGAGGTTGGATTTTACTCATGTGAAATACCTATCTCTACATAATGAGAGTTTATTTCTTGAAATATATAATAGTATTGATGATATTCAGGCATGTGCTAGGCACATTCTTGTTACTTTGAGTATATGTCCCATCTGTACCACTGGAGCAAATGTTCAGTTAAGTTCTGGTGCTATTACTTTATTGTACAAGATAAGCCAAGCTAAGCCAGCTGAAATATTTGCTACTCATGCATAATACAGCAGGAGACATGTATCTCAACTATTTGTATATGATCACAATTACCAAATTATTCTCTATGCATGTTAATTTGTTATTGAAAACAATGATCTTAAGCTTCCTGGTAAGGATATTTGGTGAGCTTCTGTTCATTTTCTTAATAGATATTATTAAATTTAGCTCCACATCTCTGTAAAACATTGTTACATCACAGATCCTTATACATCTTCTTGACTGAGGCCACTGGGATAAACACCCCTAACGGAAGATGAGCTCCTGCATACGGCCTCACAGTCATGCGGCAATGACAATGACACCTACCAGAATAGTGTCTAGTCTTATACTAGAAAAGTCAGAGGAACAAATATTCAAGTAAATAAAGTGAGTACATAAAAATAATTTATATAATGTATATATCTGCACTTTTTAAAAGCTACCATTCATTATTAAAATTATTTCCACCTCCATGGTCAGTGCAGCCCAAGGAGGCTCATTTCTCTCGCCTTTTTTCCTTCAACCTTACAAAGCCCCATATTCATACTCACGAGTTGGGATTCAAGATGCCAATGTCCTGTGCATCCCAGTGAACCCTTCTCCTCGCTGTTTGTTGGTCTCCATGCTCTGAGGGGAAATGAGTGAGGTTCACAACATCTGAGGTCCTCTTCTATTTTTAAAGAAGATGGAATTCTTTTCAATTTGTTACACGTTTTTGCGGCCACGGGGAGGTCACGGATGAATCTCATCTGTCCGGGCACCCGGGGCACGTGTTCTGACATGACTGTGGTGTGCGCCACACTCTGGCTCTCTCGCTGTTACTTTCCCTGGTGTGTCACTGGATATGTTCCACTGGGCCTGTTCAATTATAAATAAAATGCCATATATTGTCACAATACTTCTCATTTCATTTCAGCCCAGAGGGACTGCAGTTATATGATCTGTGATGATTTTTACAGCAGTATTGCTTATTTGCTTCCTCTGAGCTTGGAGAGTGTGAATTTTCATTTTAAATATCTCTCAAACAATCTCATATCTGCGTTACATCCAGGTTTAATATAAGAATATAATGATATGGTCTCATTACTAAAAACCTCAATTTGATTCTGGTAAATTATATACCTTGATAATTTTTCTGGCTGATTAGTAGTGATGTTCTTGACTACCACCATCTTTCATAAATGGATATTTTTGATGTTCAGAAGTTCACTATGTTTTTTTCTAGCAGTTATATAGTTTCATATATTATAATAAATCTGCATTCCTTTTTTAGTTTATTTTTTTGAATGGTGGAAGAGAATGATTTTCATTCTTTTGCATGTAGCTCTCTGGTTTTCCCAACACAATTTATTGAAGAGATAATCCTTTCTCACATGTATATTCCTGTCACTTTTATTACATCTTATTTGACTGTATATAGGCATGGGTTTATTTCTGGGTTGTCTATTCTTTTCCATTCATCTTGGCATCTACTTTTTCACCACTGCCATACTGTCTAGATTGTTGTAACTTTGTTATATTCCGTGATATCCAGGAGCTTGATATCCTCCACTTTGCTCTTTTCCAGGACGCTTTTGGCAATTCAGGGTCTCTTGTGGTTGCACCTAAATTTCAGGATTATTTGCTTTAGTTCTTTGATATTTTCCTTTCATATTTTGATGGGCATTGCATTGAACATGTAGATTATTTTGGGTAGTATGGCCCTTTTAACAGTATCAGTTCATTTTATCCATGAGGATGTCTATTTGTCTATTCTAACTGTGTTGTTCAATTTCTTTTTTTCAATGTCCGAGTTTTCAAACTGCAGTTCTTTCACCATTGGTTACATATTTTCCTAGGCTTTTTTTTTCTTTGGTATCATTAATCTACAATTACATGAAGAACACTATCTTTACTAGGCTCCCCTCTCAACCAAGTCCCCCCACAAACCCCATTACAGTCAATGTCCATCAGCATAGTAAGATGCTGCAAAATCACTACTTGCCTTCTCTGTGTTGCCCAGCCCTCCCTGTACCCCCCTCCATTATACAGCTAATCGTTATGCCCCTTTCTTTGTCCCTGCTCTTATCCCTCCTTTCCCACCCATCCTCCCCAGTCCCTTTCCCTTTGGTAACTGTTAGTCCATTCCTGGGTTCTGTTAGTCTGCTGCTGTTTTGTTCCTTCAGTTTCTCTTTGTTATTATACTCCACAGATGAGTGAAATTATTTGATACTTGTCTTTCTCCACCTGTCTTATTTCACTGAGCATAATGCTCTCTAGCTCCATCCATGTTGTTTCAAATGGTACGATTTGTTTTCTTCTTATGGCTGAATAATATTCCATTGTGTATATGTACCACATCTTCTTTATCCATTCATCTCCTGCTGGACACTTAGGTTGCTTCCATTTCTTGGCTATTGTAAATAGTGCTGCGATAAACATAGGGGTGCATCTGTCTTTTTCAAACTGGAGTGCTGCATCTGTACTTATGAGTTTGTTTCTATTTTATTTCATTTTTCATTATTTGCTTTTTTAGATTTTAAATTTATATGGATCTTATGGTATTTGTCCTTCACCTGGCTTATTTCATTAAGCATAATACCTTCTACATCCATCCACATTGTTGTAAATAACAAGATTTCATTCCTTTTTATGCCCAAATATAAATCCATTCTATATAAAAGCCATTTTTCTTTTTCCACCCAGGTAATAATGGAAACAAGATACTAGTATATCTTGGCTATTACAAATAATGTTCTTTTTAAATTTCAGAATATAGTACTATTTCTCCTGTTTTGTAACACAGCTATCTCAAATATTTATGGTCTAATTGCTTTGCCCCAGACTATGAAGCACTTTCAAATGATATGTTTATGAGATGTGATTATATATTCATCAAATAATTGTACTATAGAGTCATTTATTAATTTGGCATTTTACTCTACATTTTTACCTTATTATATTTTTATTTATGATGAAAACTGAACATTTTGAATGATTTTTGTATCATCCTGCATTGTATTTGTTATGTCTCTATTCTCCTCCAGAGAAACAGTTCTTCAGTATCTCCCTGAATTTCAAGACCTGAAATCAACTTCAACTATTGTTGAAACAGAGGGCAAATAATCCTCAATTCATATGGACCCACAAAGGCATTGAGTAGCCAAAGCAATCCTGAGAAAGAAGAAGAAAGCTGGGAGTATTACACTCCCTGATGTCAATCTACACTACAAAGCACAAAAAAGACCCATAGATCAATAGAACAGAATATAGAGCCAAGATATAAACTCACACATATATGGCCAATTAATACACAATAAAGCAGCCATGAAGATACAGTGGGGGAAAGACAGCCTCTTCAGTAATTGGCATAGAGTAAAATGGACAGCCACATGCAAGATAATGAAAGTGGATTATTGTCTAACTCCATATACGAATTAATCTCAAAATGGATTAAAGACCTAAAGATAAGACATTATACCATAAAACTTATAAAGAACACATAGGCAAAAATCTTTTGAACTTAATGTAAGTATGAACAATATTTTTTCCAGACATATCTCCATGGGGAAAGGAAACAAAAGCAAAAATGAGCAAGTGGAATTACATCAAACTAAAAAGCTTCTGTACAGCAAAGGACACTACAAACAGAAAAAAAATCGGCAGAAGAACTGTAAGACATTTCTCCAAAGAAGAAACACAGATGGCCAACAAACACATGAAAAGATGCTCCACATCGCTAATCATCAGGGGAATGCAAATCAGAAACACAGTGAGATACCACTTCCCACCAGTCAGAACAGACACCATCCAAAAGCCAAGAAGTAACAAGTGTTGGTGAGGATGTGGAGAAGAGGGAATCCTCCTGCACTGCTGGTGGCAATGTTACTTGAAGCGGCCACTGTGAAAAACAGTTTGGAGGTTCCTCAAAAAATAAAAATACCCTAAAAATACAAATATCACATGACTCTGTAATTCCACTTCTAGGAATTTCTGTAAAGAAAACAAAATTCCTCCTTTGAAAAGACTCTTACACACTGAGAAGTGGTGGGTGTGTGGTTACCATGAGAGGGTCTGGACTGGGTGAGTAGGTAGGGTGAGGGGGGTACAGGGCACACAGATTCTCAGTCATAATGTAAGTTGGTCATGGGGATGGTGGTATAGCACGGGGAGTATAGTCAGAGGTTCTGTAACATCTTCCTGTGTTTTCAGAGAGTAACTGCACTAGTTGGGGTGAGGATTTAATAATGTGAGTAACTGTTCAACTGCTGTGTTGCATACATGAAGTCAATATAAGATTGTACAACAATTACACTTCATAAAAAGAAAAGTAAACAAATGGGCAAGACACAGGCTGTGAGAAATTATCAAGACATGTCCAACAAAGAACTTATATTCAGAATAAATTTAAAAACTACAAATTAATAATAAAGAGAAGAAACAAAAGGAGACACAGGTAATGGATGAGGTTAGAGATGAAATGGTTATCGGTACTTTATTTTTGCATAGAGAAAACATGTTTAAGAACTCAACCAACATCACATGAGCCAGCATTTATCCCCATGAGGTGTCCTGCTGACTGGGGACTGCAGAGACTGCTAACTGCACTCATCTAATAAAAACGTCCAGTGAGGTAGCTGTTATTGTCTATTCTATTTTTCTACCAGTCTATTTAGTTACCTGTCAGTAGCCCTTGTCAAACTAAGGCAATTTAATAACTAGTTTGATGTCCTTTATCCAAGGGAAGCAGTCCATGGTCTGAGGGAGCACAGTGCTCGCAAGCAGTGGAGCACCCTTCCCATGGGATTTTGTGTAAAAGCAAGTTTTATAGAGTTTTGGAAGGGGACTAGGGCATGAACAGCTGAGGATTCATATCTGGCATTATTTTAAAATGTCAAGGGATGTAAAGCCCAGAGAGGACCTGGCATGTGGATATCAGTGGACTGGATATAGTATGTTTCTGGTCAAGAAGAACATTTGTAAGAACATGAAACTTCACTTTGCTGACTTGAAACTCCAGGCAGAAGTGGCTCCATTTGGGGCCAAAAATTTATTTCAAGACCATCTATCCTTATCATTCTATTGTGCTTTTATATGTAAAAATATGCTCAACCAAAAGGACACAGAATAAAAAATGATGAAAAGTCAGTTTATAAATAATATATATGGGCTATTTTAAAAACAATCACATCTGGGAAAATTGCAAAAGAAGACTTGAATGAATAGATAAAAAACTGCTTGATGCTTGAGAAGATACAAAATGGTGAAGATGCTCTTTCTTATGACACAATGACTTGATTACTATAAAATAGAGCTGCCAACCACAGATACAGAAAAATTTTTAAGAGCATTCAGCTTGCTACTCAATGGGAGAGACCAAAGGGAAAATTACAGGTTTAATGTAAATCATCTTTAAATCAGGCACCTAGTATTGAGGCTTTTTGATGCATCCCTTCCTTATCTTCTCTAAATTATAACTATGATCATCATCTGTGGATAGTATTTATTAATTCACTTAATACTTTTAAAACCGTATGAAGAATGTACCATGATATCCAAAAAGATTAGAACACAGGTCTTATTTTGATGGAATTGATAAAGCAAGGGAAAGCAGTCAGTCTCTTCAAAATTAAGTCTTTTCATATTTACAGGCGTTAACAGGCAGGACTGGAGAGGACTTCCCGCTGTTGTTGCTAAGTCGTCTCCCCTGAGTCAGGACATTGTTATGCTCAGGCTGTAGGATCTTCTTATTCTTCTCCCTGAAGTCAGTCTATATAAATAAAATTTAAATTTATAGAAGTCAGTGAAATACTCTTTTATACTTTTCTTCATGTAGACCTGCAGCAATACCAAAACTACTTTCTGAATAATGAAGCAAATGTGCCCTATCTGTAGTGTCTTGGCTATGCATTGGCATTCTAATGAGAAAGCCATATCTTTTAATGTTGTCCAACAGGGAAAATGGGTGCAGTTTTCTAGGCCAAGAACAACTTTCTATTATATTCAATATTGCCAGTCAGGGTTTATGATAAAAATAGATATCAGGGCCCTGACATGTTCAATGACAATTCTTTATTTCCCCTCCCTCTTCTTGGTTTCTCTGACAGCTGCATTTAGGTAAATGAATAGATAGGTCATAGGAAAAATAAATTAAACTTCTTAGAGACTTTATAATTGTGAAAAATTAGTCTTTCTAGATTTAAATATAACAGATAATGAAATGCAGTGACGCTGGTGTTTTTCTGACTTGATGAGGCCTATAGGGCTTCCCACAGATCTTCCCTCAGAAGGGGAACAGCGCGGGGCCCTGAGGTGAGCCAGGAGTCATGGTGCAGGGGCCCTGTGGCTTTAGATGATCAAATTCACCCCCCTGAGATGCTTTAATACCTCCCCTGAGAACCTCACTCACCATGACCTGATTTCCTAAATGGAGCTTTGCGACACTATGCAAAGGATTTCAGAAAATTAATCAAGTTGAAAAAATATTTTCAGACATGGCACTATTCACTGCCATTGTCTTTTTATCTCCCAGAAAGCAGACAACTCCAAGAGGAAGCAAAGCCTAAAATCCAGCCAAGTACAGGCTTTCTCACCTTAACAGGTAATTATAAACATTGGAGGTTCATTTTAGAACTAAATTCTGAATATTGTTATTCTAAAGTTGCTTTTCATGCTTGCTCTCATTTCTGGATTAGCTTCCAGAAAATACTGGAAAAAATAGGTGAATAATAATAAGCTAAAACATTTTGGATTTAATGTTCTTTGTGATTTAGAAACATACTTAAATTGATCCATGAGAAATTAATGAAAAATTAAGTAGTGAAATGATTCATTTTAACAACAATTTAAGGAGTTTTCCACTTGAGGGTTTAATATTTAATTAAAAGCATTCAATAAGCTGAAAATCAGCTCTGAGGGGAAAGAAAACATTGAGCACATCTGAAATAAAGGTGGTGCTAGAAAATCTATTGTTTTCTCTACGAAATTTGAAAGCTCATAGATTTTGCAAAAATGTGAGTATTCTCTATTTGTAATCAATAAACATAATCTATTTTAGATACTTTCAGAAGTTGTTTGTCTAAGAATATTAGTAAGTGATAAATAACATCCTAATTGTTACTACCTATTTCAAAATTTCTGGTATTTTTTTTCCTTTCATTTTTTTGCAGAATACAGTCTGTATTTTGTCTTTTCTCAGAAAAGGATATCTTCATCCTCCTTGAAATATGAACTTGACACTTAATTTTACCTAGAAATAATAGGTCCCTTCATTTACAATGAAGATGTGTTCTCTTAAGATACATTCTCCTTACTTGAAAAGATGAGAAATAGGGCATGCAGATTGTCTGTGTGTCTGATTGTAAAGAGAAGTAGTCCTACCTCCTGCTAACACTTTTTATTTTCTGTTTCTTACTACAACTGCATTTCCAACTATGCCTAATGATTTATCCCTTCTCTTCATTTTCTTTACATTTTCCTCTTTTTGTCTTTATAGCATGAAATAGGAGATTAATTCAATTAACATATTCTGTTAATGAGTCATTTTCTTCTAATAGTGTTTATAAAATTAAACTTTGCACTAATAACCTCCATTTATCATTTCTGCATTCTCAAATTTGTGTTGCTTACAGATAAACCCTATATATTTGCAGTAGAAACAACTTAAAAAGCAAATGTTCTACAATATAAAACTGATATATAATAGTTAATTTTAATTCAATTAATTTAGCAACAATGAAACAAAATTTGCCATTTAGTAATACATAGTATGAATCAACTCAATTATAATTTTTCTATTCAATTAAGCTTTTTGGTGTATATATGCTGTTAGAAAAGAAATAACATCACCACCTTTTCTCAACAAAAGAGAGCACATGTATATGATATGGTCTCACTTTAAAGCCAGCCCACACTCTACAAACTGATAAAGTGCAGATTTTAGACAATGTCTTAACGAACTGTAAGAAATGTGTATCCTTCAAAAAATAGAGCTTCAGGGAAGCTATTAAAAAATTATTAAATTGCTTTATCCTCAGGAGGCATGGTAGAGTCAAGGGCATTGGCCAGAGTCACAGCAGTGATGGGATTCCTCCTGGGGGGATTGTCTGACAGCAGAGAGCTCCAAGTTCTACATGCCTTTCTTTTTTTACTGATTTATTTGGCAACACTGTTGGGAAACATCCTCATTATTGTGCTTATGACCATGGACCAGTGTCCTCACACCCCAATGTACTTCTTCCTGAAGAATTTGTCTTTCTTTGACCTCTGCCTTATTTCCATCATTGTTCCAAAATCCATTCTCAACTCTCTTTCCAATAACACCTCCATTTCTTTCCCAGGATGTATATTGCAGGTCTTGCTGGTGATACACTTTGCGGGGTCTGAGGTGTCCATCCTCGCTGCCATGTCCTATGACCGCTATGCGTCATGAACAAGACAGCATGTGGGAAGTCGGCAGCTGCCTCCTGGGTCCTTGGAGGATTCTTCGGAGGCCTATATGCAACTGGCACTTTCTCTTTATCTTTCTGTGGTTCCAGAAGAGTCCCACAGTTTTTCTGTAATGTTCCCTCATTATTAAAGATTTCTTGCTCTAAAGATCATATTACTATTAATGTCAGTGTGGCCATTGGGATATTTTATGGGTTTTTTTTGTTTACTTGTCATTGTTTTCTCATACATCTATATTTTCAATACAGTGCTAAGGATCCCATCTGTACAAGGCAGGTCACAAGCTTTCTCTACCTACCTTCCCCATCTCATGGCTGTGTCCACCTTTCTCCTGACAGGAGCCATTGCCTATTTGAAACCAGTGCCTGAGCCCCCCTCTCTCCTGGCCTTGCTGCTCTCAGTGCTGTATGCAGTGCTGCCTCTCTCTCTGAACCCCATTATCTACAGCCTTAGGAACAGATAAATCAAGGCAGCCCTGAGAAAGCTCCTGTGGAAACTAGGAGGCAGTCTGAAACAGGAGAAACAGAAATACAATTGTTAGAGTTGATTTTTTATTTGTTATTCTCATTAACAATCTTTATGATATTGGATGTGTAGCAATTCTTTTCAGTTTGTTTTCTAAAAAAAAATCTAAGTTTGAAAGATTGGAATTCCCCCAGCTTAAAAAAAGTTCTATTTTTTATCAAGATGTATTTCACTTAGTGAATCTACCCTTGAATTTATCTTATCTTACTGACTTTAGCAGATTTACTTTCATACAAAAATGTTGTATGTTGAGCAGTTTCAACAATAAAAGGCTACCACATTTGGACTATTTCTTTTTGTATCTTATTTTCAAACATTACATTCATATATCAAATTTTAGCTAATTCAAAAATCATATATGGAGAATAGAACAATTTCACATATTAAAATTCCTGCACTGAATTTCATGAATTTTACACAAATTCGTTTATCAATATTTAGATATTATTAGGTAGTGGACATTCCACAAGAGATGTGTTAATATGTTTGAAAATTGAGGTTGTATTTAATGTTCCATTATTGTGCTGGTATATCCTAGCTGCCACTAGTTTCATTTGTGTGATGTATTTTAAAGTAAATTTTTATCAATATGGTACCAAATGCATTATTTAGTTATATTCCTTCTTATTCTATTAGAAACATTGCTTTTCATAAACTCCTAAAAACAGTTGAATGGTGATTACCAGATGGGTGGGGTAGGGGTATTTGGGATAGATTTTTTAAGGGTACAAACTTGGAACTAATAGATAAACAAGCCCTGGGGATATAATGCACACATAATGATTATACACAAAGCTGTCTTATAAACTTCAAAGTCTCTAAGACACTAGTTCTTGTTTCCACCCAAAAAACCCAAGAAATTATAATAATCGGATATGATAGAGGTTAGCTAACACTATAGTGGTTATTACAGTGCAATACATGATGAATCAAACCAACACACCATAGGCTTACAAAATGTTATATGCAAATTATATCAATAAAATAAAGTTTAAAAGAATGTTATAGGAATTACATAGTGTTTTCCAAACTTGGAAAATCCAGAATCTTTTTTTGTTTAATGTAAAAATTCATAGGGTTTTTAAATAATTAAGTTAAACAAGCACAGACACCTCAAAAGACCAGAAGTAAATTTTTCTCAGTTGATTTCTTATGTGTCCAATGCTTCATTTGTAGTATGGGAATCTAAGTTTAAAGAAGTGTAAGAGGAATCATTAGAAATAAAATTGCTCTTTAGTTAGGTAGATGTGCAGCATTTATTTTTAGGTATCCAATTCAGTAAGAATTTTTTAGTAGAAATTTAAAGGACATTAGTTAAATAAATAAATACCATATAATCTCATTTATGTGTGAAATACATATACAAAGCAAAACAGAATGAACAAAATAGCAGGAGGCTCATATAGACTGAGAAGGGACTGGTGACTACCATGGTAGAGGGCTTGGAATGGGTGCATTGGGGGAGGGAGGGTGGTAAAGTGACACAAAAATTGTCAATCATACGTCTGTCACAAAACTTTAGAACAGTGTGGAGAATATGTAATGTTTTCCTATGTTGACAGTAAATGCACTAGTTGATAAGATTTAATAATATGAGTAACTGTTGAGCCACTGTGTTATATAATTGAAACCAATATAAGATTGTCTATCAACTATACTTCAATTCAAAAAAGAAAAAAATAAGCAATAACACCTAAAATAAAAAAGTATCCGCACGGCAAAGAAAATAGCCAACAAAATAAAGTGAAACCTATGGAATGGGAAAAAATATTTGAAAACCATAAATCTGATAATGGGCTAATGACTAAAATATGCAAGGATTCATACACCATAGAAACACATAAAATGATTAAAATATAGGCAATGAAACTGAACAAATATTTTATCCATAAGAAGACATACAAGTTGTGAACAGGAAAATTAAAAAAATAGCCAGTATCACTAATCATCTACAAAAAATGCCAAGAAAACCATAATGAGGTACAATTCATTTATTAGGATAACCTTTATTAATAAAAAACACATAACACTGGTGAAGATACAGAGAATAGGGAACACTTTTACAGTGTTCATAAGAATATAAATTGACACAAACATGACAGTTTAATGTCAGACTTATACCTGTGCTTTTACGTTTACTGCAAAAATTATTCACTAAAAGAAACACATGGTAACTTCAGTAGTGCAGGTGAGGATTTGGTGGTATGGGTAACTGTTGAACCACTGTGTTGTACATTGGAAACCAATGAAAGATTGTATGTCAATGCAATTAAATTAATTATTTAATTCATTAAAAAAATAAAGACAACCGCCAGCTAAATGTCTTTCAACCAATGAATAAAGAAATGTAGTAAGTGTGGATAATACATGGAATTGATTGTCACAATGAAGTATCACTTAGCATAAAAACGTGTGGACCATTTTGTCCCCTTTATGTATTTCCCCCATCACTCCAGTCCTTCCCTCTGGTAACTGCTGTCTGTTTTCCATGTTTATAGGACTATTTCTTTTTCATTTGTGGTTTTTTTTTTTTTTAGATTCCACATATAAGTGAAATCATATGGTATTTGTCTTTTTCTGCCTGGTGTTTTTCACATATCATATTAACCTCTAGGTCCAACCATGTCAAAAATGGCAAATTTCCTTCTTTTTGTGACTGAGTAATAGTCCGTTGGGTATATGTGCTAATCTTCTATGTTCATTCATCATTCTACTGGTATTTGGGTTGCTTCCATGTCTTGGTTACTGTATGTAAGTAATGGTTCTATGAACATAGGTAAGCACGTATATATTTGAATTAGCAATTTTGCTTTCTTCAGATAAATTCCCAGAAGTGGAATTGCTGGGTTACATGTTTTTAAAAAATTTTTTTAGAAGAATCTCAATGTTGTTTCCCACATTGCACCAATTTACATTCCCACTAACAGTGCCTGAGGTTTCCCTTTTCTCTTCATACTCACCAACACTTGGTATTGCTTGTCCTTTGGATAGTGGCCATTCTGACTGGTATGAGGTGATATCTCATTGTGGTTTTTATTTGTATTTACCTGATTATTAGTGATGTGGAGCATCTTTTCATGTGCCTGTTGGCCATCTGTATATGCTCTTTGGAAAAATGTCTGTTCAGATCTCTGCTCACTTTTTAAAAGGGTTATTTGTTTTTTTGGTTTTGAGGCACATGAATTATTTATATATTTTAGATATTAACCCCTAATTGGATCAATTATTTGTGAATATATTATCCTGGACTGTAGGTTGCCTTTCCAAAGTGGGAGTAAATTTGTGGTTAAACTAACCCTCAACATATATATTACTCCATGTATACATGTGTAAATATATTTACACACCTGTGTAAAAACTCTATTGAATAAGAGAGTTGTGAAATGTAACACACTATTATTTTTACTACAATGGACAGTTGAAATCATGCATATAGGAAAACAAGGGGACTTTGTTTTCCTTGTATTAGCCATTAAACAAATGAAATTGGTACACATAGGAGCAATTTAGTCTTTATCTTTATTTAACTAGCACATTGAAAAAGCTAATAAGGGGAAATTTTTCATTATAATATATGTTTAGGAAGGATTTTATAGTCATGTTCATTACTGGAAGCCACATATATTTCATATATCCAATTTGTTGGCTAGAAGTATGGGCTTGGGAGCCAAAATGCCAGGAATGACCATGGACTTTGAAAATTGCTAATTTTACTTTATCTTATTCTTTTCCATTGAATTACATCAATCATCTAGAAACTCATTCAGTCTATCCAAATATCTATCTTCCTTTCCCTTCAGAATAAACAATATGAAATCATGCCTTATATTTAGAATCATATCTGTTTCATTATACACTTAAAAATAAAGAAAATAATCCTTAACATTATGATATATTTGGGGCTTTTAAAATGAAAAATATCTGAGCAGTTCTTAGAGCATTGTCTAACACATCATTATTTGTAGTAGTTCTTATAATAGTAGTATTTATACATACTAAATCTCTAGAAATAAGTTATACAGAAAAAAAAACAATGAAATGTAATGAAATATGTACATATATATTTTTGATTCTCATACTCAGGTTGTTCCAAGCACACCTTAGGATGTTCCAATAACCAAACTGGATATCAGATTTTAAATTTAAATGAACTGAAACTAATTAATGTCACTGTTGTGTCAGCTGCACTTCAAGCCATTAATAGTCACATATATCGAGAATTAACATATTTGATATACAGTTCTAGGGACCTTTGACTTGCAAGCTTATGTCTACTCATTGAATTCCTACCTCTGATTTAAAAACCCAATTTTATTCTCCATTAAATATTATTTTAAAATTCTCATGCATTTTTTTTTGGTGTCTGTCATGTCCTTTCTCCTGGTATGATCTTCAAGTTATGCCATCACAAACCATTATTTCCACATATGAGCTCCCCAAAATTAATTAAAAATGCATATACTTGCAATCTTGTTACACATCATCATATTGATTATCATCTGGGATTTAGACTGTGTTTATGAAATTGAAGGGAAAAATATGAAGGTAGGCATTTGATTAAATTGTTTAGTGCTTGGAAACCAATATACTAGTCAACAGTCCCTGATTATCCAGCCTCAGAATATTCTGTTATGCAGTTTTCTCCTGAAGCCTTCCTGCTACAATAAACCATGACAACTTCTATCATTCTTGATATTCCCACTTACATATGTTTTAAGAAAGACAGCATATTATTAACAGAACTAGTGACTTATGTAATTGAATTATATTTCCATTGGATATATAAATATATACACATATATGGATGTATATAAATATATATTATATATTTATATAAATTATGCTCCAATAAACAATTTGAAAATGACAATATTGAAATATTTGAAGGCATTTACTTTTTCCTATCTTTTCCTTCTCGACTTCTGGCTTCAGTTTATTGCAGTCATAAATGGAAAACATGCATCAGGAAATGGTGTGCATCTGGAGAACAGAGGCTCTTGTGTGAAAGACAGAGCCCCAGCAGAGGGAATTCCTGCTAAGAAGTTGTATGGATTCAAATACTCAAATCACTCAGCTCTCTCACACCTGTCCCCATTAAATTTCCTAATAAAAGAACCCTAATTGAAAAGCTTTAATTACTAGTTGTTCACTCTCTGCCATGCCTGCCATTTAATGAAAGCAAGATGAACAGCAGCATTGTCACCAACTTCGTAATTCTGGGCCTCTCCCAAAAGTCTGAGCTTTGAGCAGTTCTTTTCCTCGTGTTTCTCTTCATCTGTCTAGTGGCTTTTCTTGGCAATATGCTCATTGTCATCACCATAATCTGTAACGCCACATTGCACACCCCCAGTACGTTCTCCTGTTGGCGCTGGCTATCATGGATATCATCTGCACAACAAGCATTCTGCCGAAGATGCTGGAGACTTTGCTCGCTTCAGGGCAGACCATTTCATACGAGGGCTGTATGACCCAGCTCTTCTTCTTCACATGGTCCCTGGGGGCCGAGATGGCTCTCTTCACAGCCATGGCCTATGACCACTCTGCAGCTGTCTGTTTCCCTCTTCGCTACAGGGCCAACACGAAGCACCATGTGCGGGTGGCCTTGCTTGATCATGGCTATTGCAGTGACCAACTCCTGGGCACACACAGGGCTCCTCCTGAGGCTGACCGTCTGTGGGCCAAACACCATTAACCACTTCTTCTGCGAGATACCCCCTTTGCTGGCTCTGTCCTGCAGCCCGGTGGGAATCAACGAGGTGATGGTTTGTGTTGCTGATACCACCCTGGCCGTAGGAGACTTTGCCCTGACCTGCATCTCCTACAGCTTTATCATTGCTGCCATCTTCCGCATCCGCACAGCAGAGGGCAAGAGGAAGGCTTTCTCTACATGCTCAGCCCACCTGACCGTGGAGTCCCTCTACTACTTCCCTGTGATCTACACCTATATCCGCCCTGCTTCCAGCTACGCATTTGAAAGGGACAAGGTGGTAGTTGCGCTCTGTACTCTTGTGACCCTTGCATTAAACCCAATTGTGTACAGACAGGGATTCAGAAAGTCTTTGCAGTTCTGAAACATTAATGGTTTCAACAGGAAGCATCAATTCTCTACTCTAGAGTCATCTTCTCGATGTCTGAGATTTTACTGATCTTTCATAGTTACCTTCAACCTAAGTCTTGCTGTTCTCTCCTATGAGAAAGAATGTTCACTCCACTGTAAAATATTGAACCACTGTTGTAAGGATAGTATGTGTTAAATTTACTTGAAACTTAACTTTAAACTAGGTAACATGCAAACATTCTTAGAAAGCTCACTACATTTTGGAACTTTTATCAAAATTAAATGTCTTTTGCTGGAAATAATCCAAATGACTTAAAAGCAAAGTAATTTCACTGTATATTTTTAATGCAATACAACCTAATGCCAAGAAATTCAAAATGTCTTTGACTGGATATTAGATCATAGCATTTAGGAAGTGTTTTTGTTGTTATGTACAAAAAAGAGTTTTTGTTTCTCAGAGATACATTGTAAACTATGTGCACATTAAATGATAAAATATGTGATATAATAGGTGAAGGCAATATGCCATCCATTTTTGATAATCATTTCTGAAATTTGTTTACTATGTTTTTCATGAATTGAAAAAGCAAAACTTCATGTGGCAAAATCATTTTAAAAATTCCACTTCATTTTAAATGTTCTCTAAAAATTAACTGCTTAGCAGTTTGTGAACTTTTGTCTGAAAATATGCCACATGATTTAGATTTTGAGAGAGGGAACGAACTTTACCACAGGAATTTAAAAAGTAATAATAATCCAGAAAAGAGCTCTTCAACTAATGGTTAGCCTTACATAGTTCTTTTACATAATATTTTTTAGAGACAGAATTTAATATTGGGAACATATTTTCTGTGATGTATCTTTCCTTCACTCACAAAAATAAGTATTTGAGTATTTTCTTAAGAAAATAGAATTGGAGGAGGGGCGGAAGATGGCGGCGTGAGTAGAGTAGCGGAAATCTCCTCCCAAAACAACATGTATCTATGAAAATATAACAAAGACAACCCTTCCTAGAATAAAGACCAGAGGACACAGGACAATATCCAGACCACATCCGCACCTGAGAGAACCCAGCGCCTCGTGAAGGGGGTAAGATACAAGCCCCGGCCCCGCGGGAGCCGAGCGCCCCTCCCCCCAGCTCCAGGCGGGAGAAGAGCAGGCAGAGCGGGAGGGAGACGGAGCCCAGGACTGCCGAACACCCAGCCCCAGCCATCCGGGCCAGAGTGCAGGGCGCTCGATACTAGGAAAACAGGGCAGCAAGAACAGTGAGCAGGCACTGGAGGCTGGGCGACAGAGGGCATAAGAAAAGCGCGCGACCATTTTTTTTTTTTTGCTTTTTTGCTGTTTTGTTTTGGCGAGCACTTTTTGGAGGTCTTAAAGGGATAGGGACCCCAATACTAGGGAAACAGGGCAGGAAGAACAGTGAGCAGGCACTGGAGGCTGGGCGACAGAGGACATAAGAAAAGCACGCGACCATTTTTTTTGCTTTTCTGCTGTTTTGTTTTGGCGAGCGCTTTTTGGAAGTCTTAAAGGGATAGGGACCCCAATACTAGGGAAACAGGGCAGCAAGAACAGTGAGCAGGCACTGGAGGCTGGGCGACAGAGGACATAAGAAAAGCGCGCGACCATTTTTTTTTTGCTTTTTTGCTGTTTTGTTTTGGCGAGCGCTTTTTGGAAGTCTTAAAGGGATAGGGACCCCAATACTAGGGAAACAGGGCAGAAAGACCGGTAATCAGAGGCCTGAGGCTGGCACCGGAGAATAAAGAAAAACGAACGACCACCCCCCTTTTTTTTTTTTTTTTTTATTAAAAACTTTTTTTTTTTTTTTTAATTAAAAAATTTTTTTTTCTTATTTATTTATTTTTTTTTTTGTGGTCGTTGTTTTGTTTTGGCGGGTGCTTTTTGGAAGTCTTAAAGGGGCAGGGCGGGTCACTTAATCCAGAGGTAGGGAATCCGGGGATCTCTGGGCACCCTAACCCCTGGGCTGCAGGGAGCAGGCACGCCCCTTACGGAGATAAATAGCCTCCCAGCTGCTCCTGCTCCAACGCGACTCCACCATTTTGGAGTAGCTGCCCGAGCCAGGCCACGCCCACGGCAACAGCGGAGATTAACTCCATAGCAGCCGAGCAGGAAGCAGAAACCGTGTCTGCACGCAGCTGCGCAGCACAAGCCACTAGAGGTCGCTGTTCTCCCAGGAGAGGAGGGCCACAAACCAACAAGAAAGGAAGTCCTTCCAGCCGTCACTCGTCCCAGTTCTGCAGACTATTCCTATCACCATGAAAAGGCAAAGCTACAGGCAGACAAAGATCACAGAGACAACACCAGAGAAGGAGACAGACCTAACCAGTCTTCCTGAAAAAGAATTCAAAATAAGAATCATAAACATGCTGACAGAGATGCAGAGAAATACGCAAGAGAAATGGGATGAAGTCCGGAAGGAGATCACAGATGCCAGAAAGGAGATCGCAGAAATGAAACAAACTCTGGAAGGGTTTATAAGCAGAATGGATAGGATGCAAGAGGCCATTGATGGAACTGAAATCAGAGAACAGGAACGCATAGAAGCTGACATAGAGAGAGACAAAAGGATCTCCAGGAATGAAATAATGTTAAGAGAACTGTGTGACCAATCCAAAAGGAACAATATCCGTATTATAGGGGTCCCAGAAGAAGAAGACAGAGGAAAAGAGATGGAAAGTATCTTAGAAGAAATAATTGCTGAAAACTTCCCCACACTGGGGGAGGAAGTAATCGAACAGACCACGGAAATACACAGAACCCCCAACAGAAAGGATCCAAGAAGGACAACACCAAGACACATAATAATTAAAATGGCAAAGATCAAGGACAAGGAAAGAGTGTTAAAGGCAGCTAGAGAGAAAAAGGTCACCTATAAAGGGAAACCCATCAGGCTAACGTCAGATTTCTCAACAGAAACTTTACATGCCAGAAGAGAATGGCATGATATATTTAATACAATGAAACAGAAGGGCCTTGAACCAAGGATACTGTATCCAGCACGAATATCATTCAAATATGATGGTGGGATTAAACAATTCCCAGACAAACAAAAGCTGAGGGTATTTGCTTTCCACAAACCACCACTAGAGAACATCTTACAGGGACTGCTCTAGATGGGAGCACTCCTAGAAAGAGCACAGCACAAAACACCCAAAATATGAAGAATCGAGGAGGAGGAACAAGAAGGGAGAGAAAAAAAGAATCTCCAGACAGTGTATATAACAGCTCAATAAGTGAGCTAAGTTAGGCAGTAAGATACTAAAGAGGCTAACCTTGAACCTTTGGTAACCACGAATTTAAAGCCTGCAATGGCAATAAGTACATATCTTTCAATAGTCACCCTAAATGTTAATGGGTTGAATGCACCAATCAAAAGACACAGAGTAACAGAATGGATAAAAAAGCAAGACCCATCTATATGCTGCTTACAAGAAACTCACCTCAAACCCAAAGACATGTACAGACTAAAAGTCAAGGGATGGAAAAACATATTTCAAGCAAACAACAGTGAGAAGAAAGCAGGGGTTGCAGTACTAATATCAGACAAAATAGACTTCAAAACAAAGAAAGTAACAAGAGATAAAGAAGGACACTACATAATGATAAAGGGCTCAGTCAAACAAGAGGATATAACCATTCTAAATATATATGCACCCAACACAGGAGCACCAGCATATGTGAAACAAATACTAACAGAACTAAAGGGGGATATAGACTGCAATGCATTCATTCTAGGAGACTTCAACACACCACTCACCCCAAAGGATAGATCCATTGGGCAGAAATTAAGTAAGGACACGGAAGCACTGAACAACACAGTAGAGCAGATGGACCTAATAGACATCTATAGAACTCTACATCCAAAAGCAGCGGGATATACATTCTTCTCAAGTGCACATGGAACATTCTCCAGAATAGACCACATACTAGGTCACAAAAAGAGCCTCAGAAAATTCCAAAAGATTGAAATCCTACCAACCAACTTTTCAGACCACAAAGGCATAAAACTAGAAATAAACTGTACAAAGAAAGCAAAGAGGCTCACAAACACATGGAGGCTTAACAACACGCTCCTAAATAATCAATGGATCAATGACCAAATCAAAATGGAGATCCAGCAATATATGGAAACAAATGACAACAACAACACTAAGCCCCAACTTCTGTGGGACGCAGCAAAAGCAGTCTTAAGAGGAAAGTATATAGCAATCCAAGCATATTTAAAAAAGGAAGAGCAATCCCAAATGAATGGTCTAATGTCACAATTATCGAAATTGGAAAAAGAAGAACAGATGAGGCCTAAGGTCAGAAGAAGGAGGGACATAATAAAGATCAGAGAAGAAATAAATAAAATTGAGAAGAATAAAACAATAGCAAAAATCAATGAAACCAAGAGCTGGTTCTTCGAGAAAATAAACAAAATAGATAAGCCTCTAGCCAGACTTATTAAGAAGAAAAGAGAGTCAACACAAATCAACAGTATCAGAAACGAGAAAGGAAAAATCACGACGGACCCCACAGAAATGCAAAGAATTATTGGAGAATACTATGAAAACCTATATGCTAACAAGCTGGGAAACCTAGGAGAAATGGACAACTTCCTAGAAAAATAAAACCTTCCAAGATTGACCCAGGAAGAAACAGAAAATCTAAACAGACCAATTACCAGCAACGAAATGGAAGCGGTAATCAAAAAACTACCAAAGAACAAAACTCCCGGGCCAGATGGATTTACCTCAGAATTTTATCAGACATACAGGGAAGACATAATACCCATTCTCCTTAGAGTTTTCCAAAAAATAGAGGAGGAGGGGATACTCCAAAACTCATTCTATGAAACTAACATCACCCTAATACCAAAACCAGGCAAAGACCCCACCAAAAAAGAAAACTACAGACCAATATCCCTGATGAACGTAGATGCAAAAATACTCAACAAAATATTAGCAAACCGAATTCAAAAATACATCAAAAGGATCATACACCATGACCAAGTGGGATTCATCCCAGGGATGCAAGAATGGTACAACATTCGAAAGTCCATCAACATCATCCACCACATCAACAAAAAGAAAGACAAAAACCACATGATCATCTCCATAGATGCTGAAAAAGCATTTGACAAAGTTCAACATCCATTCATGTTAAAAACTCTCAGCAAAATGGGAACAGAGGGCAAGTACCTCAACATAATAAAGGCCATCTATGATAAACCCACAGCCAACATTATATTGAACAGCGAGAAGGTGAAAGCATTTCCTCTGAGATCGGGAACTAGACAGGGATGCCCACTCTCTCCACTGTTATTTAACATAGTACTGGAGGTCCTAGCCACGGCAATCAGACAAAATAAAGAAATACAAGGAATCAAGATTGGTAAAGAAGAAGTTAAACTGTCACTATTTGCAGATGACATGATACTGTACATAAAAAACCCTAAAGACTCCACCGCAAAACTACTAGAACTGATATCGGAATACAGCAAAGTTGCAGGATACAAAATCAACACACAGAAATCTGTGGCTTTCCTGTATACTAACAATGAACCAATAGAAAGATAAATCAGGAAAACAACTCCATTCACAGTTGCATCAAAAAAATAAAATACCTAGGAATAAACCTAACCAAAGAAGTGAAAGACTTATACTCTGAAAACTACAAGTCACTCTTAAGAGAAATTAAAGGGGACACTAACAGATGGAAACTCATCCCATGCTCGTGGCTAGGAAAAATTAATATCGTCAAAATGGCCATCCTGCCCAAAGCAATATACAGATTTGATGCAATCCCTATGAAACTACCAGCAACATTCTTCAATGAACTGGAACAAATAATTAAAAAATTCATATGGAAACACCAAAGACCCCGAATAGCCAAAGCAATCCTGAGAAAGAAGAATGAAGTATGGGGGATCTCACTCCCCAACTTCAAGCTCTACTATAAAGCCATAGTAATCAAGACAATTTGGTACTGGCACAAGAGCAGAGCCACAGACCAATGGAACAGACTAGAGAATCCAGACATTAACCCAGACATATATGGTCAATTAATATTTGATAAAGGAGCCATGGACATACAATGGCGAAATGACAGTCTCTTCAACAGGTGGTGCTGGCAAAACTGGACAGCTACATGTAGGAGAATGAAACTGGACCATTGTCTAACCCCATATACAAAAGTAAACTCAAAATGGATCAAAGACCTGAATGTAAGCCATGAAACCATTAAACTCTTGGAAGAAAACATAGGCAAAAACCTCTTAGACATATACATGAGTGACCTCTTCTTGAACATATCTCCCAGGGCAAGGAAAACAACAGCAAAAATGAGTAAGTGGGACTATATTAAGCTGAAAAGCTTCTGTACAGCAAAAGACACCATCAATAGAACAAGAAGGATCCCTACAGTATGGGAGAATATATTTGAAAATGACACATCCGATAAAGGCTTGACATCTAGAATATATAAAGAGCTCACACGCCTCAACAAACAAAAAACAAATAACCCAATTAAAAAATGGGCAGAGGAACTGAACAGACAGTTCTACAAAAAAGAAATAAAGATGGCCAACAAACACATGAAAAGATGCTCCACATCGCTAATTATCAGAGAAATGCAAATTAAAACTACAATGAGGTATCACCTCACACCAGTAAGGATGGCTGCCATCCAAAAGACAAACAACAACAAATGTTGGCGAGGCTGTGGAGAAAGGGGAACCCTCCTACACTGCTGGTGGGAATGTAAGTTAGTTCAACCATTGTGGAAAGCAGTATGGAGGTACATCAAAATGCTCAAAACAGACTTACCATTTGACCCAGGAATTGCACTCCTAGGAATTTACCCTAAGAATGCAGCAATCAAGTTTGAGAAAGACAGATGCACCCCTATGTTTACTGCAGCACTATTTACAATAGCCAAGAATTGGAAGCAACCTAAATGTCCATCAATAGATGAATGGATAAAGAAGATGTGGTACATATACACAATGGAATACTACTCAGCCATAAGAAAAGGGCAAATCCAATCATTTGCAGCAACATGGATGGAGCTGGAGCGTATTATGCTCAGTGAAACAAGCCAAGCGGAGAAAGAGAAATACCAAATGATTTCACTTATCTGTGGAATATAAGAACAAAGGAAAAACTGAAGGAACAAAACAGCAGCAGAATCACAGAACTCAAGAATGGACTAACAGGTACCAAAGGGAAAGGGACTGGAGAGGATGGGTGGGTAGGGAGGGATAAGGGGGGGAGAAGTAGGGGTGTATTAAGATTAACATGCAAGGGAGGGTAGGAGAAAAGGGAGGGCTGTAAAACACAGAGAAGACAAGTAGTGATTCTACAACATTTTGCTATGCTGATGGACAATGACTGTAAAGGGGTTTATAGGGGAGACCTGGTATAGGGGAGAGCCTAGTAAGCATAATATTCGTCATGTAAGTGTAGATTAGTGATACCAAAAACAAAGCAAAAAAAAAACAAAAAGGGCAGTTCCTGTGTGGTAACCTCCAACGAGTTCTACACAAGGGTATAAAGGGCATATAAAAGTGTAGGCAAAGGGTCTGTTTGTGTTTATACAGAGGATCAAAGCCTAATTGGGCTACCCCAAAAATGAACTAAGATACGATATGAAAAAAACTTCCAATATCAGCACTCTCTGGAAGACTCATGCCAGAAGATGATCATCAAAAAACCCCAACAAAGATCCACGCACTGCTACAGCTGTAGATGCACTCATCCCACCCGTTCCTGGACTTGCCATCGGAATGAGGAAGGAGATATCTAAACTGGCCTGTGCATACAGTAAAACAACAAATTTGACTGGATCTATACTGTTGGAACTCAACCAAGAATTTGGAGAAGTGCAAATTGTAGCGCTCCAAAGTCTTACAACTACAGACTATTTACTGTTAAAAGAACATATGGCATGTGAACAGTCCCCAGGAATGGGTTGTTTTAATTTGTCTGATTTCTCTCAGACTGTTCAAGTTCAGTTGGACAATATCCACCATGTCATAGATAAGTTTTCACAAATGCTTAAGGTGCCTAACTGGTTTTCTTGGTTTCACTGGAGATGGCTGGTAGTTACAGATATGCTTTGGTTATGTAACTATACTCCTATTATGTTAATGTGTGTGCGCAATTTAAGTAGTAGCTTAAAACCTATTCATGCTGAAGTTACTCTACAAGAAGATATGCTAAAGAAATAATCAATCTTCCCATGTTTTCTTCCGCCTGCTACTTCTACAGCTTTTCTTCTTCCTTCCTAATTACAACCCTTAAATAGAATTCGTGCCTCGTATCAAATTTATCTAGTATCATAATTCTTCCAAGTGGTAAAGATACCTCAAGACAAATGCTGGGCATAGAAGCCACAGGGCATAAATATGCAAAGATGTAAAAAGCTAACCTTTTCAAACAATAAGGCTTCTCTCTCACTTACCAACTTCACATTTCCCTGTATGGCCCCGGAAGATGACTGGTTAGCCAGAGACGGGTAAGATTCCTCAAGGGAGGAACAACCTAAGACAGGCACAGTCGCAGGGGGGCCATCAGGTGAGAAATTGGGGATCAACAGAGGTGAGGCTTAGAACCTCACCCCCCCTGTTCTGAGAGAAATCTTCTGCATACGTGGATGTTTTATTGCCCTGGTCTAGCTTGGATTAACACATAGTCTACAGGCACACACCTGATCATCTACATTTGCTCTCTTACAGCACGAAACTATGTTTTCTACCTTTATCTTGTATCTACCTACCACTTCAGCATTTTATTAAAAATAATAATATTAAAGAGAGAAATGTAGTATCCACACATAAATCAAGTATAAAAACCAAATGAGTATTCATATTTGAACTGACTGTTTAGAGTTCATAATGCATGAGCAAAACTGAAAGTTTCTGTGATGACTGCCCTTGCACTGTTCACTATGTAACTTATTCATTATGTAAGAATTTGTTCTCCATGTAAGAACTTGTTTGTTATGCCTCAGAAGATTGGAGACTGACTAAAATTAGGCTTGGGGTGGATTAATGATTGTGCATTGAGCATTGACTCCCCTATACAGAATTTTATTGTCGTTAACAATCATTTGATCAATAAATATGAGAGATGCCCTCACAAAAAAAAAAAAAGGACAGACTTCCAATGGTAAAATAAATAAGTAACCGGGATGTAATGTATAGCATAAGGAATATAGTCAAGATAATGTAACAGCTTGGTAGGGTGATAGCTGGAACCTCGAATTATGTATATAAATGTTCTACCACTGTGTTTTACACTTGAAACTAATGTAATGTAATACTGTGCGTCAACTACCCTTCAATAAAAAAATAATTATTAAAAAAAAAAAAAAAAAAGAAAACAGAATTGTACAGATATTAGATAATAACACAGAACTACAATGACTGATTTGTTTTAAACTCATTTTTCTAAGATTTAGAATTGCTTTTCCTGTTTCTTTGAAAACAATTCATTGACACTAAATCAAGTAGTTTCTCATCACCTTGTTTTCTCTTACCTATTACTGCCATGCTTGTCAACATCAAGAAAACAAGTGTTTCTAATTGTGCCTTCCTTTCTTTCACATGAAATACTTCAAAGACAGCTCTCAATTATGAATCATGAAAGAGTTTCTAAAGTGTGATCGACTGTCATTTTTAATGTTCATCCCTTTTCTGGAAGCTTAGTTTTAATACTTTTTCCTAACAGAATGGCTTTATACTATTACTGGATAATATTGGGAGGCAGTAACACACTCACATTGGAGTTCATCACTAATAATGGAGTACACTTGTATTTCAATTGATTGTTTTAATATTTTCAATTTTTTATTATTGTGAGCATTGGAAAGAATTTTTTTTTTACCTCAGAGACTGTCTCATTAATATGCATAGTGATGCTGGTTTGAGTGTTTTTATTTCCTTGCTGTTCCTTTTATAATTAAAGATGAATGTTAAAATGAATCACTAAGGGGAAGAGACATTATATAATAGAATATATAAAAGAAAGATAAATCATCAACAACCTTATAAACATGATATATAAACCAGTATAACACCATTTGAAGAAATATCAAATATATAAATACTTTAATAAGCTTAAACATAAATACATTGAACTTTTAAAGTATATATACTACTGTATATACAGTAGTGCATATTATACTCTCCAAAAAGAAAGCAGAGATTTCTACAAGCACATGTAAAACAATTTTAAAAATGAGTCATATATTTAGCCATAAATGAGCCTCAATAAATTTAAAAGGATCAATGTGTGAAGTAATTCTGAGTATTATTGAATATGTGTATGTGTGTGTGGGAGATGGGTGAGTATAAAATAACATTATGGAATAATCTGCAGGATATATTGCTAAAGAAAGTTTTAATTAATATTACTCATATTAAACAATAGAAGGATATTCCAAAGCTAATGCAGGTGATTTTTTATAGAGTTAGGAAGGCTACATGTGACTAAGACAGGACTGGAACCTTCTTTGTATTCTAGCATTTACTTTCTTGTGCCTTATTTTGCAGTTTTTAGGTTATGTAAAGATTTTGAATAATAGTACAAAATTAAATTAAATCTTAAATCACTAAAATTGGAAGCAAATGAATCTAATATTGTATAAATGGTTAGCCTAACTATGAAAATATTTTAATAACATTAAACCAGAGTAATGTGATGTAAGGTTCAGTAAAGTAAATCATAAGGGCAAAAAAACAAAAGGATACACAATAAGGATTCCAAAGAAACAAACAGAAAGAGAAAATCAGTTACCTTTGAGGCATGAATGACCTACATTTCAGTGTAACCGAACAGTGAAGTACTTACCATTTATAGAAACTTCTAGCAAATGCATTCAAAAGGAACAAAAACATTTAAGTATCACTTTTTAGTGACTGGTAAAATTACTAGGTAAAGATAGGATATTTTATAACAAATGATAGAGATTGAAAACATCTGACCATAACAATTAAACCTATTATGAATAAAAAAAGGGCCACAATACATTATATGATCCTGTTATGATGCAATAAAGGTACACCTCATCTGAATTCTTCTGCACAAAACAATGGAAAGAAGAGCCAATCAAAGTTTTATTTTACAGAAAGGACAAGAGACAGAACAAGTTCAATGGCTATGGAATTGCAATAAAATAATCCAGAAAGTGGAATTTTGTAGAAAAATGGCTTATTTTATCAGCAAATACAAAAGACACAAAAATAACATGAGTGGGAAATTGTTGAAGATTCAAAGAAACCTAAGACATAGATCAACCAAATTTGTGGGCATGTTTGGACTCTGTTTTGAATAAATCAATAGTATAAGACACCTAAGCTGCAACACAAGTGATCTGAGATCTAATGGCTGTTTGAAATATTAATAAAAATACTGCTAAGATACTTCTATGCAACAGCTGAATTTTATTGTATTAGATAAGTAGCCCTAATTCTACTGACAGAGACTAAAATAATTATAACAGTTGGGCAGTGTGGGCAAGGGGTGTTTTGGATGAACTAGTATTCCAGCTAGAACCTGACAGGCTGTGACCTGGGGTTCCGGCTCCTCCCGGCTGGGCGGTGGCTTCCATCCTCCCAGTGCAGGTGAGAGGTCAGCGGGGTGGAGTTCAGACTCCCCAAGCTCTGTGATCACACAAGCTAATTCCTCATAATAACAGCAGTCTCTCTCTCTATATATGTACATATATATATGAATATATATATGTGTGAATATATTTATATATGTACAAATATATATGTATTATGGGCAATAATGTTTCTGAACTTTCACTAAGAAAGATTTTTAAAGTTCTCTCTGCATGCAAAAGTTATAATTATGTGAGGTGATGAAATGATTCATGAATTACTAACATTATTTTGGTAATTACTTTGCCATATATAGTTGACCCTCAAATAACATGGGTTTAAAGACATATATATATATATATATATATATATAATTGTTTATAATAAGATACATATATATTATAGTGTGTATATATGTAATGCACATGATAACTTACATATAAGTATTCTTCAGAGAAACAGAGCCAATAGTTTATATATAACATTTTTCTTCTGGTTTGAACTCTCCCTTTTAAATGTTGTGCTCACTTTGACATTTGATGAGCAATTTTTTATAGTTATAACCTATTATAACAAACCACATTTATTAAATAAACCTAAACACTTGTACAATATTTGTGTTAAAATTTCAGTAGAGGAATTTTGGAACTCTTTGTCATGTTTGATAGCTGCATGATATTCCATGTTGCAGGCATTTATTGTGTGGAATCTTCTGTAACCAGTTTTCTATCCATGAACTTTTGAAACATTTCTAGTAATCTGCTATTAAAATTGAAGATACAAAATTGGTTAGAAGAAGCCATGAAGATAATTTCTGCATACATCATTTATTCTTTTGCCAGTGTGACATAATGATATATTAGAAATATGTATTTTGTTATTAAGATAATTAAAATAGATTTCCAATGCATATTTGGTCTTCAATCACACATCCTGGAAAGCCTTTGGAGCCTCTAACATGAAACAGGTGTCTTGCACTTAACAAAGATGATATTTGGACTCATTTAAGGTCGGGAGCAGGCTGCAGGAGGACCAATCATATGATTAGAAGGCTGGAGCTCTTAATTCCACCTCCCAAACTCTGCATGTGGTAGAGAGGCTGGAAGTTGAATCAGGCATTGGCCAATGACAGTCAATTATGATTATATAATAAACACTCCATAAAACCCCAAGAGGACAGCTTTTGGGTAATTTTTTTCTCAGAAAGCCCCCGTGCTTGAGGAACCATAATGCTTTTGAGCTGAGCCAAAACTCTACGAAGGCACAAGCTCCTTTGTGACCTTTTCTAGCTGTTGATTCCAATCCTTTGTCAAATTCTTTAACAATCTGGTAAATGTAATTGTTTCCCTGAATTTTGTAAGCCTCTCTTGAATATTAATCAGACTAAGGAGAAGGTCACTGGAACCTCCAATCTGTAGCCTTACGTCAGAAGCACAGGTAACAGCCTGGGTCTTGAAACTAATGTCTAGAGTGCGTGTGGGGCAATTCTGTGTGACTGAAGCCTAACTGCAGAGTTTGATTTTGTTCACAGGTAGACAATGTCAGAACTGAGTTGAACTCCCAAACACCAGCTGGGGGCTGTGTATACAGGAACCCCCTATGTTGGAGTTGGGACCAGGGAACCGAGAAAAACCAGGAAGTCATCAGGCAGAAGTGACACTTACAAACCACTGTGATTCTGCCTCTCCTAAGCTGATCCTGAGAAGTAAATTTCAATTTCCTAGTGGAGATTAATTTTAAAAATGCATTAAAAAGTAAGCACAACCCATACTTGTTAAAGGCATACCTAAAATGAAATTTTAAGAATATTTTAAAATAAAAGTAAATAATAAACTATACAAATACATACATAAGTGAAATACTAACTTGATTAATAATATATTAACAAGAAGTGGCAAAGGAGGATATTTTCCCCAAATACTTAACAGTCATGAAACAATATGGGCACCACCTGGTCACTTCAAAACCAATGGAAACGATGGGGAAACTAACACTTTTCAACCTGAATATTTTTGGTTTGAGTTTTAGGGTAATATTTTTTTCCTTATTTCAAAAAGTCAACAGGTCACTTTCTAGTTCCAGGATAAAATAACATAAACACAGTTTTCCCCACTACCCCCCTCTACATAGACCTGAGTATCTGGGAAATCACTCAGCAGTCATAAAAGGATGCCAGGAGTCATAACTGGCCCTGGACCTCAGGACATGAAGAGTGACAGCACAGTGAGTTTCCTGAGTTTCCTTCCCTTTCATATATACTGAATCTTCCACCAGAGAGTAATAGACCCTATAATGGTCCCCAGTCACAAAGAAAAAAATGTATAACAGCATCTAGATGGGTAAACCAATGGATAACGAGTTTGTGAAGAGCTGAGATCACCTCCGTAACTAATCCCTGAAGAGCAATTTAAACAGCAATAAAATTTCCATCATAATGATGAAGACACATTACTGTAGATATGAAAGAAAAAAGTGAAAAATTTGGATCAACTTATACACAAATCCTAATTCCTGCTACAGAATCATACCAATGACAAGTAAAGTGCATGTAAAAATGTATTTGCATTTGCTCATTACCACAAAATTTCCTCTGACAGGGAACTCCAGGTGCACATCTCTGCAGACTGGCTGGCTCTGTCACTAGACACGGGAGGCAAAAGTGTGCCAGGGATAATGGTGAGTAACGAGGTCCTAGAAGAGACCGGGGCTGGAGCAAAACTCTCCACGAGCAGCTAGAGCGCCCTGGGCTTCTGGCCCACTTACAGGGAGCCGCCCAAATGAGTCAGCCTGCCGTCTGACTCACTTATGTTTATGGGAAGGCGTGAGGTCAGGGGGCTGAGGAGGAAGGCTCAGTATCTGCTGGGAACTGAGCCAAACTGTCTCCTGGCTCTGGACCTGCCACATTCACAGCATCTGAATGGGGGATGAGATCCAAGCGATGAACCCCAGGATCCAGTTTTCAATTGGAACCCCAAATGGCTGCTAAGCAGAAAATGTAAGGACAGTTGGTGAGAGCCAGAACATAAACATAATTGTGTGTGTGTGTGTGTGTGTGAGAGAGAGAGAGAGAGAGAGAGAGACAGAGAGAGAGAGAGTTCTTCATCTGTTTCTGTCTAATGTTAAGAAACATAGCCGCAAACTACCATAATAATAGTAACTTGCTACAGATAGAATTTATATTGTAAGAAAAGTCTTGCAATATACACACACACTTTAATTTTAACAAAGTAGAAGCATAATTTTTATTTTAAATAATAAGAATTCATAAGGCAAATCAGAAAGGGCAAAATAAGAAAAGTGGACATAAAATAACCAGAAATCTTGAAAATGTACAGCATGTTCACTGAAATAAGGAGAAAACTAAAATAAATAGTTTCAGCATAGTCAAAGAACCATCCATTAGTTACAAGAGGTAGAGAAAGTGAAGGTCCCTTTGGCCAGGACTCTCTCACGGCCCTGGTCAGCTCACCCACTGCACACATGTGGGCAATGTGTTGTTACTGACTATGTGAAGAGCTCCTCGCAGGGCTCTGGGTGACCTGGTGGCACCGCTGCACGACTGCACAGTGGCAGGATAGCAGAGACAGAAATGGTGGTAGCTCCGAGGACAGAGACTGAGCCGGCTGCGGGAGTGGGGAGGCCCCGAAGCAGAGACCGGTGTGCTGCTCTTAGTGGGTGGGATTCTAGCGCTTGACCTGCCACCATGGGAATAAAGCTGGGCAGAAGCTCTTTCACCCTAAGGATGTTACATTGTTATTTTTTGGCCTCACCGAATCAATAGTGAGCCTGCCTGGGGATGAGATCCACCTGCAAGACACCAGAGAGTGAGACCTTCCCCAGCGTGTGACAGAGAGAAGGAGAGAAAAGAGAGGCTGTTACAGTACAGGGAGAATGACAGAAGCGTATGGGTAACGGGTGATAAAAATAATATCCATGCATTTTGCAATACTTAGTAAGATACTCTAAGCCAAACAACAGAGAGTATGTTTGAAATCTTTTTAATTTTCCAACTTATAAGTAAATATAAGGAGTATCATTAACATGTTGTATAAGGACATAATTATTATTATCTTAAACATGTACAGGATTGAAATATTCTCTTTTAAATCTTCACAAGACAAAAAATGAGGTGGTGGGATTGTGGGAGGCCCAAGACATTTTTTAATTCCAAAAGATAAATTTAACATTAAGAAACACTAAGGAGAAAGTAACAAAAATACTTTTGGACTAGAGCACGGTCATGAAACAAGCAGGAAAGAAAGAGCACTGATGGATCTTCTCTTATTTTAGAAGTTCTGACTGAAATAAGTCAGTTCAGTCTATCCTATATGTTTTTTTGTATTTTTCACTGAATTGATTGAATGTTTTACCACATTGATACCATTTACTGATTTTTTTTGGTTTTGAATATTTTAGGCCCATTTCCTGGGCTGTATGAATAAGTTTAACAAACTATCAAATAACTTTTTGTGAAGTAGGAGTGTAATATTGTGTGTTTCTAGCATCCAATAAAATATCCACTTACATTTTTAGCTCAGTGACAGTTTTACCATGAATGATGCAACATAATAAAAATGTTAAAATGATCGCTACTGAGCCCACAGCCTCCAAGGAGAGTGCGCTTTGCTGTCCCACCACTTGAAATTAATGAGCGCTCTTGTAACAGACACAGTGGGCTTAATGATAAGCAGTGTGTGTATGAATCATGTATGGGAATTGCTCTGAACCCAAGAGAAATAAAAAACTTTTTCTCAAAGTTTCTCTTTGATTTCACTATTGCCAATTTATCCCTTAAGTGACTGTGGGATTTAATTACTGTCTAGAATGCCACGAAGGGCTGTTAGGAGCCCAAGGGGTATTTTAACAAGCTCTTCTCTTGGGATTCAAACTGTAGACGCACTTGCTTGTAATTTCCTTTATTTAATCATAGCTTTGTAACTGCTGTACTGTAGCTCTCTAACAAGTCCCTTGGAACATCCTCAGCAGGGCTTTAACTGGCAGGGCCCCAAGCTCAATGAACTGACTAAGAAAATAAAGTTGCTTTCAAGCTTTTTTTCCCTTTGTTCTATGAGAGACAACTTACATCTTTGGTCTCTGCTTTTAACCTGCTCCTATTTTAATAAGGAGTCCTACTGGGAAGCCAAATGATTATCAAGTTAGAGAAATCAAAACACCTCAAGGGAAAACTGAAAAGTATCCATTGGAACAAAGTAATCCCATTTGGGATTCATATTACTGGGTAAAACTGATGCTTTTTTTTTGTTCTCAAACAAAAGTTCCTAGTGTGTTGCTTTTTTTTTCCCAATATATACCCTAACTCACCTTTGGCAAACCAGGCAGAATATATCACTGAACCCTCCATTATTAGACAAGTTTCAGGAGGTAATATACTAGCATTTATCAAACCGACTATCACTAGAATGTCAATTTTGATTTTTTTAATCTTGTCACACTCCATTCTCTTTTCCCATCCTCTTCCTGCTGCTCCTTTAAGCAAAGGTTGGTTATTAGACACAGAATAAATACTTCAAGAAGTGAATGCTGTTTATACAGTGAATACAACTGGGCTTTAACAACCGACCAATGACATGCTCCATGTGTAACTTTGTAGCAGTTGGGACCCAAAGTGTTCATTGTGGATATTAAAATCCTCCCCTAGGGGTTTCTAAGATCCTACTTTTTAACAGCCACTATCTTCATTTTGTCCTTACATATCTGTTTTGAAAAAGTGATACACATAAAATACAAAATGAAGCTATTTCTTAATCGAATAGATTTAGTGCATAGTGTTTCAGTATTTTTTAAACTGATATATCTTACATTTTCCTATTTTAGGTTCATAAGAGTGAACATGATTCCAAAATACAGCATCTTTTACTTGCTATTTATAAAATGTGGCATTGTCACTGCAACCAAAGTGCTTGTTGTTTGCACCTGGCCTGACATCCCATGTGTTAGGTCTCACATGAGATTTTAGTTCAGGAAAGGTGAAGAGCACATATTTAGAAATAGTCATTAGGAAGAGAAACGCAAAAGTCAAAGAGGACTCGACTGCATCACTATTAGAAATTGTTCAGATTATAACCGACGGCATATAAGTTTATATTATTTTCTATTTATTTGCATATTTGTGTATAGTAAAATTCATATATGATAGTACATACATACATCATTTATACATTAACATTTATGTATTATATTGATTCATATATTATTTATATATTTATAACTTTATACTCAAAATCATGGTCACATGCCACAGGCTGGGGTTCGGTGATGAAGTGTGCTTGCATTGCTGTAGGCCTGCTCCTGTTGGAGTCTGGATCCAACCGGACCCCCAGGAGGCTCCTGTGAGCTTGGAGTGTGTGCACATGTGAAGGGCCAGGAACTAGGTGGAAATGATGAAAGCAGTAGCTCTGAACTTCTGATTATTTAATAAATCATATAGTGTCAGGTAACTGCACAGCTGCCATATGCCATGGTCTCAAGAAGAATTGCCTTACTACTTCCCAATAAGTGAAAGAATCACTTTTATTATGAAAATCTCAGAAAAAGATTATGCTCATGAAAAATATTGAGCATTTTGCTGATGATGCAGTGTGCTCACTTGTAAGAAATACTGATGAAAAAAAGATGTAGAATTTAGATATTACCATTCAAAAATACAGCATCACCAACAAAGATATTATTCAGGAAGAATTTTTCTGATAAGAAAATATCTCCAATTCTTCAGCAAAATGATTAGATTGAAGACCTAAATCTGGTTAATATGGTTTCTTTGTAACCTAAATGAAGGGATTCCTTTCTCAGCAAGTGTCAGCTCTTTTAGAGATGCATTTCTTGGTGACTGATCTCATAAGGGGCTCACCTCTCCTGGGTGTCTGTGCTCAATCGGCACCAGCTCTGGGTGGGTGTAAGCTCTCAGTGAGTGTTGGGGCATAAGAGGTTCATCTCTTTATATGCATCAACTCATAGGGCTTAACCAAGCCAGACGGTAAGAAAGGAAAGTTTATTACATGCAATAACTAAAGCAAGCAACTGTGCTAATTCCCAAAGCAGCATCTCACGAAGCAAAGCACAGGGCTATTCTTTTATAGGACAAGCCAGTTCTCACTTAGGTCCACCATGCAAATAACAGGAAAACTCAGTGCAGTTCTGATTGGTGTCCAGAAGGGGAGCAGTGATTGGCCAAACTCTCAGTCCTTGACAACAGGGTGGGGACCTGTCAGGAGAGCTCTGGCAGGTAATATTTGCAAATAGCAACTGATATGTGCTTCTGAGGCCTTCTCTCCCTGGAACATCTTTTTCTGCAAAACAGCTTAGGAGAGAATGTTAGCTTTCACTCTAATTTCCCCATTAATGCTTATACTCACTAGCTGTTTGGTCACATGCCTGTAAAGGAATTTCTGTTTATATCGACATCTAATCTTAACCAGCATCTCCAGTAATTATGTTAGAAATGGTTGACAGAGTTCAAATTTTAGCACCAACAAATGAACAGCTTAAGAAAGGTGTTTTCACTCCTAACATTTTATAAATATAATTACTTTTTAGTCCTTTTATAGTGTAATTTCTATATTTAAATGCACTATTTAAATATAGTTTATTTTGGAATGAGGAGTGAAACACACATCTTGAGGTATTTTCCCTCGGACGCTGTGGGTGCCGTGGCCATGTGTTTCTACCACTGGCAATGCCGGTCAGTTAGTGGCAGCTTTTCTCAGGAGCTCAAGGTCATTAAAAGCTGATCAGGAAAAAGGAAAATGGGGGCTCAAATGGCACTATTTAAATAACACACTTTTCTGAATTTTTCCAGCTTTAGTACAGTAATTTACATGTGACATTGTGTAAATTCAAGGTGTATGATATAGTGATTTTATGTGTATATGTTGCAAAATGAACACAATGCCTTTATTGAGGGGAAAATGCTTCATTTAACATATACAAAACTTCATTTAACATATATATAAAACTTTCATATATTGAAGATTGGCTATCTGTTTTCTCAATCAAGAACAGGCAAATGGTACAATAATCACTTGTGTTTATTGGAATGTTAGGAATCACAATCAGAATACAGATTCCCGAGGAAACCCGGTATGCTTCCCAGGTGGGAAACGGATCAGGGTCATTAAGGGTAAAAGAAATAACCCCAAGGGGACTAAAATGGGTTGTTCTTAAATAATTATGATTGTCTATAGCTATTTAAGCTACATTTATCTGTACATAATTGGTTGCTAGGATTATCACTAGGCACAGTTTCACTTTGTAGCAGGCAGAGAAAGTTTTGGATGTTTGCTGATTGGTAAAATACAAAGTAAAACATTTTTCCCAGAACAGTAGTTTCAGAGAAGAGGATGTGCGTAGACCCCATTTCCTTAATGAGCTTCAGACTCCATTTTAGTGTATACTTTCAATGTCTTTATTAACTCTATTTTGTCCACATTTACAGTGTCATTCTTCTGTCTTGAAGCTCGACACTATTACTATTCTTAAGTTTGTATCACTTTATAGTATGTTGATTTTTGTGTCAAGTGCTTTCTATTAATCTTACATCTTAATACATTACCTGGTTATTCAATAAAATTATGTATTTCTAATATTATTGAGGTATAAGCAAATAGAATATAAATATATATAATTACCTCCCATTCCTAAACAAAGTTAACATTTTCTATGTTTGTTCTATGCATAATTTATATATTTATAAATTATACACAGTAATAATTTTTAATTAATATATAAACAGAATAACTATAATTTAAAATAATATGTAATTTATGTATGTATATATAAATCACATTTTTATGGTTACTACAGTTTTATTTGTCTGCCTTGTAGAAAATGTACTTATTTTATTGAAGTGTAGTCAACATACAATGTTATATTAGTTTCATATGTAAGGTACTGATTCAGTATTTGTATATACACCATGATAATTTTACCTACCATCCCTCACTATATGAATTTGTTATATATTGTTAACTGTATTCCATATAATGTACAAATAAGATACTCCCATGTATAAGACACTTCCCATGTATAAGTGAAATCTTATGGTATTTGTTTTCTTTTCTGACTTATTTAACTTACATTAATACATTCTACACGTGTTGTTACAAATGACAATATTACATTTTTTTAATGGCTGGGTAATATTAATTGAGTATGTGTACCACATCTTCTTTATCAATTCATCTATTGATGGACACTTAATCTTTACTTCTGTATCTTGGCTTTGCAAATAACGCTGCAGTGAATATAGGGGTGTGTATATCTTATGAATTAGTGTTTTCATTTTCTATGGATGAATACCCAGAAGTAGAATTTCTGATTCATATCAAATTGCTAATAATATGATAATTCTATTAGTAATTTTTTGAGGAAGTTCAGTAATGTTTTCCATAGTGATGTTATATTAGTCCAGCTTTCTTTTCATTTCTTTCTGCATAGAATATCCTCTTCCATCTGTTCACTTGCAGTCTGTGTGTGTCTTTAGTTCTATAGTGAGAATTTGTAGTAGGCAATGTACAGGAGTCTTTCCTTTTTTTACCCATTCAGCAACCCTACATCTCTAGAATGGAACATTTATCAAGTTACATTATAAGTAATTATTGATAGGTATATATTTAATGTTCTTTGTTGATTGTTTTCTTGTTTTTATAATTCTTCACTTTTCTTGCTCTCTTCCCTTCTGACTTGGTGACTTTCCTTAAGGTTATGTTTGTTTTCTTTTCTCTTTATGTTTTACATACCTATTATAGATATTTGGTTTTCTGTAACCATGAGTTTCATATATTACATCCTATATATATAGCAGTCTACTTTAATTGACAGTCATTCAAGTGCGTTCTAAAAGCATTACATTTTTACTTTCCCCATTTTGGTTCCTATGTATTATTTTGTATTTTACTATTGTGTGTATGTATCCCTTGACTACTTATTGTAGTTTTAGATGATTTAACTTTTGTCTTTTAACCAAAAAACTAGCTGTGCTTGTGGTTGACCCATTTCCTTTACTATATGTTTAGCAATACCAGTGAGATATTTTTCTCTCAGTCTTGTTCTTTCTAGTCACTGCCTTTTCTTTTCCACTTAAAAAGTATCTTTAACATTTCTTGTAAGGCCAGTTTGTTGTTGATGAATTCCTGTAGATTTGTTTACCTAAGAAATTCCTTCTCTCTCCTTCAGTTCTGAATGATAACCTAGCAGTGTAGTGTATGCTTGGTTGTAAGCATTTTGTCCTTTTTTTTCCTTTAAACCCTTTGAATATATCAAGCCCTCTCTTCTGGACTGGAAGTTTCTGCTGAAAAATCAACTGAAAATCTTATTGGTTTCTCCTGTATTTAATAAGACTTTTTTCCCCTTCTGTTATTTTTTTTATGAAGATATCATTGATATACACTCTTATGAAGGTTTCACAAGAAAATATAGTTACTACATTAACCCTTATTATCGAGCCCCCCATTAACCCATTGCAGTCACTGTCCATCAGTGTAGTAAGATGCCACGGAGTCTATTTGTCTTCTCTGAGCTACACTGTCTTCCACACACACCATGTGCACCAATCATGATACCCCCCAATCCCCTTCTCCCTCCCTCCACACACACCCTCCCCCACCCTTCCCTTTGGTTACCGCTAGTCCCTTCTTGGAATCTGTGAGTATGCTGCTATTTTGTTCCTTCAATTTTGTTTCGTTGTTATACTCCACAAATGAGGTAAATCATTTGGTATTTGTCTTTCTCTGGCTGACTTATTTCTGAGCATAATACCTTCTAGCTCATTCTGCCTTTAAGATTATCCCATTATTGTTAACTACTGAAATTTTGATGATCATAAGTTTTCATGTGGTTTCCTTTGGGTTCATCTTATCTGGGACCCTGTGCTTCATGTACTTGGATGTCTACTTCCCTCCCTGGATTAGAGAAATTGAGCCATTATTTCATATATTTTCTGTTTCTCTCACTCTGTCTTCTCCTCCAGAGACCCCTATAATATGAATGCTAATACATTTGATATTATCCAGAGATGCCTTAAATTATCATCATTTTATTCTTTTTCTTTTTGTTATTCCAATTGGGTGATTTTCACTATCCTGTCCTCCAGATCACATCTGTTCTTCTGAATCCTCTAATCTGTTGTTGATTCCATTTACTATATTTTGCATTCAATTGTATTCTTCATTTCTGATTTGTTCTTTCTTATATTTTCTACCTCTCTGGTGAAGTTCTAAGTTCATCCATTCTCCTGATTCAGCGAGTGTCTGTATGAACATTACTTTGAACTTTTTATCTGGTAGATTGTTTATCTTCAGTTTGTTTCCTGAGGTTTTCTCTTATTTTATGTAGAACACATTTTTATGTCTCCACATTTTGCCTAATTCTCTGTTCGTGTTGATGTATTAAGTAGGTAACTTATGTCTCTCAGTCGTGAAGGAATGTCTTTATATAGAAGGTGACCTGTGGGGCAAATAAGCATAAATTCTGGTCAGCTGACCTATGTGTCCAAGGAGTGACACCTGTGTGGCCTGCATTCACCCTACAGTTGTGGCTGGATCATAACTGGTGTGGAGCTTCTGGTGTGTTAACTGTCCACTGGCATGGCTGTTTTCATGGTCTGGTGGCAACTTCCACAGTCCCATGGATGTCTGTGGGTTTGCACCCTGGTGTCACTGCCTGTGAGGCCCCACTTCAACTGTTGCAGTAATTGTAATGTGGAGGAAAAACCCACCATGGTTATTGCATTTTGTCCTTTTTTTCCTTTTAGCACTTTGGTTACCACTAGTTCCTTCTTGGAATCTGTGAGTCTGCTGCTATTTTGTTCCACGGGGTGGGGGGTTCTTTTGTGGTTCTCTTTTTCTGACCAAGTCTGCCTGCTGTGCCTGATGGGGCAGTAAACCTCCTGGGAGCGGCTTGTGTCCAGATGGGACGGTTGGTCTGGAAAATCCACAAAGGAATGTCAAGGTGGACTTAGCAGTGCTAAGACAGGAGATGAAGAGTGCCAGAAATAATGCCTACGAGGGCTGATAGACTTAGCTGTAAAGAAAGTGACAAAGATGCCCACCAGTGTTTCCATCCCTGGGGAAAATTCCATAGGTCCCTGCCCCTCTGACACATGCCCTACACTTAGTCAGTGGATCTCCTTGTTAAACATCAGGCACTTTTCAAATTATTGCCTCTACACTGGGTCTCAGACAGAGCAAGTGAGATCGTATGCATGGCCTCTAAGAGTGGAGTCTTAATGAGTGGAGACTTGATATCCTACATCCCTCCAGTTCTCCTGGACATAAGCCTAATAGGTTATCAAGACCAAGTGCTATGGAAGTTCGACTTCCCAGTCCAGGTCCCCTGGGCTGTGGAGAACAATGCAGGGCTCATACACCTCCCTTTCTCTACATCAATGATATCCCTTTTCCTGGTCGGTTGCTGCAGGAGTGTGGGTCCCGACAGACTGATAATCTGTCCCTCCTGCCCACCTTAGTGTGGCTTTTTCTTTATAATCTTTATTGTATATGATCTGTTCTACTAGTCTTCAGTTCATTTCCAGAGACAGTTGTTCTATGTGTAATTGTAGATTTTGGTAGGTCTGTGAGAGGAGTGAGTTCAGGATTTTCTACCCCCATTCTTGATTCCACCACCCATCATTTACATGTTTAATTGAAAACAAACTATGAGGGTTAACTTTTTATGACCTTATTTCTTTCTTCATTATGTGGAAGGCAGTATCTTCAAACGTCATAATGCCTCTCCGTCTCTTGTCCCGGACCCCCACCGGCCTGAGCCCCGCACCCTAGGCAGCACCGCCCCCTCGGCAGCACCGTCGGCCATCTGGCCGCCTCGCTGTCTCCTGCACCGGCCTCCCCTCCGGTCCTTCCGCCGTCGCCAACTCGGCAGCACCACCGACAGTCTGGCCGACTCGCCGTCTCCCGCCCGGCCCTCCCACCACCGGCCCGAAGCACCGCCCCCTCAGCGGCACCGCCGACCATCCGAATGACTCGCCGTCTCCCGCCCCGGCCTCCCCACCGGCCCGAAGCCCCGCCCCTCGGCGGCACCGCAGACCGCCCCGACCTCTACACCGGCCCGAAGTCCCGCCCCTTCGGCAGCACCGCCTTCTCCAGTCCCCGCCCTTCCCCACCTACCTGGAGCCCCGCCCCCTCGGCAGCACCGCCGTCAGGCCGGTCGCCTCGCCATCTCCCGCCCCGGTCTCAGCTCCGCCCCAAAGCCCCGCCGCAGCCGCGAGCGTCAACACTCCGCCGCCCGAAGCCCGTCACCAATTCTCACCAACCCTCCCACTCCCTGATTTCATTTGTATGTACACGAAAACAAACTATAAAAAACAAATACATGATAGATAATTTAATAACTGATAGCAACTAGCAGACATGTACTAAAAGAATAATTATCTTCTATTTTTGTATATAGAAGAATGAATTGTATGTCTCCTTCTTAGAAACATTTTATCTGTTAATAAGAATAGAGAAATGCTTTTATAACTGAATCATAATCATTTAAGAATGAATTTAATAGGTATTTTCCAGAATTAATAGTTTGATAAGTTTACATATCCTACAAAATATAAACAGACTCATAAACACAAGGAACAGACTGGTGGTTACCGCTGAGAGGGGACAAATAAAATAGGTATATAGGATAGAGTTACAAACTTCAATTTATTAAATAATTTAGTCACAGGGATGGAAGTACAGCATAAGTAATAGAGCTAAAAATATTGATATATATTTTTAGTTAAATATAACTTATCATGGTGATTATTTGGTAATTATACAATTGTTGAGTCACCTTTTTATTCATCTGAAGCCAACATACTACTGACTCTCACTGATATTTCAATAGTATTTTTTAATGAATAAAGGAAGAATAAAATGTTCGACAGTGTCTAAATGCAAACAAAAGTAAAAACAAATATAATACATGATATTTAATTCACCCTTTAACTTTATTTAATTGAAATATAATTAATGTACAATATTATATTGGTCCCAGTGTCCAGCATTGTATTTTGACAATTATACTTTGCTAATACTCACCATGATAAATGTAGACACTATCTGTAGATAATATCATACAGATATTCCACAATTCTTTTTACTATATTCCCACTGCTGTACTGTCATCCGCATGGCTAATTTATTTTATAATTGGAAGCCTGCACCTCTTCACCCACTTTGACCACCCTCCCATTCCTCTTCCCCATGTGATATTTAACAGAGAAACTCTGATGTTCCTTGTGGGGTGATTTTACTCTTTCCTCAATCCACAGCAGGTCTGTGTCATGCTTCAGAAGAAAAGATACATTTTCATGATGTGAAAGTCATGAAATTTAGGAAAGAAAATGATCATACTAAGCACAAAGTACTTGGATATCATTATTCAATAAACAGGTGTGAATTACAGGAGTTTATCAAAATGATTGAAACTAAGACATGCAAATGACTTAGACATCTCAAATATCAATGTTCTACAGATCTGTACAATTTCAGTTCTTTATGTCTTCATACATTCATTTTTTTAAAGTATTTTAGTAAATTTGTGAAATTTCAAAACATGTTTTCTATTACAAGAAATATTAATATCGTGAGGCATTAGTTATTAAGTTCTATATGAAATGCTCATTTTCTTTAAATACACACTGATTTGACTCGGTTTAAAAAAGATTATTAGAAGTAAGTCAAAACATTCTCATAAATACATAAGGTAGTTCTACATCAGTTTACACAATCAATATAAACCTTTTCAAACAATATATTTCTCTAAACTTTGTACTTTGTTACTTAAATTTTAAATCAAAAATATGTTTTTGGCATGTAGTATACAGAGTTTGTTCATTTGGGAAGAAAAATTGTATTCATGCTAACAATACCCTTTTTTAAATCAAACGTAATGAAATCCTAGGTATTTGCCATCTCATTAAAAAGATAAGGATGATACTATTGTTGGTAATGTATTGAAGAAGTTCCATAACCCTCCTTATTAACCCAAGAGTAATGGCACATATATTAAAGAATCAGAACAACTGAGTGATTGCTTCTTTCTGGGATTAATTGGTGTAACTGTAAGCATATGATTATCTGACGAATACATGTTGAGCTTTTTATTTTTTTTTTTCATAAACAGTCCAACATAATGAGAGAGCAAGAAATATATTGTAAAGGCTATACTTCTCTTGGAAATTATCCAGAAAACAAGCTTTGGTATTATTTTATAACTTACCCTTTTGCATATGGTCAAACCTAAGTGGAACATATATGAAGTTCTTTTTCTTAAGCAAATAGTTACTTCAAGGGTCTGCTATATAGAGAAAAAAGCATTAGTTACTCAAGTGAACTAATCACTGATAAATCTTGGAACATAAGATAATAAAAATTTTATAATTACTTTGTCAATAGAAAATTACATTTTAAATTTCCTTATAAAGAGGATGATGCTTTATGAAAGCTTTATTTCTAAAGAAGTTCATAGTTTTCCTTTTAAAAACTCATTGGATTGATTGCTAATAATCTAAATTAATCAAAATGTCTTCTTTTTACTATTTGTTATAATATACTTTTATCTGCTTGTAACATCCTCTCTTTCTGTGAGGTGTCATGGACCAATTTTCTAAGGAACATACTTCAGACCTATGGGTCAGAAATATGCATTTGATACAGCAGAATTTTACATACAGAGATTTTTGGGTACATACCTGTGTGGGAATGCACAACATTTAGGGCTGAAATTAAGTAATTTCAGGCATTAATTTGAACACACACTCTATAAAATTTTGATTTCTTCCTTTTATCTTATCCATATAATAGTCAATTTTAACTATATCTCAAATGCATACATTTTTATACCATATTCAATCTTTATAAACACCCACTTATTTATTTTAGCTTTAAAAGTCCAAGAAATGACACACACATTTACAGCCTTTTAAGTTTCAGGGTATTCATTTCCAATAAAAAAACGTTCAAGAAAAGAAAATAAAATGGTCTAACCAAGAAAAGAAGCATAAAATTAAAAATGAAAACTCATGTATATATAGCGTGAATGTTGTAATTTATTCTATAGTTGATGTTATAGCCCCTTTTCTCTTAGGGGGTATCAACAACAATAAGGATTCTAGAGAGAATATTCTTGTCATGTTCATAAATATACATTACTATTAACCTAATAATAGGTACTTATTAATAAAAAGAAGTACTTATTTTATATTTAATCAAAATAATGTAAATTTTTTTAAAAGCTACATTATAGAAGATTAAAAATTTTGTTTTAACTGTCTATGGTAAAATTAAAGAATGATCAAGAATTTAATATAGAGACAGAAGTAAAGAGTAAAATAGTGTCACCCTTTTTCTGTATTTGGCTATATCATTCTTTCAAAGTATGAGTATACCACTCACTTGTACAAATTTGCATTTTTCATGCTAGACAAGTAAACTTTAGCACAATCTTTACGTATTATTACGTGTTTCTATTGCTAAGACTATCCGAAAGGAAAGTTTTTTGTTACAACTCTTCAGGCTCAAATTGATGAAATTTCAAACTTATTTCCACCTATAATTGTGAACTTCTGTAGGGGCTGGCCTACGGCCGAGGCTGAGTCCCACTATGGCTGAACACTGCCCTTCCACTCTAGTTGACCAATGCCCTAAGATGGCGCACGCTTCCTGGGCGCCACCCTGCCTGGTTTGGTGGCATTAGCATAAGGAAGTTGCTCCTATAGGCTTGCATGATCTTGATCACCATAGGCCAGCTTCCTTTATATAAGGCATAAGCAGGAAAGAGAAGCCCTCACTCTCTCACTCTCCCACTCTCTCACTCTCTCACTCTCTCACTCTCCCACTCTCTCACTCTGTCACTCACTCTCTCACTCTCTCACTCATTCTCTCTCAATCTCTGTCTCTCTCTCCTCTCATTCTTCCTCTCATTCATTACCCCTGGCTGTTGCTTCTTCTCACTCACCTTCTCCTGGCCTTCCGAGCAACAATAAACAACTGAAGTGAACCAGGTCTGTGTACGTATCGCTGTCGTCACCGCCACAAGGGGCGAACGCGGTATCTGGTGCCGAAACCTGGGAGTTTTTTCTCCAACCACCCAGAGGAGAATCTGCCGGATGCGGACGCCATAGAGCTTCTTACCCTGAAGCAGTACCTGTGGACCCCGTTCGGAAGGATTGCTCGGGAAGGCGCCTCAGATGAGAAGGGTGAGTGGACCAATGAGCAAAGCAAATGTAGGAGTAGGAAAGGAGATAGCAAGCGGCTGTGGTGGGGATTTCTGTTTTGTCTGTCCGTCATAGTGTTCTTTGTTGTACTGTTTTGTTTTGTCAAAAATGTTATGAAAATTTAGGGTGCCAGTGAAAGTTCGCGGGATAGCGACGAAGCCAGGAAAGTTCACGGGATAGCGACGAAGCCAGGAAAGTTCGCGGGATAGCGACGAAGCCAGGAAAGTTCGCGGGATAGCGACGAAGCCAGGAAAGTTCGCGGGATAGCGACGAATGCAGGTTAGCGATAAGAGTACCCTTTAAACATAAACTTAGAAGTAGCCTTTTATCCTTTAATCGCTAACATGGGATCTGAAGAGTCTAGAATTAGAGTAGAAGAGCCTTTGAGAGCACTCCTGAGGGCCAACGGAACCTCATTAAAAACAAAAACCGCAAGGGCTTTCCTCCACACGGTGGAGAAGCATGCTCCGTGGTTCCTAGATGCAGGAAGAATCACTACCCCCGTGTGGGAAAAGTTAGGCGAGGATCTGCGCAACGCAGATCGCAGGGAGCCGCTCCCGGCTGGGACGCTCCCCATATGGGGGCTGGTTAAGAGCTGCCTAAAGGAGAATAAACCTAGTTGTAGAGAAGCCATAAGGGAGGGAGAGGAGATACTTGAGGAAGTGAAAGAGGAAAGAGACTCTGCGAGGACATCTGAAAGAGGATCTACACAGGGGGGGTCCTCTGATGAGGAAGAGGACCAAGAATTATCAGGAGAAGAGTTAGAGGCTAGGACTGCTCAGAGAGGACATCGGCCCACATTGTGCTCCTCACTGAGCCAACTGAGAATAAGCAGAGAGGAAGGAGAGACTAGCTCAGCCCCTCTCCCCAATAAGAGCAGTAAGGTAGAAGAGATTGTGCCAACCGCCCCAAATTATCCATTTTGCTCTCCAACCTATAGAGCAGAGCCACCCCTTTACCAGAGTTACTCATATTGTGGTGGCCAGGGGTGCCAAGAACAATTGGGAAAGAATAAATGGAGGGAATGGCTAAACATGGAGGGGAATGCAGCCTTCCCAGTAATAGAAGATCCAAACACCCAGCAAAGATACCATCAAGCCCTAGATTTTAAGCTTGTTAAAAGCCTAAAGGAAGCTGCCATCACCTATGGAGTGCAAGCAGCGTTCACTGTGGCCATAGTGGAGTCATTAGCCACTCAGAATCTAACACCAGATGATTGGGCTAATGTAGCCAGAGCATGCCTTACTGGAGGTCAGTACCTGCTATTCAAAACTGTGTGGGCAGAGCTTTCTCAAGACACTGCCCGGCACAACGCTGCCGCAGGGAACAATCAGTGGAACCTAGAGATGCTAATGGCCACAGGACCTTACCTAGGACAGCATAATCAGATAAATTACCCTCCTGCTGTGTATATGCAAATAGCTACAGCAGCTGTCAAGGCCTGGAAAACACTCCAGGTCATTGGTGATTTACAGGGTCAATTATCTAAAGTACTCCAAGGACCAAATGAGCCTTATGCAGATTTCTTGGCAAGGTTGATGCAAACTGCAGGCCGTATATTTGGAGATGTTGACACAGCAATGCCCCTAGTAAAACAGTTGGCCTATGAGCAAGCAAATAAATGGTGCAAGGAGGATATCAGCCCTTGGAAAAATAAAGATTTAAATGTGTACCTCAAAGTTTGCAGGGACATCAATGACACTGTAGTGCAAGGACAGGTAATGGCTGCAGCCATAACTCAGGGACTGCAAAATGCACGCAGCAGGGCTACCCCTTCCGGGGCATGCTTCCATTGCAAGCAGATGGGTCATTTAAAGCGAGATTGCCTGAAATTATGGCGATCAGAGGAGCCCGTGTGGGTTCCTCAGTGGCCCCTTAGAAAAAAGAAGCAGCCCACACTTCCCTCCCAGGACCCATTGCTGAGGGAAACAGACGTGTCGATGCCCTGACCCGTGAGTTTAACATCTTAGCTCTATTTGACCCTATAGAACAAGCTGCTCAATTTCACAAACAATTCCATGTCAATGCACATACCCTTCGCCTAAAATATAATATTACTAGAGACCAAGCAAGAGCCATAGTACTTAGTTGCAAATGGTGTGTCACACTCTTACCCTCCATCTAAGAAGGAGTTAATCCAAAGGGGCTATACTCCCCAATCACATTTGGCAAATGGATGTTACCCATATTCCAGAATTCGGTAAGATGAAATATGTCCATGTGTCTGTAGACACCTGCTCAGGCATCATTTTTGCCTCTTGCCATACAGGAGAAAAATCTAGAGATGTCATATCTCACTGCCTCCAGGCGTTTTCGGCCTGGGGAAAGCCCAAACATTTAAAAACTGACAATGGGCCAGCATATACATCCCAATTGCTCCTCAGCTTTTTAAAAACAATGAATATCACCCACACCACGGGCATTCCCTATAACCCTCAAGGGCAAGACGTGGTAGAGCGCGCCAACCTGACCCTTAAAAATGCTCTCTATAAACAAAAAGGGGGAATAGGGGCAGACTTCAGATCCCCCAGAGACAAACTTAACATCATATTGTTCATTTTAAATTTTTTGACATTGGACAAAGATGGCCACAGTGCAGCAGAGCGGCATAATCGCCGTTCCAGTCCTAAAGACATGCCCACAGTTATGTGGAAAGATGTATTGGAAGGATCATGGAAAGGCCCGGATCCAGTGTTAATCTGGAACCGAGGCTCTGTTTGTGTTTTCCCACAGGACCGAAACAATCCCATCTGGGTGCCTGAACACCTGACACGGAGAGAGGCAAGAACAGAACCGGAAGTGCGAGATGCCGATGCCACTGATGCTCATCCTGCTACTGATTCTTCAGCAGGCGATAGCGGAACCCAGAGAACTATGGGGTCTGGTGAAGGCTTGGCCTATTCCACTCCCGGTGACTGAAACTGCACATACCTTTCCTGCCTTTTTCTCTACCTATAGTACACTTAATCTCCCATGTCTGCCTTTTGACAGCTCTATGTGTTACTGGCATTCTTTTCATAACCTCTCTAAAGCTGCCAATCTGTCCAGGGAATTAGGCAAGATGTTATCCACCAATTGGTCCAGTGAGTTTGACGTGCTCACCACTCAGCTACGGCTAGAAATATTGAATGTTAGTCCCCAAAAGTTAGAGGCGCTGTCTGTAGCTCAGTTTGCTGAAGCCGTGCTAAATGCCACCAAAGCCTGGTCAGGCATGGGTGTTCTGTTCCATGCAACGGAAACATCGGAAAGTGTGGATGGCTCTGGTGCAGGCCATGGCAGCTATAGAAGAAGGCATCTCCCCTAGGGTGTAGCACAATATGTTGGACCAGTAGTCAAAGACGGGTAAGATCAGGAGGTACGCATACCAACCTAAGACAGGGTGCAGACCTTAGCTGTCTGTTGCCCTATGACGGGTAAGGATGCTGCACCTCCCTGACAACCTAAGACAGGCATGGTCGCCGAGCCTCATTGTGTTAAAAAACAAAAAAGGGGGAGATGTAGGGGCCGGCCTACAGCCGGGGCTGAGTCCCACTATGGCTGAACACCGCCCTTCCACTCTAGTTGACCAATGCCCTAAGATGGCGCACACTTCCTGGGCGCCACCCTGCCTGGTTTGGTGGCATTAGCATTAGGAAGTTGCTCCTATAGGCTTGCATGATCTTGATCACCATAGGCCAGCTTCCTTTATATAAGGCATAAGCAGGAAAGAGAAGCCCTCACTCTCTCACTCTCCCACTCTCCCACTCTCTCACTCTGTCACTCACTCTCTCACTCTCTCACTCATTCTCTCTCAATCTCTGTCTCTCTCTCCTCTCATTCTTCCTCTCATTCGTTCCCCCTGGCTGTTGCTTCTTCTCACTCACCTTCTCCCGGCCTTCCGAGCAACAATAAACAACTGAAGTGAACCAGGTCTGCGTACGTATCGCTGTCGTCACCGCCACAAGGGGTGAACGCGTTAAACTTCTTCTCTATCAGAATAATGGATTCATGTAAAATTAAGTTTATACTATTTTCAAAATTTATGATATTTTCAGCTATAATTTCTTTTAAAGCATTTTCCTCTTGAGCTCTTTATCCTTCCTCATGTGATTTCAGGAATATGACTGGCAGATTTCTTTCTTTGCTCTTTTCCCCAAACTTCCTGAAATTTACTTATTTCATTCTCTGATACTTGATGTCAATGATGTTCATTTTGAGTATTTCTAGTGACCTGTCTTATAGATTCCTGTTTATTTCCTCTATGATCGTCATCTTTGAGCCCATTAATATGTCTCTTTAAGTCTAAAATTTCTCCTTGTATTTTTTCTTTTAAAAATTTGTCTAATTCTTTATGTTCAATATACATTTGCATATGATGATCTTCACTCAAGTGCATAATTTTTATAATAATTGCTTTAAATATTTTGGGAAAACAGTCCAGTAGGCACCATCTCAGCATCAATATCCTGTGGTGGCTTTGTCTTCAGGAACTTTCTGGTTCCTTTATGTACCAAATAATTTTGGAATTTAGCCTACATATTTCTTTGTAGTTTGCAAAGAATCTTCAGGTCTCATTTAAATCCTCTAATGTTGAATGTCTTTTCTTTATTTAATTTTCTTAGCAGAAATCATCCTATATGAGTTTATTAGAAGATTACACCTGCCACTTCTGTGCTGTGGTTTTATTGCCCC